>NC_090266.1:1050557724-1051253974 GCF_040414725.1 Anabrus simplex
AAAAATACCATTTTCAACTTCTGTAACATGTTAAGTTTTTTAGATATACTGTAAAAATTCTCATTTTAAAATTTCACCCCTTTTGAGTTCCCCTTATGTGGAGTTTCCAAAAACAAATCACCTATGTTTCTTTACATTTACAGGAGATTCCAAACACCCACTTTTTACGTCTGTAACATTTTACGTTTCCAAGATATTCTGTAGATATAGTCTTTCAAAAAATTCACCCCAATTTGTCACTCCTGTTTAACCGCCATTAATTGGATTTTCCAAAAAATAAAAAAATACGTGTTTCTTTATTTTTAAAGGAGATCCCATATACAAATTTTCAGTTCTGTAATATCTTTCGTTTCTGAGATATATGTATCCTTTTTAAAGGCATTCAACCCATTTTCACCATTTACCCCTCCCTCCTATTTGGATTTACAGGAAACAAAAAATACGTGTTCCTTTATTTTTAGAGGAGATTCTAACTACCAATTTTTACATCTGTAAATTTTAAAGTTTTAAGATGTAGACACACTCATTTTAAAAATTTCACCCCCCTTTTCACCCCCTCCCCAGTATTCGGATTTTCCAAAAACGAAAAAATACGTGTTTCTTTACTTTTAAAGTAGAACCCAAATACCAATTTTTAGGTCTGTAATATCTTCCGGTTCTGAAATATAAGTAGACTCATGAAAGGCATTCGACCCCTTTTTCAACCTTTTTCACCCTTCCTATTAGGATTTTCCGAAAACAAAATATACGTGTTTCTTTAATTTTAAAGGAGATTCTAAATACCAATTTTCACATCTATAACCTTTAACAGTTTTGAGATATAGATCCTCACATTTTAAAATATTACCCCCTTTTCACCCCCCTTAATTGGATTTTCCAGAAACAAAAAATACGTGTTTCTTTATTTTTAAAGGAGATCCCAAACACCAATTTTCAGGTCTGTAATATCTTCAGTTTCTGAGATATAAGTAGCCTCATTAAAGGCATTCAACCCCTTTTTCACCCCTTTTCACTCCCCCTATTGCGATTTTCCGAAAACAAAAAAATACGTATTTCTTTATTTTTAATGAAGATTCTAAATACCAATTTTTACATCTGCACACTTTAAAAGTTTGGAGATATAGATTCACTCATTTTAAAAATTCACCCCCTTTTCACCCTCCGATTAATTGGATTTTCCAAAAACAAAAATATACGTGTTTCTTTATTTTTTAAAGAGATCAAAGGTACCAATTTTCAGGTCTGTAATATCTTCAGTTTCTGAGATATAAGTACCGGTATCCTGATTAAACGCATTCAACCCATTTTTCCCCATTTTCACCCTTTTCACCCCTCCTGTTGGGATTTTCTCAAAACAAAAAAATACATGTTTCCTTATTTTTAAAGAAGATTCTAAATACCAATTTTTACATCTGTACACTTTTAAAGTTTTGAGATATAGGTACACTCATTTTAAAATTTCACCCCCCCCCCCCTTTTCACCCCCTTAATGACGGAATATCCAAAAATCCTCTCTTAGCGAGCACCTACATCTTAATATGAATGTATCCACAAAATTTCATTCCTTTATGTCCAGTAGTTTTGGCTCGGCGATGATGAATCAGTCAGTCAGTCAGTCAGTCAGTCAGGACAAGTTATTTTATATATATAGATAATAACTTGTCCTGACTGACTGACTGATTCATCATCGCAGAGCCAAAACTACTGGACGTAACGAAATGAAATTTTGGGGATATATTCATATTAAGATGTAAGTGCTCGCTAAGAGAGGATTTTTGGATATTCCTTCGCTAAGGGGGTGAAAAGAGGGGTGAAATTTTAAAATGAGTGTGTCTATATCTCGAAAGTTTAAAAGTTTACAGATGTAAAAATTGGTATTTAGAATCTTCTTTAAAAATAAGGAAACACGTATTGTTTTGTTTTCAGGAAATCCCAATAGGAGGGGTGAAAAGGGGTGAAAATGGGGAAAATGGGTTGAATGCCCTTAATCAGTATACCAGTACCTATATCTCAGAAACTGAAGATATTACAGACCTGAAAATTGGTACTTTTGATCCCTTTTAAAAATAAAGAAACACGTATTTTTTGGTTTTTGGAAAATCCAATTAATGGGAGGGTGAAAAGGGGGTGAATTTTTAAAATGAGTGAATCTATATCTCCAAACTTTTAAAGTTTGCAGATGTAAAAATTGGTATTTAGAATCTTCATTAAACATAAAGAAACACGTATTTTTTGTTTTCGGTAAATCGCAATAGGAGGGGTGAAAAGGGGTGAAAAAGGGGTTGAATGCCTTTGATGAGGCTACATATATTTCAGAAACTGAAGATATTACGGACCTGAAAATTGGTGTTTAGGATCTCCTTTAAAAATAAAGAAACACGTATTTTTTGTTTTCGGAAAATCCAATTAATGGGGGGGTGAAAAGGGGGTGATTTTTTAAAATGAGTGTATTTTTATCTCAAAACTGTTACAGTTTATAGATGTAAAAATTGGTATTTAGAATCTCCTTTAAAAATAAAGAAACACGTATTCTTTTGTTTTCGGAAAATCCCAATAGGAAGGGTGTAAAAGGGTGAATAATGGGTTGAATGCCTTTAATGAGGCTACTTATATTTCAGAACCTGAATATATTACAGACCTAAAAATTGGTATTTGGGATCTACTTTAAATGTAAATAAACACGTATTTTTTCGTTTTTGGAAAATCCAAATATTGAGGGGTGAAAAGGGGGGTGAATTTTTTAAAATGAATGTGTCTACATCTTAAAACTTTAAAATTTACAGATGTAAAAATTGGTAGTTAGAATCTCCTCTAAATATAAAGGAACACGTATTTTTTGGTTTCCTGTAAATCCCAATAGGAGGGGTGTAAAAGGGTAAAAAATGGGTTGAATGCCTTTAATGAGGATACATATATCTCAGAAACGGAAGATATTACAGAACTGAAAATTTGTGTATGGGATCTCCTTTAAAAATAAAGAAACAGGTATTTTTTAGTTTCTGGAAAATCCTATTAATGGCGGTTAAACAGAAGTGACAAGTTGGGGTGAAATTTTTGAAAGATTATCTTGGAAACGTAAAATGTTACAGACGTAAAAAGTGGGTGTTTGGAATCTCCTGTAAATGTAAAGAAACATAGGTGATTTGTTTTTGGAAACTCCACTTAAGGGGAACCCAAAAGGGGTGAAATTTTAAAATGAGAATTTTTACAGTATATCTAAAAAAACTTAACATGTTACAGAAGTGAAAAATGGCATTTTATCTCTATTAAACATAAAGAAACGTGTATTTTAAATTTTCGGAAATACCACTTGGGTGGAGGGGGGGGGGGGGGTGAAAGTGACTGAAAATGGTGTTGAATTCTTTTAATTAGGCTACTGATATCTTAAAAATGAAGATGTTACAGACGTGAAATTTGATATTTGCAATCTGCTTTAAAAATAAAGAAACACGTATTCTCGAAAAATCCAATGAAGCGGGGGGGAGGGGTGTGAAAGAATTGAAAAATTAATTGACTTTAATTGTATGAGAATATATACATCTAATAAAAACTAAAGTTGTTACAGACGTGAAAATTCGTATTTGGATCTCCTTTAAAAACAAAGAAAAACGCGTTTTGGGGGGGAAAAAATCTTGGGGGGCGGGAGTGTAAAGGAGTTGAATTCCTTTCATGAGGACACATAAATCTAAAAGTGAAGAAGTTAGAGTCGTGATAATTGGTATTTAGAAGATCCTTCACTATTAAAGAAACAAGTATTTTTTGCGGGAAAATTCACTTAGGGGGTGGGGGAGTAGTTTGAAATGAAGTGACAAAAGTAAATTATATTTATGGGGATACTTATATCTCAAAACTGAAGGTAATAGACGTGAACATTGGTGTTTGGAATCTCCCTTAAACATAAAGAAACACGCCTTCTTTTAATTTTTTTTGGGGGGGGGTTAGTAAAAACTAACGGCGGTGGGGTGTAAAAGGAGGTGAGACCAATTGATTTTACTGTTCTTAATGTACTTATAAGGATCCTCCGTTGCTCAGGCGGCAGCGCGCCGGCCTCTCACAGCTGGGTTCCGTGGTTCAAATCCCGGTCACTCCATGTGACATTCGTGCTGGACAAAACGGAGGCGGGACAGGTTTTTCTCCGGATACTCCGGTTTTCCCTGTCATCATTCATCCCAGCAACACATAATAGTAATAATAATAATAATAATAATAATAATAAGAATAAGAATAAGAATAACATTAATAATAATAATAATAATAATAATAATAATAATAATAATAATAATAATAATAATAATAATAATAATAATAATAATAATAATAATAATAATGTTCCGGACCGTCGTCAAATATGCGGACCGCGCTGGAAACGGCTCCTGGATGGGTAATGACTAAGAATGCAGTCCGGCCGATGGTTCAGTGCCGCCAAGGCACCCAATATGACACCACGCCGGATCTTCTGAAGGATCTTATCCAGATTAAAAATGATTATAGGAAAATACGGTATGGCAAAGATTTACGGTCCCAAATGACCGGGAAGAATACCTGAGCCTAGCCCGGGAAGTACGAAATCGATTGCTGGAAAGGAAGATTGAAAAATGGGAGGAAACGTGCCGTTATCTAATAGAAAACGAGTCAGATCGGGAATTTTGGTGGATTCTCGCTGAAAACGTGTCAGATCGCGAATTTCGGCGGATTATATATCTAAAACAATAAGCATTCAATTATAAATTTCAGTATAATACCGTAGCGAAGCACGGGTACCTTGCTAGTCTATCTATATATATAAAGTAGCTTGTCCTGACTGACTGACTGACTGACTGACTGATTCATCATCGCCGAGCCAAAACTACTGGACATAAAGAAATGAAATTTTGGGCATAGATTCATATTAAGATGTAGGTGCTCGCTAAGAGAGGATTTTTGGATATTCCGTCGCTAAGGGGGTGAAAAGGGGGGTGAAATTTTAAAATGAGTGTGTCTATATCTCAAAACTTTAAAAGTTTACAGATGTGAAAATTGGTATTTAGAATCTTCTTTACAAATAAGGAAACACGTATTTTTTTGTTTTCAGACAATCCCAATAGGAGGGGTGAAAAAGGGTGAAAAAGGGTTGAAAGCCTTTAATATGGATACGCTACTTATATCTCAGAAACTGAAGATATTACAGACCTCAAAATTGGTACTTTTGATCGCTGTGAAAAATAAAGAAACACATATTTTTTGTTTTTGGAAAATCCAATTAATGCGAGGGTGAAAGGGGGGTGAATTTTTAAAATGAGTGCATCTATATCTCAAAAGTTTTAAAGTTTAGAGATGTAAAAATTAGTATTTAGAATCTTCATTAAAAATAAAGGAACACGTATTTTTTTTGTTTTCGGAAAATCCCAATAGGAGGGGTGAAAAGGGGTGAAAAATGTGTTGAATGCCTTTAAAGAGAATACATATATCTCAGAAACTGAAGATATTACAGACCTGAAAATTGGTACCTTTGATCTCTTTTAAAAATAAAGAAACACGTATTTTTTTGTTTTGGCAAAATCCAAATAATGGGGGTGAAAAGGGGGGGGGGAATTTTTAAAATTAGTGTATCTATATCTCAAAACGTTTAAAGTTTATAGATGTAAAATATGGTATTTAAAATCTCCTTTAAAAATAAAGAAACAATTTTTTTTTGTTTTCGGAAAATCCCGATAGGAAGGGTGGAAAAGGGTGAAAAAGAGGTTGAATGCCTTTAACGAGGCTACTTATATTTCAGAACCTGAAGATATTACAGACCTGAAAATTGGTATTGGGGATCCTCTTTAAAAATAAGGAAACACGTATATTTTCGTTTTTGAAAAATCCGGATAATGGGGGGGTGAAAAGGGGGATGAACTTTTAAAATGAATGTGTCTATATCTTAAAACTTTGAAAGTTTACAGATGTAAAAATTGGTATTTAGAATCTCCTTTAAAAGTAAAGGAATAAGTATTTTTTCGTTTTCTGTAAATCCCAATAGGAGGGGTGTAAAAGGGTGAATAGTGGGTTGAATGCCTTTAAAGAGGATACATATATCTCAGAAACTGAATATATTACAGAACTAAAAATTTGTATATGGGATCTCCTTTAAAAATAAAGAAACGCGTATTCTCGGAAAATCCAATGAAAGGGGGTGGGGGGAAAGAATTCTAAAATTAATTGACTTAATTGTATGAGAATACATACATCTAATAAAAACTAAAGTTGTTACGGACGTGAAAATTGGTATTTTGATCTCCTTTAAAAACAAAGAAATACGCGTTTTATGGGGGAAACCATCTTGGGGGGCGGGAGTGGAAAGGAGTTGAATTCCTTTCATGAGGACACATAAATAAAAAACTGAAGAAGTTAGAGTCGTGATAATTGCTATTTAGAAGATCCTTTACTATTAAAGAAACAAGTATTTTTTTCCGGAAAATTCACTTAAGGGGGGGGGGGAGAAGTGTGAAAGGAAGTAAAAAAAGCGAATTATTTTTATGGGGATACTTATATCTCAAAACTCAAGGTAATAGACGTGAACATTGGGGTTTGGAATCTCCTTTAAACATAAAGAAACACTCCTTCTTTTAATTTTTTTTGGGGGGGGGGGTAAATAAACTTAACGGCGGTGGGGTGTAAAAGGAGGTGAGACCAATTGATTTTGCTGTTCATAATGTACTTATAAGGAGCCTCCGTTGCTCAGGCGGCAGCGCGCCGGCCTCTCACAGCTGGGTTCCGTGGTTCAAATCCCGGTCACTCCATGTGACACTCGTGCTGGACAAAACGGAGGCGGGACTGGTTTTTCTCGGGATACTTCGCTTTTCCCTGTCATCATTCATTCCAGCAACACTGTCCAATACTTCATTTCATTTGTCATTCATCGATCATTGCCCCAGAGGAGTGCTTCGGCAGCCGGCACAATTCCTACTGTCGCCGCTAGATGGGGCTTTATTCATTCCATTCCTGACCCTGTCGAATGACCGGAAACAGGCTGTATATTTTCGATGTACTTATTCTGATCATAAACCGATCTTTTTAATCTTTCCTGGGTTCGTTTTCAACAGCCAACTTTTCCTTCGGAGAACGTTCTTATATTACAGTAGATTCTCCTGGCATATGAATAAAAATTTGAACACATTTGAAATAAACGATAGGAATGAGATTGACCGTCCAATTGTTCACCTTTATAATAAGGTCAATAATGCACGGAAGTATGTCATTCGTATCGCCAGAAATCCCGCACACTTTCCTACGCGCGACATTGGTGCTGGTCACATTCTCAACAATAACAATGGCAGCAGATGTAATTTACCGCCAAGTAGCGGTCTTGCATCTTGCTGTGGGGTCCAGAACATCTATAATAATAATAATAATAATAATAATAATAATAATAATAATAATAATAATAATAATAATAATAATAATAATAATAATAATAATGTTCTGGACCGTCGTCAAATGTGCGGACCGCGGTGGAAACTTTTTTTTTTTTTTTTTTTTTTTTTTTTTCGGGGGGGCCCCCGAAGCCCGCTCCCCCCGCGTGACCAACGACTCAATCTACTTTGGCCTCCGACATGCTATTATTTCTAAGAAGAAGAAAGAGATAGCAGGGGAGAGTGGGAAGTGATACAAGGAGTATCTGCCTGTTTCCATGTCAGACACGCTACCAGGCGATATTGTATTAGGTATATGGTAGTGAAGTTTGGTATTGAAGGGTCAGGGAAAAACCACATAGGCAGAAAGAAGAAAGAGCCTACATGTAAAACCTGACATCTTGTGATAGCACATGCAAGGATGTGGGCTGGAAAAAGACCAGAGGTTGTGTTAGTTAGGAACAGGTAACATGCACAAAACATACACCAATTCCTTGCCATTCCATCGTCTGGGGATCAGTCCGTCTGGGCACTGCTGTGACTAGCACGGTCCTTGCCGGCTGCGGAGCCATGCGTCAAGTACCACTAGGGCCTGTCGCACGACTCCACCTCCTTGGGGTACCTCGTACCCAGTCTCCGATCCCGGAGAATGAGGCCAAGCCCGCCGAGGCGGGGGCCTCCTGGAAGGTGGTGGGTCATGGCGCCGGGCCTCCTTCCTCTCTGCCCGCGCCATGGCCCGGTAAACAGGGCAACTGCGATGGGAGGCCGGGTGGCCCCCCGAGCAGTTGGCGCACACCGGCGCGTCTCTAAGTGTTGCGCAGGCCGTGTAGTAGTGATCACCACCACAGCGGTTGCACCTCACCTCGAGCCCACAGCTAACCTGACGGTGGCCCCACCTCAGACAGCGGAAACACTGCAAGAGCTGCTGAGGGGGACGTTTCACTCTCACCTGACTGCCGCTACCCGCTGAGGTCCTCTCCTGATTGGCTCCTCGGTTGACTGCTGTCCTGGGAGCAGTCCTGGGTTGCGGCTTGGCGGTCCTCTCCTGGTGAGCCAGCGTCGCCTTCTGCTTCCTGGTGCGGCGTCGTCTTCTTCTTCTTCCCGGGGGTTGCTTCTCGGCGGGGGAAGAGGCCGCGTCCTGGTGGCCCTCTTCCCGGCCTGGTGACCCCGGGGTAGTTGGTGGCTCCGCTGCGTCGCCATCTTCTTCTTTTCCCTGGCTGGCGGCGGCGTCGGTCGGTCTCAGGGGTTGCTTCTCGGCTGGGGAAGAGGCCTCGCCCTGGTGGCCCCTCCTCCCGGCCTGGTGACCCCGGGGTAGCTGCCGGCTCCTCTGCGTCGCCATCTTCTTCTTTCTCCTGGCTGGCGGCGGCGGTGGTGGCGTCGGTCGATGCTAACACTCGACTGCGTTCCCTGTCCTGGGGGGCGCACATCGAGGTCTGCAACTCGACAGACTTGCAGGCAGGCTGGACCTGGGCAGCAGTCTCAGTACGCCAGGGGGCGTCCTTCTCCACCGCTGTGCTGCTCTCCACCAACACGGGCGCGTTCCTGGTTTGCGCCCGGGTAACAGGCCCTTCCTGGTAGGCCTGCGTCTGCGACCACTTCGCCCTGGTTGTCGCCTTGTTGGTCTGCGTGTACTTCGTGGAGTACAGCTTTCCAACTGGAGTCGCGCCGTCGCGGCGCTCGGGAGCGCCGCCGTCGTCCTCGGTCGTTGGCTCCGTCTGCGAGGCTGCCTCCTGGTAGCCCGAGACGTCCAGGTGCTCCCTGAGTCCTGGTAGCCGGGCGACCTGGAACTGCTGGGACGCGCGCTCCTCGTAGACCCTGAAGCTGGCTGCGTCGTTAGGGCGAATGATGATCGCCCAGGCAGGGACCATATGGCCGATGATCGGCAGGAGAGGCTCTCCGATGAACTCCGCGACCGCGTTGAGGTGGTCGAATACTCTCAGCGTCCCCTGGTGGTTTTCCTCCCCCCACCGGTTGAACACCACCAGCCCCGGGCGTTCATAGTGGGGGGCTTCCATCGTGTAGAGCGCGTCTTGTAGTTTCTCGAAGGCTGCCTCGTAGTCGTGGTCGACCAGTCTCACTGGTAGGGTCGGCTTCTCCATCCTGGTCCTCCTGAAAATAAAGCTCCTGAAAGAGAAATAGCGAGCACTGAAAAGTGCTCAGCTCTGACAAATGCTCTTTCGAAGATGTACTAACAAGTACAGCTGCCTGACTAGTACTGGGAAAGTACAGAGCGCCTGGCAAGGAGAGAGAGAGCGAGCGGGAGGAACACGTCCTTCCACTACGGCTGTCGAACTCGTCCTCCTGCGGTGGAAACGGGCCCTGGACGGGTAATGACTAAGAATGCAGTCGGGCCGCGGGTTCAGTACCGCCAAGGCACCCAAGACGACAGCACGCCGGATCTCCTGAAGGATTTGTTCCATATTAAAAATGCTTATAAGAAAAGATGGCAAAGATTTAGGGACCCAACTGACAGGGTGGAATACCTGGACCTAGCCTGGGAAGTACGAAATCGATTGCTGGAAATAAAGATTGAAAAATGGGAGGAAACTTGCCATAATCTATTAGAAAACGAGTCAGATCGCGAATTTTGGCGGATTCTCTCAGATAACCTGTCAGATCGCGAATTTCGGCGGATTATATATAAAACAATAAGCATTCAATTATAAATTCCAGTATAATACCGTAGCGAAGCACGGGTACCTTGCTAGTATATATATAAAATAACTTGTCCTGACTGACTGACTGATTCATCATCGCAGAGCCAAAACTACTGGACGTAACGAAATGAAATTTTGGGGATATATTCATATTAAGATGTAAGTGCTCGCTAAGAGAGGATTTTTGGATATTCCTTCGCTAAGGGGGTGAAAAGAGGGGTGAAATTTTAAAATGAGTGTGTCTATATCTCGAAAGTTTAAAAGTTTACAGATGTAAAAATTGGTATTTAGAATCTTCTTTAAAAATAAGGAAACACGTATTGTTTTGTTTTCAGGAAATCCCAATAGGAGGGGTGAAAAGGGATGAAAATGGGGAAAATGGGTTGAATGCCCTTAATCAGTATACCAGTACCTATATCTCAGA
Organism: Anabrus simplex; assembly: GCF_040414725.1. Classification (NCBI taxonomy): domain Eukaryota; kingdom Metazoa; phylum Arthropoda; class Insecta; order Orthoptera; family Tettigoniidae; genus Anabrus; species Anabrus simplex. Next base: position 1,050,568,176 of record NC_090266.1, read on the forward strand.
AACTGAAGATATTACAGACCTGAAAATTGGTACTTTTGATCCCTTTTAAAAATAAAGAAACACGTATTTTTTGGTTTTTGGAAAATCCAATTAATGGGAGGGTGAAAAGGGGGTGAATTTTTAAAATGAGTGAATTTATATCTCCAAACTTTTAAAGTTTGCAGATGTAAAAATTGGTATTTAGAATCTTCATTAAACATAAAGAAACACGTATTTTGTGTTTTCGGTAAATCGCAATAGGAGGGGTGAAAAGGGGTGAAAAAGGGGTTGAATGCCTTTGATGAGGCTACATATATTTCAGAAACTGAAGATATTACGGACCTGAAAATTGGTGTTTAGGATCTCCTTTAAAAATAAAGAAACACGTATTTTTTGTTTTTGGAAAATCCAGTTAATGGGGGGGTGAAAAGGGGGTGATTTTTTAAAATGAGTGTATTTTTATCTCAAAACTGTTACAGTTTATAGATGTAAAAATTGGTATTTAGAATCTCCTTTAAAAATAAAGAAACACGTATTCTTTTGTTTTCGGAAAATCCCAATAGGAAGGGTGTAAAAGGGTGAATAATGGGTTGAATGCCTTTAATGAGGCTACTTATATTTCAGAACCTGAATATATTACAGACCTAAAAATTGGTATTTGGGATCTACTTTAAATGTAAATAAACACGTATTTTTTCGTTTTTGGAAAATCCAAATATTGAGGGGTGAAAAGGGGGGTGAATTTTTTAAAATGAATGTGTCTACATCTTAAAACTTTAAAATTTACAGATGTAAAAATTGGTAGTTAGAATCTCCTCTAAATATAAAGGAACACGTATTTTTTGGTTTCCTGTAAATCCCAATAGGAGGGGTGTAAAAGGGTAAAAAATGGGTTGAATGCCTTTAATGAGGATACATATATCTCAGAAACGGAAGATATTACAGAACTGAAAATTTGTGTATGGGATCTCCTTTAAAAATAAAGAAACAGGTATTTTTTAGTTTCTGGAAAATCCTATTAATGGCGGTTAAACAGAAGTGACAAATTGGGGTGAAATTTTTGAAAGATTATCTTGGAAACGTAAAATGTTACAGACGTAAAAAGTGGGTGTTTGGAATCTCCTGTAAATGTAAAGAAACATAGGTGATTTGTTTTTGGAAACTCCACTTAAGGGGAACCCAAAAGGGGTGAAATTTTAAAATGAGAATTTTTACAGTATATCTAAAAAAACTTAACATGTTACAGAAGTGAAAAATGGCATTTTATCTCTATTAAACATAAAGAAACGTGTATTTTAAATTTTCGGAAATACCACTTGGGTGGAGGGGGGGGGGGGTGAAGGTGACTGAAAATGGTGTTGAATTCTTTTAATTAGGCTACTGATATCTTAAAAATGAAGATGTTACAGACGTGAAATTTGATATTTGCAATCTGCTTTAAAAATAAAGAAACACGTATTCTCGAAAAATCCAATGAAGCGGGGGGGGGGAGGGGTGTGAAAGAATTGAAAAATTAATTGACTTTAATTGTATGAGAATATATACATCTAATAAAAACTAAAGTTGTTACAGACGTGAAAATTCGTATTTGGATCTCCTTTAAAAACAAAGAAAAACGCGTTTTGGGGGGGAAAAAATCTTGGGGGGCGGGAGTGTAAAGGAGTTGAATTCCCTTCATGAGGACACATAAATCTAAAAGTGAAGAAGTTAGAGTCGTGATAATTGGTATTTAGAAGATCCTTCACTATTAAAGAAACAAGTATTTTTTGCGGGAAAATTCACTTAGGGGGGGGGGGAGTAGTTTGAAATGAAGTGACAAAAGTAAATTATATTTATGGGGATACTTATATCTCAAAACTGAAGGTAATAGACGTGAACATTGGTGTTTGGAATCTCCCTTAAACATAAAGAAACACGCCTTCTTTTAATTTTTTTTTGGGGGGGGGGGTTAGTAAAAACTAACGGCGGTGGGGTGTAAAAGGAGGTGAGACCAATTGATTTTACTGTTCTTAATGTACTTATAAGGATCCTCCGTTGCTCAGGCGGCAGCGCGCCGGCCTCTCACAGCTGGGTTCCGTGGTTCAAATCCCGGTCACTCCATGTGACATTCGTGCTGGACAAAACGGAGGCGGGACAGGTTTTTCTCCGGATACTCCGGTTTTCCCTGTCATCATTCATCCCAGCAACACATAATAGTAATAATAATTATAATAATAAGAATAAGAATAACATTAATAATAATAATAATAATAATAATAATAATAATAATGTTCCGGACCGTCGTCAAATATGCGGACCGCGCTGGAAACGGCTCCTGGATGGGTAATGACTAAGAATGCAGTCCGGCCGATGGTTCAGTGCCGCCAAGGCACCCAATATGACACCACGCCGGATCTTCTGAAGGATCTTATCCAGATTAAAAATGATTATAGGAAAATACGGTATGGCAAAGATTTACGGTCCCAAATGACCGGGAAGAATACCTGAGCCTAGCCCGGGAAGTACGAAATCGATTGCTGGAAAGGAAGATTGAAAAATGGGAGGAAACGTGCCGTTATCTAATAGAAAACGAGTCAGATCGGGAATTTTGGTGGATTCTCGCTGAAAACGTGTCAGATCGCGAATTTCGGCGGATTATATATCTAAAACAATAAGCATTCAATTATAAATTTCAGTATAATACCGTAGCGAAGCACGGGTACCTTGCTAGTCTTCTTATATAGAAAATAAATAACTTTACAAACATAATACTACGTTGAATATATTCCAAATTTGAAAATAAAGAAGGATTATCAAAATATTTCCATTTTACAGTAATATGGTTCTTTGTGCAACTGATTATACATGTAAATATCGATATACACGCAATGGGATGAACAGAAAAGATTGTTGTTGGTGTTGTTGTTGTTTTAAGGGACCTAATATCTAAGTCATCGGTCCCTAATCAGAAAATAAGAAATGGCAGAATGCAGTACCCATTATTTCCATGCAAGAGGTGAAATGATGTATCTTACACATAATTTCTTTCTGTAAACTGTGTACCGGTCGAGTTGGCCGTGCGGTTAGGAGCGCGCAGCTGTGCGCTTCCATCCGGGAGATAGTGGATTCGAATGCCACTGTCGGCAGCCCTGAACATGTTTTTCCGTGGTTTCCCATTTTCACACCAGGGAAATGCTGGAGCTGTACCCTAATTAAGGCCACGGCTGCTCCCTTTCCACTCCTAGCCCTTTCTTATCCCATCGTCGCCATAAGACTTATATGTGTCGATGCGACGTAAAGCAAATTGTAAAAAAAGAAAAAGCCTATGTATGAAAATCATAGGAAATATAACCTAAACGTAGCCTATCTATATCTTTGAGAATTGTTCACGTAGGCCTACATCAGTTAGGTATTATCATCTCCCTGTCATAGAATTTTCAACAGTATAGCTGTTCATGTCCGCCTCTGTGGTGCAGTGGTTAGTGTGATTAGCTACCACCCCCCAGAGGTCCGGGTTCGATTCCCGGCTCTGCCACGAAATTTGAAAAGTGGTATGAGGGCTGGAACGGGGTCCACTCAGCCTCGGGAGGTCAACTGAGTAGAGGGGCGTTCGATTCTCTCCTCAACCATTCTGGAAGTGGTTTTCCGTGGTCTCCCACTTCTCCTCCAGGCAAATGCCGCGATGGTAACTAACTTAAGGCCACGGCCGCTTCCTTCCCTCTTCCTTGTCTATCCCATCCAAACTTCACATCCCCACAAGGCCCCTGTTCAGCATAGCAGGTGAGGCCGCCTGGGCGAGGTACTGGTCATTCTCCCCAGTTGTATCTCCCGACCCAGAGTCTGAAGCTCCAGGACACTGCCCTTGAGGCGGTAGAGGTGGGATCCCTCGCTGAGTCCGAGGGAAAAACCGGCCCTGGAGTGTAAACAGATTACGAACGAACGAACGAACGATAGCTGTTGATAGGAAGATCAACATTGTAAAATTTATGCAGTCTAAGACATCCCTCTTTTGTTATAATATTTGAATCACAAAAGGTTGAAATATTTTCTGTATCAGTACAATACATTAAATTAGGGCCAAAAATAATAAAAATAATTCAAAACTGTATAAGACTAGGTACTGTGATATCAATGAGTGGCCAAAATAACATGCCTCTTTTCAATTATGAAATCAGAGGATGATTTTCAGGTACTAAACAGTGATTTCAGAGTCTGTGTCCGACTGATGACAGGGGGAGGCGGGTGAGCTCGACCCAGAAAACAGCGAGCGGGAGCGACCAAGTTCCGGGTGTATTTCGGGCGCGAGCACGTGGCCACTAATAGCGCTGCCAGGGCATCCACCTTACCTATCCTCCGTGACTCATGCTGTACAATATCGAAATAGCACGTCTCTTTCCGACTTTATGTGACTCCAGTTGCCGTTTCACTTGTCAACATAAGGTCTGGTCGGTTGGAGAGACCATGGGACTGTGTAGTCTAAGTTCGATCGATCCGGAGTAGAAACTTCCACCTATAAATGGTGCTGGAATCTTGTCATTGGCAGGTGCCAACGTAAAACCCACACAGGAGGTGCTGTAACATTAAAGTACTCATCGAAGTAGAACTAAGGTGAATTATATAATATCATACACACGCTGGAATTATCGACCATTTTCGTTTCCTAGATATAATTTAAAATGTGTAATTTTAGCTTACGTCGTAGGACATGGTTAGAGGAAGTCTGAAGGCAGATTATTCCTCGTCATTCAACAAAAACGTCCGACTCGTTGGCTGCATGGTCAGCGTACTGGCCTTCGGTTCAGAGGGTCCCGGGTTCGATTCCTGGCCGGGTCGGGGATTTTAACCTTCATTGGTTAATTCCAATGGCCCGGGGCTGGGTGTTTGTGCTGTCCCCAACATCCCTGAAACTCACACACCACACATAACACTACCCTCCACCACAATAACACGCAGTTACCTACAAATGGCAGATGCCGCCCACCCTCATCGGAGGGTCTGCCTTACAAGGGCTGCACCCGGCTAGAAATAGCCACACGAAATTATATTATTATTCAACAAAAACGTGTTTCAGTTTACTCCAGTCATTCGTATTGTAGCCACTTCTTTTTCATTGTGAGTTTTAAGGTAGGATACCCTTCCTGACGTCATGTGATTTTTCAGATAGAAGTTATACTCAAGGATCCCCTGGAATTTTAACATCGGCCATCTGCGCGGAAAGCCAAAGGTTACAGTAAGGCATTGTGCTAATCATGCCCCGACACAAATTAATACTTTAAACAAAAATATATTTGTAACTTGTTTTAGTTGTTTGAAACATTCCCACAAGCGGCCGTTTCTGTAGCTAAGTATGTGTTTACAACGATACTACGAGTTGTTTATATCAATTGGGAATCCTTTACACCGACCACTGTTCAGGCGGGAGCCTAGGGCTCTGAATGCGTTGCTTACGTTCGATTTTTTTTAGTTCTACTAATCAGATCGCCAACGTCCAAGGACTGGGAAACCAGTATCTACTGTACATGTAACGAACACATTTATTTTCAGAACTCTTGAGTACTCAAGTCGAAAATTAGTGGCTGATACCGTATAGAAACGAAGATATTATCATAGTCCGCCTCTGTGGTGTAGCTGCCACCCCCGGAGGCCCGGGTTCGATTCCCGGCTCTGCCACGAAATTTGAAAAGTGGCACGAGGGCTGGAACGGGGTCCACTCAGCCTCGGGAGGTAAACTGAGTAGATGTGGGTTCGATTCCCACCTCAGCCATCCTGGAAGTGGTTTTCCGTGGTTTCCCACTTCTCCTCCAGGCGAATGCCGGGATGGTACCTAACTTAAGGCCACGGCCGCTTCCTTCCCTCTTCCTTGCCTATCCCTTCCAATCTTCCCATCCCTCCACAAGGCCCCTGTTCAGCATAGCAGGTGAGGCCGCCTGGGCGAGGTACTGGTCATACTCCCCAGTTGTATCCCCCGACCAAGAGTCTGAAGCTCCAGGACACTGCCCTTGAGGCGGTAGAGGTGGGATCCCTCGCTAAGTCCGAGGGAAAAACCGAACCTGGAGGGTAAACAGATGATGATGATGATGATGATATTATCATAAAAATTTAACCAATTTTGAGTCTGTTGGGACCGAGTAGGGCGCGGTGTTATCAGGTTTCTCACTATCTGGAGTGAGTGACGTACCACGCTGAGTATCCTTTAAAAAAAATTGGCTGTTGTTCAGTGACATATAAAACAACCCTCTGGATATTACATAATGCTGGTTTAAACTTTACGATTCATTACAATTCCTTACAATTCATTGACAAAGATTCAATTGTATATTTTAAATGCACATATGTGGCACATTTTCACATTATAATTACACCGGGCGAGTTGGCCATGTGGTTAGGGTCGCGCAGCTGTGAGTTTGCATCCGGGAGATAGTGGGTTCGAACCCCACTGTCGGCAGCCCTGGAAGTGGTTTTTCATGCTTTCCCATGTTCACACCAGGAAAATGCTGGGGCTGTACATTAATTAAGGCCACGGCCGCTTCCTTCTCACTCCTAGCCCTTTCCTATTCCAACGTGGGTCGTGGATTTTAACCTTCATTGGTTAAAATGGCCCGGGGGCTGGTTGTTTGTGCTGTCCCCAACATCCCTGCAACTCACACACCACACATAACACTATCCTCCACCACAATAACACGCAGTTACCTACACATGGCAGATGCCGCCCACCCTCATTGGAGGATCTGCCTTACAAGGGCTGCACTCGGCTAGAAATAGCACACGAAATTATTTATTATTATTATTATTATTATTATTATTATTATTATTATTATTATTATTATTATTATTATTATAGCAAATAGCATTATAATTACAAAAATATCTATATGAAATCATTCAAATTTGTAAGCGAGTTACTGTTAAATAGTTCCTAATAATAGTATGCAGTTTTTGTTTTTAGTCGCCAGTAGTGTACTGATACAGGATTGTAACTGTTGCTTAGCATGAACCAGAGATGTAATCAACACATTTTGCTGTTTGTGGTAACGAGCATATTAAAAATACAGATGATTTAGGTCCTCAATCGACTGGCCATCACGTGTACAGTATGGTGTGTCCACTACATTGATGCGACAGGGGTGACTTCTGAAACTTTCATGATTGAATCCCATTCGAGTGATTGTCGAGATGAATTGTCGTTGAGTATTCCATTGTGCGAACCAAGGACATCACGGGGGATTTTGTTCGATCATTGAGTAATATTTATCACTGCTTTGCCCACTGACTATAGGCTCTTTTGTATATAATTACTGTATAATCCATGAAGTTGCTGGTAGTATTCGTGACCTGTCCACTAACACATGCTTCCTTCGCTAAAGGCATATTCCTGTGTATCCTTTCAGACATTGACAGCTGCAAACCATTGACACATCACCCAACATAACCACAACCTCCACCACCACCATTTTAGGATAATGTGTGACGAGCGTCGTTTATGTTTTGAACTTTCTGCTCCAAAATTGCTATTAATTAGTTGTTATGAAAACTCGGGACGAAGTATCATAGTTCGAAAATGTATGAGTGAGGTGACATACATATTACTGATGTTTTATTTGGGTTTTCTAAAGCCTGAAAATATTGACACATACCCCTCACCAACGAACTCCACTTATTAACTTCGTTATTCTTCCAAATTTATCACTAGGTCTAATGGTTTTGTTCCTTGTCAAACAGTCAATTGCACGTTTCACGGAATCAATGGTAAGTATGTCTCTTTCCTTGGTCCACTGTGCTTCTGTTAGAGAATAGAGCCTTTCCAACACTGGTTTTGTAACCAGGTACTGCGGAAATTAAGTGAGATATCTTCATTATCACTACACACTGTTCTTCGCTTTAGCAGAGTTTATTATAGTCACACAATTCTCCTTCGCTTGATTTTGATTTCCCATAAGATAAAGTGATAAATTTCTTCAAATTAGGAAACTGATCAATGGAAATTCGATAGTAATTTCCAGCGGTCTATACCCAACGTCTGCGCTCTTCATTCATGCGAAGTTACCAACCTCAGTACAGAAAGAACATCGAATATCACCCTACACAAGCACTAAACGAAAGTGAATAAATTACTTCAACATGAAAAACACGGACAAATAAAGGGAATTTCAAAAATATAAGACCGGGCGAGTTGGGCGTGCGGTTAGGAGCGCGCAGCTGTGAGCTCGCATCCGGGAGTTAGTGGGTTCGAATCTCACTGTCGGTAGCCCTGAAGATGTTTTTCCGTGGTTTCCCATTTTCACACCAGGCAAATGCTGGGGCTGTACATTAATTAAGGCCACGGCCGCTTCTCTCCCATTCCTAGGCATTTCCCGTCCCATCGTCGCCATAAGACATATCTGTGTCGGTGCGACGTAAAGCAAAATAGCAAAACAAAATATATAAGCGGACGGCAACTTTTATTACCAAAAGCAGACATAGTAACCGTACGTTTTGTTGAATATAATGTTACGCAGCAAACAATTGGATATTAGCCTGTTTAGCTACAACACAACTTTAAACCTCAGAAATGTCATTTGTATACACATTTAGGAAGAAATTTAATTGGTAGTAAAATTACGAAAGCGCATGAAGAGGAATACTAAGTTGATGACTCACTGAAGAACTTGATAACTAAACATGCCAAGTGAGATATACCATATAGATCCCATCAGGATTATGGGTCGGCAGCCCTGAAGATGGTTTTCCGTGGTTTCCCATTTTCACACCAGGCGAATGCTGGGGCTGTACCTTAATTAAGGCCACGGCCGCTTCCTTCCCACTCCTAGCCCTTTCCTATCCCATCGTCGCCATAAGACCTATCTGTGTCGGTGCGACGTAAAGCAACTAGCAAAAAAAAGGAGTATGGGTTCGGAGGCTGTGTTCCCACTTTCCAGCGTGTAGACTATCAGCTGTCACTTAAAAAAAAAACCTTTTCTTCCGTTTTATCACATTTTACATACAATTTTGTACAGATTGTATTTAGTATCTGGGTATAGGAGGATTGATTTAGGCATGACTCAGTATCCGTAGACTTCAACGACTTGTAGAAACTGACGTGCCATGACTCAGTGTGTAGGCTACATTTCTCACAAGCGTTCAGTACCGCATCACAGAGAACGTCGTAAAACGAGACAAATGCGTATTAATGCGCCGTTCCTATTTCGTCCATACGTGCTCTGTAGGGCTGGAATTACCAAATGCCCTCGTTATGCGGAGATCTCATATATTTAGAATTTCTACATTTTCCGTCCCCAGTAAGTTCTGCTCTTTCAGTCCATGTACCACATAGAGAAAATTAATGTCGTTCTATTGGCATTGCTTATTTCTAATTCGAGAATTCAAAAGTTGGTTTCCCTGAAGCAATTCACGATTTCCTATTTTTCTATCAATCTATCCTTCCTGAAGGGGTAAGAGAGTAACGCCCTCTCTCTCTGACCAGGAGATTTAGGCTTATTATAGAGGAAGTGAGATGATAATTATAGCTCATTCCATGTTAAGAAAACATTATTGCTCTTATGACAACAGGGATGCCATATCGAACGGCTCCGCTCAACACCACCACGGGAAAACGGCGGCACATAAATTCGTGACATTCAGTGTTTAAGTTCATGACAAAAAGCGGAAGAAACTAAGCTACAAATTATTTTTATGAACTAAAGGGGACGAAAGGGGGGGGGGGGGTTACAGCGGCTATTTTTGGTTTGTACAGAATCAGAGATAAACTACGGCACATAAAAATCCTCAGCATTGAAGTGTAAGGCAAATTGGGGGAGAAAATGGACAAATAATTTCTATGGGCTCTAGGGATAGGGGATTCATTTAATTGCATTTAATAACTTTCTCCAGGTAATAAAGGCTAGAAAAGTGGGCGTGATTATCTCATGGTGTAGCTGCTGGCTTCCCATCTGGAAAGCTGAGGTTCGAATGCCGGTCGATCTTCGGTCGAGATTTTTGTCTCAAGCATCATGTGGCGTCAGGAAGGGCATCCGGTCTCAAACCCACGGCCAGAACCAAAATGAGCCTGGGTGGCTCCAGCGACCCCAGAAATAACTGGGATAAGCTGACGAAAGGTTTTTTAATAAAGGGTAGAAAACAGACGCAACTAATAAATACTGTAGATGACTACAAAAGATCGCAGTATTAATGTTTAAGAAAGAAATCACACACGTAGGCTGATCGCATAACTCTTACCCAACACTAGACACTTGCGCACTGATTTAAAGCCTAAAAATACACACGCAACAATTAAATACTGTAGATGACTTCACTACAGAAGTGAGCTGCCGGCGGTTCACAGAGTGAGGGACTACACGAGGCTTGTACCAAAGCAACACAGAAGAAGGAAAATGAAGGAAGGCAACGAAGCGATGGCTGTTCCCTCCATTTTGCTTCCTCTCTACAAATGTATTTATGAAAAAGAAAATGCTATGTAGTTATTTTAATAACTCACGGGCAAAAATGCCTCATCCTTTGTTTGCTATCTTTCATAATACATTACAAACTAAACCACACCCCATGGCACTACAGCCCTTGAAGGGCCTTGGCCTACCAAGCGACCGCTGCTCAGCCCGAAGGCCTGCAGATTACGAGGTGTCGTGTGGTCAGCACGACGAATCCTCTCGGCCGTTATTCTTGGCTTTCAAGACCAGGGCCGCTATCCCACCGTCAGATAGCTCCTCAATTCTAATCACGTAGGCTGGGTGGACCTCGAACCAGCCCTTAGGTCCAGGTAAAAATCCCTGACCTGGCCGGAAATCGAACCCGGGACCTCCGGGTAAGAGGCAGGCCCGCTACCCATACACCACGGGGCTGGCAGAATACATACAAAATACAGTATAATATCCCTTAATCACGAGGAATTATGGGTGTCTCAGAGGGGGTGTGTTCACACCTTGTAGGTCTATAAGAACCGTATTATTTTTTTAACGTGCTTTGAGCTATAGGGGTAAAGAATGTTCGGCCTCTTGGCTAAATAAGAAGAGTGTATTTACTGTAGTTGATATTTTTAAGACTGGTTGAGTGTGACTCTTTATTGTGTGGCATGGGGATGGAGTGTTGTATTTGTGAGTAATTATGAATATGCAATGAACAAGTTGATAGCGGATGATTGGTAGATGATGTAAAAAAAATGGCGTATGGCTTTTAGTGCCGGGAGTGTCCGAGGTCAAGTTCGACTCGCCAGATGCATGTCCTTCGATTTGACTCCCGTAGGCGACCTGCGCGTCGTGATGAGGATGAAATGATGATGAAGACAACTCATACACCCAGCCGCCGTGCCAACGAAATTAACCAATTAAGGTTTAAATTCCCGACCCTGCCGGTAATCGAACCCGGGACCCCTGTGACCAAAGGCCAGCACGCTAACCATTTAGCCATGGAGCCGGACGGTAGATGATGTGATGGTACGTGATAGCCTTCATTACGCACCCTGATGTGGTACGGCGGGCCTCCTACAGTGTGACGCCCTCTCATAGGCCAGGAGATGTATTGCGGTGACTTGAGGTCCGGGGAGCGGTTGTGGTCTATAAAAGGAACTGTCCCGGAATTTGCCGATGAGAATGGGAAACCACGGAAAACCGTTCTCCGGACAGCCCGACGGTGTGACCAGCCCACAGCCTCCGGAATGCAAAGCTGTTTCAAGATATACCAGTAGCTGCTCGGTTGCATTTTCTTTTTGTTAGCAAGCTTTCATTCTGTACGCTGAAGGGGTGCGGCGAGCATCTCAAGGGGACAGTCTGGAGATAAACAGGTATTTTTACCTAATGCATAGATGTTTACGAACCTTTGTGGGAATGTCACCTAAATAAAAATAGGGATATCACAGAAAATTTATTTTGTAAATAATTAATAGTTTTTAAACACATTTTTGAAAATATTTTTGAAACATTTAATTCAATTTTTTCATGCAATTTAATTGAGATATTAATGAAAATGTGGAATTACGTAGATAATACTTCTTTAAAAACCGCTGTGTATTGATTTTTCCTTACATAATTTATGTCAGGAAATAAATTGTACTAAAGTTTGTTTAATTTTTTGTTCCAAAATTTTGGATTTAAAAATTCCTACTACTCGAAAAAAATTCTCCACACAAAAACTCCATATACAGGTTCCCTAAGCTGTGACACATATACCATACAAATTTTGTTACATTTGGCAAAATATTATGGGAGGAAAATGGGAAAATATGTGTAATTAGAATTGGCGGAAAAGTGAAACCAAAGTTCAAGTGACGTTTTCTTCCTGATCCATTACATAAAAGTCACCAGAACCGTATGTTTTTCCTTCCTTTTCATTCTGAGCATCTTCTGCACGAATATTGGCAACTCTGGAAGCATCTCTCTTCGTCTTCTCCTTCTCCAAATAACGGAGTACACTTTGTTTCACTCTTCGACGATCCATCTGTTTACGCAGGAGTCTCTTCACTTCGCACATTGAGCTCCTATCTGGAGTTTTGGCAACTTCACTACTGTATTGTCCTTGGTTGACCAATGATACATACAAGAATAACAAAACTTGTATCTACAAACTCCAGTACTCTACTTATAGGAATACCAGTACAAGCATACGATGTTGCGCAATGACAGTCGAGTACTGAAATTTTAGTCCGTAGCAGGTTTTATAAATTCATTCAGAAATGTGGTAGATCTTACAGCCCGATTCAGTATAAATATATCGCGGGGGGGGGGGCGTAATTGCAAAGAACGTGCATATTTGATCGAATGGGAACATGACAATGACATCATAACCTAACAAAGCAGTTCGGCAGACGCCACGACCATTTTTGCTGTGTGCAGACTGGTAAACAAAGCATTATTAAAGTGATAAATTGTACGAATTCAACGGAATACCTTCGTACTAAGAAAGAATAAACTCAATCCTTTCTATTTCAGCTATAAAATGTTTTCGCCGAAAGTACCAAAAAATAGATTTTTATCTCCAGACTACCGCCTTAAGAGGGCAATAATCAGGACTACGATTTAATGACATGTCATCTTTTAATTGGTTCACGACAGACATTGCTGACTTGTACAGAAATCCTGATTATAGTCTCACATTGTAGAAATGCTGATTTATTAGGTCATTTTTCTAACTTTTTTTGAAATTTTATATTTTTAGGTCATTTCCTAAAATTTTACGTCATTATTTGATCATTTTATGGAATTTACGAGACTATTTTATACTTTTTGAGTCTTTTTTTACATGTTTTGATGATTTTGAAGCATTTACGCGTGTGGTATTGGATATTATCGCAAACGTTAAGTGAGGATGAATACGGAGACTTGAGAATCTTCAGACCGGGCGAGTTGGCCGTGCGGTTAGGGACGCACAGCAGTGAGTTTGCATCCTGGAGATAGTTGGTTCAAACCCCACTGTAGCAGGCCTGAAGATGGTTATCCGTGGTTTCCCATTTTCACACCAGGCAAAAGCTGGGGCTGAATCTTAATTAAGGCCAAGGCCGCTTCCTTCCCACTCCTACGCTTTTCCTATCCCATCGTCAACATGAGACCTATCTGTGTCGGTGCGACGTAAAGCAAAGTGTAAAAGAAATTAAAAACAGAGAATCGTCACAACGCTTTGTCGATCTGGAGAGTAAGGAAACTTTGTTCAGCACTTACTTCTTGGAAATGTCCACTTTCCAGGAGGAACATATTTAGGTCATCAGAATCTTGGCCCTGGTAATTATAGTAATCATGGCGTATGGCCTCCGAAGAGCCCTGGTGCGGGTCTTTTCCTAGCAGACGGCCCATGGGCGATCTGCATGTCTGTGAGGAGGGGGCTCTACCTAATATGATTTCTAATGTCGTAGATATCACAAACACCGAAAATCGTCGCCATAAGACCTATCTGTGTCGGTGCAACGTAAAGCAACTAACAAAAAAAAACCCACCGCAACCCTGAGCCAGACGAATTAACCAATCAAGGTTAAAATCCTCGACCCGACCAGGAATCGAACCCGGGACCGTTTGGACCAAAGGCCAGCACGCCAACCATTTAGCCATGGAACCGGATCTTAAGAGGTTAAGGCCCTCTCTCAGGCCAAGGAGATTTGTAGTGGTGACATGAGGTGAGGAGAAATTGAGGGGGTAGCGAACGTCGCCTGGTTATTTTTTTATGTTTCCCTTTCCATTCCTTCTCTTGTCTCCTATCAGTAGCTTTGCAATACACACGGGCTGCATAGCAAATGCGCAGAAACGTATAATGAATTCCGAAAAAATTAATTTTCATTCCAGCAAAAAGTACATTTTCATTGCCGCAAAAGATTTCTACCTCCAAGCACAGTCGGGGATGTGTTCGTAGAGTTGGAAAGTGCCTATTTCTCCCAATCACAATCAGTTACATCCTTTTCTAGACTATGAACTTGAAAACTATGTAAGTGAAGATGCTAAATTTCCCCCTAATTTATGGACCGGTATACCAACAGGTGAAATCAGAACTACAAATGGTGTGGAGTTGTTTAATCGAAATTTAATAATAGTGTTATTGTCTTTACGTCCCACTATTACGGTTTTTCGGAGGCGCCGAGGTGCTGGAATTTAGTCCTGCAGGAGTTCTTTCACGTGTGCCAGTAAATCTACCGAGACGAGGCTGACGTATTTGAGAACCTTCAAATACCACCGGACTGAGCCAGAATCGGACCTGCCAAGTAGGGGTTAGAAGGCCAGCGCCACAACCGTCTGAGCCACTCGGGCCGGCATCGACGTTTAAATCAACAATTTTACGAACCCCGTCCTTCTCTCCACGAGTTTACGGAAGCTTTAAAGCAATTGCAAAGTGAAACTTATCTGTGCTTTAACACAGTGCATTATAGAAGAAAAACAAATAGACGTGACCGAGAAAATAATCGTGTTGCTACTAAATTGTGGGACAAATATCAACGTGGTAGTAATTTCGTGTGGCTATTTCTAGCCGAGTGCAGCCCTTGTAAGAAGGACCCTCCGATGTGGGTGGGCGGCATCTGCCATGTATATGTAACTGCGTGTTATTGTGGTGGAGGATAGTGTTATGTGTGGTGTGTGAGTTGCAGGGATATTGGGAACAGCACAAACACCCAGTCCCCGAGCCAAGGGAATTAACCATTTAAGGTTAAAATCTCCGACACGGTCGAGAATCGCACCCGGGACCCTCTGTACAGAGGCCAGAGCGCTAACCAATTAGCCATGGAGCCGAACATCAACGTCGTGAATCACCGGTACTGGAGTATGTAAAACGAATTGCACATCTGATCCAGCCTATCCCACACTAGGGACAAGTGCTTCACCGGGGCAAGCAGTATGCTGCGCTGCCAGTTATAAAGGTAAGCTGTTGTACACTTTATATTTGTGGTGAAAATGAAAATCCACAGCCTGTTTCCAGTCATTTGACCGGGTCAGGAACGGAGTGAATGAAGTCTCATTCTAGCGGCGAGGATGGGAATTGTGCCGGCCTGTCGCACTCTTCTGGGACAACGATTCATGAATGATTAATGAAATGAAATGATATTTGAGAGTGTTGCTGGAATGAAAGATGACAGGGAAAACCGTAGTACCCGGAGAAAAATCTGTCCCAACTCCGCTTTGCCCAGCACAAATCTCACATGGATTGACCGCGATTTGAACCACGGAACCCAGCGGTGAGAGGCCGGCGCGCTGCCGCCTGAGCCACGGAGGCTCTGCCTGTATATGCGGTAGTGATTTCTAATATTTTGCGGAAAAGATATGTGTAATTGTGCGATAATGCAATCCGCTATTCACAAGGTTTGTTCAAGTCCCTGGAAGAGCTTTTTTAACTTTTTAAACCAAAGAGTAGCCCTACGTAATGCCTGTCTCCCAACAAAACGCGATGGCTATCTTTCACATCGCTTTGTATAGGTACAGATATATCCAGATTGTAAGTCACTCTATTACAAAAACAAACCACCGGCTGTACTGAACTTGTTTTGAGGACCCCGTAAATGAAGACTACTTAAACACGATTTTCCCTTACTTGTATTTTATTCCCACGTTATTCAACTAAAGTGGGAGGAAAACTCTTTCACTGATAAAATGAAGGATATTTTTCTTTATTGCGTGACTTCCTCACAGATATAAAAATCACACATTCCATATTTCCTTGAAGGTACAGAACACGATTCAGGAGTTGGGAAATGATTATTTTAAACCTGAGGATCAACGTAATCAGTCCAATATAGGAAGAGTTTATTATTTTAAAACCTTCCTACACAAACACAGTGAACCGGAAAAATTATAAATTGAATTGAAACGTTGGGTAAATCAGCTGCGCCTAATTTTTCTTGAACATATACAACCGGTTAAGAATTAAACATTACCTTAAGAACACTGTGCCATTTTATGTAATGCGGAGACCACTTCTCTAACAGTTTTTATTATGACCGAGCGAGTTTGCCGCGCGGTTAGGTTCGCGCAGCTGTGAGCTTGCATTCGGGAGATCGTGGGTTCGTATCCCACCGTCGGCAGCCCTAAAGATGGTTTTCCGTGTTTTCCCATTTTCACACAATGCAAATGCTGGGCCTGTTTCTTAATTAAGGCCACGGCCGCTACCTTCCCAATCCTAGTACTTTCCACCCTTCCGTCATCGAAAACCTTCGATGTGTGAGTTTTCTTTCTATTTTGCTTTACGTCGCACCGACACGGACAGGTCATATGGCGACGATGTGATAGAAAAGGGCTAGGAGTAGGAAGGAAACGGCCGTGGCCTTAATTAATGTACAGCCCCAACATTTGCCTGGTGTGAACATGGGAAACGACGGAAAACCATCTTCAGGGCTGCCGACAGTGGGGTTCGAACCCACTAACTCCCGGATGCAAGCACACAGCTGCGCGCTCCTAACCTCACAGCCAACTTACCCGGTCGATGTGTTAGTCCGACATTAAAGAAGTAGCTGAACTCTTATACTCGGGTAAGCAATTTTTATGAAGATTTGACTTTTTTCTGAAGTCTCAGGTACCTTCATAACGAAGTTACGATAAATAAAGTAGCCATAATAAATATCACCACGTGATAGGTACTGTTACTGTACTGTTTACATCCACCCCTATAGCTGTTGCTGGAGAACCGCCTATATGATTGGTCCAAGAGGCCAGTTACCTTTGAGAGAAAGAGTGGACGCGGTATCATAGACGACGTGATGGGTTAGGACCAATTACAGACATGTCTATTCACCATCATTTCGTACAGTCTCATTACATCAAAAGTGATACAAATACAATTATCAAATTATGGTAGAAATTGTGGCACGTAAATGGTATACCAGACGGGAGAGCTTACGTCACGTAATTACTATTTTAATAAACGTATTAGTTTCACGTCCCATTAACTACTTTTACCGTTTTAAGGAACGCCGAAGCGACGGAATTTTGTCCCGCAGGAGTTACTTTAACCGGGCGATTTGGCCGTGCGGTTAGGGGCGCGCAGCTATGAGCTTGCATCCGGGATATAGTGGGTTCGAACCCCACTGTCGGCAGCCCTGAAGATAGTTTTTTGTGGTTTCCCATTTTCACACCAATCAAATGCTGGAGATGTACCTTAATGGAGACCACGGTCGCTTCCTTCCCATTCCTAGATCTTTACTATCCCATCGTCGCCATAAAACCTAACTGTGTCGGTGTGACGTAAAGCAAATGGTAAAAAAAGAGATTTTCTACGTGCCAGTAAAACTATCGACGGGATACTGACGTATTTGAACACCTACAAATAATATTGAACTGAGCCAGGATCTAACCTGCCAACTTGAGCTCAGAAGGTCACCGCTCTACTCTCTGAGGTACTCAGCCCGGACATATTACTACTGCTAGAGCGTTGGCTTTAACACACAAACACATTTTCGAAGTGAGAATTTCGCTCTCCTCGTGAATGCAAAGTCATAACACGCGAAGCTGAACTCGTATACTCGGGTAAGCAACTTTCATGAAAATTTGACTTTTTCTGAAGTCCCAAATACCCTCATAACGAAGTTATGATAAATAAAGTAGCCTTAATAAGTATCACCACATGAACACCAACTACGGAAAAATGCGGTGTGTATACCACTTTCAACATTATGCTGAACCCCTGCGGGTGGGGAACGCACATGTAGAATACACCCGTGGTATCCCCTGCCTGTCGTAAGAGGCGACTACAAGGGGCGACCAAGGGATGATTGAATTAGAACCATGAAACTACTCTTGATTCGTACCATCATGCGGGGAACACCATGGGTCGCTTTTACTTGCGTGTAGTACCACTCTGTTATGTACTGAATAGTTTTGTGATTCGTAGCACTCAAGCGGCGTTCAGTGTGGTTTTCCAGTACCCGTGAGTCGTATCCATGTGAGCAACACCACAGGTCCGGGCGTTGCCTGTGAGTTGTACCACTATATGAGCGACACCGTGGGTCTGCGTTGCCAGTGATTAGTACCCACTATGTGAGGAACACCAGGGAATGCCGGCGCCCGTGCTTAGTACACCTAGGTGAGGAACCTCATCGGTTTACGTTGGCTATGAGTGGCGCCATTGTGTGAGAAACACCATAGGTCAGCGTTACCTTTACGACGTACAATACTTGTGAGTAGTACCTTAATGTTCGGAACACCGTGAGTTTACGCTACCTTTGATTATTACCGCAGTTTGAGAAATATCATGGTTCTACTTTACTCGCGACATGTACCACACTGAGGGGCCTTAGACCTGGTTTTTGGACCCCTTTAGACATCAAGCATAATCGATTCAGGACTTTGCTTTATAAGTGGTCCCTTGGTCAGTAATACTATTATTTATGACCGTTTTTGTGTCGGATCCACAGTTTTTTGTTTGTTTGTTTCTTGTTTGTTTTTGTTTTTTAGGTTCCTGTCCATCCATTCATTTTTCATGACATTTTTTATTTATTTTGGTCAGCGGATTTTTTGAACTTTTTGTTGTCATTTCATTTCGTACCATTAGGGGCCGATGACCTCGATGTTAGGCCCCTTTAAACAACAAGCACCATCATCATCAACATTATGCCGGACTCATTCAACCGCCGGCACAGAAATATATAATTTTATACATTCTCGAAACGCCAGGATATTCGTAAACTGTGGAGAGCCGGTGGCCGAAGACGTGATACATGGAATTCTACCACCAGCACGATAGTTCATCCTACTGCACACAAGAGGATTTTGAAGGAGAGTCACCTTCTGCGATGTCAAATCTTTATGCAGTGGAGTGTACATATGAAGGGTCAGGAAATAACAACAACAGGTAAGTCAAAATCAAGTTAGCGGTGATATACTGGGCGTCGGGTGGTTATGTGGTGTAGTGGAGGTCTGGTTTCGATTCTCCTCTCTGCCACGAAATTTAAAAATGGGCACGAGGCTTCGGGAGGTCAACTGTGTGGAGGGTGTTCGATTCCCACCTCAGCCATCCTCGAAGTGGTTTTCCGTGGTGTCCCACTTCTTCTCGAGGCAAGTGCCGGGATGGTACTTAACATAAGGCCATGGCCGCTTCCTTCCATCTTCATTGCCTATCCCTTCCGATCTTCCCATCCCCCCACAAGGCACCTGTTCAGCATAGCAGGTGAGGCCGCCTGGGCGAGGCACTGGTCCTCCTCGCTAGTTTCATCCCCGACCAAATGTTTCACGCTCCAGAACACTGCCTTTGAGGCGAAAGAGTTGGGATCCATCGCTGAGTTCGAGGGAAAAACCAACTCTGGAGGGTAAACGGATTAAGAAAGAAAGAAACTAAAATACTGGGCGTCGAGGCAGGCTTAATTCCATTTACTAGACTCGACTTCAGTTATTAAAAGCATATGATTTTGTAACTTTTTATTTGTTTATCTAGTAACGTTTTGAATTTTAAAACATGATTATTCAACATACAGTGGTATTTGCAGCAAATTGCCTCCGTGGCTCAGGTGGCAGCGCGCCGGCCTCTCACCGCTGTGTTCCGTGGTTCAAATCTCGGCCACCCACGTGAGATTTGTGCTGGACAAAGCAGAGTTAGGACAGGTTTTTCTCCGGGTACTCTGGTTTTCCCTGTCATAATTTATTCCAGCAACACTCTACAGCATTATTCCATTTCATCTGTCAGTCATTAATCATTAACCCAGAGGAGTGCAACAGGCTTCGGCAGCCGGCACTATTCCTATTATCGCCGCTACATAGGGGCTTCATTAATTCCATCCCTGATTCGGTAGAATGACTGGAAACAGGCTGTGGATTTTCATGTTCAGTGCTATTTGCAGCAAGGCAAACCTGTCTGCATATTCGAATCATGGTTCTTCTACAGGCAAACATTATGTATTCTTGTGATGAGTTCGTGGACAAGATGATGATAATAATCATGTCATTGTCCTGCCATAATATACACCTTCTGAACATAACAGGCCAATTATTATTATTATTATTATTATTATTATTATTATTATTATTAATTCACGTCGCTATTATAGCCTGCCGGAGAAGGTGGACCGCGTCTGCCTGTTGTGGAATCTGTGCGTTAAAGTGGGGGAGGATAGTGTTGTGTGTGAGTTGCAGTAATGTTGGGAACAGCACAGACACCCAGTGCCCGAGCCAGGGGAATTAAATGTTTAAGATTAAAATCTCTTGACCTAACCAGGAATTGAACCCGGGGCTCCGATAACCGAAAAGTGAAGACTCTGACCACTCAGCCATAAAGCCGGACCGTGGATATGATATTACTCTTCAGAGAAGCAAGAAGTAATGCATGGGGAGCAAGAAGCATGTTTCAAGAACGATTTCCTCGACGAAGACTACCGACTGTGGGTGCATTTCGAAGGGTTGAATGATGCCTGTATTTCACGACGTCTTTGGAAGGGAACCATGTGTTTGGGATGCTCCAGTGACGACTGGTGATAACGAAGAAGCTGTCCATAATGAAAATGAGAACAACCCGCATACAAGCCATGTTGAGCACTTGCTTCATTAAACAGCTCACTGTGGCTCAAGGAATCAGATAGAAATATGGGCGGCTGATTCACAGGGTACACTACTGCACATTCAAATTGAAACACCAGAAAGAACTGAACCGATCGGCCTGACATGTTATTGTGTTCATTTGTTAAACAGTTGAAATCATTTTATGTATTACCTATTACATGTAAATAAATCAGATGAAAAAAAAGAATGTGTATATTACGGCAGGTCAATGACATGATTAGCGAGTCAGCACAGCTGATCAACATTTCTGCCTCTTACAAACGAAGTGTACTTGCTCGTCTAACATGTGCACAGAAGGCTTAAATTTATCTCGTCGAAGAATGTATTTCGCATAAGAGCAAGGCCCCAAAATTTGATCGTAGGAGAATTGAGTCATAACGTGGCTACTACGTCTTACACTTCCGAGACGTTGGTGCTTGTGTCAGAGGGACTGAGGTCACAGTGACGCCAGGGACGAACGCATCGATGTACCCTTTCACACCAGCGGGCGAGAGGCCATACAGTACAACTAGTGCGAATGGGTATTAACGGATCGTACAGCTTCTTAAGAATTTATGTGTGTTATACATATGAAATGAAATGGCGTATGGCTTTTAGTGCCGCGATGTGTCCGAGGACTTCGGCTCGCCAGGTGCAGGTCTTTTGATTTGACACCCGTAGGCGACCTCCGCATCGTGATGAGGATGAAATGATGATGTAGACGACACGTACGCCCAATCCCCGTGCCAGGGAAATTGACCAATTCTGATTAAAATTCCCGACCCTGCCGGGAATCGAACCCGGGACCCCTGTGACCTAACCATTTAGCCATGGAGCCGGACTCTTACACATATCACATTCATTGTTCAACGTTATCCACGGCACAGGACACTTTCACTTGCTATTTGTTTTACGTCGCACCGACACAGATAGGTCTCATGGCGACGATGGGACAGAGAAGAGCTAGGAGTGGGGAGGAAGCAGCCGTGGCCTTAATTAAGGTACAGCCTGGTGTGAAAATGGGAAACCACGGAAAACCATCTTCAGGGCTGCCGACAGTGGGGTTCGAACCCACTATCTCCCGGATGAGGACAATTTCAAAGGCTTTCATTGCTTCCATTAATTTGACTGCAAACCACAGGCGACTGTAGCTGCAATAGAACTTACAGTAAGTGTTTATAATGGCGCACATGGGAGCTGAAGGGCATGGCACTGTTTTTCTCGAGGAATCTCGCTTTTATCTGCTGCATCATGATGTTCTCAGCCGCGCCTGGCAGCATCGCAGCATCAGACTGGGCGACTATTGTATTGCACATTGGCCAGTACGAATTGCCACTGGATTCCAGTCTCGCTTGCAACTACTATAGTTTCGAGGTAAGTAGACCAGTTACTATTATATCTCTGATCTGCTGGAGCCTGATGTCGTCCCTTATCTTCAGGGCCATTTACCAATAGGACAACGCGCGAACTCACGTGATAAGCAACGCCCGACTATACCCAATGCCCAATTTTTCCTTGGCACAGGGCGCAGCGGATCGTCCACCTTTCGAACACGTCTGGTCTATGGACGCATAACTGCACATTAGAGACCTTTTCGGCGGCTACAGTAGATAAAGTCTGATAACGTGCGCGAAAGTCCACTGGCTGACATGCGAACCCCAGCAAATCTTCCTCTCTTTACTACGCCGTGAAGCAGCAATTATTGTTGTCCAATTTGGCTCTATGGGCTCTACAACTAACCGACCTGAAGTATAATAATTTCACTCTTGTACCTTATTCTTCATGTGATAAAATTATACGATTTTGATTGGTCTTATCATTCGCAGGGTTGCAATTTTAATTATCATTGGTGTATAAAAATATAGATTTCTTTAGAAAACTTTACATCATTTAAGAAAATGGATCTGGACTGCCAGTAAATCTACCGACGCGAGCACGTTCAAATACCACCGGACTGATCCAGGATCAAACTTGTCAAGTTCGGGTCAGAAGGCCCTGAGCCACTCTGCCCGGCGAATAAGTTTTCAGACTATGAACCGTCGTTCTCCTACACATTTATTAATTTCTTACTTTGCCCTAAGACAAGTTTATAAGCCGCCTCTATGGTGTAGTGGTTAGTGTGATTAGCTGCCATCCCCGGAGGTCCGGGTTCGATTCCCGACTCTGCCACGAAATTTGAAAAGTGGTACGAGGGCTGGAACGGGGTACACTCAGCCTCGGGAGGTCACCTGAGTAGAGGGGATTTCGACTCCCTCCCCAGCCATCCTCGAAGTGGTTTTCCGTAGTTTCCCAATTCTCCTCCAGACAAATGCCGGGATGGTACCTAACTTAAGGCCACGGCCGCTTCCATCCCTCTTCCTTATCTATCCCTTCCCATCTTCCCATCCCCCAACAAGGCCCATGTTCAGCATAGTAGGTGAGGCTGCCTGGGCGAGGTACTGGTCCTTGCCCTCGGTTGTATCCCCACGACCTAAAGTCTCACGTTCCCACGCTCACGCTACCTTGAGGTAGTAGAGGTGGGATCCCTCGCTGAGTCCGAGGGAAACACCAACCCTAGAGGGTAAACGGATGAAGAAAGAAGACAGAAAGAACAAGTCTATAAATTTACTCTGCATGTTTAGCAGTCACAGGAACAAATAGGCGCCTAAGGAAATATCCCCAGCTTTGTAATAACGGATAAATATCAGTCGTGCCAATGGCGTTCCTTTATGCAGTTTAACTTCGAGTGACTATTAATTATGGTCCTTTAGGACATTTGAGGTGTAGCAGTAGCTCCATGACTGTTGTAATACCGTTATACTTTTCTCCAAACGTGCCTCTTCATGTCTAGTCTGGCTTTGCTCTTCTTCACCATCCACATCAACACTGATAAACAATTCGTACTGCTCTCCCTATCGTATGAATACAACCTCTCACAGTGAGAATCTTCCTCAGCCAACAATGTGCTCAAAGGCTGTTAAAACGAGTAAGTACCGTTTTGATATAGAAAAAAAAAATATCGGTAATGCAATTTTTTAAACATTTTCTTTTACATGTAAGCCTGTACCTTAAACTACTTCTCAACGTAAGTCCCAGGCATATTAAAGTCACTTGTCATATCGTGAAGGCAGCTTCTGAATTCCATCCTCATAGAAATCTGCCGCCTGATGTGCCAGCCACAGCCGCGCCGTCGTTTTCAGGTCATCATCATCGTCGTGGCGTTGACTTCCTAAATGCTTTTCCAGGCACAGAAACAAGTGGTAGGCACTAGACACTAGGTCACGACTATACGGAGGATGATCAAATTGTCCCCAACCAAATGAAGCGATTAGGTCTCGGGTTCGATTAGCCATGTGAGGTCGCACATTACCATTAAGCAAAAGAATCCCCTTGTGAGCATGACAAGCCGTTTGTTTTGAATTGCGTGAGCACAACTTCCAGTAATCTAAGCGTCCTGACACAATTTCATAAAGAACACTCCTTGAGTCCGCCTCTGTGGTGTAGTGGTTAGCGTGATTAGCTGCCACCCCCGGAGGTCCGGGTTCGATTCCCGGCTCTGCCACGAAAATTTGAAAAAGTGGTATGAGGGCTGGAACGGGGTCCACTCAGCCTCGGGAGGTCAACTGAGTAGAGGTGGGTTCGATTCCCACCTCAGCCATCCTGGAAGTTGTTTTCCGTGGTTTCCCACTTCTCCTCCAGGCGAATGCCGGGATGGTACCTAACATAAGGCCACTGCCGCTTCCTTCCCTCTTCCTTGCCTATCCCTTCCAATCTTCCCATCCCTCCACAAGGCCCCTGTTCAGTATAGCAGGTGAGGCCGCCTGGGCGAGGTACTAGTCATTCTCCCCAGTTGTATCCCCGACCAAGAGTCTGAAGCTCCAGGACGCTGCCCTTGAGGCGGTAGAGGTGGGATCCCTCGCTGTGTCCGAGGGAAAAACCGACCCTGGAGGGTAAACAGATGATGATGTTGATGATGACACTCCTTGAAATTTCAGGCAGCTCATAACTTAATAACGAAATCATAAAACATCTGGTTTCTCGAACCTTTGCATCGCACCAAGTCTTCAGTACTGACAGACAGTCGCCCACTACGTTTTGTGGACATTGGTACGACATTCTTTAAATGCTTTAACCCATATTCTTACTATTTCTTTGCTCGTAGTGTGTTCTCCATACACTTCACTAATCTGCCGATGAATTTCAAGAGCTTTCTCCTCTTTTCCATTTAAAAATGGAATCACAGCACGTACTTCACATCCGGCGGGACCGTCTATTGTCAGAGGCAATTTCAATACGCACAAGCATCAAGCAAACGTAAATACGGGCAAATGCTTCCGTAATGGCGTTTGTGGCTACCCTACAGATGTACGTATTATTCGTACACTTTTAGTGATAGATTTTTGTACCGGGTTGAGGAGAAAGGAGGGAGCACTGCCGGTTCCGGTAATACTGCCAACTGAATGGAAATGAAATCTGAATTGAATCGATAATATGATCGATCGATACGAATTTTCTAAACCTTTATTATATTACGCCAAAAACTGTGTCACACACACAATATATAATATTATATAACATTTCTCGATGCGAAACGTGTTCCTAGCATGAATTCTATAGTTTGGCTTTGCTGTGTAAACAACAACAGTACGAGTACATAAAGTGTACGCCAGATGTCGCACAGCGATCATAAGCGATTCTTAATTTGTGTTTCAAAGGTTGCCAATACGAATCTCGAAGATAACCGAAGTCGACCGATTCAGCACTAGGGTGTAAATCTACCACTAAACAGTGCGCGTACAATATTGAGAGCGCATTCTCTGAACGACGATCGAAGCGCTGCAGCGCCACATTTAAAAACGGTATTTACTTAAAAATCATGCTTCGTACATTGTGCATGATATCTCCCAGTCGTGAGGAGGAGGCCTAATTACGACTTGAACAACATAATTGGTAATATTGGCGAAAGGTTAGTTGCAAAGAACATTATACTGAACCCATGACCGATTGAAGTAACAAACGAAATGGCGCATGGCTTTTGGTGCCGGGAGTGTCCGAGGACATGTTCGGCTCGCCAGGTGCAGGTCTTTCGATTTGACTCCTGTAGGCGACCTGCGCGTTGTGATGAGGATGGCATAATGATGAAGACAACACATACACCCAGCCCCTATGCCAGAGAAATTACCAATGATGGTTAAAATTCCCGACCCTGCCGGGAATCGAACTCGGGACCCTGTAACCAAAGGCCAGCACAATAACCATTTAGCCATGGAGCCGGACAAAGTAACAAACAGTACACAGGGTCTCTCATATAAACTCAGACCGAACGCACTGTGTTTGTATTCTGCGCTACGGCAGCTGCCTCAGCCGAACCTACGTCGCGCGTGACCGCCCTGCTTTAAGCGTGTATATAATCTTATATGAAATCTTGCCTTATAAAAGATGCTGGAAGTGTCGTCCTTCCTGGGTTATACAGGCATTGTATTTGGTAACCACATTCTGGCTGACACGAGTGAGTTTTGCCACTGTAATATTTCTGATTTCATTCGTAATGATTTCTTTCAGTTCCTCCAATGTGTGAGGATTTGTTCGATACACTTTTACTTTCAGTTTACCCCACAGGTAAAAATCCCGCACTGTTAGATCTGGAGGACAAGGGGGAAATAGACCAGCACTGATCACTCTGACTGCAAACACTTCCGAGATTGTGAGAAGGGAATCTTCTGCTGTATGAGCAGGGACTGAATATTGTTGAAACCAGTCCCGTGGTGTAGGGTTAGCGTACCTGCCACCTACACGGAGACCCTGGTTCAATTTCTGGCCAGTCCAAGGATTTTCATTCTGGGCTGAGGGCTTGCAGCCTCATGAGACCAAACGAGGAACTAACTAATAGAAGGGGTAGGGGTACCGATAGTGGAAGAAAAGCAACACGGCTGAGGATGTGGTCACGCTGACCTCATGACACTGCAATATCTGAAAAACATCTAGTTTGGCAGCAGTCGTCTTAGAAGACCAGGGCACTCAATGGACTTGTTTGTTTGTTTGTTTAGTTTGTATATGCAATAGTAACCTATGAAATCCAACTCCATTATACTACGGAATAAACTAACGCTTAAGTTTTCGAAATAGCATTTGCTTGGGATAATGATTTATTGATACATGACTGAATTATTTTGCAGAATACAGAAAGATCATTTCAGCTTTCATGTATTTCGTGCGGACATTATTCTTAAAATGACAGAGGTTTCAAAAGAATGTAAGTAGGGCAAAATATTATCTCTCCAGTGTTCACAGTAACCAAACATGGCTGCATAAATAGTTCGTATTATTAAGTACAGTAAATACGTGTTCTAACATTTCGTGCAGCTTTTTTCAGATTTACTTCCAATTGAGATAATAATAATAATTTCGTGCGGCTATTTCTAGCCGGCTGCAGCCCTTGTAAAGCAGATCCTACGATGAGGATGGGTGGCATTTGCAATGTGTAGATAACTGCGTGTTATTGTGGTGGAGGATAGCATTATGTGTGGTGTGAGAGTTGCAGGGATGTTAGGGACAGCACAAACACTCAGTCCCCGAGCCAAGGGCATTAACCATTTAAGGTTAAAATCTCCGACCCTGCCAGGAATCGAAGCCGAGGACCTCTGAATTGAAGAGCACTGCCCTTATCATTCAGCCAAGGAGCCGGACTCCAATTGAGATGAGCTAGATGAACCGTACCTTTCCAACCACATCCCAAAACTCGTTGCGAATCTTAGATCTCTTACAGAGACGGGAAACGAAGGCGAGGCTCCGAGGAAGGCAATTAATAGCGCTAACCGTTACACTACGGAGGTGAACAGGCATTCATCACATGATCACACTGGCGTGAGATACGATAGTTTTCTATCACACTTGACAGCCTGAGGAATCTAAACCTGTTTATCTACCCGGCCCTGTAGTACGGTATAAGTAAAGTTTCTAAAATGTTTGACAAGGAAGCTTAAATCTGAGCGGAATTTGACAAAACATTAGTTGAAAAAGCAAAGCAAAGTCACCTCCGTACAGGCCATGAAGGCCCTTGGAGGAGTGGAAGGTAAAGGCTTCCACCATTGTTAACCTCGGCACGCGATGGGGTAGAGTGGTTATCTCTACGCCTGGCCGCCTTTGCCCCCAGGAATTAACCTGTACTCATTTTTGGTGTAGGCTGAGTGAACCCCAGGGTCATATGCACCTAAAACATCAGTTAGGTAAAATTATTTCTCGAATTTGAAACCAGGATTTTTTTCCTTCCTTTATTCACCTTTCTTTTTGTTATCATTACTTCAAAACAGTGCACTTGAATTACTTGTAAAGGATTAACCTTCTTTGCATATTTTCATGGTTAAAATGTAATCTGTCCGCCTCTGTGGTGTAGTGGTTAGTGTGATTAGCTGCCACTCCCGGAGGCCCGGGTTCGATTCCCGCTACTGCCGGAAATTGAAGAATGGCTGGAATGTGGCTAAAATGGTACATGTGAGCTCGATAGCTGCAGTCGCTTATGTGCGGCCAGTATCCAGTAATCGGGAGATAGTGGGTTCGAGCCCCACTGTCGGCAGCCCTCAAGATGGTTTTCCGTGGTTTCCCGTTTTCACACCAGGCAAATGCCGGGGCTGTACCTTAATTAAGGCCACGGCCGCTTCCTTCCAATTCCTAGGCCTTCCCTACCCCATCGTCGCCATAAGACATATCTGTGTCAGTGCGACGTAAAGCAAATAGCAAAAAAAAAAAAAAAAGTACATGCAGCTCACCTCCACTGGGGATGTGACTGAAAAAAACTGCACTACCTACGAAATTTCAGTGCGGAGGATATTGTCCAATGTTTGTCAAATGATCATGATGTTGAAACCGTATGAATTTCTAGTGAATGAAATCTTTGTACAAAATGTAGTTAAAGTGCGCTGCAAGATAACAAATAAACTGGATTTACGTTTCCGTATCCACAACAGACGCACACGAGATGCTGTCAGTTGGCACAATTATTTTATTTACGTTCATCTACAAATCAAACACACACGTAACCTTGATCACTGCTGTAGCAAAATACACACATATCACCAAACCGCCATTTTAAAACAACTGAATAACACAGCACATAGAGGTTACATTCTTGGAACACAAATAAAACAGTTGACTGATTAAAAGCATGTCTACACTGTGATAGTACATATATCACACCCCCGAATTATATGTAGAAGGTAGAGATATTATTGTCAGTATTCGATTTATTATTATTATTATTATTATTATTATTATTATTATTATTATTATTATTATTATTATCGGTATTTCATTTGTATGTTTTGTCATTTATATTTATAAGCTGGAAGATATCCACATATGTAGGTATGAGTAATTTGTTTTGCATGAGTGGGAAAACATTGCTTTAATAACTCTGGTAATTTGAATGAGTCATATGGCTACCCCAGTGTCTGTTGTGATGTACTTGTGTCGGGAAATTCATGAGTCATGTATATATCCCAGCCTGATGAGATGAGCTTGTTGTTGTACCAGGGAAATTTGGTGATTCATGTAAAACTCCCGAGAGTTTGTTATTGTCTTGGGAGGAAGAAGTAGTTCAGGGCTTGGTCTTGACAAGAGGTTCACTCATGATTGGTGGGCAAGCACCAATCCAGACGTTTCATCTGAGAGGAGGGGGATGTTGATGTCTATAAAGGTTGATGATACGGCGGCAACCTGAGATTAAAAAAAAACATTGTAAGGGTGATTGTAGAGGTGATTGTAAAGGAACGAGAAGGAAGATAACTACAACTACAACTGAGGCACTGTACGGGAAGGAAGTGGTGCTGATACACGGTACTGGAGTGACACGGCTTCAATGGACTGGACTTCAAACGTTCGTGGAGCGTAGGCTTGTTATGTTCGTGGAAAGTGGCTGATTGTGGAGAGTGCTTGCGCATTAAGTAGTGTAGCACTTGTGGCGGCCTAGCATTATATGTTGGTGAAAGCTATCTCAGACTTTCCATAAATTTATATGTTGAGGATCGACAGACGTGTGTATATATCTTTACAACAAGTGTTAAAATATGTGAACACAGTAGTACAAGGTACTGCATCTGTGTGATGTGATAACTGCCGATTATGAGAATCGGTAAGTCGAATTGATATAGAGACAGTGAAGGGTATTTATCTTCATACATGTACATTGTTCATCGGACCATCTACAAATGGTAGCTTAGTTCTCGCTTTCGTTTTCCCACGATTTTCATTATTGTTGTTGTTGTAAATATGGAGTCTTCCAGCAATATTTTATGTGTGTATTATATGTATAATGTTGTATGTTGATGAGGTGCTCATGCACGGAATTTGTTCAGAATATAGTTAGCTATTTTAGAATCAGTGTTATTGATAAATCTAGGTGCAGTTCCTACCTAATTAGTCGTTTTCAGGAGGTTAGGTAAGGCCTGCAGCAGATGTACCAGTACGCAGCATTATGTACACGCCCTGGGATATAAAGTTTATCATGCTCT
This sequence comes from Anabrus simplex, assembly GCF_040414725.1. Classification (NCBI taxonomy): domain Eukaryota; kingdom Metazoa; phylum Arthropoda; class Insecta; order Orthoptera; family Tettigoniidae; genus Anabrus; species Anabrus simplex. Next base: position 1,050,598,534 of record NC_090266.1, read on the forward strand.
TATCTAAATTCGAGGGATCCATTCTGGTGAACACTGGCGCCCATACTACGGACATTTCGGTTAATTATGCTTATTAATTTTATTTTGAGTAATTTTATTTATATATTTTATTCATGATTTTATTTATCAGTAATCATCAACTTGTTACAATTGGCTTCCCAACGTGTGGCTGAATGATTGGTACATCTGTTAGGCTTATAAGCGTAGGTGCACTTGTCAGGTGTGGTTGGAATTCTGCGAACTATGTCAGTGAAGTGTTTTATATGTACGTGATATGTCTGTTGGAGTATGAAGAAATGTTGTAGCGAGTCGAGTATTATAAGACTGAGAAATAGAGAGGTTGTTAAAGTTGCTAGTACTATGAATCAGGATAAGAGAAGTCAAAAGAATTCCACCACATTGAGTTTATCTAATTTAAGTGAGAAAAGCGAAATGGCTGATAGGAGGAAAGATCAATCGGTAACGATAGGTGAGGAACCGAGTAACCCGTCTCAAACTCAGAACGTAGGAGATCAAGGCGAGGCTTCAATGCTCTGTATGATTAAATCGCTACTTAATGAGTTTAAGAGTGAATTGTCCAGTAAAATCGATAATATGTATGTTGGATTGTCCAGTAAGATCGACGAGCGGGGTAAAGTGTTAAGGGAGGCATTTGATAAAGTAGGGAGTGAAATTGTTTATCAGAGAGATTTTCAGAATAGGGGGTGGGATGAAGTGAAAGAAGATGTGTCGGATGTCTTACTTTGTGCTAGTGGTGATGGTAATAGTGGTGTTGTGATCGATAATCTTACAGAAGTTTCTGAAATTGAAAGTGAAGTTTTTTGTGAAGTTGATGAAGGTTGTTTAGTAAGTGAAGAGTGTTCACGGAGTATACATCATGAGGATGTTTTTGTTGATTTAAGTGTATGTAAGGAGAGTAAAGTTAGGTCCATTATGTGTGAAAATGGTGACTTTGAGATTAATGAAACTTCTGATAAGAGAGTCGAGGGTAGCAGTGTTGTTGGCATGAAAGTGGTGCAAGTAGTAGCTGATATGGAATGTGGTGAAGATGGATTAATTATTGGGTCATTAAGTAGTAATGACAGCAATTTCGAAGTGTATTATGGTAAGAATTTCTGTAATAGAGTGAACGTGAGTGAGAATGGAAGTGTGCGTGAGATGAAAGAAAGTCTATTCAAGCGTATGTGTAATGTTTTATTTAAAGCTGAAAGCTGTGTGAATGATTTGAATGACGTGCTGAGTGATATCGAGGTGGAATGTGTGAAAAAGTATGTGATTTGTTTGCTTGCATTAATTATGAGTTTGTGGAAGAGTAAACGTAGTGAGATTCCCGCGCATTTCAGAAAGAGGGATTTCCTTTTTATGAATGTTCCGAATGAAAGTTTGTATGATTCTTGTGTGACTGGATGGGATGAATGTTTGTGTGTAAGATACATTGTATTCCAGACGTAGTTAGTTTTATTACGGTACGCATTCCTCGCTTATCAATGCCAATGTGAAGTTTATGTATAGTTTTTCCATTTATATTTGGGTCCGTATACTGTGGACAGTAGAATAGGCAAGTGTGCTTATAGGCTCCTAACCACTGACAACAAGGTTCTTCGAACATTTAATATCTATAGCCTTCGCAGATATAAGAGATAGGATCTGCACCTTGGATGTATATATTATCAATTATGAGTTATGTGTACAGTATCAAGAAGGGATTGTGTTCAATGGTATATGAAACAATCGGAGTTGTGTGTATATAGCCATATTATTATTATTGTTGGACAAATTGTATTTCGTGTGTGCGAATACAATGCAGTAGACGCAATGTATATATCATTATTACAGTAAATTATGTGTTCAGTTATGCCATTATAAGGTTATGTATGAAGTTCTGTTTTATGGTGAATCATAATATATGATATCATCGATTCACCAAGGGGGCGTTATGTGATAGTACATATATCACACCCCCGAATTATATGTAGAAGGTAGAGATATTATTGTCAGTATTCGATTTATTATTATTATTATTATTATTATTATTATTATTATTATTATTATCGGTATTTCATTTGTATGTTTCGTCATTTATATTTATAAGCTGGAAGATATCCACATATGTAGGTATGAGTAATTTGTTTTGCATGAGTGGGAAAACATTGCTTTAATAACTCTGGTAATTTGAATGAGTCATATGGCTACCCCAGTGTCTGTTGTGATGTACTTGTGTCGGGAAATTCATGAGTCATGTATATATCCCAGCCTGATGAGATGAGCTTGTTGTTGTACCAGGGAAATTTGGTGATTCATGTAAAACTCCCGAGAGTTTGTTATTGTCTTGGGAGGAAGAAGTAGTTCAGAGCTTGGTCTTGACAAGAGGTTCACTCATGATTGGTGGGCAAGCACCAATCCAGACGTTTCATCTGAGAGGAGGGGGATGTTGATGTCTATAAAGGTTGATGATACGGCGGCAACCTGAGATTTAAAAAAAAACATTGTAAGGGTGATTGTAGAGGTGATTGTAAAGGAACGAGAAGGAAGATAACTACAACTACAACTGAGGCACTGTACGGGAAGGAAGTGGTGCTGATACACGGTACTGGAGTGACACGGCTTCAATGGACTGGACTTCAAACGTTCGTGGAGCGTAGGCTTGTTATGTTCGTGGAAAGTGGCTGATTGTGGAGAGTGCTTGCGCATTAAGTAGTGTAGCACTTGTGGCGGCCTAGCATTATATGTTGGTGAAAGCTATCTCAGACTTTCCATAAATTTATATGTTGAGGATCGACAGACGTGTGTATATATCTTTACAACAAGTGTTAAAATATGTGAACACAGTAGTACAAGGTACTGCATCTGTGTGATGTGATAACTGCCGATTATGAGAATCGGTAAGTCGAATTGATATAGAGACAGTGAAGGGTATTTATCTTCATACATGTACATTGTTCATCGGACCATCTACAAATGGTAGCTTAGTTCTCGCTTTCGTTTTCCCACGATTTTCATTATTGTTGTTGTTGTAAATATGGAGTCTTCCAGCAATATTTTATGTGTGTATTATATGTATAATGTTGTATGTTGATGAGGTGCTCATGCACGGAATTTGTTCAGAATATAGTTAGCTATTTTAGAATCAGTGTTATTGATAAATCTAGGTGCAGTTCCTACCTAATTAGTCGTTTTCAGGAGGTTAGGTAAGGCCTGCAGCAGATGTACCAGTACGCAGCATTATGTACACGCCCTGGGATATAAAGTTTATCATGCTCTTATCTAAATTCGAGGGATCCATTCTGGTGAACTCTGGCGCCCATACTACGGACATTTCGGTTAATTATGCTTATTAATTTTATTTTGAGTAATTTTATTTATATATTTTATTCATATTTATATTTATCGGTATTCATCAAAAAGTTACAACACGTTGCTACACAATAACTCTTTACCAACAACTCACTTAACAGTTACTCTCAATAACTAACTTCGCCGTCAAGATCGTCTCTTTATATATATATCCTGGCCAGGCTTCGAGAAAGATACGTTACAAGTAATACCTCCATGAAAATTCTAGAGTGCCTAATACAAAGATTATAATGTATGGAATATTCTCAATCGTTCTCGTGCCTATTGCCATTCTGGAAGTTACAGTGTGTTTCACAATTATTGATTACAATTTATATATACAGGTAAGAATAAATTATAATATTAATTCACAGGCATTTACATTAACGGAACTGATATACATGTCTATGTACAACACATGTTTCATGACATAACCTCACACACAATACGATCATTCGACTACGTAAATAATAATAATACTAATATTAAATGGATGTACATCACCTCATAGCCATACATACACGTAGTATTAACAATAATCAAAAAATTATAATAATAAATAATAATCATAATAATATAATAATAATTAATAATAATAATAATAATAATAATAATAATAATAATAATAATAATAATAATAATAATAATAATAATAATAATAATAATAATAATAATAATTCGAGCTCGATACTTGTATTAGTTACCCATAGGTGAGAGAATATTGTTTTCAAGTTATAACTGTTTATCACATTTGCCTCAACGTATGGTGTATGAACATTAAAGTATATTGTTGAAGTCGTTTCTGCAGAATGTATTTAACAATTCTTCAGAAAGGAAATAGGTAGGAAATAAAACGTTTAAAATATAAATAACTGGTAACATCTAAGAGTCTAGATATTTTCTTGGCAGATATGGCTTACACTATTATTGAACAAGAAGTCAGTATTTAATAACAATTACGTGGGATGTTTTTAATTAACATTTACCATTAACTGCGTTTTCCTCAGTTGTGGGTTGATTCTGTTCTGCATAATATGGTCATATTACGGAAACGATGGCCTAAGACGTCGCTAGATCTTTATATGAATCAACAATAACAATAATTTACAATGTCATTGTAACATTCATTAATTTAGTGTCGTGTGTACATGCATGATGATGATGACAATGATTACTGTAGTTTAAGGAGCCAAACGTCCAGGTTTTTAGCCCCCGATGCCTTTGAGATTAGGGGATTCACCACATAAAAATGCAATCAATCAGTATAAATTACCATCGAGCGAGTTGGCCGTGCGGTTAGCGGCGCGCAGCTATGAGCTTGCATTGCGGAAGTAGTGGGTTCGGACCGCACTGTCGGCAGCCCTGAAGATGGTTTTCCGTGGTTTCCCATTTTCACACCAGGCTGTACCTTAATTAAGGCTACGGCTGCTTCCTTCCCACTCCTCGCTCTTTCCTGTCCCATCGTCGCCATGAGACCTGTCTGTGTCGGTGCGACGTAAAGCCAGGTGTGAAAGGCATAAATTACTACCCAAATTTATCATATTTCACTTCTGAAAAAAATGTTATGATGATGATGATGATGATGATGGTGATGATGTTCATTATCGGTGTTTTAGGAGGTCAAATATCGAGGTCATCGACCCGCTAAAAATGTCAACGCCGGGCTGGGTGGCTCTGACGGTTGAGGCGCTGGCCTTCTGACCCCAACTTGGCAGGTTCGATCCTTTGCTCAGTCCGGTGGTATTTGAAGGTGCTCAAAAACGTCAGCCTCGTGTCGATGGATTTACTAGCACGTAAAAGGACTCCCGCGGGACAAAATTCCTGCACGTCGGCGTCTCCGAAAAGTAGTTAGTGGGACGTAAAGCAAATAACATTATTATTATTATTATTATTATTATTATTATTATTATTATTATTATTATTATTATTATTTAAAACTGTCAACAAACGTTGAGTTTATGGTAAGAAATATCTGAAACTGTTTACGTTTTACCCCTTTGAGAAGTGAATTTCGTGCTCGTCTGAGCTCAAAGGAGTTTAAGAAATTCTTTCAGTCAACTCTCTCTTCACCAGTATGTTCCAGCTTCTTGTAGCCTAAATCATGCCGCCGGTACAAAGAGAACCTTGTTCGCAAACTTGTTCCAGCGATCCCATTTGACGTCCTTACATTCTTAAGATCAAATTAATCTCACGTGAAGCAAGTTAAAGCCACTTCCGAAAATTTCCTTAACGTTTAACTGTATCCTAAAAATAGACATTCTGGAAATGCAACATTACGAGGTCCTTGGAAACAATCCTAGCACTTTCACGGTCGCATATGCTCTTTTAGCATGGTAAAGGTGCTCGCACACTTGGGCTGCCCGAGAAAGTTTCTGCCTGGATCAGATGATTAGAGCCAATGTGAGGCTCCTCCCACAGACCTCAACGTACTAAGCCCAGAAACAGGGAACATTCATTTGTAGATCAAATCACCTGTGTTCAACTAGACCAATAAAATGCCTTGTTTTGACTTACAAATGAGTTGGGACTATTTTCCAGCCTTTCAATAATAATAATGTTATTTGTTTTACGTCACACTAACTACTCTTTTACGGTTTTCGGAGACGCCGAGCTGCCGGAATTTAGTCCCGCAGGAGTTCTTTTACGTGCCAGCAAATCTACCGACACGAGGCTGACGTATTTGAGCACCTTCAAATACCACCGGACTGAGCCAGGATCGAACCTGCCAAGTTGGGGTCAGAAGGCCAGCGCCTTAACCGTCTGAGCCACTCAGCCCAGCAACCCAGCCTTTTCTTAGCAGTTGCCTGACTATATCCTCTAATGCAGAAAACTAAAATGTTATTGACATGTATATGCGTATCAGATATACTTTCATTTCTTGCACTGAAATTGTGATTCCCATATTCCCGTTGTTATAGTCTGTTGATAAAAAAAAAAAAAGGCAGGAAAATAATCACAGCTCATTTAGAAGTCAAAAACAGGGCTGTTTTATTAGTCCATTTGGGCACAGGTCCGGACACCGAAACTATAATTGAGAGAAAAATGTGTCCTATTTCTAAGTATGCACTTCGGAAGCCGTGAAGGAACCTCCTCTTGAGTCTGTATTTCTGGTCCTGGCAAATGTGTTGCATTGTATTTGCGCCAGTAACTTACTTTCAAATCTCACCGTCGACAGCCCTGAAAATCATTTTCCGTGGTTTCCCATTTTCACACCAAGCAAATGCTGGGGCTGTACCTTTATTAATACTACGGCCGCAACCTTCCCAATTCTGATTCTTTCCCATCGTTGCATCGCCGAAAACATTCAATGTGTTAGTGCGACGTTAAACCACTAGAAAAGAAGAAGAAGAAGAAGAAGAAGAATGAATAATTTGCCAAACCATGGATGTGTTGAGCATGGCGAATTGGTCACCATTTAAAAGATGACCACACGCTGTTAGCTGGCGGAAATGAACAAGCCACCCTATTGCAAGTAAACTTCGACCCAGGACTCCTCTTCAGCGATCCCCTGCCAAAACTGTCTCCAACCTCTCTGGACGCAACCACACTGGCTAGTACTTAACGCCGGAGCAAGCCTTGTGGCTAATGGACTGGGATGTAGTTATTTCCATGATTAGTAAAATTGTATTTCACTGATAGTGCAACATGTTTGATAGCATTTCATATCGTTCACGGTCTTCATTGTACTAAGTGCTAGTGTAGAGTTCCCTTTTTTTATTGAAATGAAATGTCGTATGGCTTTTAGTGCCGGGATATCTCAGGACGGGTTCGGCTCGCCAGATGCAGGTCTTTCTATTTGACTCCCGTAGGCGACCTGCGTGTCGTGATGAGGATGAAATGATGATGAAGACAACACATACACCCAGCCCCCGTGCCATTGAAATTAACCAATTAAGGCTAAAATCCCCGACCCGGCCGGGAATCGAACCCAGGACCCTCTGAACCGAAGGCCAGTACACTGACCGTTCAGCCAATGAGTCGGGTTTTTTTTTGGAATCGTCGGCATAAGACCTGCCTGTGTCGGTGCGACAAAAAGCAACTTGCAAAATATATATATATTGACTTGTGGAACTCCCTTCCCCAGTTCTTGTCTCACTCGCTTATTGCTACTCTTTCCTATGAAGACCTCCTGGTTTGTCATAACTATTAATTGGATACATCCCTATGTGATCTATCAGCTCTAAGACATTGTCGACAGAGATGGCCCGTCGTCTAATCCAAGGGCAGAGCCGAACTTCGAGAATATGAAATAGACTAAAAACAAAACCAGAAATGAAGTACTGAGCGAGTCTTCTGCGCGGAAAATGTTGGAGCTGTACCTAGTTTTTTTGTTTGTTTGCAATTGGCTTTACGTCACACCGACACAGATAGGTCGCATGGCGACGATGAGATAGGAAAGTGCTAGAAGTAGGAAGAAAGCGACCCTGGCCTTAATTAAGGTATAGCCCCAGCATTTGCCTGGCGGGTACCTTAAGTAACCTTCCTTCCCAGTCCTGGAACTATCCTATTCCCTATTAACCGAAAAAAAAAAAACTATCTGAATTAGTGCGACGTTAAAAATTACTAACATAAAAAGAAATAAAGTCAAAATTGGTCCCACACATGTACACGTGTTGTTGTTGCTTTTGTTTTATGTATGGACCAAGACGCTGCTGTTATCAGCCCCGGGTACTGATCTTGTGTGCCATCCAGTGGTTTCCGTCCTAGCGTGTAGTTGTATTCATAGTTACTGGCCACTTACCAAGGCGGCAGCAGTTCAACGTGTGGGATTGTTGAAATGAAGAGTCACGACTCTCTGGTTCAAATTTCATATTAAACTATAGGACCCATAGCTACTATCATGATACCAAGTCGCATAAAACTACAAACTTGCTACTCTTATAATAGAGAATAATGAGAACTATTATTTATTTGGTTGTTTGTTTGTTTGTTTGTTTGTTTGTTTTCTGCCGTTGTATGTGGCGAAATTGGGGCTCACGGCCCTCTCTTACACGTTTTTTGCTGGTGGCTTTACGTTGCACCGACACAGATAGGTCTTATGGCAACGATGGGAGAGGAAAGGCCTAGGAGTTGGAAGGAAGCGGCCGTGGCCTTAATTAAGGTACAGCCCCAGCATTTGCCTGGTGTGAAAATGGGAAACCACGGAAACCCATCTTCAGGGCTGCCGACAGTGGGATTCGAACCCACTATCTCCCGGATGCAAGCTCACAGCCACGCGCCCCTAACCGAACGGCCAACTCGCCCGGTCTCTCTTACACTTAACCACAACATGCATAGTGACATAATGTGGAAAAATAACACTGTTAACAGTCTCTAGAAACTACCTAAGTTAATGGAGTAAAATGGTATTATAATTGTTATTTTTTAATTTTTAATATTATCTATTTACATCACCCAGCTCTAATCATACTTGCTCTCATACACACTAACATGCATACAAGCTGATCGCGTATTTAAGAGGAAATCTCGACAAGACCGTTTAAATGAGGCTATTGAAGTGCTGTTAGGTATACTGACAGGAAGAGTGTTCCATAGCATTTCCCCAAACACCTGGAATGAGTGGCTGTATATACAGTAGATGAGTGATTAACCGGGTCGAAAGAAAACATGGGGGTTAATGGGGGTTGAGAGATATAATCACAGTGGGCGCATGTGTTGTCATATCCCACGAGTAAAACTCTCAACTTCGAAATCCTCATCTCGTTGTACCCGTTCTAGACTGCAGAGTTATGAATATAACTTGTGATTGAGTTAAGAGCTTTGTTAATAGTTATCTTCTGACTTCATCAATCCGTAAACCTTTCGTATTGATTATTATTAGTATTTTCGTATTGTTATGAACGTCATTTCTAAAGTACATTGTTAAAACATTTTCCTTTCAAGTTGGATAAAATGAACAATTAATCATTTCACTGTAATTGCGAGAGTAAATCTGGGTGGAAATTTTAGAAATTTCAATAGGCTGCCTACGGTAAGAAAATTTAGTGAGTCCAGTTGTCTGTCTTAAGCAGAGCAATTTTGTGAAATTCGAGTACATAATCCCTAACCATTCTCTTAAATGTACAGATAGGGGGAAATCCTTCTATAATCATATAGACCAACTCTATACCTCTTCAGCGTTGGTCTACAATCTCTGTTGATAGAAGCAAATAAGTTCTATCTTTCTCGTCCATTCTGACTCGCCTCTGGTGGAAGATTCTTATGTCATGTGCCGGGGAATATGTGCAAGCAGTGTTGTTTTAGGAACACTGTGGCAAGGACAAGAAGACGCCTACGCTCCCGCCCAAAGACGTACGTCAAGCAATGGAGGAATTCAGTTGGCTAGAGGTCAGGATTTTTTTTTTTTTTTTTTTTTTTTGCTATCGGCTTTACGTCGCACCGACACATATATGTCTTATGGCGACGATGAGACAGGGAAGGGCTAGGACTGGGAAGGAAGCGGCCGTGGCCTTAATTAAGGTACAGCCCCAGTATTTGCCTCGTGTGAAAATGGGAAACCACGGAAAACCATCTTCAGGGCTGCCGACAGTGGGGATCGAATGTACTATCTCCCGAATACTGGATACTGGCCGCACTTAAGCGACTGCAGCTATCGAGCTCGGTCAGGAAATGTTAACTACTAATGAAGTCAAATACAAGTTAGAAGGGAGATCATTAAAATTGTTACAGAGAGCACCGCATGATCAGTACTGGATCATTTCCTAAGAATCTATGCCTATAATGCAGCATTTGTAAAACCACAATCGTACTCGTAAGTTCATACTTAAAATCTTCAATTCCATCAAGAGAGGTGCCTCTGCACAGTTTTGGTGTATATTATAATAATGACGTATGGCTTCTAGAGAGGCCTGGTGCAGGTTTTTCGAGTTGACGCCCGCAGGCGACCTGAGCATCTGTGAAGATAGGGCCCTATATAGGATGAAATATAATGTTGAAAACGGCACACACACACACACAGTCTCCGAGCCAGAGATATTAACCAATGAAAGTTGAAATCGCCGACATGGCCGGAAATCGAACCCTGGACCCCTCGGTCCAAAGGTCATCATCCTAACCAGTTAGTCACGGAGCCTGAAACACTCGTGGTTTATGTAATAGGAAGTGAGTAGCGCTGAGATTTGGGTGCTGATTTTTCAACCGCACGACCGAGATTCGAATACTGAAGGATACTCGGTTGGAATTCTCTCCTATAAAATCAAGTTTCGATTGGTAGGGAATCTGGCTAAACCCCAAGTAAGCTAAAGTGGCTCCCCCGATCCCATACATAACTTACATAAGCAGAAAATTGTTCATTTGAAGGAATGTTTGTCTTGCAAATGGCTCATAAAGTAGTTGAAAATTAGAATCTGAACGTTGTGAATACATTTTAAATGTTAAGAAAGAAGCCTGAATGTTGTACAGACTGAACATAACTGAAGTGATCTTTGTTAAATTTAATTTTTATATTGCAAATAACGTGAAGCAATTATTGTCTAATATATTCATCCTATTATGCCTTTCATGGCGTGATGTAGTATTTACAATGCACTATGTCTTCTGGTACGGGCTAGAATAAATTTTTTACCTTCATTGGCCTGTCTCAGTCTCATCCTTGGCTTTGACAACATGAAAGTGACTGAGGTATGAGCGATGCTATTTGTAGCAATACCATTGTTTATGCAGCCAGTCTCTGTTATGAATGGTGTGAAAATATCGCTCATGGGTTCGGTTGGTGCATGCATTTCAGTGGGCTTGGCAGATTGATTTGTAATAGCAAATTCTGGCGCGGTGAGGAAAAGCAACGGGAAACTACCTCACTCCTCATTTCCCTAGTATGCCCGATTAATTCTTCTGACTCGGGGCTACCTATGGCAGCTGTTGGCGGAGTTGTGGAGGATCAAGCCAGCCTTCGGGCTGAATACCCAACATATAAACACTCATCTCATTGGGGTCACATAGTAATATAAGTGAAGAACCTAGGATCGAAGTAGTACACGAGCAGTCTTCCACGTGAGTTTAACTGAAATATACCGGGCGAGCTGGCCGCGCGGTTAGGGGCGCGCAGCTGTGAACTTGCATCCGGGAGATAGTGGGTTCGAATCCCTCTGTCGGCAGCGCTGAAGGTGGTTTTTCGTGGTTTCCCATTTTCACACCAGGCAAATGCTGGGGCTGTACCTTAATTAAGGCCATGGCCGCTTCCTTCCCATTTCCAGGCCTTTCCAGTCCCATCGTCGCCATAAGACCTATCTGTGCGGTGCGACGTAAAGCAAATGGCAAAAAATTAACTGAAATAATAATAATAATAATAATAATAATAATAATAATAATAATAATAATAATAATAATAATCTATATATAAAATAAGAGTTGTGTGTACATTGCTCAGAAATTAAAAAGAATGGTATTTCTGTATCGGCCATGTCCATAGCAACTAGGAAATGTACTTCTTACTTTTCCGTAATTTCTGTCTGTCTGTCTATGTATGTACGTGCATCACGAGAAAACGGCTGAAGAGAATTTAATAAAAATCGGTATGTAAATTCGAGAAATGAGCCACTGCAATCTAGGCTATAAATTATTTTATTTACGCTGAGTGAAATGGTAGTTTAGGGGAAGGCCTACAATTTAGTTTTCAAATATTTATGTTATTAATGGTCCTATCGGTAAATACTGCATAACTAAGTTATATAGAATTAAATTTCCGATCATTTATATCTTATACATTTTTACCGTACCGGCTATGACAACAGAGATATTCGTGAATTTGTATTTTTATTGCTAAGTTCATGTCAATGCCGAGCCACGAGAAAATGGATAAACAGAATTTAATGAAAATTGGTATATAGAGTCGGCGAATAACAAACTACAGTCTAAGCTGTAAATAATTTTATTCACCCTGAATGACATTGTAGTTTATGGGAAGGCACCTAACATTTAATTTTAAAATTCCTATGTTATCGGTCCTATCGAAAAGTAGGCCTACCACATTAAAACGTTATAGAGAACACAATTTCCGATCATATATGTTTTATTCAGTTTTACCATACCGACTATGATAAGAGTGGCATTTCAGAGTCGGAAGAAAACTAAATGTGAAGGCCATCGAAAGCTCATAAAATTGATCAACATTGACCATTGTTTGTTGTGATATTTTTTGTCTCGTATGCTGCCACTCATCTTCGATAGATGGGGCTACTGCTGCGTACCGAGTATAACAGCCTGCCATAATATTGGCGAGAAGTAGCTAGGGAGTTAGATAACTTTCTTCTATAGCACGCCATTCCTCTGCTTCATACATTTTCTGACACTGCTGGTACGTAACACACTGGTTCATCATAGTATTCCAGTTATTCGATCCCTACTCTGTGGCACTGATTGGAATGAGCAGCGTCCACACTTAACGGAATAATAGCAGAGGAGTGTTCACGGTTCACGGCTGTCTGCGGCCTGGTCATTCCAGCTCTGGAACTTTGGACTGTTAGATCGGCAGCGTAAAACTGTTCGTTAAAAATGAGTAAATGTGTGGTTCTTCATTTGATCGAGTATTTCATATGATAGCATTGCTTTTAATCGCGACATTCCTAATGGCGTCATTTGACCTATGTTGATTTCAGTTGGAAAACCACTAAGAAGGTCTTTCTGAGGATGTAAAAAGGCAGGTGGAGAGTGAGTGTCTGCCATTATAACGAAAAATCCCTAACTTGATCGTGACTGATGGTAGGCAAGAGGGCCTACCATTACAGTGAAAATTCCCTAACCCAGCCTCACATAAGAAAAGACGTTTGATGACTTTATCGTCACGTTTCTAGGGTAAAATTAAGAGCTTTGCAATTTAATAAAATCTTACCCACAATGTGTACACCACCTAATCTACAATTCTGTATGCAATGTAGAATTCCGTAGTGAAGCACGGGTACATCAGCTAGTAGTAATAATAATGTTATTGGCTTCACGTCCCGCTAACTACTTTTACTGTTTTGAGAGACACCGAGGTGCCGGAATTTAGTCCCGCAAGTGTTTTTTTACGTACCAGTAAATCTACCGACACGAGGCTGACTATTTGAGCACCTTCAAATACCACCGAACTGAACCAGGATCGAACCAGCGAAGTTGGGATCAGAAGGCCAGCGCCTCACCAGTCTGAGCCACTTAGGCCGGCCTGAAATAATAGAAATATAGATAAGACGCGAATTATTTTTTCCAACGCTTTGTAGATACCGGGTGTGGTTAAAACCTGGCACTTCCCGAACACAAGCTTCAGCCACAAGACGTATGCCACGTAGCCAGCTCATACGGTTAGAAAGCCCCACAGCTCGAGCGTTGAACATTTTTCAGTTGGCCTTACGACGCACCGGCTCAGATAGGTCTTATAGCTATGATGGGACAGAACAGGGCTAGGAATGGGAAGGAAGTGACCATAGTGTTAATTAAAGTACAGTCCATTAGCCTGGTATGAAAATGGGAAACCACGGAAAACCATTTTCAGGGCTGCCGACAGGGGGTACGAAACCACTATTGTCTGAATGCAAGCTCATAGCTACGTAACCAAATCGTGTAACCAATTCACTCGGAGAGCGGACTACTGCATGGCCATAATTCGTTCATCTTTACATCTAATTACTGTTTGTTTCTTACTTCAAGACTAGATAGATCCTAATCAGCAGATCTATGTATGTTTGTGTATGCAGGACCTGTATGACTACATGTGTTACTGCATATCTCTAATTATCACTTGTGTCTTAAAACTAGATGTCCTGGGATCTGGAATGTAATAAGCATTGTTATAATGTAAAGTACCACATTTGTTTGATGTGACTGTGGGGAAAATACGGAGAGTAACGGCGAGTGGCGAATGGGCTCTGAAAAGCCCTGTTCAGACCTCGCACAGGAGTGGAAAGATGCAGAGGAAATGTGCAGAAATGGGAATATCTGGGAGATAACGAAACTGATTATTATTAATAATAATAATAATAATAATAATAATAATAATAATAATAATGACGTATGGCCTCTGGGGTCGATCAGTCTTTCGAGTTCCACGGGCGACCTACGCGTCTGTGAGGAGGAGGTCCTACTTAGGAAGAATTCTAATGTTCTTTTATTTATTCGTATCGGAGCATTGCAATATGCAAGCATAAAAATGAACAGTTTCTGTACAACGTTAAAACACACAGTGCAATACAAATCTAACAGTAAAACACTGAGCTACACTACGCCAGCCCAGTACTGTGCTACTTGCAGTACATTAAATCTTCCTGGGTGCAGGTCAGAGGAACCAAAGATGGCTCATAGTCTGGGTTCCTGTACGCGCACATGGCACAGTTTCGTTATCTCCCAGATATTTCCATTTCTGCAAATTTCCTCTGCATCTTCTCATTCCTGTTCGAAGTATGTTTAGGGTTTTCCAATCAAACACATGACCTGTAGGAAGTTGTTCTTCCGGTAGTAACCATGCAGACAGTCTGTAGATTGGGTTCTTCAAACTTCTATTATGATTCTTTCCGAGCTTTTGTTGAGTATTTGGGAAGAAACTCCTTCGAGATTTTAGTCTCTCATGTGACGGAATATATCCATACAGTGGGTGGTGTTCATTTGTTATGGCCTTAGTTTTCTCCTGCCATGCTGCAACTTCCCGTCTAATCAAACGAGGAGCTTTTCCAGCCAGCATGTTGTACTTTGTCAGTTGGTGCTGATCTGAGGCAGCCTGTGACGATCCTGCACCAATCATTTAGAGCCGTATCTACCAATATATACAGGGTTATTCACCTAACATGTTACACGGAAATAACTTCTAAACCATTAAAGATATCAGCATTCTGTTTTCATATTCATAAATGGTACGCAGGGTCTTGTAAAATAACGTGTTACTTAGTCTCATGGGGTGATTAACAACCGAGATATTGATACTAACTCCATATTTTTAAATGGAATGGCACAAATTCATACAGCTGATTTAAAAGTTCATCTACGTACAAGTTCAAATATGTAAGTATTTTCAAAATCGGACACTTACTTTTCGAGATATAAGTAAGAACAGCATGTGCTGTTTTGCATGCCGCATTAGACGGCGTGAAGTCGGGCAAGGACATATTGAGGCGCAAGCAGTTTCCTGAGAGTGAGTTCAGCCACAGAATGGATACCAGGCATGTAAGCACCTCGTACACATGTGATGGGTTTGCAAAGTGTGTATGACAGACGAACACACGACGGGACAGAAAGGGTTAATGTGTTTAAAAGGAATAAAATAAGTACTTTGCCTTGAAAGGAACATAACGAAAGCTATAATTGTCACTGTTTTTAGTGTACAGTTCATACTACTCTGTGAGTTGAGAAATAAACATAACCGACCTCGATAGCTGCAGTCGCTTAAGTGCGGCCAGTATCCGGGAGATAGTAGGTTCGAACCCCACTGTCGGCAGCCCTGAAAATGGTTTTCCGTGGTTTCCCATTTTCACACCAGGCAAATGCTGGGGCTGTACCTTAATTAAGGCCACGGCCGCTTCCTTCCCACTCCTAGCCATTTCCTGTCCCATCGTCGCCATAAGACCTATCTGTGTCGGTGCGACGTAAAGCAAGTAGCAAAAAAAAAAAAAAAAAAAAAAAAACACAGAACACCGGAAGACCACCTTCTAGAAAAGCAAATGGTCAGAGCTGATCGTGGTGAGATGGCAGCAACACTATTATTTATGTTTTATTTTACACGCATTAATCTCCGCAGAGCTCCAGAGCGATTGTAGTAGCGTGCATTCGGGAGAGCGTAGGTTCAAGTCCTGCCTCGCCCAACCTGAAAGTGATTTTCATGGTGTCCCATGTTCAACACCAGGCAAATACCGGATAGGTACCTTTGTGATAAGCCACGGTCGACTTCCTTTCCAAATCCTTCCCATTCCCATCCGTGAGCGCAACCTATTTCATGTCAAAACAAAACAATACAACTTTAATCTACCTTCCCCGTTGTGTGTTCGCCAGTCATACAATAACGTTGCACACCCAGGGTATGTTACTGTACATCACATTATGTTTACAGTACGTGTCTGGTATCCGTTCTGTGGCTGGAATCACGGCGGGGAAGCAGCTTGTGCCTCAATATGTCCTATTTATATGTCTTATTTATATCTCAAAAAGTAATTGTTCGATTTTGAAAATACTTACCTATTTGAACTTGTACGTAGTTGATCCTTTAGGCCAGCTGTATGAATTTGTGCGGTTCCGTTTTATTGCTATTTGTTTTACTTCGCGCCGACACAGATATGTCTTATGGCGACGATGGGATGGGAAAGGCCTAGGAAGTGGAAGGAAGCGGCCGCGGCCTTAATTAAGGTACAGCCCCGGCATTTGCCTGGTGTAAAAATGGGAAACCACGGAAAACCATCTTCAGGGCTGCCGACAGTGGGGCTCGAACCCACGATCTCCCGATTACTGGATACTGGCCGCACTTAAGCGACTGCAGCTATCGAGCTCGGTGGTTCCGTTTTAAAATATGGAGTTAGTATCAATATCTCGGTTATTAATCACCCCACGAGACTAAGTAGCACGTTATTTTACAAGGCCCTTGGTACCATTTACGAATATGAAAACATAATGCCGATATCTTTAATGGTTTAGAAGTTATTTCTGTGTAACATGTTAGGTAAATAGCCCTGTATTGCTAGTGGTTTAACGTCGTTTTCGGAGACACAAAGATGGGGAAATATCGGCCTGGTATCAAAGTGGGAAACCACAGAAAACGATCTTCAGGCCTGCCGAACGTATCATGTCCCGAATACAAGCTCACAGCTACGCTACCGTAACCACGCGATCAACTCGCTCGGTAATTTCACTTTTTAGAATAGCGATCATTAACCACAAGAACTGACTCCCTACACGTGTTTCTTATCGCAGTGTGGCGACTGATAGCCCATGAAGTATAGCTTTTATGAACTGCAGTATCTTTATTAGAGACATAACGCAGCGTTCTAGATCAGCCAAGCCCACCTATCTTGCCTGCGATTGCCCTCACCTCCTATGTAATGGTAGCAGGATTGAATACGATGGCAGTCAAATGTCACGAATACATAAATCTAAATGACCCTTACTGGCATGTTAAAAAAAAGCTTCCCATGGCAGAATTCCATCACTTCGATATCTCTTGAGATCGATAGTAGGCCTGCAGTACAGTTCGGTAGTCGAGGGAAAGTTAAAGATTGTCTCCTTAGTCATATTCACCCCTGTCTTCTTCTGTAGGACATGGGTCCTTGGAGGCACTGCCCATTCTCCTCTTGCAGGCGACTGAGATGTCTTGTCCAAGAATTTTCGACAGGCTCCGTATCTTCCAGCAACACCTGAATAACATGCGAATGGGTACGTCATTATGGTTGCATTTCTAGATTCGACTAACCTAGAAAAGAACCATATACATCTATAGTGTTAAAGTCCTTGGCCTGCCAGGTCGACTATTGGCAAGCGAGATGGAGTGTACGTGGTCTGCATAATGACATCCATAGTCGTAGCTTTCCGTACTGGGTCCGCTGCCCCTCATATCACGAGTTCTTCACTTGACCTCATGCCGTTGAGTGAACCTATTACGGCCCTCGACCCAGGATCAAAATAATTGGACGACCTGGAATCGAACACGGTTTTACTAGGTAAGAGGAAGACGCGTTACCCCTACACTGCGGTATTGGCTTAAAATTCAAGCAAAGCACACTCATCTCCGTATAGACCATGATGGCCCTTGGATGAGTGGAAGGAAAAGGAAAAGGCCTGAATATTGGCGGGAAGTAGATGGGGAGTTAGATTTCCCTCTTCATTAGCACGCTATTCCTCTGGTTCATAAATTTTCTGATACTACTGGTACGTAACACACTGGTTCATCATAGCATTTCAGCTATTGAATCCCTACTCTGAGGTACTGATTGGAATGAGCAGTGCGCACGTTTAACGGAATAATGGCAGGTGAGTGTTCACGGCTGTCTGCGGCCTGGTCATTCCAGCTCTGGAACTTTGGACTGTTAGATCGGCACCGTAGTACTGTTCGTTAGAAGTCAGAAAATGTGCGGTTTTTCATTTGATCGAGTATTTTATATGATAGCATTGCTTTTAATCGCTACATTCCTACATCGTCATTGTAATGACCTATTGACCTCAGCTGGGAAAACCACAAAGACAGTCTTCCTGAGAATTCCGTAGCGAAGCACGGGTATATCAGCTAGTTTAGGATAAATTTTAATGGTAACTGAAGGGAGAAACACGGTAGCGATTAAGTTCACAGTCCGTGACATTCCCAGACCAGCCCCGTATGAGATTCATGACTGGATCTACGATACTTTACAACTTGATGAAAGTGACGTCGAAACGACACAATCAAACGGAATATCAAGACAAATGTACTATACATTAAGGTGAAGGATCAAGAAACATTGGACAAATTACTTTGAGAATTTGCAGGTAAGCAAACTTTCCTTCGCAGCAATGGTTATCGCAGTAAGATTACAATAGACTCTGCAGGACTCGGAACTCGTTTAGGTTTTTTTTAACGTTCCAATACAAATGCCACATAGGATCAATGGAGAAATTTTGAACAAGTTTGGGGCAGTATTATTAGTGTCTGATGAAACTTGGAGTGCTAATTTTAAGTACAAAGTGAGTATTGGGGTGCGAGTTGTTAAAAAGAAGTTGAAGATACATATCCCTTAATATTTAGATATTAGTGGTTATAAGGCGTAAGTTAGCTATGATAATCAGCCTACAATGTGTTCATTTTGCAATGGAGTAGAGGCATGATTTATTCGCATTAACAATAAAGCGCGACAAAAAATATTTTGAATCTATTTTGAGATATCTTAACGAATCATATGATTCTGATTAAGAAATTAGTAATTTTGTTTTCGCGAATTACAGAGAATTGAAGCGAGAAAACTAGTTTAATGTGAAATTTATTTATTTTGTGATAAGTGCGAAACTGGAGAGAAATTCATGGAAAATAACAATCTTGAAATTGTATTCCAATATCACGTGTGTGAAGGCAAACAGAAGACAGAATAAGAATTTCTTAATTCGACAGCAATATCTCTTCGTATTAATATTCTATAAAATCCCTTAATGCTATGGCCATGTAGAGTGAAAGGATAATGCGTTATATAATCTTGATTAGCGCTATAATATAGCCCTAATCAGGATTACATAAGGAATAATGAATAATTATCATTATTGTTTCTCTTTATTTATCTATCTTTCTCATAAATAATTTCATAAATCTCACGAATGTAACTTTTCATGAATCTTTTAGGAAATTATTAAAGCGAAATTAAAGCGATGGGGTCAGCGAAAAAACGCGAATATGTGTTTCCTTTCGCGAAATGGATCATAAATTAATGCGAAAAAATCATGCCTCTAGGAATAGTGCATTTTAGGACCAGTTGTCCCAAGCATAAAGAGCCTGTTCAGACGCCAGCTAACCGTCAAACACCACCTTGGGCAACCTTGTCAACAGGTAAACTACCTATAGAACGAACC
The DNA here is from genome assembly GCF_040414725.1 of Anabrus simplex. Lineage (NCBI taxonomy): Eukaryota > Metazoa > Arthropoda > Insecta > Orthoptera > Tettigoniidae > Anabrus > Anabrus simplex. Next base: position 1,050,618,340 of record NC_090266.1, read on the forward strand.
ATATTACATACTATAGTCAGCTAACGTCAACAAGAACCAGATTTCAACGTCATCAATTCAAGATCTGTCCTTTCCTGTGTTGCAAACAGCTGACGAACTTAAGCTGCGAGAGATAGATAAACAGCCCCAAGGTACTTCTGACTCAGTGAGCTCAGCAGAACAACAACAGCCCAAGGCAACATCACACACACACACACACAAGAGCTACGCATAATAAACTTGCCAGATAACCAAACACACTTCAACAACAGAGCTCTACACAATGACAATCGATACAGACGAAGGAAATAATAACCCAGATATGAATAAGGACACGACACTACACACAGGTATATGTGAAGAAAATATAAATGACCGGGCTGAGTGGCTCAGACGGTTGAGGCGCTGGCCTTCTGACCCCAACTTCGCAGGTTCGATCCTAGCTCAGTCCGGTAGTATTTGAAGGTGCTAAAATACGTCAGCCTCGTTTCGGTAGATTTACTGGCACGTAAAAGAACTCCTGCGGGACAAAATTCCGGCAACTCATCGTCTCCAAAAACCGTAAAAGTGGTTAGTGGGACATAAAGCAAATTACAGTGTTATTATGAAAATGTAAATGTGAATGATGATCAACAAACAGACAATATCAGGGAGACCTCATCGAAGTCTCTAAATAACCATACAGTAGGGAGTGAGCAGATTAACGGTCCAGACTCTGCCAGACAGCACTCTGCACCTGACCATCGTAGCACCTCCACTGAATTAAATCAATCAATCAATCAATCAATACTGATCTGCATTTAGGGCAGTCGCCCAGGTGGCAGATTCCCTATTTGTTGCTTTCCTAGCCTTTTCCTAAATGATTTCAAAGAAATTGGAAATTTATTGAACATCTCCCTTGGTAAGTTATTCCAATCCCTAACTCCCCTTCCTATAAATGAATATTTGCCCCAGTTTGTCCTCTTGAATTCCAACTTTATCTTCATATTGTGATCTTTCCTACTTTTATAAACGCCATTCAAACTTATTCGTCTACTAATGTCATTCCACGCCATCTCTCCGCTGACAGCTCGGAACATACCACTTAGTCGAGCAGCTCTTCTTCTTTCTCTCAATTCTTCCCAACCCAAACATTGCAACATTTTTGTAACGCTACTCTTTTGTCGGAAATCACCCAGAACAAATCGAGCTGCTTTTCTTTGGATTTTTTCCAGTTCTTGAATCAGGTAATCCTGGTGAGGGTCCCATACACTGGAACCATACTCTAGTTGGGGTCTTACCAGAGACTTATATGCCCTCTCCTTTACATCCTTACTACAACCCCTAAACACCCTCATAACAATGTGCAGAGATCTGTACCCTTTATTTACAATCCCATTTATGTGATTACCCCAATGAAGATCTTTCCTTATATTAACACCTAGATACTTACAGTGATCCCCAAAAGGAACTTTCACCCCATCAACGCAGTAATTAAAACTGAGAGGACTTTTCCTATTTGTGAAACTCAGAACCTGACTTTTAACCCCGTTTATCAACATACCATTGCCTGCTGTCCATCTCACAACATTTTCGAGGTCACGTTGCAGTTGCTCACAATCTTGTAACTTATTTATCACTCTATAGAGAATAACATCGTCCGCAAAAAGCCTTACCTCCGATTCTACTCCTTTACTCATATCATTTATATATATAAGAAAACATAAAGGTCCGATAATACTGCCTTGAGGAATTCCCCTCTTAATTATTACTGGGTCAGATAAAGCTTCACCTACCCTTATTCTCTGAGATCTATTTTCTAGAAATATAGCAACCCATTCAGTCACTCTTTTGTCTAGTCCAATTGCACTCATTTTTGCCAGTAGTCTCCCATGATCCACCCTATCAAATGCTTTAGACAGGTCTATCGCAATACAGTCCATTTGACCTCCAGAATCCAAGATATCTGCTATATCTTGCTGGAATCCTACAAGTTGAGCTTCAGTGGAATAACCTTTCCTAAAACCGAATTGCCTTCTATCGAACCAGTTATTAATTTCACAAACATGTCTAATATAATCAGAAAGAATGCCTTCCCAAAGCTTACATACAATGCATGTCGAACTTACTGGCCTGTAATTTTCAGCTTTATGTCTATCACCCTTTCCTTTATACACAGGGGCAACTATAGCAACTCTCCATTCATCTGGTATAGCTCCTCTGACCAAACAATAATCAAATAAGTACTTCAGATATGGTACTATATCCCAACCCATTGTCTTTAGTATATCCCCAGAAATCTGATCAATTCCAGCTGCTTTTCTAGTTTTCAACTTTTGTATCTTATTGTAGATGTCATTGTTATCATATGTACATTTTATTACTTCTTTAGCCTTATTCTCCTCCTCTATCTCGACATTATCCTTGTAACCAACAATCTTTACATACTGCTGACTGAATACTTCTGCCTTTTGAAGATCCTCACATACACACTCCACTTGTTCATTAATTATTCCTGGAATGTCCTTCTTGGAACCTGTTTCTGCCTTAAAATACCTATACATACCCTTCCATTTTTCACTAAAATTCGAATGACTGCCAATTATGCTTGCCATCATGTTATCCTTAGCTGCCTTCTTTGCTAGATTCAATTTTCTAGTAAGTTTACACACGACCTTCCAGAGCGGGAAAGCGACAGTCGCATGGCTACCACCACATCTAAATGTACACCCCAAATTAGTGTCAGAGACCCACACTTGGAATGACCAGGTGAGGAAAATGACCCGAAAAAGGTACCGAAACTTATTAAAAACCTTCCGTAAAAGTAATATGGGGATAGGGGAAAAACTCAGAATGATGGTGTTCTTTGTTATAAGATAGATATGGTACGTTAAAAGTAAACTGTCTCAGAAACAGATGTAAACAAGTACTTCTACGATGATTTATGACTTATGACTTATGTCCGGGTGCACCATTCTCAGTAAATATCAGGCGTTACGGGACCGTGGTAAAACTCTTACCGTAGCATTGTCATTAACCTGTTGCACCATTGCTAATGCTTGGTTGTCGGACTCGTTGGCTGAATGGTCAGCGTACTGGCCTTCGGTTCAGAGGGTCCCGGGTTCGATTCCCGGCTGGGTCGGGGATTTTAACCTTCATTGGTTAATTCCACTGGCCCCGGGGCTGGGTGTTTGTGCTGTCCCCAACATCCCTGCAACTCACACACCACACATAACACTATCCTCCACCACAATAACACGCAGTTATCTACACATGGCAGATGCCACCCACCCTCATCGGAGGGTCTACCTTACAAAGGCTGCGCTTGTCTAGAAGCAGCCACGCGAAATTATAATTATTATAATGCTTCAAAATAGCAATTGACGCTCGTTTTTCTCGTTATTATTATTCCCCTAGGAAGTAATTCAGAATAGTATTCAGAAGGCTATGATGAGTTAATTTATCTAGAAGGTAGTGATATTTTCGAATGTCATGTATCTCTAATTTATCCAGCTCCTAGTTGTTAACGTTTTGTCTGGAATCGTCAGTTGTCTTTTTATTTTAGCACGAATATTATTTAAATTATTTTTCTTCTTCTTTATCTGTTTACCCTCCAGGGTCGGTTTTTCCCTCGGACTCAGCGAGGGATCCCACCTCAACCGCCTCAAGGGCAGTGCCCTGGAGCTTCAGGCACTGGGTCGGGGGATACATCTGGGGAGAATGACCGGTACCTCGCCCAGGCGGCCCCACCTGCTATGCTGAGCAGGGGCCTTATGGAGGGATGAGAAGATTGGAAGGGACAGGCAAGGAAGAGGGAAGGAAGCGGCCGTGGTCTTAATTTAGGTACCATCCCAGCATTTGACTGGAGAAGAAGTGGGAAACCACGGAAAGCCACTTCCAGGATGGCTGAGGTGGGAATCGAACCCCCTCTACTCAGTTGACCTCCCGAGGCTGAGTGGACCCCGTTCCAGCCTTTGTGCCAGTTTTCAAATTTCGTGGCAAAGCCGAGAATCGGACCCGGGCCTCCGGGGATGGCAGCTAATCACACTAACCACTACACCACTGAGGCGGAATGAATTATTTTTCACTGTTTTTCACTGAGGAAATATGTAGCAGTTCATGTCACGGGATTTGATGAGCTAATAATTTTCAATGAAAGGTGGTCGTCATATCTAAGGAAAGTGAAAATCTTCACAGAACCATTTTCACCCATGACATTTAAACAATTCAAATACGACAGCAGTCAGACTGGAGTGGTTTAGGTATCTGTCTACATAGACTCCCCAGTCACGTACACATTTATTTCTGGAAAAACTCAAATCTACAATACAATGTATTATGATGAGAGGGCATAGCAGGCAAGGTGCCTACAACCTTCAAGTAGTTGCAGGGCACTGGAAAAATCCTACAATATGCTCAACATGAAGGACTAGATCTCTACGAGGGTGTTTTGAAATGGACAAATGCAGCACATGAAAGGGAATCCTCATAACGTTCCATGCCATGAGTGGTGTTGTAAATTAGAGTTGTACATGATATATGTGTTTTTATGTTACAAATACCCTTTTAGACAAAATATCATGTGAAATATTCATTATGGATTGCTTTACGCCATATAAAACTGACCACGGAGCTGAAAAGCATTAAGTCGCTTTTTCAAAATTTATGTTTAAAATTGTTTATTAAATTCAAATTGACCTTCCACGAGCAAAAATATACCAGAGTAGCTGCTTCACAATACAGAATATTAATATAGTGCGTTTGTAGTTCTGTTCGAGTAATGATATTTTTCTCTCTCCTGAAAAGTGGTGAAAACTGACGTAATGCTTTTCAGCTGCGGTCGATTCAATTATTGCATAATTAATAATATGTTTCGATGAATATACACTGACTGACAGAGCAAATGCAACACCAAGGAGGAGTGGTTCGAAAGGGATGAAAGTTGGGGAAAAAACAGAGACGACACGGACGAATAATTGATGTTTATTTCAAACCGATATGCAGGTTACACAATGCGCACGGCATCGACTCAGTAGGATGTAGGACCACCGCGAGCGGCGATGCACGCAGAAACACGTCGAGGTACAGAGTCAATAAGAGTGCGGATGGTGTCCTGAGGGATGGTTCTCCTTTCTCTGTCAACCATTTGCCACAGTTGGTCGTCCGTACGAGGCTGGGGCAGAGTTTGCAAACGGCGTCCAATGAGATTCCACACGTGTTCGATTGGTGAGAGATCCGGAGAGTACGCTGGCCACGGAAGCATCTGTACACCTCGTAGAGCCTGTTGGGAGATGCGAGCAGTGTGTGGGCGGGCATTATCCTGCTGAAACAGAGCATTGGGCAGCCTCTGAAGGTACGGGAGTGCCACCGGCCGCAGCACATGCTGCACGTAGCGGTGGGCATTTAACGTGCCTTGAATACGCACTAGAGGTGACGTGGAATCATACGCAATAGCGCCCCAAACCATGATGCCGCGTTGTCTAGCGGTAGGGCGCTCCACAGTTACTGCCGGATTTGACCTTTCTCCACGCCGACGCCACAATCGTCTGCGGTGACTATCACTGACAGAACAGAAGCGTGACTCATCGGAGAACACGACGTTCCGCCATTCCCTCATCCAAGTCGCTCTAGCCCGGCACCATGCCAGGCGTGCACGTCTATGCTGTGGAGTCAATGATAGTCTTCTGAGCGGACGCCGGGAGTGCAGGCCTCCTTCAACCAATCGACGGGAAATTGTTCTGGTCGATATTGGAACAGCCAGGGTGTCTTGCACATGCTGAAGAATGGCGGTTGACGTGGCGTGCGGGGCTGCCACCGCTTGGCGGCGGATGCGCCGATCCTCGCGTGCTGACGTCACTCGGGCTGCGCCTGGACCCCTCGCACGTGCCACATGTCCCTGCGCCAACCATCTTCGCCACAGGCGCTGCACCGTGGACACATCCCTATGGGTATCGGCTGCGATTTGACGAAGCGACCAACCTGCCCTTCTCAGCCCGATCACCATACCCCTCGTAAAGTCGTCTGTCTGCTGGAAATGCCTCCGTTGACGGCGGCCTGGCATTCTTAGCTATACACGTGTCCTGTGGCACACGACAACACGTTCTACAATGACTGTCGGCTGAGAAATCACGGTACGAAGTGGGCCATTCGCCAACGCCGTGTCCCATTTATCGTTCGCTACGTGCGCAGCACAGCGGCGCATTTCACATCATGAGCATACCTCAGTGACGTCAGTCTACCCTGCAATTGGCATAAAGTTCTGACCACTCCTTCTTGGTGTTGCATTTGCTCTGTCAGTCAGTGTATTGTACTGCATTACGATTACTACGTACTTGAATTGTACTGTATACTCTTCATTCACGATTGTAATGTTACTGAAGACCTCAAGAATTTCTGCAATAAAGTATCAGTATCGACTGAGTGAGAAAAAATAGAATTCTCAGGAAGGACGGAAAGGGCGGTAGGTCTCTCTCCCAAACATTGTACAGGATACGGAAGGTGTACAACTCAGTTGGGAAGGAATGGGGGAAATTGTAGAAGACAGGTGTGCTAATATATAAAGGGTAGGAAATTGAAGGCAAAGGGCTCCATTCACGGGAAGAATTCAGGACAGTTATCGGTGAGAAATCGGCAGGAATCACTGCAGATAGAACAGCCGAGAGATGATGGGAAACAGGGAACTGTTGCAGAGGAGGGGAGTAGTGAGAAGAAAGTAAAAGGAAGAAAAGGGAAATGTAGAGTAGAGAATAGGAAAAGGGAGATGGAACAGGGTTGTGGGAGGAAGAAAAGGAAGGAGGAAGCAGGTTCTGCAGCCGTCAGGAATGATAGGGGAGACCACGAGGGGAGAAGACCTTTAAGGTTTCAGGCTTTGGTCATGGGGGACTCCATCATTGGGCACGTGGGAAACTTGTGTGGAGGAAAAGGAACTAGGGTAGAGTGATATCCAGGAATTAGGTTAAAGCAGATGTTGAAGAAAGTATAAGAGATGGAGGAGGGTAAGGAGAAGGTGGTAGTTTTTCACGTGGGTACCAAAAACGTAAGGCAAGCAGGTATAGTAGAGGATGTGTGAGATCTGGTTAATGCAGCGAGGGAAAAGTTTAAGGAAGCGGGAATTGTTATCAGTGGAATACTGTGTAGGAGGGATACTGACTCGAAAATGATCGGGGATTTACTGTAAATAAGGCTATGAAGTGGGTACGTGGGAAGCTAGGAGCGCGATTTGTAGATCCAAATGATTGGGTACGAGATAGGTATCTGTCCTCAGATGGCCTTCACTTGAACTGCGGTGGTACGCGTAAGTTAGGAGGTTTGTTTAGAAGGGTTATTATAGGGAGTTACATTCAGGGAAACGGGGTGGACCAGGGAGCGGTGATTACAGAAGCTGGAAGCGAACTAATGATGATATAAAATTGTTAGTGTTAAACTGTAGAAGTATTGTAGAGAAAGGAATAGAATTAAATAATATAATACTCTATATTGTGCCCTTTTAAAGGCACCCAATGAGGTGGTCTTCTTTCTTGATATGTGCGCCGGCTGCTCCTGCAAATAATGACTTTTAAAAATACCTACCGCCTCATGTAGACTCTTTTCCTCAGGCGTGGTGCGTCCGTGCATCCCTCGGGTTGATGGGCCACACGTCGATCGGGGGTTGAGGAAGTGAAAGATGGGGTAAACTAAACTATTAAATGACGGTACCCAAAGTCTGAATTAAAATTTAAATAAATAAAATGGTTTATTTAACAAAATTTGCAAAGTGTAAAAAGGAAAGTAAAATGGTGTAAAATAAAATAGTGTGAAATGAAATTAAAAATTTAAAACCATTAATAGGATCTGCATTACAATAAGTTAATTATCTGCCTTAATGCCTTTCGACTGAAGGCCGATCAAAAATTTAAATATTCTGGATTACATCGAACCACTGTCTCCATGACAATGACGTGACCACATTTAAAACACTGGTCAGAAATACAGTCTCACTTGAATAAATGATTTGCAATACCTTGGAAAATGTCCTCTCAAAATAAATTCAGTAATTAATTAGTTAATTTGTTAATTCGTCAAATTGACATTGACTTTGAGGTGTCTATCAAATATTTAACCCATATTCAAATTCAGTTGGGAAACACCCAACTCTAAAATAATAATAGAATACACTAACCATGTGTGACAAAAGAAAAAGAGAGAAAAAAACAGAACAACCATGAACATGGTACTTCATTCGTTATATAACCTTTGCCACATATTTAAACTGCTCGTGGCCGAAAACAAGAAAATTTATTGAACCAAAACCTGAGTGCTACCATCACTCATTTAATTAGTTAAATCTTACTTATTTAACTGTGACAGTCTGGACGCCTAAAATACTTAAATTAATTAGGCCAAGTGCCTCAAGTTTACATCTTAAATGAAAGCGATCCATTTACATCGTTAACTTTACCTAGTTTGCCGCCGCCTGCATTTTTTTGCGAATGCAAATTTGTGTGGTACCAACTCTGGATGGAGGCAGATTTCATCTTATTTATGTAACTCATTTGCGGCACTTGTGATACAACTGCTTATTAAAGATCGCTTCATTTGCCTAAATGAAATGTAGTGGATTTCTAAGGCTTGGTGATTACTAACTGTCTTCTGGTATGAGCATACCACTACTATGGTTTTGACTATGAACTAATCGATGATCTATTACCCTAACACATGAAATCTTACTTACATAAATGAACATGTCAATGGAGAAACACTGCTCCCAACAAATACTGAAATTAAAATAACCTGACTACACCTATTTATTTACATAAATTAAATACAAACACTATTCACGTATCAGATTCTAAAATAATACGGTGACAAAATATATACAAAGAAAGGATATCATTACAACAATCTAGATCCCAAAAATCGCTGCCTAATAAAATTTAAAATAAAAATGCTCAATATCGAATTATAAAATATTACCCTGATTCCAGTAGCAAAATCATGTGAATTTGATGGCAATCTTCTCACCTCAGACGAAAAATGTCTGGACATGACCCTATTCAATCTTTACGGACAATAATTATTGGTATTACATGTCATCAATGATTATACATGACTGTCGAAACACACATTGATCGGTCGCTCTGTTCACAATTCACCTCGGACTCTAACTTGCATATTTTCCGAGCATCTATTTTCCCTGGAAACTATTTGAAACAATACAGGCTTTCCGCCTACAACCACCACATATGTCGTCGCATATTTAACACTCTCGGTTAAATTATTCATCTCTCAATTCTATTTATTCATCAATATTCTCGACGGAGTAACTCAGTAGTACGGCCTCGCTCGTATCAGGCGGGCGAAATAACTGTGTCGTTCACATATTCATTTTTACGACACTCTTCAGGACATGGTCCAAATATCACATTTTCCATTTTTCAACGCAGATCATCAGGGATATTACTATTACTTTGCTCGTTATTTTTATCATCTACCGTTTCACATATTGTGAAATATCAGAGCTAACTTATCAATGGCTTCCTGTCACTAATTATTAAACTGAAATAACGAGATTGCCTCTCAAAAACACGGCTATCGAAATGTGTAACCACGTTTACATAAAGAAATGAACTTTTGCGTATCAACCATACCGTCGCGAAGTACGGTCATCTGAACAATGATTGCATAACATGGAAATAATAAACTGGATGCGCTAACAGCAAAAGCAAACATTTAAACTAACATGGCGGCATCTACAAAATCAAAACGTCAACAAAAGTGCCGCTCATTACCATTGTTATCATTATTATTATCATCACTTTAAAATCTGCACTACACTGCATGTAACTTTCTGAGCAAAATAGGATTCTCATATGTCAAAGTGACTTACTTCAAATGATCCAGTAATAATATGAAAAACATTTACATAAGGAAAACTACGCAAGTAACACTCGCTAACACCTAATTATTGTTATTATTATTATTATTATTATTATTATTATTACGATCCTAATTTTTATAATTACTATTATTGTGATACTATGGCATTTATATTCGGAATCGCCAAATATAATTGCCGTAGTCTCACGTTTAACTCAAAAATGAAAATGATATCAAACTACAATTAATACCATCCAACACGTGAATTATTTACAATACTATCTAAAATTCTAAACTACATTTTTTGATCATCGATTGTTCATAGTCCTACATATTTACATATTTACATTCTGCTCATTTACCTTATTTGTGCTGGAGGCAGGTCAGATCATCCTCCAGCCTCCGTCATGATGAATTTAGTACTCCATCTTTAAGCTGATGTGGTTATCCAAGAGGTCACACGCGCAAACTTGATGCATTTTTACGATAGCGTTGCACACGTCCACCTTTATATTAGCACTCGCAATTTAACACTCCTGCGAAGATTATTCAATGACACTGCATTGAGCATCTGACGTGAAGCTGAAAGTCTGGACTCCGCTACCTGCCTAGCCTCCTACTGTCGTCTCTCTCACCCCTCTCAGTTTGTTTGTGTAAAGGATTATTGGTTATTCACCTTCTCTGACCAAAACATTAGACTCAAGGTCGTAGTGCCGCAGCATTCCACTAGCGAAAACAAAGTCCTTCTCCCTGTAACTGGCCTGACTAATTCTGCTCCCAAATATCTCACTTGAAATAATAGTTCTATGAGAGTTTGGAAAAGTTAAATGTAATGTTCCCAATGATGTGTGGAGAATTTTAATAATAATCGTCCTCCAAAATATGACTTTTCCACAAAATATACAAGCTACACGTGAACTAGGGAAAATGTTATGCAGCTACGTGTTACGAAGAGATTCATTGTTCATCTCGGTCCTAGCACGTTGTAAGTTCATTCAAGGCAAGTGTTGAGAATAAAACTATCATTGTCATTTGTTAATTTAATTGCCTGATTATCTCTGCATAAACTAAAGTTGAATAAATGTTTGTCAAAGTGTTCATTTCGGCTAAGATATTACTCACACGAATAAATACGTTACTCACTCGGATGCCAACAACTGTACAAGACTGAAGATTCTTACAAGACTGCGAATTCTCACAAGACTGATATTTCTCACAAGACTGAGATTTCTTTCGAGACTGAGATTCACCACACTGGTCTCGTCGGTTTTGTAAACTGTCCTCCCCCCACTTCGAAAATAGTTCTGTGGAAGGGATGTGGCGTAATAATCCTGTACTTGGGACCGATTTATCATACGTCCGTAGGTTAGAATTTTAGGAAGTGTGTTCTAAACATTCCTAATTCTGGTCCGATTTACGTGTTACATTGCGTTATGAGAAACGATCACAGGTTAATTTATACGACGGCGCGCGTCACTGGCTCTATTTTCTGCAAGAGTATGGCGCCTTCCCGCCATGACTGTTCATTTCCTGGGCGATACCACTCTTCCATGTAAAATTGAAAATTTCTTATTTAACCACTGATTAATCACACTTTTGCACTGATAAATCCTCAAATATTATTTGGAAGTCAGGACACAATCTTTCACAGCTACTTCGGGCACCAAATCGCGAAATACTAGCTGTAGATTCCCGCTATGACAAGACATTCAAATTTGCAATTTTGTGATTGGCTGAGACGTTCGCGCTCTTAGTAGCTTGGATACTTCCATTTTCTGCCAAGGGATGACGGGCGTTATTCGTTTCTCTCTCGCACGTCTGTGGGTAGGGCAAATTCCGATGTGCGGATTCACGTGGGAACTGGATAGAGAGTTTCCACCTCTCGTCGGCATCATAAACATAATTGGACATACCACTCAGGCTAGCTACTTCCTGTCCGTGCCTTAAGACGTATTCTGTGGATATATTTTCAGTCTGAACGGCGCCTGACTGTTGCTTTGTGAGACTGCAAGCTATTCCCAGCCTACTGCAGTATTCCCATATGCGAATTATTAAACATTTAATATATGCATCTATTATGCACATTCGCTTATGGGTGCAATATATACTAGATATTGTAAGAGGAGTTGAATCATGGTTAAGAAATGATGTTATGGATGGGGAAATTTTCTCACGGAACTCGAGCGTTTATCGTAGATATAGGATAAGAACGGTAGGATGGGGAGTATTCATAATGGTGAAAGAAGAAGTTGCAAACTACTAAAATGTTAAGGATGAGAAACATGAAATTCTATGTGTAAGGCTCATCTCTAAAGATAATAAGCAATTTGATGTATTGTGACGCACAGACCTGGAAAGGACGGCGCTGATGCAGAATTATTTGATAAGATAATCAGCTAGGTGGTAAACGACACTGAAAGGAACGTGATTGTAGCGGGTGATCTCAATTTACCAAATGTCAATTTGGAAGGTAGTGCGAATGACAGGAAGTATGACCGGCAAATACGAGTAATAAATAAGCTAATCTGGGAAGTACAGCTGAATGAGAAAGTGATGGAACCAACTAGAGAGAATAATAATAATAATAATAATAATAATAATAATAATAATAATAATAATAATAATAATAATAATGCTATTGGCTTAACGTCCCACTAAATACTTTTACGGTTTCCGGAGACTCCGATGTACCAGAATTTATTCCCGCAGGAGTTCTTTTACGTGCCAGTAAATCTACCGACACGAGGCTGGCGTATTTGAACACCTTCAAATACCACTGGACTGAGCCAGGATCGAACCTGTTAAGTTGGGGTCAGAAGGCCAGAGCCTCAACCGTCTGACCCACTCAGCCCGGCAGAAGAATATTCTGGACGTGGTGCTGGAAAACCAGATGAGTTCTACAGAGAAACTGAAGTAATAGATGGTATACGTGATCATGAAGCTGTTTTCGTCGTAGTTAAAAATAAATGCGACAGAAAGGAAGGCTGGGAAAGTAGGAGTATTAGGCAGTACTATACGGTTGATAAGATAGGTAATGGCGAGCTTTAAAAAAGTAACTATGATCACTGAAAAGTGGTTAATAAAAATATAAACAGCCTATGGTATGGGTTTAAAGCAATTGTTGAGGAGTGTGAAAATAGGTATGTGGTGCTGCAAAAACAATAATAATAATAATAATGTTATTTGCTTTACGTCGCACTAACTACTTTTTAAGGTCTTCGGAGACGCCGAGGTACCGGAATTTAGTCTCGCAGGAGTTCTTTTACGTGCCAGTAAATCTACCGACACGGGGCTGTCGTATTTGAGCACCTTCAAATACCACCGGACTGAGCCAGGATCGAACCTGCCAACTTGGGGTTAGAAGACCAGCGCCTTAACCGTCTGAGCCACTCAGGCCGGCGCTGCAAAAACAATGATGAGGTATAGGTGAGGAATGGTAAAGAACCACTACATTATAACAGAGAACTAAAGAGCCTCAGAATGAGGTGCAGGTTGGAAGGACGCTGTTTGAAGTGATTGTGGATGTATGGAGAAATGGAGGGAACACACTAGAAAATTGGATCTGGCGAAGTCAGCGGAGGATAACATGGTGGCCAGCATAACTGCCAGGCATGTGCATTTTAGAGAAAAATGGAAAGATATGTACAGGTACTTTAAGGAAGACCGGGCGAGTTGGCCGTGCGGCTAGGGCCGCGCAGCTGTGAGCTTGCATCCGGGAGATAGTGGATTCGAACCCCACTGTCGACAGCCCTGAAGATGGTTTTCCGTGGTTTCCCATTTTCACACCAGGCAAATACTGGGGCTGTACCTTAATTAAGTCCACGGCCGCTTCCTTCCCATTCCTAGGCCTTTCCTGTCTCATCGTCGCCGTAAGACCTATCCGTGTCGGTGCGACGTAAAGCAAATACCAACCAAAAAATAGCACCTATCGCAAAATATCATCATCATCATCATCTGTTTACCCTCCAGGTTCGGTTTTTCCCTCGGACTTAGCGAGGGATCCCACCTCTACCGCCTCAAGGGCAGTGTCCTGGAGCTTCAGACTCTTGGTCGGGGGATACAACTGGGGAGAATGACCAGTACCTCGCCCAGGCGGCCTCACCTGCTATGCTGAACAGGGGCCTTGTGGAGGGATGGGAAGATTGGAAGGGATAGGCAAGGAAGAGGGAAGGAAGCGGCCGTGGCCTTAAGTTAGGTACCATCCCAGCATTCGCCTGGAGGAGAAGTGGGAAACCACGGAAAACCACTTCCAGGATGGCTGAGGTGGGAATCGAACCCACCTCTACTCAGTTGACCTCCCGAGGCTGAGTGGACCCCGTTCCAGCCCTCGTACCACTTTTCAAATTTCGTGGCAGAGCCGGGAATCGAACCCGGGCCTCCGGGGGTGGCAGCTAATCACGCTAACCACTACACCACAGAGGCGGACACCTATCGCAAAATAAATTTCGCTTTAATCTGGCCTTATCGATTTAATTCGCTGTAAGTCGCAAAAAATATTAAATACTTTTTTCATAACCAGAATCATACGATTCGTTAGGATATCTCGAAATCTCTTCAAAATATTTTTGTCGCGTTTATCGTTAATGCGAAAAAATCATGCCCCTTAGCAACAGACTTCCCGTGTTGCCAACAGAAATATCGTTTTCCACCAGAAGTTGATACAGATAAAAACATGTTAGGAATAGTTGTTACCAACACATAATAAGCTGCGTTTACACCGAACGATTCCAGCACACCTGACAGGAAACGACTCTCTCGAAGCCGCTGGGCGGCTGTCACTGCCGGACGATGAGTGATCGCGTGATGAGTTGTGGCGTTCAGGAGGGGGTGATGTTGCTAAAATCGATTGTCTGTAAAGGATTTTCTGACAGCTTCACATATTTAACTTATTTACCAAAAACTGAGGCTAACGAAATTCACAACTATATAAAGGAGCTGTGGAGGCTTTGCTCAGGGGATTTCGACGAGTCTTTTGGAATAGAATGTGTTCATCTCAGAAACTTTCTTTTGGGTTCCGACGATGATATAATGTTGTCCTTCTTCGGCACAGCTAAGTAAGTCAAAGCCCAAGAGGCAAAAATATTTTGGACCTTTATCCAAATATCAGCATCACACTCAAGCTCTGTAGATGTCCCGTGTTACGAACAGAAACGTTGTCATCCACAAGAAGTCGGTAAAGATTAAAAAATGTTAGGAACATACTGCTCTTTTTTTTTTTTTTTTTTGTTACGGGAAGAATGAAGAGTTATTTACCAACATTTCAAACCAGAAGCGCTTGAATCATTTGGTTACACTATCAATAGAATATGACCTCACTGTAAAGCTGGATTTTGAAACTGTGATTAGTGCGTTCGCTAGTACAAAATCAAGAAGAAAACATTTGCTTATTGGAATGCTGTGTTGTTGCAATTGGACTTGCGAACTTGGTTCCAATATTGAAGTGTACTTTTGTAGTACAGTATTTAGTAGTTCCGATCACTCAAACGGCTCATTGGTTAAATGGTCAGCACCGCAGGCTTCCACTCAGATGGCTCCGGGTTCGATTACCAGCCAGACTGGAGATTTTAACAGCGTCTGGTTAATTCATTTGGCTTGGGGACTGGTATTTGTAATCGTTCTAACGGGCACATCTACTTTGTTTCCCAAAGATCCCATAATGTTTTGTCGTGTATCAGCTTTTTACATTGTGTTTACTGTGTGCGTATCTGCGGCATGTAGAAATAATCGTGGGGGACAGGTGAGTGTGTGTTTGTGTATGTGCGTGTGTAAAATTTAACTTGGCCTAGGGGTGAAAAATACTTCTTTTTTACAATTTGTTTTACGTTGCACCGACACAGATAGGTTTTATGGCGACTATGGGGTAGTAAAGGGCTAGGAGTGAGAAGGAAGTGGTGTGAACATGGGAAACCACGGAAAACCATCTTCAGGGCTACCGACAGGGGGGCTTCGAACCCACGATCTCCCGTATACAAGATCACAGCTGGGCGTCCCTAACCACACGGCCAACTCTCCCGGTAAAATACCTAAATTCGATTATACAAATTTCTCGATTTCTCGAAGCAAACGTTTCCTTCCCAGAAGTTGAAAATATTCTGTAGCTCCATTTCTGTACAAGAATAACTGTGCAATACAGCATTTAAGGCTTGTGTGTTGTTATTCCTCAACGTATAGGCTACATTAGGCTACAGCTTCTCGGCCGATCTCGCTATGTTTACATCTGCCCAACCCTGGTGGATGGACCGTAGGCAGTTGAGCTGCATGAGCCCTCTCCTGTATAAGCGTTAAATGCAGTGTAGATATTCTTTGATCCTACATACAGACAGTCTAATGTAAATTATAGTGTTTTCACAACAAAAACAGAAGAAACCAACGGATTTTTCCCAAGGCGTTAACGGAGGTATTTTTAATGTTCCTCTACTGTATGTAATGTGTCTTTAACGAGTTGCTAAAACAAGTTATATTATTAAAATGATAAAATACTTCGAGTGAATTTTTATATGGTTAAATACTATTGTGTCCGCCTCTGTGGTGTAGTGGTTAGCGTGATTAGCTGCCACCCCCGGAGGCCCGGGTTCGATTCCCGGCTCTGCCACGAAATTTGAAAAGTGGTACGAGGGCTGGAACGGGGTCCACTCAGCCTCGGGAGGTCAACTGAGCAGAGGTGGGTTCGATTCCCACCTCAGCCATCCTGGAAGTGGTTTTCCGTGGTTTCCCACTTCTCCTCCAGGCGAATACCGGGATTGTACCTAACTTAAGGCCACGGCCGCTTCCTTCCCTCTTCCTTGCTTATCCCTTCCTATCTTCCCATCCCTCCACAAGGCCCCTGTTCAGCATAGCAGGTGAGGCCGCCTGGGCGAGGTACTGGCCATACTCCCCAGTTGTATCCCCCGACCAAGAGTCTGAAGCTCCAGGACACTGCCCTTGAGGCGGTAGAGGTGGGATCCCTCGCTAAGTCCGAGGGAAAAACCGAACCTGGAGGGTAAGCAGATGCTGATGATGATGATGATGATAAATACTATTGTATCAACTCGTAGATACATTTGATTCGGTTACACATGCTCAAAACCGAGAATTCGCTATGCCTAGAAATTTCGAAAATTCGAAATAATATTAATTCCCGAGGTGATTCGAGCTACTGTATATGGAACTGATATCCCCTACATTAAACAACAAAGGACGAGAAGCTGTTATACGTCGCATGGACCGTAATGGAGCACGGTGCGACGCGACGCGGCGCGGCGTGGCGCTCTCATTGTGAAGGCGCGCGAGCACAGCGCCAAGATGATTCACAGCCTCTGTATGCCGCCCGGCCAGTGAATCACATTCAAATTGGAAAAGACGTGCCAAATGAATCACACGGCCAGTTATCTCCAGATTAGTCTGCAGGCCAACGACACACGGTAGGGTGATCTACCCGGTACGAGTAGCACTTTTCATTAGACCTTGAAGGATTAATAGAATTGAACAAATGTAAGACATCGTATGTAGTTTGAATAAATGTTTCGAACAGAAAAATAACCATTGCGTTGTTCTCTCTACGATACTTAAGAAATTCCAACGTTTGAATGGCCATTTTTCATTTTATTTCCACATGACAAGCCAAGACAAGCCAGACCAAATCCATCGTCGTACAGGCCATGAAGGCTTACGGCGGAGTGGTGGGTAAAGGCTAAACGTAACCTAGGCCGCCTTTGCCCACAGGAATTTTTTATTTTGTTTTACAATTTGTTTTATGTCACACCGATAGAGATAGGACTTATGGCGACGATGGAATAGGAAAGGCCTAGGAATGGGAAGGAAGCGGCCGTGGTCTTAATGAAGGTAAGCCCCAGCATTCGCCTGGTGTGAAAATGGGAAACCACGGAAAACATCTTCAGGGCTGCCGACAGTGGGGTTCGAACCCACTATCTCCTGGATGCAATCTCACAGCTGTGAACCCCTAACCGCACAGCCAACTCACCCGGTCCCACAGGAATTTACCTGGTACTCATCTTTGAAAAGAAATGTCGTATGGCTTTTAGTGCCGGGATATCCCAGGACGGGTTCGGCGCACCGGGTGGAGTTTTTTCTATTTGACTCCCGTAGGTGACCTGCGAGTCGTGATGAGGATGAAATGATTACGAAGACAACCCATACACCCAGTCCCCATGCCATTGGAATTAACCAATTAAGGTTAAAATCCCCGACCCGGCCGGGAATCGAACCCGGGACCCTCTGAACCGAAGGCCAGTACGCTGACCGTTCAGCCAACGAGTCGGCGTACTCATCTTTGATGTAGGCTGAATGTACTTCAGGGCCACGTGCCTCTCCAGAAGCAGATTTTTCTTATACTTTTCTAAATAGGCTATCTGTCGGGATACCAGTTGCTTTGGAATGGCACTGGGCATCTCGGACATATTATGAGTAGAGGCATGATTTTTTCCTCATAAACGCGTCCGCCTCTGTGGTGTAGTGGTTAGTGTGATTAGCTGCCACACACGGAGGCCCGGGTTCGATTCCCGGCTCTGCCACTAAATTTGAAAAGTGGTACGATGGCTGGAACGGGGTCCACTCAGCCTCGTTAGGTCAACTGAGTAGAGGTGGGTTCGATTCCCACCTCAGCCATCCTGGAAGTGGTTTTCCATGGTCTCCCACTTCTCCTCCGGGCAACTGCCGGGATGGTACCTCACTTAAGGCCACGGCCGCTTCATTCCCTCTTCCTTGTCTATCCCTTCCAATCTTCCCAACCCCTGCAAGGCCCCTGTTCAGCATAGTAGGTGAGGCCGCCTGGGCAAGGTACTGGTCATCCTTCCCAGTTGTATCCCCCGACCCAGAGTCTGAAGCTCCAGGACACTGCCCTTGAGTCGGTAGAGGTGGGATCCCTCGCTGAGTCCGAGGGAAAAACCGACCCTGAAGGGTAAACAGATTAAGAAGAAGAAGAACTTTTTTTGCTAGTTGCTTTACGTCGCACCGACACAGATAGGTCTTATGGCGACGATGGGACAGGAAAGGGTTAGGAGTGGGAAGGAAGCGTCCGTGGCCTTAATTAAGGTACAGCCCCAGCATTTTGCCTGGTGTGAAAATGGGAAACCTCGGAAAATAATTTTCAGGGCTGCCGACAGTGGGGTTCGAACCTACTATCTCCCGAATACTGGATACTGGCCGCCCTTAAGCGACTGCAGCTATCGAGCTCGGCAAGAAGAACTTTAAACGCAACAAAAAAAACTGAAGCGATTTTGAGATATCTTAACGAATCATGTGATACTGGTTAAGAAAATAGTGATTTTGTTTTTGCGAATTAAAGCGAATTAAAACGTGGCCAGTTTAAAGCGAAATTTACTTATTTTGCGATAAGCGCGAAACTGTAGCGAAATTCATGGAAATTAACGATCTTGAAATTGTATTCCAATATCACGTGTGTGAAGGGGAACAGAACACAGAATTTTCAATTCGACAGAAATACCAGTTCAGGGGCATAACATTAGAGCCTGCAGGGCTTGTATTGCAGGCGGGCCCGGGCCATTGAGGGGCCCCCCAGACTTCTCGCAAACAAATACCAGTAATCTAGCATAATGTCACACTGCACAGAAAAGATCAGGGCGGTTTTGTAGCATCAGTCGATTTTTAATTTGTACGTTGAGTAGTTTATTGTGCCGAGTGTAACACAACACAGTCGTAAATACAGTGGAATCTCGATATCTCGAATCACCCCGGGAGCTAAATTTTATTTCGAGTTATCGAAATTTCGAGATATAGAGAATAACGTTTTTGAGCATGTGTAGCACATAATCGAATCACATATATCTACGGTATCTACGGGCTTATACTGAATAGCACATTATTTTTTAACTGTACTTAAAACATACAAATTACCGGGCGAGTTGGCCGTGCGCGTAGAGGCGCGCGGCTGTGAGCTTGCATCCGGGAGATAGTAGGTTCGAATCCCACTATCGGCAGCCCTGAAGATGGCTTTCCGTGGTTTCCCATTTTCACACCAGGCAAATGCTGGGGCTGTGCCTTAATTAAGGCTACGGCCGCTCCCTTCCAACTCCTAGGCCTTTCCTATCCCATCGTCGCCATAAGACCTATCTGTGTCGGTGCGACGTAAAGGCCCTAGCAAAAAAAAAAACAAACAAATTAACTCTATTTTACTGCATCACTTTAATTATAACCCTTATTACAGTAACTTTTTAAGACAGGATATAGTGCATACAGTAGTGAAACAAGAAATATACCTCACTTAACACCTTTCGAGAAAATCGGTTAGTCCCTTCTGTTTGTTACGGTTAACCTTTCCTCCCTTCACGTTGAAACTTCTCGTCAATACCACGCAGCCGAGATTCGTAAATGAAGCTTGTTATCCGCGACTTCGGGGGTTGCTTTCGTACGTGACCGGTAATTAATTCACACCCGAGAAACAGCGACGCTTCACCGATTTTCCGATCATTAGAAATTTTAGATTTTCCGTTCCAGTCATATTAGCTTCCAGCATCACTGTTCTTGTTAACTGCTCCTCACAAACCACATATGCCGTATTGGACAGTTAATGTTGCACACAATTCGAGTTACAGAATATTTTTTCCTTCAAGGGAGAAAATGTTTGCTTCGAGAAATCGAGAAGTTAGTGAGTGTAACCGAATTTCGAGTAATAGAGAAATAAATACACGTGAAGAATCGGACAAATGGCCGGGAAATTTAAGTTACGTCGAGATACTGAAAATTCGAGTAATGGAGGTTGGAGATATCGAGGTTCGATTGTTCGAGTTGTTATCTCCCGCAACACCACGACACGCTCCTCACAAAAGACCTGCATCAGATTATTGAAAAATAATTAAATGAAAATTGATTCCAAAATATAATATTTCAGTTAGAAAATGTTAATTTGTTGATGCATAGCGTACCTGAGATTGTATTATGCACAAATTTTGCTGAACATTTAACTTGTGTCACACATTTATTGGACAACAATGTATAATGCCAATAACAAGTTGGTTTAGTAACAATCAGTCAATTCAGTTTCGAACGAGCTCCCTCTGCACGAAGTTAATAATAAATTCGATGTCAGTTGTGCGGTTTGATACTTTCAAACTTTATTTGAACAGTTTTTGATTTTTTTTTTTTTTTTTTTTTTTTTTTTTTTTTTTTTTTTTTTTTTTTTTGTAATCGAATAAATTAATATAACCGAGACTTCGGTATCAGTTACAGAGTATACTGTAGTTCTGTAGTTAATGAAAAATGAAACCAATTAAAGTTAAGTTTGAAGACCTAACTGGTGCATAGTTGGTAGTTCAGCAGTTCAACCGTCAAACCACGGAGGCAGTCAAATAAAATCTATTAAACAATACTTTTCAATAATATTAAGACTACGAATAATCCCTTTGTTTATATAACTTGACAATACTGTCAATACTTCTACCCGATGTAATTACACTTACATTAGTTATTCTTTTACATCTTTTATTTGAAGGATGCCCGAATTTTATCTTGGTAGGCGGTCCCGTATGGCATTCGTTACGCCTCTGCACCCGTTCGTTTTAATATTGTAGGAAATCCCTTACTGGTATAGCGAGGGTGAAAGATACGGTCATGTGGGGTGAAAACGCAATGTTCCCTAATCAAGATTACATACGAATAATCAATGAATTTCAATATTGTTTCTCTTTATATATCTCTCTTTCACATAAATAATTTACAAATTACACAAATGAAGGATTTTAAAGAATAATTTTAAAAATTATTACAGCGAAATTCAAGTGATGGGGCATGACTTACTTCACGAAATAGCGACATATATTAATGAGAAAAACTCGAGTCATGGACCTCCTTGCGCTATGACTATACAATCCACCGCTGGTACCTAACGCGATAGAGGAGAGATCCTCACTGGGACTATGTGTAACTAGGGTAGCATCCTGCTTCACAGAATTTACCGACCTCAGAACATTTTAAGCAAGCCTCGACCTATGGGAGTAACGGGAGTCTCACTTCCATTTGAAAGGCTAGGCACTCCTTGAAAAAATACTTGGCGAACGAAATGGAATTCGGTGGGGAGCTATCAGTATTAATGGGGCTTATGGAAGAAAGAAAGTAGAACTGGCTGAGACGGTAAAGGGGATTGTTTTCCTAGTCTTTTCTTAAATGATTGCAAAGAAATTGGAAATTTATTGAACTTAGTAAGTTATTCCAATCCCTAACTCCCCTTCCTATAATCGAATATTTGCCCCAATTTGTCCTCTTGAATTCCAACTTTATCTTCATATTGTGATCTTTCCTACTTTTAAAGACACCACTCAAACTTATTCGTCTACTGATGTCCTCCGACGCCATCTCTCCACTGACAGCTCGGAACATATCACTTAGTCGACCAGCTCGTCTCCTTTCTCCCAAGTCTTCCCAGCCCAAACTTTGCAACATTTTTGTAACGCTACTCTTTTGTCGGAAATCGCCCAGAACAAGTCGAGCTGCTTTTCTTTGGATTTTTCCAGTTCCTGAATCAAGTAATCCTGGTGAGGATTCCATACACTGGAACCATACTCTAGTTGGGGTCTCACCAGAGACAAATATGCTTTCTCCTTTACATCCTTACTATAACCCCTAAATACCCTCATAACCATGTGCAGAGATATATACCCTTTATTTACAATCATATTTATGTGAATACCCCAATGAAGATCTTTTCTTACATTAATACCCAGGTATTTACAATGATCTCCAAAGGGAACTTTCAATGCCATCAACGCAGTAGTTAAAACTGAGAGGACTTTTCCTATTTGTGAAACTCACAACCTGTTTATCATCATACCATTGCCTACTGTCCATCTCACAACATTATCGAGGTCATTTTGCAGTGCTCACAAGATAGTAATAATAATAATAATAATAATGTTATTGGCTTTACGTCCCACTAACTACTGTTTCGGTTTTCGGAGACGCCGAGGTGCCGGAATTTGTCCCGCAGGAGTACTTTTACGTGCCAGTAAATTTACCGACACGAGGCTGTCGTATTTGAGCACCTTAAAATATCAGCGGACTGAGCCAGGATCGAACCTGCCAAGTTGGGGTCAGAAGGCCAGCGCCTCAACCGTCTGAGCCACTCAGCCCGGCTGCTCACAATCTTGTAACTCATTTATTACTCTGTATAGAATAATATCATCTGCAAAAAGTCTTATCTCTGATTCCACTTCTTTACACATATCATTGATATATATAAGAAAACATAATGGTCCAATAATACTGCCTTGAGGAATTCCCCACTTTAAGGGACAGATAAAGCTTCACCTCCTCTAATTCTCTGAGTTCTATTTTCTAGAAACAGAGCCACCCATTCAGTCACTCTTTTGTCAAATCCAATTGAACTCATTTTTGCCAGTAGTCTCCCATGATCTACCCTATCAAATGCCTTAGACAGGTCAATCGCGTTATTGAACTCCTGAATCCAGGATATCTGCTATATCTTGCTGGAATCCTACAAGTTGGGCTTCAGTGATAACCTTTCCTAAACCCAAACTGCCTTCTATCAAACCAGTTATTAATTTCGCAAACATGTCTTATATAATCAGAAAGAATGCTTTCCCAAAGCTTGCATGCAATACGTGTCAAACTGACAGGCCTGTAATTTTCAGCTTCATGTCTAACACCCTTTCCTTTATATACAGGGGCTACTATAGCAACTGTCCATTCATTTGGTAAAGTTCCTTCATCATCATCATCATCATCATCATCATCTGTTTACCCTCCAGGTTCGGCTTTTCCCTCAGACTCAGCGAGGGATCCCACCTCTACCGCCGCAAGGGCAGTGTCCTGGAGCTTCAGACTCTTGGTCGGGGGATACAACTGGGGAGAATGACCAGTAACTCGCCCAGGCGGCCTCATCTGCTATGCTGAACAGGGGCCTTGTGGAGGGATGGGAAGATTGGAAGGGATAGACAAGGAAGAGGGAAGGAAGCGGCCGTGGCCTTAAGTTAGGTACCATCCCGGCATTCGCCTGGAGGAGAAGTGGGAAACCACGGAAAACCACTTCGAGGATGGCTGAGGTGGGAATCGAACCCACCTCTACTCAGTTGATTTCCCGAGGCTGAGTGGACCCCGTTCCAGCCCTCGTACCACTTTTCAAATTTCGTGGCAGAGCCGGGAATCGAACCCGGACCTCCGGGGGTGGCAGCTAATCACGCTAACCACTACACCACAGAGGCGAACAAGTTCCTTCATGCAAACAATAATCAAACAAGTACTTCAGATATGGTACTATATCACAACCCATTGTCCTTAGTATGTATATCCCCCGAAACCTTATCAATTCCAGCTAATTTTCTAGTTTTCAACTTTGTATCTTACTGTAAATGTCATTGCTGTCATAGGTAAATAGCCACCTCCTCTATCTGGACATTATCCTTGTTAACAACAATCTTTACATACTGCTGACTGAATACTTCTGCTTTTTGAAGATCCTCGCATACACACCCCCTTGTTCATTAATTATTCCTGGAATGTCTTTCTTGCAACCTATTTCTGCCTTAAAGTACCTATACATACTTTTCCATTTATCACTAAAATTTGTGTGGCCGCCAATTATGCTTGCCATCATGTTATCCTTAGCTGACTTCTTTGCTAGATTCAATTTCCTAGTAAGTTCCTTCAATTTCTCCTTACTTCCATAGCCATTTCTAACTATTTTTCTTTCCAACCAGCACCTCCTTCTTATCTCTTTACTTCTTTGTTATAATATAGTGGATCTTTACCATTCCTTACCACCTTTAAAGGTACAAACCTATTTTCACATTCCTCAACAATTGCTTTAAACCCATCCCAGAGTCTGTTTACATTTTTATTTACCGTTTTCCACCGATCATAGTTACTTATTAAAAACTCCCTCATACCTGTTTTATAAGCCATATGGTACTGCTTAATAGTCCGAATTTTAATATCTTCCTTTCTTTCACATTCATATTTAATTACCACAAAACAGCTTCATGATCACTAATACCATCTATTACTTCGGTTTCTCTATAGAGCTCATCTGGTTTTACCAGCACCACATCCAGAATATTCTTCCCTCTAGTAGGTTCCATCACTTCCTGAATCAGGTGCCCTTCCCATATTAACTTATTTGCCATTTGTTGGTCATGATTCCTGTCCTTCGCATTACCTTCCCAATTGACATTTGCTACAATCACGTTCCTTTCCTTATCATTTCCTACATAGCTGATTACCTTATCAAATAATTCTGGATCAGCATCTGCGCTACCCTTTCCCGGTTTGTACGCTCCAAAGACATCAAGTTGCCTATCATCTTCAGAGATGAGCCTTACCCCTAGAATTTCGTGTTTGTCATCTTTAACTTTTTCGTACCTTACAAATTCTTCTTTCACCAGAATGAATACTCCCCCTCCTACCACTCCTATCCTACCTCTACGATACACCCTCCAGTTCCGCGAGAAAATTTCTGCATCCATTATATCATTTCTCAGCCATGATTCAACTCCTATTACAATATCTGGTAAGTATATATCTATTAAATTACTTAATTCTATTCCTTTCTTCACAATACTTCTACAGTTGAGCACTAACATTTTTATGTCATCCCTACTTGATTTCCAGTTCCCTGTTCCCTTAACACCGTTCCCTAGGCCACCCTGTTTCCCTGAATGTATCTCCCTATAACCCTTGTAAACAAATTTCCTAACTTATATGTACCACTGCGGTTTAAGTGAAGGCCATCTGAGTGCAGACCCATATCTCCTACCCACCCATTAGGATCTAGAAATCTCACTCCCAGTTTCCCACATACCCACTCCATAGTCTCATTTAAATCCCCAATCACCTTCCAGTCAGTATCCCTCCTACACAGTATTCCACTGATAACAATCTCCGCTTCCTTAAACTTCACCCGTGCTGCATTTACCAGGTCCCACACATCCCCAACTATGTTGGTACTTATACCTGTTTGTCTTACGTTGTTAGTACCAACGTGAAACACTACCACCTTCTCCTTTCCCTCCTCCTTCTCGTCTACTTTCCTCAACATCTGCCTTAATCTAATTCCTCGATAACACTCTACCCTGGTACCCTTTCCTCCACTCACTTTCCCGGCATGTCTAACGATAGAATTCCCCATGATCAGAGCCTCAACCCTACCCACCTCATTTGATCTCCTCCCCTCCTGGTCAGTCCTATCTTTCCTGACAGCTGCAGAAACTACTTCCTCCTCCCTTTTCTCCATCCCATGACCCTGTTCCACCTGTCTTCTCCTAACCACTACTCCATATTTCCCTTTCCTACCTCTTCCCTTTCTCCTTCTTCCACACTTCTCGGCAACAGTTCCCTGTTCCACATCTTCCCTCGGTTGTTCTACCTGCAGTGACTCGTACCGATTTCTCACCGACACTTGTCCTGAATTCCGATCCTGAATGGAGCCCTTACCCTTCAATCTCCTTCCCCTTAAAACATTAGACCACCTGTTTTCTACAATTCCCGCCTTTCCTTCCCATCCCTCTATTACATCTACTGTATCCTGTACATTGTTTGAGGGAGGCCTACTTTCCTTCCTGTCCTCTGAGAGAATCCTAATTACCTCCCTCAACCTCTCCAACTCCTCCCTCATACTCCTTAATGCCTGGCCACACCCACAGTTCCTACACTCGCACTCCTTAGCCATTATTTAACTAAATAATGGAAAGAAAAGGAAATATAAGATAACTTATTCTGTGCAAAATAAAAATGAAAGGAATGAAATATTGTCCAGGTTAGTTCACAGAGATCACACGACAATAAGTTAATTAATATAGGCTAATACTACACTACAATACTACTTAATTGTACGATTTTTTCCCTACAACACGCTAACAGGATGAAAATTGCTGTTAATCACTGGAAAAAGAGAATAATACACAAGAATTACACAAGTCTTAACTGCAGTTAAGTCTACCCTAATTACAAGAACAGAATTCTAATAAGAGAGTTACTACATATACCAAAGAAACGGTACTACACTACACAAATCTTTCACAGTAATAGAATAAACACACTACTTTCTAATAAGATACTGCAATACACTACAATAATGTTAAACTACGTTCAGACTAAGTACATATACTACAATACACTACAATAATGTTAAACGGTACTACACAAATCTTTCACAGTAATAGAATAAACACACTACTTTCTAATAAGATACTGCAATACACTACAATAATGTTAAACTACGTTCAGACTAAGTACATATACTACAATACACTACAATAATGTTAAACTACGTTCAGACGTATTCTAATTACAACAGGTTATTACCAAGCACAAACAGAAAAGAAAATTACCATTCAAGTTCGAAATTCGCAAAACTACTAAAAATTATAGAATAGGCACTCTAATTTCTAATAAGTTACTATACTACAATAATGTTTAAACTACGTTCAGACGTATCCTAGGTTATTACTAAGCACAGATAGAAATGAAAATTCTAATTAGGCCTAAATTAGATATTCGCAAGAACTACCGGTAGGTACTCAAAGATTACAGACAAAGTTGTAAACACGTAGATAGATTAATATTAGTACTACTTTCTCCTACTATGCTGTAATAGAAATTAAACCTGCCGGTTGCACAAAAATACACACGAATATAACAGGCAATATACTATCTAATATACCGTATCTACACTACAATTCTCAACTGAAATGTGCTTATGTGATTATTACGGATGGTGGATTGCTATTATTTTCCCTACTCCGCGGGACGGAGAATAAAAGTGTCCTTAAATGCTGAAAAATATGAGGTTGTTTACAATAATTTCTCAAAAGTATTTCTGTCTAAACTACGCCAGGGACTTGAATTGCAATTATTGGAATGTAGGAACTTGATTATTAACTAACCGCTCATAAACAGAGAAATATCGGGGGTGTGAAATATAAATTACGGATCCTTTAACTGCCTGCTCAAAATTACAAATGATCGGAATACAAGAATCAGCTGATTTTTATTTATATTTTCTTATACAATGCATCCTTTGTTTACTACTGTAGCCAACAATGCCAATATTTGAATACGAAGAGCGACAATAATCAATAACAATTGCGACTGTTAACTATTTCGACAGTGAAATACTGTCTATCCTGTTGAAATCCCTTCTTTAAACAAAATTTTCACAGTATCCCGTTTTTTATAGAAGTCATTGCCTTCGTGATAGGTGGGACCGTTGAACTGCTATTTGAAATACCCTGTCAAATGCCTGCATTAATAGACTATAACCGCTGCCGAAGTTAGGACTCTTTTTAATATCCCGTCTTTGTAAGTATTTTATCAACAAACCTATTGATATTTTAATAATACTATTAAAAAGAAAGAGATATTTCTTCTTTCTCGCAGTCCTAAATTACAGGTTGTAATCTAGCGAACGCCTACGCAACTACTCAGTGTGAAAACTGTAAATAAATACCACTAATCGCAGATTACTACAAACAAACACTAAACACAATTATTTGTGGAACTAAATGTATCTCTCTCTCTCTCTCTCTCTCTCTCTCTCACACACACACACACACACACACACACACACACACAATTTGGTAAATTTCTACAATTATTAACTACTTTATCACTGAGATAACACAGAGCTCTTGGAACAGCCAACCACTCGCTAGCGCAAGGAATTAGGACGAGAATTGTCTCAGTCTACTCACCATTTGAGAGTGAAGTGAGGATGAAATTGAGAAGTTTTTTGAAGCACTGGGTGACACCGTAGTTAGGGTCAGCACCAATCGCTAATGGGCGATTTCAAGGTGAGAGTTGGAAATGAAACAGAAGGATGGGTGATACCCACATTTGGGGTATTCGCAGGGGTCAACCCAAGCGAAGTGCAATGCAAGGGCCTCACCCTGGGGGAACGGCCTTGTTGATCACGGTAACCCCTACGCCAGGTAAGTATATATGAAAACTAACAGGTATAGATAACGTTTACTGCTCTTCATTATTTCTAGTATGGGATTAGTACTTACGAATACATTCTTCAAGCATACGGCTATCCACCGCTACACCTGAGAGGGTAGGGGCACTAGAACCATAACCAACTATATCGCGCCGGGCTGAGTGGCTCAGACGGTTGAGGCGCAGGCCTTCTGTCCCCAACTTCGCTGGTTCTATCCTGGCTCAGTCCGGTGGCATTTGAAGTGCTCAAATACATCATCCTCGTGTCGGTAGATTTACTGGCACGTAAAAGAACTCCTACGGGACCAAATTTCAGCACCTCGGTGTCTTCGAAAACCGTAAAAGTAGTTAGTGGGACGTAAAGCCAATAACGTTATTATTGGACTATACGTCTGACTCGTTGGCTGAATGGTCTGCGTACTGGTCTTCGATTCAGAGGGTCTCGGGTTCGATTCCCTTCATTGGTTAATTCCAATGGCTCAGGGGCTGGGTATATGTGCTGTCCCCAACATCCCTGCAACTCACACACCACACATAACACTATCCTCCGCGCAGTTACCTACACATGGCAGATGCCACCCACCCTCATCGGAGGGTCTGTCTTACAAGAGCTGCACCCGGCTAGAAATAGCCACACGAAATTAAATTTAAAAATTAGACTATACCATAACCGATTTTGAATTCAGGAAATCTGGTAGGAATGTGCAGGAATTCCGGGGATTTTTGATGATACAGACCACCAACTGATCTATATGGAACTGAGTACTTCTAGGCCTAGGATAGAGAATAAGGGTAGAAATCTCCAGGACGAGGAAATTAGACCGAAGTACATGTATATGATTAGTGAAATATTCCAAACAATAGACAGAAAGCAGGTTCAGGGTATAGAAATAGATTTGGTAGCATACAGGGACGTTGTTAGTAGAAACAGAAAAGGAATGCCTGGGAACAACTGTGTGTAAGGATAAGAAAAGGCGAACATCTTGGTGGAATGACAAAGTGAGAGCAGCTTGTAAACGTAAAAAGGAAATGTATCAGAAATTGCTAGAAACAAGGACTGATGCAGACAGGGAATTGTACGTAGATGAAAGAAACAGCGTGAAACAAACAAGTGTTGAATCCAAGAATAAGTTGTGGGAAGATTTCGGTAATAACCTGGAAATGCTAGATCAAGCGGCAGGCAAACTTTTTTGGACAACAATAAAGAAACTTAGAAAGGGAGGGGAAAATGGAATTAAGAGTGTTTCGGTAAACTCATAATAGATTCCAGGGAATCACTGGGCAGGTGGAAGTAATATATTGAAAATCTTCTCAACGCAAAGGAAATACGTCTAGTAACGTAGCGAACACCTTCTATAAGGCCATCTAGGTAATCTACCTTGAACTGATGTAGTACAAGATAGCTCGGTTTTTAAGAGTTAGATGTCTCTACCATCAGTTTAAATGCCCCCCTCTAGCGGGATCAACGATAATTAATTCTTAAGGGAAATTCGACTTTTACCATTAGCTAACCATAGTTTTTGAAGATTGTTATGTTTATGTTTCAAAGTTGTCAACACTCCTGCTGGTTCCTTCTGCAATATCAATCAACCTATCAGAATTGTGTAAATATTTTTTCTAGTCAATTAAAATCGGGGCTCTGTACAAGAATTCGGCCTATCAGTAAAGAGTTCTGGAATCTTCCCCTAAAAAAATACTATAAGAGCTGGACGCTTTAAGGCCGTATTGTCTTCTTCTTGCTCTAGTTTATTGAGTGCGGAGGCGGGGGTCGCGGGCGGGGTTCGGTAGGCCCAGAAAGCAAGGTTATGACAGAAGTTTTATAAGCATGTGATAGCTCCTGTAAGTAGCTTGAGGGGAAGTTTTCAACTTCATTTGGTTCATGTAAACTTCTAAATCTGGTGGTTTAAATGTAGAATTTTCCATGCTGGGAAATACGTAATGTAAGGGAACAAAAATTGATTACCTTATGTTGATTCCCATACAACTTGGTATGGGCTGACTTAAGTTTCTAATCCTTAACGCTCTTTTGGTATTTAATGTTTCTCATTTAGTCACGCCGCTGTAGAATAGGCTTAGCCTCCGTATCATAGGGCCTTAAGCCCACTTAGGGTTTTAAGAATTTCTAGAAGGCGTGCAGGTATTTCGCCTCCTTTGCATTTTGTTCATGGCCGGATACAACCAACCTTTTCTTTTTACATTAATGTCATTTAGTATGGGCTCTCTTACCCCTTTAAATTGATTGTGCTGTGTAGAAATGAGTCTGATATGAAGTTCCCTTGAGGGACAGAAAGTTATAAACTGTTGAGCAATAGAAAAGCCTACCTCCTGGATACCTTGTGTAAATTCTTTGAAAGGGTATTTTCCTGGAGCATTCTAACTCTTATAAAATTTTGTACCTGCCAAGAGCAATTCAGCTCTTTCCTGTGTAAATTAGCATTTGTAATTCTCTCAAGTTTTGTACCTGATTTTTTGGACTTTAATTCATTGTTGTTGGAACTGACGAGCTCAAATTGTTATTGTTCTTTCAGATTTTCTATTTACCAATTTTAAATTAGAAAAAAGGAAAGAAGTAACATTTCAAAATTTGTTGTGTTAAGTTATGCTCTAGTTAATTCAGTGTCCACCCATTCACCCCAGCCGCTTCTTAGATATTTTTTAGACATTTTAGATATTTTATTCTTCCACCATCAAGTACAGAAAATGTACACTAGGTATTGTCAGTATTAATAAAAATAATCTATATACAATATCTTATTAATTATGCCTGAGTCATTAGAAAAATTATTTTAGCTACCTATATTAGGTCAGTTTTTGAAATACCACATTCTAGATACTCTTCTACACTATATAATGCCTTTTTCCTTAAGAATTGTGACAGTATCCTGTTAAATGCACTATTGTCTAATGTTCGAATAGGTAGTGGAAGCTTATTGTACATCCTAAGCTGTTGATAACAGTGGCTGTTTGTGCTTTTACTAAGCCTGGAGTAAGGAGTATCCAGATCATTCTTGTATCTTGTGTCGTGCATGTGAACTGTAGGTCTTTAAATTTGGAAAGATTCTCTTTCACATGCATAATATTTGTAAGAATATATAAACAGGGAACTGTCATAATTTTTAGGCTCACAAAGGAAGTTTTACAGGAGTCTCTAAATTCTAATCCAGCAATTAGACGGACTGTTTTTTTTTTTGCCATATAAATACATTATTTGATGTGGGACAATTTCCCCATAACCTGATCCCATACAGTATATGAGGGTGAAAGAAAGCATGATAGGATGCAAGTAGCATATCCCGACTGATGCAGGTTTTCAGTTTCCGCAACAGATACCACACCCTGGCTAATCTCTTACAGAGTTCTGATGTATGTATTTCCCATGTAAGTCTTGTATCTACATGTAGGCCTAATAGTTTAACAGAATTACGGCAGCCATTATTTACAGTGTGATCCAGGGTAAATACGATATTTTCTGTTTTTGTGACATTAATAGTTAATTTATTGTGATGAAACCAGTTTTTAGCAATTTTAACAGATGTGTTACCCCCCTGTAATCCAAGATCTTTCCTTAACAGTCATAAAGCAGGAGGAATATATAAAATCAGACCTGAAAATGTGAAATACAATGGGAAGGAAGTGAGGAAATGGCATCATAAAGTAATAAGCTTAGCATGGACTGTTAGTAAGGTACCGTCTGATTGGACGAAAGCAGTAAGTGCATCTAAATGAGTATAAGCATGGGAACAGGTAGGATTGCAACAAGTATCGAGGTATTTCATTGGTCAGTATACCAAGCAATGTGTTCCCTAGCATTTTGAAGGGGAGGGTGTGATCACTGGTTGATAGTAAGTTGGTTGAAAACCAGTGTAGTTTCAGACCACAGAGGGGCTGTCAGGATCAGATTTTCATTCGGGTCCAGGTAAGTGGAAAATGCTACGAGATGAATAGACAGTGATAACAATCCCTACCTTGAGCATAGTATTTATAGGAAGATTAAGTTATTCTCAAATATTTTCCTTTACATTAGGTCTATCAAAGGACTGTATACAAGAAACGTTTCTTTATGCTATTTAAGTATTTATCGTACGACGGATAATAACACAGATGATTACGAAAAAAGTGAATTTTTAGTCCAAGTCTCGTGGGACATGTCGTGCATGTCACTTCAAGGTGGGTAATGGGAAAAACTAAAGAGCCATTTTACTATTTTCGATAGGGCAAATATTAAGGGAAATGTCATCAGCGTTAGAGTAACACGCCGGTGGTCAGATATACAACATTCAACCTGAGAACCATAGAGAATTTCCCACAACATCGCTATTGGCTACGTCCCACCGGCACAGACAGGTCTTATGGCAACGATGGGATAGGAATGGTCTAGGATGGGGATGGAAGCGACCGTGCCCTTAATTAGGGTACAGCCCCAGCATTTGCCTGGTGTGAAAATGGGAAACCAGGGAAAACCATCTTCAGGGCTGCCGACAGTGGGCTTCGAACCCTCTCTCTCCCGGATGCAAGCTCACAGGTGCGCGCCCCTAACCGCACGGCCAACTCGCCCGGTCCCACAACTACCGAGCTCGATAGCTGCAGTCGCTTAAGTGCGGCCAGTATCCAGTATTCGGGAGATAGTGGGTTCGAACCCCACTGTCGGCAGCCCTGAAGATGGTTTTCCGTGGTTTCCCATTTTCACACCAGGCAAATGCTGGGGCTGTACCTTAATTAAGGCCACGGCCGCTTCCTTCCCAATCCTAGCTCCTTCCTGTCCCATCGTCGCCATAAGACCTATCTGTGTCGGTGCGACGTAAAGCCAGTAGCAAAAAAAAAAAAAAAAAAAAAAACAGAAAAAGGTCTCACAATCCACAACTTCGGACCAGAAACTGTACCATACAATAAATTCGGAAATCGTCCTCATTCTCTCTCGACCTTGTTCAGTTTCATCATATTTCACGTTACTGTCACGCGCTTTCGTACGAAAATATCGTTTTAACATGTCGCATTAAACGTGTGAACATGTTACATCGCGTAAATTCCTGAAGGAAACATGTAATCCACTGCAAATTCCCGTGCGAAAGAACGGGTACAGATGTTATGTTATGTTATGTTATGTTATGTTATGTTATGTTATGTTATGTTATGTTATGTTATGTTATGTTATGTTATGTTATGTTATGTTATGTTATGTTATGTTATGTTATGTTATGTTATGTTATGTTATGTTATGTTATGTTATGTTATGTTATGTTATGTTATGTTATGTTATGTTATGTTATGTTATGTTATGTTATGTTATGTTATGTTATGTTATGTTATGTTATGTTATGTTATGTTATGTTATGTTATGTTATGTTATGTTATGTTATGTTATGTTATGTTATGTTATGTTATGTTATGTTATGTTATGTTATGTTATGTTATGTTATGTTATGTTATGTTATGTTATGTTATGTTATGTTATGTTATGTTATGTTATGTTATGTTATGTTATGTTATGTTATGTTATGTTATGTTATGTTATGTTATGTTATGTTATGTTATGTTATGTTATGTTATGTTATGTTATGTTATGTTATGTTATGTTATGTTATGTTATGTTATGTTATGTTATGTTATGTTATGTTATGTTATGTTATGTTATGTTATGTTATGTTATGTTATGTTATGTTATGTTATGTTATGTTATGTTATGTTATGTTATGTTATGTTATGTTATGTTATGTTATGTTATGTTATGTTATGTTATGTTATGTTATGTTATGTTATGTTATGTTATGTTATGTTATGTTATGTTATGTTATGTTATGTTATGTTATGTTATGTTATGTTATGTTATGTTATGTTATGTTATGTTATGTTATGTTATGTTATGTTATGTTATGTTATGTTATGTTATGTTATGTTATGTTATGTTATGTTATGTTATGTTATGTTATGTTATGTTATGTAAAAAGACGTAGCCTATATACTACATTTTAAAATTAATAAATTAAGAAAGAAAGTAAGTCATATAACCACAAATCTAGTATACCGGGTGGTCCACCAGGCGCTGCGATCCTGTTTTATGCATCCCTTCACATTTACTACAATTCTGAAAAACATCGGTCCCTCTCCCTAAACCGGGGTAATATAACGAGATGTGTGTTTACGGGCTAGAAGACAGCAGGAATCATGAGCGCCACTATTAATTCATTATAGGTACCTTGAATGAACCCGTAAAACGAGTACAGATACGCAGAACACGTACTTAAAAATACGTGGTGGACGCACAGACCGGGAGCACGGTACTGCGTAGGCTGGGAAGTGGGCGCCGTAGGGCAAGTGTCGCAGTAGCTCACATGGAAAGCGGGCGGGGAACGGTGCTCGAGGTAAGAGTTTCGAATAACACATAAGAACTTTTTTAACAGTCAATTGCCTGGGGTGTGGTAAGGTTGCATACTTGATAGCTTCCAAGGACTAATTTGTTTATTTGACCCAGTTTGCCTGGTGTGAAAATGGGAAACCACGGAAAACCATCTTCAGGGCTGCCGACAGTGGGATTCGAACGCACTATCTCCCGGATCCAAGCTCACAGCCGCGCGCCTCTAATCGCACGGCCAACTCGCCCGGTTTTACCCCGGTTTAGGGAGAGGGGCCGATGTTTTTCAGAATTATAGTAAATGTGAAGGGATGCATACCTATAGAACTGGATCGCAAAGGGCTGGTGGACCACCCGCGGAATGCAGCATGTTTCTCGCACTCTGGGGAAGTCTGCAACTGCAATTCCAAGAAACGAATGGAGGAAGTCTAGTCCTTACCTGCTTTTCAGGTGGGAATAATTGTGCATCTTAGAACTTAACTACAGCCCAGTAAAAGAAACATCACGTCAATAAGTAAACAAGAAAACTACGAATAATTCAGAGATTTTTCTTATGGTTTTATCTCCTTTCTCCTTAAAGTTCTTATTAACTAGACTTTTCGGTATCTAGGGAAAATATTAACTGAAACTTAAGCACATCATACAAACTCGACCAGCGTGCCACATAAAATGTCATAGCGGGCCGAGTGCGGCCCGCGGTCCGTATGTTAATACCCCCTGTAGGCGATAACTCTGTTCAGCGGAGAGGGGAGGGGAAGTGATGTTTGGTCATCTTATAATGTATTTTTGTGTGTTAGGGAGTAAATGCATAAACGATTATGATTAAATAAAGGTGCAGAATGGAATTAAGGAATATCCTCATAAACACCCATTGTAAACGCTGGGCTGAGTGGCTCAGACGGTTGAGGCGCTGGCCTTCTGGTCTCAACTGGCAGGTTCGATCCTCGCTCAGTCCGGTGGTATTTGAAGGTGGTCAAATACGTCAGCCTCGTGTCGGTAGATTGAATGGCACGTAAAGGAACTCCAGCGGGACTAAATTTTGGCACGTCGGTGTTTCCGAGAAACCTTTAGAAAAGTAGTTAGTGGGACGTAAAGCAAATAACATTATTATTACTCACTGTAACGCATACCGGTACAAGGCTATTACATGTAAGGAGTATACTCTTTAATTCAAAGAGGATTATCTACAAAATGTACAAAAATGTCCGACTCGTTGGCTGAATGGTCAGCGTACTGGCCTTCGGTTCAGAGGATCCCGGGTTCGATTCCCGGCCGGGTCGGGGATTTTAACCTTCATTGGTTAATTCCAATGGCTCGGGGGTTCGGGGGCTGAGTGTTTGTGTTGTCCCCAACATCCCTGCAACTCACACACCACACATAACACTATCCTCCACCACAACAACATGCAGTTACCTACACATGGCAGATGCCGCCCACCCTCATCGGAGGGTCTACCATACAAGGGCTACACCCGGCTAGAAATAGCCACACGAAATTATTTATTGTACAAAAATCAGTCTGCAATGATAAAAATCGTGGGCTATGAAAAAAAAAAAAAGCAGCAATCCAGAAAGGAGTGAAGCAAAGTTGCAGTTATTCCCCTCTCCTTATCAGTGTTTATATAGAACAGGCAGTAAAGGAAATCAAAGGGGGATTTGGAAATGGGATCTCAGTCCAAGGACAGAGAATCAAAATTCTGTGATTCTCCGATGATATTGTTACTTTATCTGAGTCTGCAGATCTGGAGAAATTGCAGAATGATATGGTCACAGTCTTGTAAAAGGAGTACGAGTTGAAAATAAATAAGTTCAAACCAAAAGTAATGGAGTGCAGTCAAACGAAGTCAGGTGATGCAGGAAATGTTACATTATGAAATGAAGTCTTAATGGAAGTAGATGATTATTGTTACTAACAATGGTAGAAGTAAGGAGGATATAAGATTCAGACTAGCACAAGCAAGGAAGCCCTTTCTTAAGAAAAGAAATTAGCTCCCATAGAACATGAGTATACGAATTAGAAAGTGAAGACTTTCGTCTGGAGCCTGGCATTGTATGGAAGTGAAACGTGGACAATACCAAGCTCAGAAGGAAAGAGTGTAGAAGCTTTTGAAATGTGTTTTTGCAGAAGAATGTCGAAGGCGAGACAGGTAGATCGAGTCACAAATGAAGAGGTACAGAATCAAAATTGGTGAGAGGAGAGCAATTTGATGAAATTTGACCAGAAGAAGGGATAGAATGATGGGACACGTCTTACGACACCATGTGTTTTGTTTGTAATGCCTATTGAGAATATGTCTTATATTTGAAATTTAAACCGTCTTAAAATTTGAATTGCCGTATTAAACATTTCTTCATATAACTTCTTATGTTCTTCAGATGTATTATTTGCTCCTCTTGTCTGTATCTACGTTACTTAGAATATTTCGTATGTGGTATAAGTTGACAAGATATTGGTTTCATTTGCTTTTATATGATACTATACTGCTAATAATAAGAGTTGGCATCTGACAGGTAAGGTTGGAGGTAGGAGCACTGCACGTGCCATTTCACGATGTTGCCACATTCCAGCATTCCTTTCTACACACTCTTACCCCTCGCTTCCGGCTCACTTGTTCCCTCCTTCATTCTTGCCGCTGTGATCTGTTGTAGACTACCTGGCCAGGCGGTGTCGTCCCATTTGCGATCACTCTTATACAATCAGGTTCTTATCAGTGACAGTGACAGGTTTGGCAACTCCCAGCAAGACGAGCTGCCCTGAAGTGTTATCTCCATGGCAACCGCAGTCGCCCCACCCTCGTTTCCATGGCAACCACACAGCCACTCCCTTTATCCCGCCTCGGCAGGCAGTAAACGGACCTCCCTCTAAGAAATGTCAGACATCAACTCTTATTATTAGCAGTATAGCTGATGTACCCGTGCTTCGCAACGGGATTCTCAGAAAGACTGACTTTGTGGTTTTCCTAACTGAAGTCAACATAGGTAATTACAAAAACGTCAATAGGAAAGTAGTGAGTAAAAGCAATGTTATCATATAAAATACTCGATCAAATGAAAAACCGCATTTTCTCACTTTTAATGAACAATACAACGGTGCCGATCTAACAGTCCAAAGTTCCAGAGCTGGAATGACCAGGCCGCAGATAGCCGTGTACACTCCTCTGCCATGATTCCATTAAATATACACACTGCGCATTCCAATCAGTGCCTCAGAGTAGGGATTGCATAACTCGAAGGCTATGATGAACCAGTGTGTTACGTACCAGTGGTATCAGAAAATTTATGAACCAGAGGAATGGCAAGCTAAAGAAAAAAGTTATCTAACGCCCCAGCTACTTCCTGCCAATATTCAGGCAGGCTGTTACACTCGGTACGCCCGGGCGAGTTGGCCGTGTGGTTAGGGGCGCGCAACTGTGAGCTTGCGTCCTAGAGATAGTGGATTCGAACCCCACTGTCGGCAGACCTGAATATGGTATTCCGTGTTTTCCCATTTTCACACCAGGTAAATGCTGGGGCTGGACCCTAATTAAGGCCAAGGCCGCTTCCCTTCATACTCCTAGCCCTTTCCTACCCCATCGTCACCATAAGACCTATCTGTGATATTAGGGCGTAGACTGTAGTTCCTTATTCTCTGACTTTACATACCAATTTTCATTAAATTCGGTTTACCCATTTTCACATGACTCGACGCCGATATGGACTTACTAACAAAAATCCAAATTCATGAATGTCTCTGTGATCATAGCCGATACTGTAACAATGTATAAGACATAAATGATCGGAAATTCAACACTGTATAACTTTAGTTATGTAGTATTTATCGATACGTCCACCAATAATATAAATATTGAAGAATTACATTTTAGGCCTTCCCCTAAACTACCATTTCACTCAGCGTGAATAAAACTATTTATGGTCTAGATTGTAGCGACTTTGCATACCGATTTTCATTAAGATACGACCACTAAAAACATAAATATTTGAGAATTGATTTTTAGGCCTTCCCCTAAACTGCCATTTCGCTCAGAGTGAATACAATTATTTATGGCCTAGATTATAGCGACTTATTCTCCGACTAGGCATATCAAATTTCATTAAATTCTCTTCAGTCGTTTTCTCGTGATGCGTGTACATACATACAAATAGGTAGGCAGACAGATGGACTGACAGATAGACAGACAGATAGAAATTACGGAAAATTAAAAAGTGCATTATAGACACTGTAGACAATAATGGACACTTCCGTATTCTCCTGTGCTTAAGCGAGAGACATGTTGGCAGTGGCGCACCTGGCGGCCTAACCTGAAATGTCAGACGGCAAGATTGAAACTACAAAAGCTGCATGTTAAAACTGATTGAAATAATGATTTTTGCTTTGTTCTACTATGAAAGTTGAATGTTAATACTGATAGAAATAATAAAACTCAATAATGTTTCGTTTTGTCCAATTCCTTGCCTGAATGGTCAGCATTGAGGTTTTCGGTTTAGAAGGCCCCGAATTCGATTCTGTTGTGTGTGTCCTCTGCGCTCAGCTCCACGCCTACAAGCTCCGCAACCCACCGCATCACCGATGTTTCCAGAGCCTACGAGAGGACTGCACTGCGCCTGGCATGCTCGTCAGTGACGTCAGCCAGCGCTATGTAAGGAGCGACATTCCTCGCCTTACCGAGGACTACCCTAGTGTCCAACGACCAGACCACACCGCAAGTCAAACACGGAGGCATTCCTCTTAAAAATGTGTCTTGAACAGGTGGACAGATTGCTGGTCGTAAGGTCTCACCTTCGGACAATGCCTCATCTTCCCTGATTCCCGTAGCCACGTCGAGCCCCGAGTCAAGCATTCTGCTACACTCCCAAGTCCTCACCAGTGCTCCGACGACTATCTTAGCATTCTGCGAATGAAGATATTGATGCAAGTTCCTTGCAAGTCTAAGTCCAATACTAGCATTATACCAACGCGACTCTCCCTACAAGTTACGCTTGTTATCCCACAGCGGATAGTTTTCGACTATCTAAGGACATTTCCCTATGGAATAGACTATCTCCTCAAGATAGGTGTGAATGTGTATATAGGACTCTCTCTTTGTAAATATATATTTGTGCCACAGACTTTCAATCTAACATTTAATAACAGCATTAACTGCGCGCAATCAATCAATCTTCAAGACAAGTTTCATTTCATTTCTTGTAAATACTGTACAAAACTATTGAAGTAATAAACTTTATGTTGTGTTACTGTATACCAAGTTCCTTGTATACAACAGATTCCCGGCGGGATCGGTGATACATGCTATAGCGATTACTAGACCTTGGAATTTTCGGTGCTTAAATGTTATTTGAGCTGCCTACAATCAACACTTAAATAGGTTCTAAATTTTTTTTTTTTTGCAGCTTCAATTTTACATCAATTAAAATACCATGTTTATTTTGCTAAATTGATAATAACTCCTTAGGTCAAAATATAATACAAGTTTCATTCATATCTTTGCTGCAAACGTCAAAGAATATAATTTTAACATCCGATGTGAAATGGGGAAACTCTTGTAATCACTTCATAATTAAGGATAACTTGGAACCTGACACTTTTGGCATAAATCATAGTATATAGAGTACTACTACACTCAGTTTCAACGCCATCCTGCTAGGTGTGCTGCAATCAATATCTTGCAATATCTCGCAAAGTGGCACATATTCTCTATAGTGTATTTGGTTATACTAAAAAGCACGTGTCATGGAAAAGGTGGGGAAAATGGAATATGTTACATTAACAAATTCTCACTAAACTATCTTGTTAATAAAAATAGCTTACTGCTTAGTGAAGAAAACATTCACAAGACTGTTTTATTTTTCGACTTTTACATGTGCTCATTCTGATTCAACTTTCCTACATAATCCAAATAGAGTTTCGGTAATTTCTGGTTGGTTATACACAAACGCATAATATTCCAACACATTAATACCCACACTGCACAGCTTTTTGAAGAGTAGATGGTTCCTTGGGGACAGAAATAGTTCTTCTTATTCATCTTGTTATTCCTCTTTTTAAGACACTCATCTTCTAAAGAAATCCCTTTTTTGTAACTATCCATCAATTGTTCCAGGAATATCATCGTGAACTTTCAACATATTATAGAAATCACTAAAAACACCATCTCACAATTCACTGCGAAGAACTTCAGGGAGATATCTCAATTCCTCAGTTAACACATTTCACAATTGTTTCTTTAGATACGCCGATCCAAGCATCACGCATCCAGCAAATTGGGCTTGAGTATTGTTACACTCCATGTAAATTCGATTGCATTGTTATACTTATCAGCCAAATTACAGGAAGACTCTCTGCCTTAACATTATTGTTTTTAAATGCTCTTGGCCAGGCATTATTTCCAATGCAATATTATAATTGCTTGCACTACGCCTTACTCGTACAAATCACAAAACAGAACAGTTTTGAACCTCTCCAAACTGTCATTTAATAGCTGACCAATGTCCAGAGTTGAGGGGTGTCCAGTGTACAGAGAATGTTTACCATGTAAATGTATAGGGAATTAAAGAGTGCATTCAGTATATGTCCAATGAAATGGGGTGTCCAGGATATAGGAGTGTCCAAAGTGAAGGGTTTCACTATACTATGATATCATCCAGATAGTTTGCACAACCAGGAATTGAAATTGTGATCTGTTCTAAGTATTTCTGGAAAATCGCTGCGTAAGAAGAGACTCCGAAAGGAAGATGCTGGAACTGTAGAAGGCCTGGAGGTGTATTCAAGGTTAGGTACTGCTTGAATTCATTGTCCAGTGGAAGTTGAAGATAGGCATCCTTGAGGTTTATTATGGAGAAATATTGCCCTCCCTCTAAACGATGAAATAGGTTTTCAGGATGCAGAATTGGGAATACATCTGTTTCAATTTGACTGTTAATCGTCAAGTAAAAATCTCTACAAAGATGGATACCACCCTCTAGTTTCTTGACAACCACGAGGGGCGTAGACCATCTGCTAGAATTATCAGGCGTTACAATTCCTTCTGTTTGCCATCTACGTAATTCAGTTTTAACATGTTCTTGCAAGCCAGCAGAATAGGACGTGGCTTGAAGAAGTGAGGTGTAGCTCCTGCTTTTAATTATATATGAACTGTGTATCCTGGTGCTGTTCCTAATGTGGTTTCAAAGATTTCAGGGAATTTCTCAAGCAGCTGAGTAATATCGGCCGTGGGCCTCAATTCAGAGAGAACGTTAACTTTATGAATCTGAAATCCCAAAAGAATGAAAAGATCTATTTCTATAATTTCAGAGTAATGTAACTTGTTGGTGGATTCCTTTATATTTGGTAGGAATAGTGATCTTGCCCATGATATCAATTTTGTGTTTATTATGTCACTAGCTGGATATCGGCTGGGGAAGTTAACAGGGAACCAAGTCTATGATATGTAGCCAGACGGATTACGGATACTGATGATCCTGTGTCAAGTTGAAATTCAACTGACCGATGTTGGAAGTGGAGGGGGATGATAATCTTGCAAGAATCCTTAGTAGGAAGAACAAGGTTTATCTGATGTATTTCCACTTCACGTTGCTCATGTCTTTTTTGAGGCTGACGTTCAGTGTGTGACTTACTTTGACATACTGTTTTGATGTGTGCCCTATCTTATAGCAGTGATCACAGATAGCTTTGAAAAAATGACAGTCACATCTGTTATGATGTTTAAAACATCCACAGGAGTATTGCAATTTAGTAGCCGGTTGCTGCTGGGTTGCCGTATTTTTCGGTGATGAGCGAGTAAAAGCACGGCGGTAACGCTTCAAATGAGGCTTATTTTCCTGGTTGATTGGCAAAGATGATCACCTGCTGTCCGAATGAGCTATGTGAGCTGCCGCTCTTGTCATTTTGTGGGCTGCTGCAATTCATTGCACTTCTTGTAATGATGGATTACTATTGTTTACTGCGTCAAGGCAAATCTTTTCTTGTGGCATATGTAGAATTATCATATCACGGATGAACGATTCAGCATACTGTGTTCCACAGCTGTCCCTATGTCATACAAACTTGCAGGTCTGGGCAATGCCATGTAATTCAGCAATCCAATCCATGCGAGTTTGTCCTGGCTTCATCCAGCATTGAAAATATTTGTATCTAGCTGCCACAATGTGAGGGTCTTTTGTAAAAGGATCAGTCAGTTGAGCTATCAATTGAGCAATAGGCACTTCTGCTATTTGCTCTTCTGAGCTTAATTTTCGCAGCAATTTGCACGTATCCTAGCCTATGGAACTGAGGAAGAGAGCCTGCTGACGCTTCTCATCTGTAATGGCATGACAAATAAAATGCTGTTGCATTA
Source organism: Anabrus simplex (assembly GCF_040414725.1). Taxonomy (NCBI): domain Eukaryota; kingdom Metazoa; phylum Arthropoda; class Insecta; order Orthoptera; family Tettigoniidae; genus Anabrus; species Anabrus simplex. The sequence continues at coordinate 1,050,661,731 of NC_090266.1, forward strand.
ATGCAAAATAAACATACCCCGCGAACCTACTATGCTGGCGTAGCAGGGGGAGAGGTGTGGCGTGTCCCAGGTGGCAGATAGGGGGGTCCTAACCGGCTTGCCGGCGGACTTGAGGGAAATAAAATACCTCTCGCGGGTGGGGGACACACAAGTAGAACACCCCCGCGGTATCCCCTGCCTGTCGTAAGAGGCGTCTAAAAGGGGCGACCAAGGGAGGATTGAATTAGAACCATGAAACTACTTTTGATTCTTACCATCATGCGGGGAACACCATGGGTTGCCTGTACTTGCGAGTAGTACCACTAAATTAGGTACGAAATAGGTTTGTGATTCATAGCAGTAAAGAGGCTGGCCTGGGGGTTTCCAGTACCCGTGCGTCGTACCCATGTGAGCAACACCGCGGGTCTGGGCGTAGCCTGTGTGTTGTACCGCTATATGAGCGACACCGTCGGTCTGCGTTGCCTGTGATTGGTGCCCACTATGTGAGGAACACCACGGGATTACCGGCGCCCGTGATTAGTACACCTAGGTGAGGCGCCTCATCGGTTTGCGTTGGCTATGAGTGGCGCCATTGTGTGAGAAACACCATACGTCTGCGTTCCCTGTACGAAGTACAATACTTGTGAGTAGTACCATCTTGTGTGGAACACCGCGAGTCTTCGCTACTTTTGATTAGTACCCCAACATGACAAATACCATGGTTTTACTTTACTCGCGACATGTACCATTCTGTGGGGCCTTAGACATGGATTTTGCACCTCTTTAGACATCAAGCATCCTTGTGCTTTATAAGTGGTCCCTTGGTCAGTAATACTATTATTCATGATTTTTTTTAAAAGTCTGATCCACTGTTTTTGTTTGTTTATTTGTTTGTTTGTTTGTTTGTTTGTTTTTTGTATTTTGTTGGGTTCATGTCCATCCATTCATTCTTCATGACATTTTTTATTTTATTTTGGTCAGTGGATGAATTTGTACTTTTTGTTATTTCATTTCGTACCATTAGGGGCCGATGACCTTGATGTTAGGGCCCTTTAAACAACAAGCATCATCATCAAATAAACAGACCAGTCCTCTTTAGTCTGGTCAAATGGAGTGAACGGAGGGAACACGTTGCTCTGTTTGTGAAATAGGAAGGGCCTGTACGGCAGTGATGAAGGCTGTCTGTTGCTGCTGCATGAATTGTTGTTGCTGTTGTTGAAGTGCCTGGAGGATAGCTCCCAACTGCTTGGTGGTTGCCATGATGTAATACAGAATGTTATAAATATATATTGGAAAGTGGTCTTTGTTGACAGTTTATATAAAAATTGTAGGAAGAGAACTTCACTGACCGGACCTACTTTCTTCGTCACTAGTTTTGTATTGAACTGGCTCGTAGATAATTTCAATTAATGTGTCTAGTTTGTGTGTTGTATACATAAAGAGATGATATGCACAACACAAAGTAAATCGCTTATTTGGGAACAATTTTCACTATGTTCAATAATTATTCTTGCTGGTCTTTGTCCAAACTTGAATAACCAAAAAGAAAAGTCTTTAAATAGTTTTTACTGTCAAATGGTAATGCTACCTGAATATTCACATTTAACTAATAACATGCATGAGCTGGTTGATCTATTACATAAATCATTAACAAACTGCCTAATTTCATATTTACAAATTCTTTACGTTGCCAGAACACAATGCAAATGAAAGTTTCTGAAGGATGTTGCCTAGAACATACATTCTGACAGCAAGAAAGGATACAGCCAAAAACTACCTGAATATTACAATCATAATACAAGAATTGGCTAGAAGAGACAAAAAATAAATTGAGTAGAATGTTGAAAATAAGGGTAAGTGAGGCTAATGGATTTGTCCTGAGGTGAAACCTCTTGACTAGACTTCAGTCCACCTGTTCGGTGCACCTTTTAAAAAGGGAAACCTCTATGTCCAACTTGCAGTGTAGCTAGTTGCTGTACTGCCTGCATACAGCCTCAGTTATCTCTCCACCTAGATGGCTATATACATATAGGCTACTAGCAGGGTGATGTCACTGCTCTGTATGTTCTCTGGCAGGAACACGCAGTGCTTCTGGGAGGCTCGCTGAGTAGCATGCTGTGTTCAAAACAAAGTTGCGGCACCACAACATTCTTCATATCATTTCTATTTTATCAAAACATCCCTTCTCAGAGCTTTACAGTCACTTAGAATTTTAAACCTCTCTACATAACTACATTATTGTAGCCTCCGTGGCTCAGGCGGCAGCGTGTTGGTCCCTCACCGCTGGGCTCCGTAGTGCAAATCCCTGTCACTCAATGTGAGATTTGTGCTGGACAAAGCGGAGGCGGGACAGGTTTTTCTCCGCCTACTTCAGTTTTCTCTCTCATCTTTCATTCCAGCAACACTCTCGACTATCATTTCATTTCATCTGTCAGTCAATTTTCATTGCCCCAGAGGAGTGTGACAGGCTTTGGCAGCTGACACAATTCCTGTCCTCACTGCAAGATGGGGGGCTTCATTCATTCCATCCCTGACTCAGTCACTGACTGGAAAAAAGGTTGTAGGATTTCTCATTCACATAACTAAATTATCAAAAATATATTATTACTGTACACTAATATGCACAAAACAATACTGAAGGAATTATGTGTAGTTATCCTTTTAATGCAACTTCAACACTTCATCTTAGTGCATTGAAAGGAAGTCTATGAATCTGTCCCTTTGCTCTTCACTATCTTATCTCTACTGTGGCTTGAAATACGTTGAATGTTTTACACAATAAAGTTACATAGGCAGTTGCACTTTCTCCATCTACTCTGCTCTTCACCCACTCAGGGGTGTTTTTCTTTCAATGAAATGGATTTTCAAGTGTATCTGATGGTTTTAAATTCATTTTTCAGAAGAAAACATGCCATGCAGTCTTGAGGATGCCTTGGTAGAAGATGGTTGTAGCTTGTCATACGCAGTAGTGGCGATTGGGAATATGAAGTGGGGTGGGGCAAAGAATGTTCAGACAACAAAAGGTACCCAGGTTTGAGGGATATGGCGAGGAGGGGGGGGTATATACATCAAAAATGAAAAACAGCTAATTCCGACAGAAAGGTAAGTGTTAACAGTTTACCAACTTTGTATTTCAATTCAGTACTATACAATAAAACTTTCACCAAAGGAAGAATATTATACATGTATTACAATTGAATCGTTTGTTTCAGAAACGACACTTCTCCAACGTTCCAAATTGTTCAGAAAACAGGAAAAACTGTCTGTAGTGTGTAATGTCATTTCTATCCTTCCGATATTTTTTTATGCTTATTCTAGTGTTGAAATGACTATGACAGATAGGTTGTTTGAATGAATTAGTCCAAAACATTCCTTTACAGACTTTGTTGAAAATGGTGGAGACGTGCTATTTCTGCAACAAACACCATTAATGAGAATATAAGGAAGTGTAACATTGATTTTAACGTCATTTCAATTTCAAAAGGAACTTTATTTGTACTGAGGAAATACTGTGTTTAAACCCATTATTTAATAGTTATTTGTAAGACTTACTTATTTGCACATATTATGATTAGACCACATTGTATAGAAAAATAAACAGAAGAACACTCATTTTATGTCCCTTTCCAATGTTCCAAACACAGTATATATAAAACAAAACAACACAATATAATACAAGTAACATGTCTCTTATCTTTGAACAATGCTTCTCACTTCTATTGCGCTGATGTTGTCCATGAAAATAGTTCATTATAAAACTCATGGTGTTCTTCTGGTATGTAAGATTCCAACTTCTTTATGTCTGCTAATTTCTTTTCATTTAATGGAACACAGCCTTGTGGATAAGCAAGTCTAGTTGGTAACACAGGGAGACGGATTGCAGAAATAAGCAACTTGAAAGTATGAACGCACAGTCCATCAATACAGTATTTTCCTAAGACATGATTTGTCTCATACTGAAACTCCATAAATTGATTTATATGAAACGCGATTTTTGCATCTCTTTTCACACCTCTTCCTAGCGACTCAAGTGAAAGAACTGACACAACTGTTTTGTGAAGCGGGCTAGTTTGAAGTAAAAACAACACCTCTCCAGGATAAGTGTTCTTTCTGCACAAAATGGAAACTTTCAATCGCGACTGACAGGCAGAGATATATGGTAGAAGTGTTTTTTTCTTCACAAAATTGTAGCCCTTCATGCATTAATCATGGCAGTGGACAAGTGCTGTTTCAGCAACAAATGATTCAATTAAATAGAAGTATGGTGTGATTATAAAATTAAAAATCATCTAGTACGGTATTCTACTACACACTAAGAAGCTAACAGACACCAAAGACATTGTCCGACAGACGAATGCGTGTGGCAAGCGGGTGAATTGCACCTCAGTGTCCATGATTTTGGCAACAAAAAAGAAAACCCCAGCCTGCTACCCTTCCTCACAGCACATTCAAAGTCTCCACTATTTGCTGTGACGCTATACAAATCGGTTAGCCGCGATGAACGATATTTTATGCATATTTCTGCTAATCATATTGTTAATAGGGGCTGCCTGACCGAGGCGATAAAGACGTGCGTGGTTCGCCCGGAAGGATGTGGGTTTGAATCCCCGTCAGGAAGTCGTAAAATTTAAGGAATGAGATTTCCATTTCCGGAGGTGCACACGGCCCTTACGTTCACTCGGCCTACACCAAACATGAGTACCAGGTTAATTCCTCAGGGCAAAGGTGGCCAGGCATAGAGCTAACCACTCTACCCCATCAAGTGCCAAGGTTACGGATAGAGGAAGCCTTTACCTTCCACCCCTCCAAGGGCCTTCATGGCCTGTATGGAGATGACTTTGCTTTGCTTTGGTTTTATGTTGTTAATAATTTTAAAAATAAAGGAAAGAATTAGCTGATAAGACAACAGGACTTGTACAATTTTTTAAAATAATTCTTATAATTCCTCGTTTCAGCCTGCTAAAATGGAATAAAAAATATGTTTGCTCCACAAAGTGGGGGTGCAGTTGCCCCACCCCCTCGCCTCTCCCCCTCCCCCCCTCCCCCAATCGCAGTGTTGAAAACTATGGCTTCCACAATTTACAGAACAGTAAAAAGGTACACAGAAACTGGATGGTATTCTAGAAGACCAGGATCAGGCCCAACAAGAATCCATTCAGCTAAGGGTGATCAGATCCTATGCCTACATGGTATACGTGATTGTCTTACCACTGCTGTTGAAATCCAAAATTGACTCCACCAACTGAAGCCAGTCTCTGTTCCAGGAGACCTAGTGTAGGCTCAATTTCACCTGACAATACTGCATTGCTTGACTGCATAATGCAATAGAACATTGTGACTAGACAATACAACAATAGTGGAAGCAAGTGTTGTTCACTGATGGTTCTCGATTTTGCCTCTAAACACCAAACAGCAGAGAAAGAGAATGCAGACGGACTGGAGAAACATATTTCCCCTGCACATTTTCATTCAGAATAGCTTTTTGTGGAGGTTCTATGATTGTGTGGGCAAAAACGCTTGGCGGTAGGACAGACCTTGTCTTTGTGGAACATGGGACCCTTACAGCATGTTGGTATGTGGATGAAATCCTCGAGGAGCATGGTATGTCTTTTTCTCTATTCATTAGTGATAGTTTCATGCTAATGCAGGACAATGCTTGCCCACATGTTGCCCATGCATGCAATGATACTCAGATGAAATTGGGATTCACCTGATGGTATGACCTACTCATAGTCCGTATAGATCTTCAATCGGATGAATTGAGAAGAAGGGTCTGCTAGCATTATCTGACAATCAACAAGACTTGTTGGAAGCCAAGAAAAATGGGAGAAAATTCTACAGGCCAGGATCGGAGCATTAACCAGGAGCAATCCTGAGAGGCTGGAAGATGTGATTAAAGGACGAGGTGGTAAGCCATGCTTGTAAAGGTGGGTAGAGATGTTGGTGAAATGTAATATATCCAAGAAGTAAACTAAAAGAAACTGGTACAGTAGGAGGAAGTGTCAGTAAAGTGTTATAGTGGATCACCCATGATTAGATGATTACCCATACACAGCTAGACCAAGTGAGTTGGCCGTGCGATTAGAGGCACGCAGCTGTGAGCTTGCATTTAAAATAGAGTGGGTTCAAACCCCACTGTTGACAGTCCTGAAAATGGTTTGCCATGGTTTCCCATTTTCACAGTAGGCAAATGCTGGGGCTGTATCTTAATTAAAGCCATGGCTGCTTCCTTCCCACTCCTAGCCCTTTCCTATTCCATCGTCGCCACAAGACCTATCTGTGTCATTGCGACATAAAGCAACTTGTAAAAAACCAGCTAGAAGTGTGCACATTGATTACATGTTACTTCTGTCTTTTGTCACGTAGCTAACAGCTTGCATTTAGGAGATAGTGGGTTCGAACCCCACAGTTGACAGCCCTGAAGATGGTTTTCCGTGGTTTCCCATTTTCACATTGGGCAAATGCTGGGGCTGTACCTTAATTAAGGCCATGGCTGCTTACCTTCCACTTCCAGTTCTTTCCTATCCCTTTATCACCATAAGACCTATCTGTGTTGGTGCAACGTAAAGCAACTTGTTAAAAAAAAAAAAAACTTCTGTCTTTCTTGAACACTTGAGGATGCTAAATTTTTTACATCTTTAGGCTTCAAGAAATTCTAAATTATGGTATTAGCTCATAAAATAACATTTCAGTCTGACAAAATTGTTGAGAATTTAACATGTTGAGTACTAAGTCAATTATAACACACTATTCCAGTGATGCCAGATATGAATTTTAATAATATTCTGCTGGGGGTCAGGGCATTTGTATGCAATGTAGGCTGTATACATAATGTTGGAATATATTTATATAATGTATGAGTAAAAGAATTGCATTATGCCAAGGTCATATGTAATGCCTCATGATGTCACGCTACGTTTTGTGAGACATAAAATATAGCATGAGGCCTTGTGGTGTTACAGAAATTTTTGTCGCTTTTATGAAGATACCAAATGGACAACTGAAACCTTGAATATAATAACTTGATTTCCAAATTTGAAATAACCAGCATACATACTGTAAGCCAAATATTTACAAACACTTTTTAAAATGCTAAAAAGTACTCAAATTAATCTTGAATTTTCAATTCACTCACATAAACAAGTTAATATATGTCCTGCAGACACCTTCACTCATCTTCTCAAGATCGAAATATTTGTGTGAAAATTGAAAATGATTCTTCAGTCTGTTTTAACACCCAATCACTGCGAAGCAGTGTCTCAATTTCTAAAGCAATAACAAAATGCAATAAAACACATTAATAATTATTAACACATTCCTGGAATATTACATTATCTTACACATTTTTGAGAAAGGTTTCAAGCACAATAGAATCAGAATGTTTGAACTCACCTCTGAAATTCTCTATACAGTATATTCTTGAAACCCACACTTAATTAAAATTCTTTTGGACTTCTGATCTATTTTCTGCTGCAGGAATTTGTCTTTTCTGATCTATTTCACACTAAGGCATGATATTTAATGATACGAGGGTCGAGTCATAAGTCATTGCAACTATTTTTTTTCTCCCGAACAGGAGACAACATGGAAAACCTAAGATATGCATTTGGAAATATAGGGCATGTACTTATGCATAGTACCTGAAGACAAAATAATTCTGACTTCAGGAGATTCTCGTAGGAAAGTGACAGAACAAAGGCCATTAGTAAACATTGTTTTATTATGGTATAAACAGCAACTACACAAGACTACGTACAAAGGACAGGCCTCCACTGGTTACAGACCTTCGAAATAATCACCCAAGGTTTCCACTGTGCATTAGCAGCGGTGGGGCAGGCGGTGAATACCATTCGCTGTATGTGTATCGCTAACGTGTGACACCTCTCTCCGAAATGCTGTTACGATGTCCTTTTTGTTAGCAAAACTTTGTCCACGTAATGGCTTCTTGACTTTGGAGACTAGACCATAGTCACACACCTAATGCTTCCCACAGCTCTGCATGACATTGGCGTGTATTTCTTCCGCGGAGAACTGCTATTTTAATATACGATCGTTGCTCCTGCTTGTTGACTTCCATTTTGTGACACTCTCACTCACACACTGAACTTGGGGGCATGCTTAGACGCACACTGTTGTTTACATACACCATTTAGTGGCATCATAGGCAAGTACATACCGTACGTTTCCAAATGCATATCTTAGATTTTCCGTGTCATCTCCTGTTCGCGAGAAAAAAAAAATAGTTGCCATGACTTATGACTCGACCTCCGTATTTAATTAATATTTAGATATGATGTAGGCATATGGAGAGTGATTCTTGTAATATAATGGACCATACATCAGCCTAGATTCTTTTATACCAGTGAGTCTGCTGCACATGACCTTTTCTGTTGTTAGGCATCCCAACATATGTCACTGGTGATATGACGCTGGATTCTCCTTTGCTGTATACCAAGCAACAGTCACCTTAACCACGTACTACACCATCACCTTTGCAAAAATATGTATGCGACAGCCATTTACACAATACATGAAACTATCATACAGTTACATAAAAAGTACGTGCCAATCATTAGCTATCAGTAGGGTATGAAATGAATGCTAAAAGCAATGGCATACTGATAGAAAACGTGTGTGCATTTGTGAAGCGGAAGTAATTGTCCATCTAATAAGCTTTCCAGTAAACTGCTGCTTGGAGTCACCGTGGTGTCATAGGTTAAGTGGGGTGCTGCTAATGCAACTGCGGTTAGTAGGTGGTTTCGAATCCCACTTGAGCCTGATCATTTTATTCGCATTTTTTACTTTGATAATCATCCACAAGGCCAATGTGTCCGAATACCCTCACATCATGGGTTATTTTTTTTTTAAATTTATTCTTTCGTAATCAGTTTACTGTCCATGGGTGGTTTTTACCCTCAGACATAGTGAGGGATCCCAACTCTATCACCGCAAGGGCAGTGTCCTGGAGCGTGAGAACTTGGATCGTGGGATAAACTGGGGAGGAGGACCAGTACCTCATGCAGGCGGCCTCACTTGCTATGCAAAACAGGGGCCTTGTGGGGAAACGGGAATGTTGGAAGGGATAGACAAGGAAGAGGGAAGGAAGCGGCCGTGGCCTTCAGTTAGGTACCATCCCGGCATTTGCCTGAAGAAGTGGACGGAAACACACTTTGAGGATGGCTGAGGTGGGCTATTTATTTATTTATTTATTTATTTCTTATGGCACTGTTGTAGGCCATCAGGGCTGCTTAGGTGGATGTTTTATAAGTAAGGCTGGACGAGATCAGAATTGTTGAAGGTTTGAATTCGCATGACTGAGCAACAGCCTTTTTGTGCAGTAAGTGTTTGAACAGATGGCCTTCTGCAGTATTACATGTTTCAGTATGCCGTTGAACTGATATTCAAGTTCGTTGTAGCATTGTAGGTGTTATGGATTCACATGCTTCTGTAATAAGGTTTCAAAGGCTTTCAGGCTTTCCGGTTGCTAAGCGTACACTACATTCTTCAAATAGCCCCATAGGAAAAAGTCCAGTGGCATCAAATTGGGCGACCTAGCAAGCCAGGTGACAGGTTCTCCCCTTCCTATCTATCGACCGGGGTGTGTAGCATTCAGGTAGTTGTGAACATCTGCTGACATGTTGTGAGAGGGAGCTCCATTGTGTTGATACCATATGGTTACACGCTCACCCAGGGGCACATCCTCTAGCAGCAATGGTAGTTGGTCCTGAAGAAACTTTAGGTACTGGTTTCTTGTCAAGTGATCCTCAAAGAAATATGGTCCAATTAGGTGATCACCCAGGATACCACATCAGACATTTACTCCCCATCATGCCTGAAATGCTGCCTGCCTTACCCAATGGGGATTTTCAACACATCAGTAGTGCATATTATGACGATTCACAGATCCATTATGAAATTGTGACTCGTCCGGAAATAAAATGTGAGATACAAACAAAGGATCATTTGGCACTTGCATCAGTATCCACGCACGGATGTCAACACAAGTTTCGAAATCTTGTCCGTGGAGCTTTTGATGTACCTGCAGGTGATACGGACAAAACAAACTGGCATGCAAGATCCGTACAACAGACTGCTGGATGATGTTGGCCTGTTGTGCTACTGTCCGGGTACTCGTGTGAGGATTCCCCCAAAAAGTGTCCAAAACCATCTCAGCAGTTTCGCCAGACATAACTTGTGCCTCTTTAACAGGAACTGTTCGGGAAAGTGACAAAAATACACGCAAACATCAGTCCAACCTCCTGAGCATATTTACAATTGGTTGTCATCTGTGTGGAAATCTTCCGTGGTACAGGTGCTGTGCTACCTGTATGATCTGTCTTGCTTCACCATAGATGAGGAGCATGTCATCATACCACAGTCTAATATATACAGTCGTGAAGCTCTAATAAGAGGAAGGTTCATCCATTTGACAGCTGGAGTGACACTAGCACCTCTAGCGGCGAAGTAGAGGCAACTTGCTAGCAGACAACAGGGAACGTATTACCACTACAGTCTAAAATGGTCATAACTTCTGAACCGTTCATGCATATAATGTCCTGACAAGGTTATCGTAATCCTTATGAAATAGTGGAGGACAGAGAAGCTACCATAGGACTATTGCAAGTCAAACAGTCAACACAACCTTTACCACAATCTAAAGAGCAATATTTGCAAGTCAAACAGTCAACACAGCCTTTTACCATAACCTAAAGAGTAACATTTAAGGAAGATACTCAGTACAAATTACAAACGACAAATACCCGAAGAGTGGTATATACTGTACATAGAATTTTTATTCAAGCCCAAGTGTTTAAAAAAATCATCATAGACCCTTTTAAATATTTCAAATATGTATATTAGTAAATACATTTTTTAAACACAATTGTAGACGTGAATCATAATTTAAGTATCATTCACACATATTACCTTACCCCCCAACCTCCCTCCCCCCTCTTTCATTTAGAGCACCTAGAGCAATAGTTTTTAGGATCCCATGGGACATATTTTTAACATTTAATGTGCTTACTATCCAAATATTTTCATCTAAGCTATTTATATACAGCTGAAAATGACCACTAAGTGGTCAAAACATGTTCTATGTGTGCTAATGTATTTTTAATTTTGCCAAAGGCAAAAGTAAAGTATCAATTAGGTGGTTTTTTAAATCAATTTGTTGATAGTAGAAGAGGTAAAACCATGATGAGGAGTTTGAGGATAATATTTAAAAAATTATTTAATTATAAGGAGATTTTTTACCTCGGACTATAATATAAAATCACTTCTAGATGGCAACCGGTTGGAAATAGGTATATACCATCCCAGACTTTCTTGTAGAGGTTTCTACACTCTACAATTCATACCCTTACACTTAGAATCTATCGTTGACGGTTCAGGCAGCGTAAGCCAAGAAAGCAAGTGACCGACCATTTTGTCTCTTTCCTCGTATTTATTGTATATCGGATCAGGGGTCCTGTATTATTTTACGAGGTTAGAAATATATTCAGAAATATACAGTAAGTTATTAGCACGTAATAATGTTAACGTTATTGGTTTTAAGTCCCACTAACTATGTATTTGAGCACCTCCACCACTGGACTGAGACAGGATCGAACCTGCCAAGTTGGGCTAAGAATGCCAGCGGTCTACCATCTGAGTTGCTACTCAGCCCGGCTAAGCACATAACAATAATTATAGTGGTTCAGTACGTGAACAGTGTTCGTGTTGTCAGTATCTAAAGTAGAACCACTGTACTGATTCGAATGCAGTCAACATATTATGGAAACGCTTGTGGTGCTATAAATTGTCGGCACGCAAAAGAACTCCCGTGGGAAAAGATTACTGCACCTCGAGTCTCAGAAAACCATAAATGTTGTTAGTGAGAGGTAACACAAATAACATCATTATTATTTTGCATGTTATAAAGACAATCACGACAACAAACATCATTGCCAGTTAGTTCGCTACTGTGATGGTATAACAATACTTCCTCGTCAACAATGCTTGGCTGTTAATACACTTTGTAATAAACTCTTGGTCCGCCTCTGTGGTGCAGTGGTTAGTGTGATTAGCTGCCACTCCCGGAGGCCCGGGTTCGATTCCCGGCTCTGCCACGAAATTTGAAAAGTGGAACAAGGGCTGGAACGGGGTCCACTCAGCCTCGGGAGGTCAACTGAGTAGAGGTGGGTTCGATTCCCACCTCAGTCATCCTGGAAGTGGTTTTCCGTGGTTTCCCACTTCTCCTCCAGGCAAATGCCGGGATGCTACCTAACTTAAGGCCACGGCCACTTCCCCCACCTAGGCCCCTGTTCAGCATAGCAAGTGAGGCCGCCTGGTCGAAGTACTGGTCATCCTCCCCAGTTGTATCCCGCGACCCAATGTCTCACGCTCCAGGACACTGCCCTTGGGGCAGTAGAGGTGGGATCCCTCACTGAGTCTGAGGGAAAAACCAACCCTGGAGGGTAAACAGATTAAGAATAATAATAAACTCTTGAATTATTACAGCTCGTACGGCAAAAAGGTGTCAGATATAAATGACTGAATGAAAATTATATTTTCTATAATTATTGTTATGTGCTAATAGCCGGGCTGAGTAGCAACTCAGATGGTAGAGCGCTGACCTTCTTAGGCCAGCTTGGCAGGTTCGATCCTGTCTCAGTCCGGTGGTGAAGGTGCTCAAATACGTAGTTAGTGGGACGTAAAATCAATAACATTAACATTATTATGTGCTAATAACTTACATTCCTGAATATATTTTGAAGCTCGCAAAATAATACAGTATCCGCGATCCAATATACAGTAAATACGAAGAAAGAGAAAAAAATGTTGGTCGGTCACTTGCTTTCTTGGCTTACGCTGTGTGAACCATCAACGATAGACCCCAAGTGTAAGTATACGAATTGTAGAGCATAGAAACCTCTACAAAAAAAGTCCAGGATGGAATAAACCTATTTCCAACCGGTTGCCCTCTAGAAGCGATTCTATGTTATAGACCGTGGTAAAAAACTCCTTAAGATTAAATAAATATTTTGATATTATCCTCGAACTCTTCATCAAAATAAATTGTTTGACCTCCTCCAGTATTTTATAGTCAATGGCCGTAGCTGTGTTGAAACACTGGATTCCGCGAGATCTCCGAAGTTTAGCGACATTGGACGTGGTCAAGATTTGGATGGGTTGCCACGCGTTGTTGGGGGGTAAGGGAATGGAGGAGCGGAAAGGAACTGGCCACCCTACCATACGTCAACTCCGGCTCAGGCACACCTCTGCGGAGGTTCGGACCTGCGGACCTGCCTTCGGGCAGAATACACCCTTACCTTTAGTATTTTATAAGGATTAAATTAACCTTGTCAGGACATTATTTGCATGAATGGTTGAGAAGTTATGACCATTTAGACTGTAGTGGTAGTACGTGAACCTACAGCATTTCCTCTACATTGCTGTTTGGAGCGCTGTAATCACCTCAGAAGAAAAATATCATCAGAGCTTCGCGACTGTATATATTAGACTGTGATCATACTCATCTGTTGAATACATAGCAAATAAATGACCAGTACTGCTAGGCTACACCAAGTGTCAGGCCAATACATATTGAACATACATGCGGCATGGTATTGATCGAATGTGGCACAAAAGGCCTTGTATTTGTTTCTCAAAGCTTAAAATTTGAATAAAAATATTTAGCACTTGTGGGATTTGAACCCACTTATCAATGGCACATGCATCAGCACATTTGTGCTTGGTCCATGCCACCATGGTAACACTTCCAACGCATTCCCCAAAAAGCGTACTGTATGTCCATATACTTCCACTTCTCTAATTCACTCACATTTTCTATCAGCACACTCTTGTTTTCAGTGTTCATTTCATATTCTAATTAACCTCATAACTTGGCATTTTGGTGATGCCTAAACTAACTGACTGCGTGGTCAGTGGATGTTGATGTATCCAGTACACTGATAAGTACACCTAATCCACTACTTGATATTGGTAAACAATTCATGTTCAGTATATCACATCCATTCAGGAGTAATATTACACCACAATCCATGGCATGAGGCAGCGGGAGGTCAAGGAACATTGCGCTCCACGCCGTCCACCCTGTGACACATCAGGAGGGTTTGATGTTGTATGTCTTTATTTCTTTGCAGACGTTGCATGCTCTTTGTTGAATGCTGCACAGTTGGCCTTGTGTTTAATCCTTGAAGCTCATGATACTAAAATTATTTGTTTACAGTGAGTTTCAAACCCACCACCCAAATACAGATGTGGTACCAACTCCATACGTAGTCCACTACACCATGGTAACTGTTGTTTTGAGCTTATCAGAAAGCGTACTTCTTGCAAAACTACTTCCCACTTCACAAACTCTCACACATTTTCTATCAGTACACCATCACTTTTAGCATTAATTTCATATCCAATTGAAAGCATAAAATAGGCACGTACTTTTTATATAACTGTATGACAGGTTAATGCATTGTGTAAATACTTGTTGCATGCATGTTTTTGCGAAAGTCTTGCAGTGATGATGCAGTAAATGTTTGAAAGGTGACTGTAGCATGGTATACAGCAAAGGAGAATCGACCATCACACCAATGACATTCGATGGAATGCCTAACAACAGAAGAAGTCAGACACAGTGGACTCACATAGTATTGCTACCCCAACAAATTTATGCACCTTAAGAGACTCTGTTGTCTTTGTTGTTGAAAGCATCTTATTTAGATATTGATAACACTAATGCCCACTAATTTCCCTCCTTTTTGAATGTCTGTTGGTTTAGACTGTTTTCCAACAATGACGTCTCTTCAGTACTGCTCCTATTTTTGTAGGATGCAGACTCACTGCAGAAATGAAGGAATGAAAGATAGCATAAGTGAACAAAATCAAGCTATGGCATGTGCCTACAGACAGTTAGTTGGTCAAATTGACAGTTTGCTGCAAAATTAGAGTTTTCTGAATTTGGTATTCGCTTTGCTTTGAAGTGAAGACAAGAGACAGGCATTCACAAAAATCATGTACATTAGTGGAAATCCAAGAAGAATATATGCTGCTGCTGATAAACACATTGTAATTTTAAGCAAGCATAACAGAAGGCTTACAGCTGTGGACATCTGCACTGAAATCAAAAGAACTAGAGAACAACCAGTGTCTGTGTCGACTGTCAAATATTGATTGATGTGATGTTGAGTTGTGGGAACATGTATCTGCCAAAGCCATTTTTAACTTTACTTACTTGACTTATTTCTTGTATCTCCTAAGTGGAGCATAGGGCATCAATGAACTTCCGCCACCAGACTCTGTTCAGCGCCATCGTCCTTATCTCAATCCAGGTCTACCCTCCTTTCTCCATCCCTTCCGCTAATACCCTTCTCCTCCATTTATTCCTTGGTCTGCCTCTTCTTCTGCTACCTTGTGAGTTCAATTCCAGAGCTTGTCTTGCTATCTTGCCTTTATCTCACCTTAATGTATGTCCAATCCACTTACAATTCCTACGACACATCTCAATGTCAATGGGTGTTTGATGGGTTCTTCTCCACAGCTTTTCATTTGATATTACTTGTGGCTGCCATATCCTCAGGACATTCCTCAAACTTCTGTTCACAAATGTTTTGAGTGTGCTAATCAGTCCATTTTTAATGCACAGACATAAATCTCAGAGACATCAATGGGCCAGACAACAGAAGGGTTGGGAAACTGACTAGTGGAAATGTGAGCTATGGACTGATGAAGCAAAATTTGAGAACTTTGGGTCAAAAATGTTGTCAGTATGTCTGCTGTCGTCCAGGAGAAACAATGCTAGAAGGCAAGTGTGAATCATGGGGGGTGGTACGATTTTGGTTTGGAGTTGTTTCAGTAACAATAAGGTGGGAGAATTTGTAAGAGCGGAAAGTATCCTGAGGAAGGAGCAGTACTCTACCTTTCTATTGACCAATGCAGTACGACCTGGAATTGGAAGAGGGTTTGCTCTGCAGCAAGACAACACTCTAAAACACATGTCAGAGCTGTGCAAGGATTATGTATGTAACAAAGAATCATCAGGAATTCTACAAGTAATAACGTGGCCCAATTAGTCATCCGATTTATCACCCATTGAGTTGCTGTGGGATGAACTTGACTGTAAGGCAAAATGATCTTCTGTCAATAGTTGTGAAGATCTCTGGCAATGCCTTTTGCAAGCAAGGGGAATTATAACCGCAGAGATGTTGGAAAAACTAACCAGAAGAATAACACAATTGTAGAGCAGTAAACAGAGCAAAAGGGGTGCATATAGATGAGTACAGAATTTGAACAGTGTAGCTCTAAAATACATTGTTTCCATTATTTGAAGCAGGCTTCATAGTTTGTCAGTTTGTGTACAATGGATGCCTATGGTTTTTATTTTGACTTAAAATATATGTAATTGAAATATCACTAAGCTATGTAATAAATAATAAGAACTGGAGTTTTTCTTAAGATGAGTTTAAACTGTTACAACAGAACAAAGCCAATGTAAGTCTCGACAGTATGTGAAGATTGTTGACACCCTATTCGCAGCAAAACCAGCAGCCTTTCTGCCCAGGACCTTGCATAGTTATTGATAGCTTTGGGACTATCCCCAAGCTTTCCTGCAATATTGAAACAAAGAAGTAAAAATTTGAAATTGAGTAGTAGCATACCACAGAAGTAGTTATGTTACACTTGATAACACTTATACAGTACTTTCCTTTGGTTTTCTTAGGTTCTTTGAAGCAGAAGTTCTCTCTCTTCAGGGTATGTTGAACACAATCTTTAGTTTGAGAAAGCAGAGTTCATGTTCTTCTCAAACTTAGCAAGAGACATTACAGAAGCATTGTTTTAACAGTTGCAGTACCAAAAAGAACATCATCTGTGACTATATGGTATCATCTGATGGATTTTCTCATTGCAGGGTGATATGGAAAAAGTGTGTTTGCAATAGCTATTCCTCCTTTCATTTTATTATATCTTATTATCATTTTTGGTTTCACTACACCTTTATGTTTTCTGTTCTCCTTGCCCAGAGTCCACAAGCCTATATCATGTCTACAAGTATGGGCTGTGAAAGCATCATTGTTAAAATTAACTATAGTATTGTAAAATAAAAAAATCGATCGATGGTGCGGTGATGCCATTGTCCATCCACACTCCCAGGCTGTCCATCTTGGCTTTGAATCCTGGTAACATCAGGCAGAGGCCTCTCATCCAGTTCAATGTATGGTAGGTATTCAAATGAAATCAGAACAAAAACAAGTGTTATAGATATCATCATTGAATACAATTATACATTGCACATTTAAATAACTAGATATACATTATACCAGGTGAGTCAGCTGCTCCTGGCAATGTATGCGACAGGTATTTACACAATACATCAAAATGTCATGCAGTTACATAAAAACAACGTGCCAATTATAAGCTTTTGACTGGATATGAAATTAATGCTAAAAGCGATGGCATACTTACAGAAAAACGTATGTGAGCTTGTGAAGCAGGAAAAAGTTTTACACCAAGTACGCTTTCTGATTAGCTCGAGGCAACAGTCACCATAGTGTAATTGGACTATGCACAAGCATGCTGATGAATATGCTGTTGGTAAGTGTGTTCAAATCCCACGAGCGCTAAATATTTATATTCACATTTTAAGCTTTGAGGATCAAATGCAAGGCCACTCATGCCACATTCGATCAATAGCATGCAGCATTCATGTTCAATGTGTACTGGCCTGACACTTGGTGTAGCCTAGAATTCCTGGACATTTCTTCGCTGTGTATTCAACAGATGAGTATGTTGAACTGCTTCCTCATCCACGGTGAAGCAAGACAAAACACACAGGAAGCACAGTGCCTGTACCACACAGACAACAACCAAATGCAAATACCTTTAGGAGGGTGAAGCAACATTTGCATATAATTTTGTTACTTTCCCGAACAGTTATTGTTAGAGAGGCACCAGTTACGCCTGGTGAAATTGCTGAGATGGTTTTGGACACTTTCTGGGGGGGAATCCTCACATGAGTACATAGGCATTAGCATAACAGGCCAGTTCATAATAAGCCAGTTCATCTGTTGTACGGATCTTGCACACCAGTTTGTTTCTTCCGTATCACCTGCAGGTACCTCAAGAGCTCCATGGATGAGATTTCAGAAACTCGTGTTAATTTCTGTGTGTGGATACTGACACAAGTAGCAAATGCTCCTGCATTCGTATCTCACATTTTATTTTCAGATGAGTCACGATTTCATAATAATGGACCCATGAATCGTCATAATATGCACTACTGGAGTGTTGAAAATCCTCACTGGGTAAGGCAGACAGCATTTCAGGCACAATGGGGAGTAAGTGTCTGGTGTGGTATACTGGGTGATCACCTAAATGGATCATATTTTTTCGAGGATCATTTGACTGGAGCCTGGTACCTACAATTTCTTCAAGACCAGCTACCATTGCTTCTAGAGGATGTGCCTCTGGGTGAGAATGTAGCCATGTGGTATCAACACAACGGAGCTCCCCATCACATATCGAGAGATGTTCGCAACTACCTGAATGCTACATACCCTGGTCGATGGGTAGGAAGGGGAGGACCTGTCACCTGGCCTGCTAGATCACCCAATTTGATTCCTCTAGACTTCTTCCTATGGGACTATTTTAAGGATGTAGTATATACTCAGCAGCCGGAAAATCCTGAAAGCCTTCGAAACCTGTGTACGTAAGCCTACAAATCCGTAACACCTACAATGTTACGAGTCCGAATGTCAGTTCAATGTCATAGAAAGAAAGAGATCCACCTTATCAATACTAAATTTAATAATGTTTTTTAAAACAGGACCGGTTTCGACTTATCACAAGTCATCCTCAGCTGTCATTTACATACACATTAGAATACATGTTTTAACAGTTGTATCTTACAAATAAACATGTCATGTTTGATAGACATTAGGTAGTATGTCTAGAAGTGAAATTCTGCTTCTTACATCTAAGTTTAAAGGATCAAGAATATTAAAAAGATATCTATTTTTAACACATTAAAAAAATTTATAACACATGATAAAATTTGTTGTTTACACCTGACCTTGAATATAGCATTAACGTTCAAGTTTTACTAGTAATAGTTCTTTAAAAGGACATTACCAATATGTACCCCAATATCCCCACTAAAAAAACTATAGATATAATCTCATCCAACCTCAAAACTTACAGTAAACTAAGTAATTTAGAAATCGAGGAATTCATAATTATTTTAGAATTTGCCGTCAATAACAACTTTTTTAAGTTCCATGACACAATTTATCAACAAGTAGGCTTACCAATGGGTTCTCCTGCCTCTGGTATAATTGCTGAAATATATTTAGACCACCTCGAATACAACTCAATCAGTACAATAAACGGAATATTCTTTTGGTGCCGTTTTGTTGATGACGTATTTGCTATCATCGATAATAGACTAACTAATGACAACACTTTGTTAGACACATTAAACACCATAGACCCACATATACAGTTTACAAAAGAATCAGAAAACAACTGCAAACTGAACTATCTCGATTTGACCATTACTAGACAAGACAATCATTTATCTTTCAAAATTTATCGCAAGCCCATCCACACAATAAATACAATAGCAACAGATTCCATTCATCCTAGCTCCCATAAAAAAGCAGCATATTACAGTATGGTTTATAGAGCCTTTAACATACCGCTTTCAAAAACAGATTTTAATGAAGAGATAATTTAATCCGAGAAATAGCAAGAAAAAATGGATACAAGAAAGATACAGTCAATTCAATCATTCATAAATTCAAATCAAAACCCAAAACTAAATTATCAAAAATGGACAAACCTAAGAAAAACTACGCAACCTTTACATTTAATAACACGCACATATACTAGTTAACCAACATTTTCAAAAAACATAACCTTGAAATAGCCTACAGGACTACACATAACAGCAACAGCATCATACATAACACAAAAACTATCAACAATAACAACAAATACCTTCGTTCTGGAGTTTACCGTATCCGCTGCAATAACTGCCTAACAAGCTACATAGGACGTACAGGCAGAAACTTTACTATCAGATACAACGAACACGCCAATGCCATAAAACACAACCATTTTTCGGCAATAGGACAACACATGGTTGATTACAAACATAACTTTACTAATATAGATAATGATATGACAATATTAAGCACAAACCCCAAAGGACCCTTACTCAATATTACTGAAGAACTATATATAACAGTAGACCAATATGCCAACCCTAATTATAATATTAATGAAATAACAGATAAAACCAATATTTTATTTAATAAAATCATCCCTTTTATAAAAAACTATTATATGAGAACAGTCAATAAACAATACCACGCGCAATCCACAGCGCAGGAGAAAGACACAACTAACTCCACCTCTACACAGTTAGCAACTCCCCTTCCCCACCCCTCCATTACCCTCACGACAACAGACACTAATACCACAAGTTCACGATATAGTACACGCCAAGCTGCCAAGCGATACACTTCCCAATCATCTCACGACAGCAAGTAATCTCTACAATATACACACACACACACACAAGTTTAACACTTTAACATTCTAATATGCTTCTAATTGATTTCATTTACTTTTTACAGATAGTTAGCAAGTATCATAGACCGAAAAAGAACCACCTACAACAACAGCTTTCATAACCCCAGCAGCACATTCATCTTCAATCTGTATATTTAACAAGACAATATAAGTTTATAGTGATTGGACTTTAGCAATAGTGGCCAATAGTGCCCCATTTGAACTTGGCATGTACACGTGAAGAACAGTACTTCATATGAAGATTTACAAATTTGCAGGACTGCCTCTTACCTTTTAACTTGCATATTGAAAATGTACCATTGTCTTATGTTGCATTTAATGTATTTTACACAGTATATATTTGAAGAGGTCATTCAATACAGGTTTAATTACCTGGCATTTCATTTCTCAATGCAATCTCAAATTCAGATTCACATTACTTAATTTGACAAAGTTTATATAAAGTATACTACCCCATTTGAAATTGACACATACGCATGAGGAAAGAACAATACTTCATATGAATTTCACAAAACGTATATGATTGTCTTATACCTTTCAACTTTTATATATTGAAGTGTGCTAATGTCTTCTTTGCATGACATGTATTTTAAATAGCATATAATTGCAGGAGTTATTCAACAGAGGTTACAATTACCTAGCTTACTATTAAAACGCATTTCACTTTGTTATTGTAATTTCAACTTCGAATTCACATTACTCATTTTGACAAAGTCTAAGCCTAATAAGAAGTATACTGTATAAGCACATGCGGCTACATTTAAGCATATTTAGTCGACTAAAAACAACGCAATATGAAAGTCCTTTTAAAGAACTATTACTAGTAAAACTTGAACGTTAATGCTATATTCAAGGTCAGGTGTAAACAACAAATTTTATCATGTGTTATAAAAAAAAATTTAATGTGTTAAAAATAGATATCTTTTTAATATTCTTGATCCTTTAAACTTAGATGTAAGAAGCAGAATTTCACTTCTAGACATACTACCTAATGTCTATCAAACATGACATGTTTATTTGTAAGATACAACTGTTAAAACATGTATTCTAATGTGTATGTAAATGACAGCTGAGGATGACTTGTGATAAGTCGAAACCGGTCCTGTTTTAAAAAACATTATTAAATTTAGTATTGATAAGGTGGATCTCTTTCTTTCTATGACATACTATAGATATCAATACGGAACATCATGAAATTTATTAATCAAGATGTCAGTTCAATGGCGTACTGAAACATGTAATACTGCAGAAGGCCATCTATTCAAATACTTACTGCACTTACAGGCTGTTGCTCAGTCAAGTGAATTCAAACATTCAGTCCTCGTCCCACTCTGCTTATAAAACATTCATATGGCCTTGAATAATGCCAAAATAAATATACAAATAAATAAATAAATAAATAAATAAATAAATAAATAAATAAATAAATAAAAAAATAAATAAATAAATAAATAAGTAACTCCTGACGTGAGGGTATTGAGATACATTGACTTTGTGGACGATTCTTGAAACACAAAATGTGAATAAAATTATCAGGCTCAAGTGGGATTCGAACCCACCTACCTATCACAGTTGTATTAGCAGCACCTCACTTAACCTATGACACAACGTCGATTCCAGCCAGCTGTTTATCGGAAGGCTTACTAGATGGACAACTACTTTTGCTTCATAAATGCACACATGTTTTCTATCAGTATGCCACTGATTTTAGCATTCATTTCTTACCCTACTGAAATCTTATAACTGGCACGTACATTTTATGTAACTGTATGGCAGTTTGATGCATCGTGTAAGTACCTGTTGCATACATATTTTTGCAAAGGTGATGCTGCAGTAAATCATTAAGGACGACTTTTGCCTGGTGTACGGCAAAGGAGAATCAACCATGGCACCACCAGTGATGTTATTGGGATACTTAACAACAGAAAAAGTCAGGCACAGCGGACTCGCTCGGTATTTAAGTAAATACGATTGATGACATTACACCTTCTGATGATATATAGATACATAGTAAATAACACATGAAATTAATGTAGACTGCTCCAGTCCTCTTCGATGCACTCAGCAATGGAGTACCATGGATTTACCAACAACAATTTATAATGGTGTCATTTGGAAATGTTCAATGGGAGCAGACAGAATTCTTGACCTAATTTATTATACAGGGTTATACCTTACACAATATGATATTTTGAGTTTTTTTAACCTACACTGCAGCATACTGAGATGATAGGATAACCTGGATTGTAGGTATGTATGGTGTTCTGACATCCTGGCAAATCACTACTGGGCTTACTCTTCATATATATAAGATTATAAACATATGAATTGATGACTACTAGGATAGACAGCTCAACGGATAGTGGTTTACAGTGAGAGTAAGTGGGAACACAGGCAATATTGGGAATACCCTTCTTTTGCAAATTTAAATTTCACCTATGTGCAAAATGTTGCAAAAACCTGTTAGACCCACATTACTAAATATCCAGTTTAACTCATTTCTCTCCTGTTCTCTAAGTGATAGTTGCTATGAACACTTTCTTGGCCTGAAAATAAATGAATACATAATTAAACAAACAAACCAACCAACCAATGAATAAATAAAACTTTCCCATACATATTTTCTCAACCTCATTTTTAATTCCAGCCAATTCGTTACTTTATTTCATTCATTTCCAAACATCAAATCAAATCAGTCACCCAGGTGGCAGATTCCCTGTCTGTTGTTTTCCTAGCATTTTCTGAAATTATTGCAAAGAAATTGGAAATTTATTGAACATCTTCCTTGGTAGGTTATTCCAATCCCCAACTCCTCTTACTATAAATGAAAATTTGCTCAAATTTGTCCTCTTGAAAAAAAACTTTATCTTCATATTGTGATCTTTCATACCTTTAGAGGCACCACAAAAATTTATATATCTACTAATGACATTCCACGCCATCTCTACTCTGACAGCTCGGAACATACCACTTAATACCAATATAAATGGTCCTTTATTGGACACTATAAATTTTCCACCTAACTCATTCCTGGTTGCCAGCGTTTCACCCCAGTGCGCTAAGTTAAGCTCATCAGTTGGTAAATAGCACACCCATCAAGATGCATGGCTAGTGTATACCATGGAGGCTATCTATCTATCTATCTATCAAATGCTTTCATTCCCCACCCTGAAGGGGTGGGGCGGGCCACCTAGAGGGTGTCGCCCTCTCTCTGGCCAAGAGATGCGGGCAGGTTGGGGAGATGGGACGGAAGAAGGAGGTGGGGAAAGGATGTGAATGTGTAGGAGATGGCGAGGTGCTTTATTAAATCAAGGGGTTTACAATAGGAAGTACAGAAATTTTTTTACAGTGGTGTTACAGATTTACAATTTCGTTTGTGGCATGTTACAAAGATTATGCACTGCATTATAAACATGGAGGGAAGCATGGTGGGGTAAAGAAATAATGCAAATGCTGTGGGACTAGTGAGGGGTGTGTGAGAGGGGTGAAAGAGTGGGCTAGGTTGTGGAAGATACAAGAGAAATGATGCAGTGAAGTGAGTAAGATATGGAGGGGGTTTGATAGGGCTGGTGGTGGGGGAGAGAGATCGGGTGGAGGCGGGTAAAAACGGATGTGTGGACTCGGTGGAAGGAAAGGTGGCGCTGGCCGGGGACGGCGACGAGGTGTGGGAGGTCGGGTGGAAGTTTGGGGAGAAGAACGAGAGGGTTCAATCTGATGAAGGCGGCCGTGGAGATGAATTCCGTTGTCGATGAGGTGTTGGGCAGTGTCCGGAGTCGGTAGATAAAGTCGAACAAGGCACGTAGGTCCTGAGGCATTGAAGATCCGGGTTGCTCGGCGCACTGGTGTTCCGGTCTGGCGAAGGGCTTGGACGATGGTATCCGTGGATAAGAGCGGGTCCACTCCTCGAATGACGCAGGTGTAAACTGGCGATAATGGTGGCGTCGTGTCGGTGTCAGGTTCAGATGCTGCTTGTTGGCTTGATGGGGTAAGGTTGGGAGGGGAGGTGATAGTAGTTGTCATTATAGGGGTGGGATGGGTAGTAACCGAAGTGGTGAGAGAGTTTGTGATGGGGTTGTGAACAGAGGAGCTGGTGGTGGTAATAGTGGTGGTGGTGATCGTGGCGTTAGAAGTGATGCAGAGAGAGGACAATGGTTGTGGCGGGGTGGGGTAGGGAGATGACGTAGAAGCAGCCGTAGAAGCATCAGATGTAGGAAGATCAGATGAGTAGTCCGGTAATTGTTCAAGAACTTGGCTAGGAGTGGGTTCCACGCGATGAAGACGACTGCGAATATGGGCACCAGTGGCGAGAAGATGGTCACGGTCGGTCGGAGAGGTGAGAAATAGTAGGACCTCTGGTGCTGGAGCGGAGCCTTCGTAGAGTCTGGTTGCGCTGTACACTCCTGTCTTGCGGAGGTCGGAGAGGATGGTTTCTTCTGAGATGGAATGGTGGACGTCCAGGACAATACAGGAGAACATTGTCTATAGCCGACTTCCAACTAGGTGTCTGGCCGATATGCTTGTTGGGTCGGCTGGGTGCGATGGTAAAGTTGTGACGTCACCCGGCCGAATCAAAAATAATGAGGAGAAGGATCTTGAAAGAGAGTCTAGTGATTTTGTCTCCCATGGAGGCCACTGCATAGGCTACTTGGAGCCACCGGCAGTGCCAATGCACTATGAGAGATTTTGTCTCATTACCAAAAATTGATGCCTGCCTGGCCATCAGATGATATAGATGTTGCTTCCCATAGGGAACCTGAAATATTTGTCCTGAATGAGTAAATTTATAATACCAATATAAATGGTAAGTTATAGGACATTATAAAATTACCATCTAACTCATTCCTGGTTGCCAGCATTTTGCCCCAGTGTGCTAAGATGGGCTCATTAGTTGGTAAATAGCACACCCACCAAGACGCATGGCAAGTACATACCGTGGAGGCCACTGAGTAGGCTACTTGGAGACACCGGCAGTGCCAATACACTATGAGGGACTTTGTCTCATTACCAAAAAATGATGCTGCCTGGCCATCAGATGATACAGATGTTGATTGCCATAGGGAACCTGAAATATTAGTCCCGAATGAGTAAATTTATAATACAAAAATAAATGGTCCGTTATTGGACATTATAAATTTTAAACGAACTCATTCCTGGTTGCCAGCATTTCACCCCAGTATGCTAATTTGGGCTCATCAGTTGGTAAATAACACACCCACCAAAACGCATGGCTAGTGCCTACCCTGGAGGCCACTGCGTAGGCTACTTGGAGACACGGGCAGTACCAATACACTATGAGAGAGTTTGTCTCATTACCAAAAAATGATGCCTGCCTGGCCATCAGATGATACAGTTGTTGATTCCCATAGGGAATCTGAAATATTTGTCCTGAATGAGTAAATTTATAATACCAATATAAATGGTCGGTTATTGGACATTATAAAATTTCCAGCTAACTCATTCCTGGTTGCCAGCATTTCACCCCAGTGTGCTAAGATGGGCTCATTAGTTGGTAAATAGCACACCCAGCAAGACGCATGGCTAGTGCATACCGTGGAGGCCACTGCGTAGGCTACTTGGAGACACCGGCAGTGCCAATACACTATGAGAGACTTTGTCTCATTACCAAAAATTGATGCCTGCTTGGCCTTCAGATGATATAGATGTCGATTCCCATAGAGAACCTGAAATATTTGTCCCGAATGAGTAAATTTATAATACCAATATAAATGGTCGGTTATTGGACATTAGAAATTTTCCAGCTAACTCATTCCTGGTTGCCAGCGTTTCACCCAAGTGTGCTAATTTGGGCTCATCAGTTGGTAAATAGCACACCCACTAAGACGCATGGCTAGTGCATACAATGGAGGCTTTTTTAATTTCCCTCCTTGAAGGGGAGGGGCGGGCCACCCTGAAGGTTACGCATTAACTCTGGCCAGGAGTTTCAGCAGGTTGGAGAAGGAGTAATGGTGTAAGGAGGAGGGTAATTTGAATTGAGGAATGAGGAGGTATGTGCGGATAGTATTTAGGTATCGGGGGTTCTGGCAAGGATTAAAAATTCAGAGAAGAATATGAGGGTGTGCAAGGAAAAGGTGAAGTGTAAAGATGGGATAGACGGAGGAGAAGTTTATAAGGGATGTGAGCAGAAGGCGAAGAATAGGTGTAGTGCAGTTAGAGATTTATTAATATTGAAGTTTACAAAATGTTACAAGAGATCGTGCACAGATTTACAAGTATCTAGAAGGATGATGCAAAGGCTGGGGGATGAAGGAGGTGTTTGTGCTATGGGTAAGGTAAAGGGCTAGGATGTGAAAGATACAAGAGAAGTTATGCAGAGAACTGAGTAAGATATGGAGGGGGTTTGTTGGGAGTGGTATTGGGGGAGAGATACTGGGTGGAGGAGAATAAAAACGGATTTGTGGACTTGGTGGATGGCAAGGAGGAGCAGGCCGGGGACGGTGATGAGGTGTGCGACGTCGGTTAGAAGTTTGGGGAGGAGAGCGAGATGGTTCAATCAGATGATGGCGGCCTTGAAGATGAATTCCATTGTTGATGAGACGTTGTTCAGTGTCTGGAATTGGTAGATGAAGTCGAATTAGGTATGTAAGTCCTGAAGCGTTAAAAATCCGGTTTGCTCTTTGGACTGGTGTTCCTGTCAGGCAGATGTCTTGAACGATGTCATTCGTGGATAAGAGCAGGTCCACTTCGCGGTTGACGCAGGTGCAATCCAGCGATAGTGGTGGCGTAGTGTTGGTGGCAGTTTCAGTGGCTTGTTGTCGGCTGGATTGGGTAGGGGTGGGAGGCGTGGGGAGAGTAGTTGTCATTATAGGGGTAGGATGGGTGGTAACCGTAGTAGTGATGGAATTTATGAGGGAGGTGTGAACAGAGGAGGTTGCGGTGATGGTGGTGGTAGAAGTGGTGTAAGGAAAGGACTAATGTTGTGGCAGGGGGGGGCATGTAAGGAGGTGGTGTAGAGGAAGCAGTTAAATCAGCTGGTGCAGGTAGATCAGTTGAGTAGTCCGGCAGTTGTTCAAGAAGATGTCTAGAAGGGGTTTCCACGTGATGGGGGCATCGGCAGATATGCGCACCAGTAGCAAGAAGACTGTCACGGTCAGTTGAAGTCTTCAGAAAAAGAAGGTCATCTGTTGCTGGTATAGGGCCTTATAGAATATACTCCAGTCTTGCGGAGGTCAGAGATGATGATTTCATTGGAGATGGATTGGTTGACGTCCAGGACACCACAGGAGAACATGTAGGGTAGGCCGACTTCCAACTTGGTGTCTGGCTGATGTGCTTTATTGTGTAGAATGCTAAAAGGATTTTAATGTGTCACCTGTTCAATACATATAAATTTTTAAACATTAGGAATTTATTATTAATTCCATTTGAGACATGTTTTGCCCTTCATTTAGGGCATCAGCAGTCAAATTACTTCCTCAAGGCAAAAATCAGGTATCTGATTAGTGATTAAACTATAAACATTAAGATACATTACAATGGGAAAAATTAAGCAACCAAGAAAAATTTTTGTTCACTGGTGATACAGTTAAACAATATAAGTTTATAGACATAGTAGTCGGCACCAATGCGTAAAATCACTGGGTATTTTAGCAGAGTCCAGCAGTGGTGTTCCGAAGAATAATTGACGCACTCGTTAGAAAATCATGGGAAATTATCAAGTTTATACAAATATTTACATTGAGACAGTCGGGGGAGAAAGGGTATAAGTATCTGGCGTCAATGTTCGTAACATTAATTACTGCCGTTGGTTGAACGATTACAGGTTGACAGGGTAACTATACAGTAAATTTGCAATTCCAATCGAACAGTTGAGAAATCACAGCTTATATATATATTTACAAGAGAGCAGCTTGGTGAGAAAGGGTATAAAGAAGTCTAGCATCAAGTGCATCCCGTTGTTTTAGTTGTTGGATGACGATTGCACCATTAACACATCAGTAATATGCAGAGCGGCCCAACCTTAGTTTATATCACAGGGGGGAGGGAAAAATATTCCATAGTTTTATTTCTAGAACGTCAAATGAGATTCTGTAGGCGTAATCAAATTGAAAGTTCTCTGGTTGAAGTCCCGGGTTAGTGCGGTGAAATTGGTCAGCATGGATGGAGGCTCATTGGGTGTCACTGAGTACATGGTGCATTTGAATGGCAACAATGGCGGCAGTTATTTGTTGATAATTGTATTTATTGGGAATATGTTGCGGGTTAGAATCTTTTGCTTTTTAGTTTAGTTAACTTCATGTACCTTTGAACTTTATGTGAAAACATCAGTGAGATGCTAGTGAGACTTTAAATTGATATTATTCCGTAAATGAAAACGTGAAGGACCTCGGGATGAAGTTATTGTTTTGTGCTGCTGTACTGGTGAAGATAGAATGGAGTTGCTTATGGTATAAACCGCAGTGGAGAGATTAGAATGCATTACTACAGGGTCAGAGCATCGTAGCTGGGACGAGGCATCTTCTTTTCTGTCTGTGGAGAGGAGCCATAGTCTCACTAGCATCTCACTGATGTTTTCACATAAAGTTCAAAGGTACATGAAGTTAACTAAACTAAAAAGCAAAAGATTCTAACCCGCAACATATTCCCAATAAATACAATTATCAACAAATAACTGCCGCCATTGTTGCCATTCAAATGCACCATGTACTCAGTGACACCCAATGAGCCTCCGTCTACGCTGACCAAATTCACCGCACTAACCCGGGACTTCAACCAGAGAACTTTCAATTTGATTACGCCTACAGAACCTCATTTGACGTTCTAGAAATAAAACTATGGAATGTTTTCCCCTGCCCCTGTGATATAAACTAAGATTGGGCCGCTCCGCATATTACTGATGTGTTAATGGTGCAATCGTCATCCAATAACTAAAACAACGGGATGCACTTGATGCTAGACTTCTTTATACCCTTTCTCACCAAGCTGCTCTCTTGTAAATATATATATAAGCTGTGATTTCTCAACTGTTCGATTGGAATTGCAAATTTACTTTATAGTTACCTGTCAACCTGTAATCGTTCAACCAACGGCAGTAATTAATGTTACGAACATTGACGCCAGATACTTATACCCTTTCTCCCCTGACTGTCTCAATGTAAATATTTGTATAAACTTTATAATTTCCTATGATTTTCTAACAAGTGCGTCTATTATTCTTCGGAACACCACTGCTGGACTCTGCTAAAATACCCAGTGATTTTACGCATTGGTGCTGACTACTATGTCTATAAACTTATATTGTTTAACTGTATCACCAGTGAACAAAAATTTTTCTTGGTTGCTTAATTTTTTCCATTGTAATGTATCTTAATGTTTATAGTTTAATCACAAATCAGATACCTGATTTTTGCCTTGAGGATGTAATTTGACTGATGATGCCCTCAATGAAGGGCGAAATATGTCTCAAATGGAATTAATAATAAATTCCTAATGTTTAAAAATTTATATGTATTGAATAGGTGACACATTAAACCCTTTTAGCATTCTACATTCAGTATCTTCAATACGGACAACAATGATTTTTATCAATTGCAAGTGCTTTATTGTATCGGCTGGGTGTGAAGTTATAGTTGCGGCGTCACCCGACCGAATCAAAAATAAGTTGAGATGGTGGAGAGGAGTTGACGGTCCACTTGATAGGCGGCGATGTGAGCAGTGTTGCTCCCATCGTGGCCACTGCATAGGCTTCTTGGAGCCACCGGCAGTGCCAACACACTATGAGAGAGTTTGTCTCATAACCAAAAAATGATGCCTTCCTGGCCATCAGATGATACAGATGTTGATTCCCATAGGGAACCTGAAATATTTGTCCCAAATTAGTAAATTTATAATACCAATATAAATGGTCCGTTAATGGATATTATAAATTTTCCAGCTAACTCATTCCCCGTTGCCAGCGTTTCACCGCAATATATTAAGTTGGGCTCATTAGTTGGTAAATAGCACACCCACCAAGATGCATGGCTAGTACATACCGTGTTAGCTGGAAAATTTATAATGTCCAATAATGGACCATTTATATTGGTATTATACTCATTCGAGACAGATATTTCAGGATCCCTATGGGAATCAACACCGGCCCCGTGGTGTAGGGGTAGCGTGCCTGCCTCTTACCCAGAGGCCCTGGGTTCAATTCCCGGCCAGGTCTGGGATTTTTACCTAGATCTGAGGGCTGGTTTGAGGTCCACTCAGCCTACGTGATGAGAATTGAGAAGCTGTCTGATGGTGAGATAGCGGCCCCGGTCTAGAAAGCCAAGAATAATGGCCAAGAGGATTCATCGTGCTGATCACACAACATCTCGTAATCTGCAAGCCTTTGAGCTGAGCAGCGGTCACTTGGTAGGCCAAGGCCCTTCAAGGGCTGTAGTGCCATGGGGTTTGGTTTGGTTTTTATGGGAATCAACATCTATATCATCAGATGGCCAGGCAAGCATACATTTTTGGTAATGAGACGAAGTCTCTCATAGTGCACTGGCACTGCCGGTGGCTCCAAGTAGTCTAGGCAGTGGCCTCTACAATATGCACTAGCCATGCATCTTGGTGGGTGTGGTATTTACCAACTGATGAGCCCAACTTAGCACACTGGGACGAAACGCTGGCAACCAAGAATGAGTTAGCTGGAAAATTTATAATGTCCAATAATGGACCATTTATATTGGTATTATAAATTTACTCACCTAGGACAAATATTTCAGGTTCCCTAAGGGAATCAACATCTACCGGTATATCATCTGGTGGCCAGGAAAGCATCAATTTTTGACAATGAGACAAAGTCTCTCACAGTGCATTGGCACTGCCAGTGGCTCCAAGTAGCCTATGCAGTGGCCTCCACGATATGCACTAGCCATGCGTCTTGGTGGGTGTGTTTTTTACCAACTGATGAGCCCAACTTAGCACACTGGAGCGAAACGCTGGCAACCAGGAATGAGTTAGCTGTAAAATTTATAATGTGCAATAATGGACCATGTGACCTTGCCGCGGTGGGGAGGCTTGCGTGTCCCAATGATGCAGATAGGTGAGCCGCAGGTGCAACCATATCAGATGGGTATCTGTTGAGAGACCAGACTAACGAATGGTTCATCGAAAGGGGAGTAGCAGCCTTTCAGTAGTTGCAAGGGCAGCAGTCTAGATGATTGACTGATACGGCCTTGTAATAATACTCAACATGGCTTAGCTGTGTTGATACTGCTACACAGCTGAAAGCAACGGGAAACTACAGCCATAACTACCTCCCGAGGACATGCAGCTCTCTCTGTATGAATGATGTACTGATGATGGCTTCCTCCCGGGTAAAATATTCCGGAGGTAAACTAGTCCCCCATTCGGATCTCCAGGTGGGGACTACACGAGAGGGGGCGATCATCAGGAAGATGGATACTGACATTCTGTGAGTCGGAGAGTGTAATGTTAGAAGTTTGAATCATTGTGGTAGGTTAGAGAATCTGAAAAGGGAGATGGATAGGCTAAAGTTAGATGTAGTTGGTATAAGTGAAGTACGTTGGCAGGAAGAACAGGATTTTCGGTCAGGCGACTACCGAATTATCAACACGAAATCAAACAGGGGAAATGAAGGAGTTGGTTTAATAATGAATAAGAAAATAGGGCAGCGGAAATTCGACCAGCATAGTGAAAGAATTATTGACGTCAAGATAGACACCAAACCAATGCCCACCACAATAGAGCAGGTCTATATGCCTACTAGTTCAGCGAATGATGAAGAAATTGAAAGAATATATGAGGAGATAGAAGATTTAATACAATATGTAAAAGGTGACGAGAATCTAATTGTGATGGGAGACTGGAATGCAGTGGTAGGCCAAGGAAGAGAAGGTAGTACAGTAGGAGAATTTGGATTGGGACAAAGGAACGAAAGAGGAAGTCGGCTGGTTGAATTCTGCACTGATCATAATTTAGTCCTTGCCAATACTTGGTTCAAACACCACAAACGACGGCTGTATACGTGGACGAGACCTGGAGACACTGGAAGGTATCAAATAGACTTCATTATGATTAGGCAGAGATTCAGAAACCAGGTGTTGGATTGCAAAATTTTCCCAAGAGCAGACGAGGACTCCGACCACAACTTGTTGGTCATGAAATGCCATCTGAAGTTGAAGAAATTGAAGAAAGGAAAGAATGCAAAAAGATGGGATCTAGACAAGTTGAAAGAAAAGAGTGTGAGGGATTGTTTCAAGGAACATGTTGCACAAGGACTAAATGAAAAGGCTGAAGGAAACACAATAGTGGAAGAGTGGAGAGTCATGAAAAATGAAGTCAGTAGGGCTGCTGAAGAAATGTTAGGAAGGAAGAAAAGATCAACTAAGAATCAGTGGATAACTCAGGAGACACTAGACCTGATTGATGAACGACGAAAATACAAGAATGCAAGAAATGAAGAGGGCAGAAAAGAATACAGGCGATTAAAGAATGAAGTGGATAGAAAGTGCAAGGTAGCTAAGGAAGAATGGCTGAAGGAGAAGTGCAAGGATGTCGAAGGCTGTATGGTCCTGGGAAAGGTAGATGCTGCATACAGGAAAATCAAGGAAACCTTTGGAGAAAGGAAATCTAGGTGCATGAATATTAAGAGCACAGATGGGAAGCCACTTCTAGGGAAAGAAGACAAAGCAGAAAGATGGCAGGAGCATATATAACAGTTGTATCAAGGTAATGATGTAGATAATTTGGTTCTGGAACATGAAGAGGCTGTTGATGCTGATGAAATAGGAGACCCAATTTTGAGGTCAGAGTTTGACAGAGCTGTGAGTGACCTAAATAGGAAAAAGGCACCTGGAATTGATGATATTCCCTCTGAATTACTGACTGCCTTAGGAGAAACCAGCATGGTAAGGTTATTTCATTTAGTGTGCAGGATGTATGAGACAGGAGAAGTCCCATCCGATTTTTGGCAGAATGTTGTTATACCTATTCCCAAGAAAGCCGGTGCTGACAGGTGTGAAAACTAGTGCACCATTAGTTTAGTATCTCATGCCTGCAAAATTTTAACGCGTATTATTTATAGAAGAATGGAAAAACAAGTTGAAGCTGAGTTGGGAGAAGATCATTTTGGCTTCAGAAGAAATGTAGGAACACGTGAAGCAATCCTGACTTTACGTCTGATCTTAGAGGATCGAATCAAGAAGGACAAGCCTACGTACATGGCATTCGTAGATCTAGAAAAGGCATTCGATAATGTTGAATGGAACAAGCTATTTATGATTCTGAAGATGATACGGATCAGATACCGAGAACGAAGAATTATCAACAACCTGTATAAAAATCAGTCTGCAGTGATAAGAATTGAGGGCTTTGAAAAAGAAGCAGCAATCCAGAAAGGAGTGAGGCAAGGCTGCAGTTTGTCTCCTTTCCTTTTCAATGTTTACATAGAACAGGCAGTAAAGGAAATCAAACAGAAATTTGGAAACGGAAGCACAATCCAAGGAGAGGAAATCAAAACCTTGAGATTCCCGATGATATTGTTATTCTATCTGAGACTGCAGAAGATCTCGAGAAGTTGCTGAATGGTATGGATGAAGTCTTGGGTAAGGAGTACAAGATGAAAATAAATAAGTCCAAAACAAAAGTAATGGAGTGCAGTCGAACGAATGCAGGTGATGTAGGAAATATTCTATTAGGAAATGAAGTCTTAAAGGAAGTAGATGAATATTGTTACTTGGGTAGTAAAATAACTAACAATGGCAGAAGTAAGGAGGACATAAAATGCAGACTAGCACAAACAAGGAAGAGCTTTCTTAAGAAAAGAGATTTGCTCACTTCAAACATTGATATCGGAATTAGAAAGATGTTTTTGAAGACTTTCGTGTGGAGCGTGGCATTGTATGGAAGTGAAACATGGACGATAACTAGCTCAGAAAGAAAGAGAATAGAAGTGTTACAGAAGAATGTTGAAGGTGAGATGGATAGATCGAATCACGAATGAAGAGATACTGAATCGAATTGGTGAGAGGAGATTGATTTGGCTAAATTTGACGAGAAGAAGAGATAGAATGATAGGACACATCTTAAGACACCCAGGACTTGTTCAGTTGGTTTTTGAAGGAAGTGTAGGTGGTAAGAACGGTAGGGGTAGACCGAGGTATGAATATGACAAACAGATTAGAGCAGATGTAGGATGCAATAGTTACGTATAAATGAAAAGGTTAGCACAGGATAGGGTGGCATGGAGAGCTGCATCAAACCAGTCTATGGACTGATGACTCAACACACATTATAAATTTACTCATCTAGGACAAATATTTCAGGTTCTCCATGGGAATCAACATCTGGATCATCTGGTGGCCAGGCAGGCATCAATTCTTGGTAATGAGACAAAGTCTCTCATAGTGCATTGGGACTGCCGGTGGCTCCAAGTAGCCTACGCAGTAGCCTCCATGGTATGCACTAGCCATGCGTCTTGGTGGGTGTGCTATTTACCAACTGATGAGCCCAACTTAGCACACTGGGACAAAACGCTGGCAACCAGGAATGAGTTCGCTAGAAATTTTATAATATCCAATAAAGAACCATTTATTTTGGTATTATAAATTTACTAATTTGGGACAAATATTTCATGTTCCCTAGGGGAATCAGCATCTATATCATCTGATGGCCAGGCAGGCATCAATTCTTGGTAATGAGACAAAGTCTCACATAGTGCATTGGCACTGCCGTTGGCTCCAAGTAGCCTACGCAGTGGCCTCCACGGTAGGCACTAGCCATGCGTTTTGGTGGGTGTGCTATTTACCAACTGATGAGCCCAACTTAACACACTGGGGTGAAACTCTGGCAACCAGGAATGAGTTAGCTGGAAAATGTATAATATCCAATAACTGACCATTTTTATTGGTATTATTAATTTTACTCATTTGGGACAAATATTTCATGTTCCCTAGGGGAGTCAACATCTGTATCATATGATGGCCAGGCAGGCATCAATTTTTGGTAATGTGACAAAGTTTCTCATAGTGCATTGGCACTGCCAGTGGCTCCAAGAAGCCTACGCAGTGGCCTCCATGGTATACACTAGCCATGCATCTTGGTGGATGTGCTACTTACCAACTGATGAGCCTAACATAGCGTACTGGGGCGAAACGCTGGCAACCAGGAATGAGTTAGCTGGAAAATTTATCATGTCCAATAACAGACCATTTATATTGGTTCTCTTGGCACAGGCCAGAGCAAAGTGTAGCTTCCACCGAAGTCCTGGTTTCATCCATGAATGTGACAATATGGAAGCTGCTGGGGTATGGGTGGTGCTGAGTAATGACATTTGGTGCACAACTAGTGTCTGAGTGTTATGAAAGGTTTAGCTCATAGGATCAGTCGTGCTGCAGTGGCACCTTCTGGTCCAGTGAGGAAAGCAATGGTAAACTACCTCACTCCTCATCTTGCCTAGTATGCTTCATTTGGGCTCTGCCATTGGTTTTTGCAGTTTCCCTATAACTGCATAGCCTTTGGTGGTGCTATTTGAGGATCCAACCAGCCTCTGGGCTGATGACCTAACAGACAGATTATAAATTTACTCATTCAGGACAAGTATTTCAGGTTCCCTATGGGAATCAACATCTATAACATACCACTTAGGCAAGAAGCTTATCTCCTTGCTCCTAAGTCTTCCCAGCCCAAAGTTTGCAACATTTTTGTAGCGCTACTCTTTTGTCGGAAATCACCTGGAACAATCTCTGATATGTTTCATATGCTCTCTTCTTCAGTTCGTTATACAGTGGATCAGCAGCCCACTTCACAATCCAGATTTGCACATATGCTATTGTATTTTTTATTGAATGTTATTGCATGAGGATTCTGAATGCCCACCACATAGGTAAGGCAGAAATCTCTGCTGAATATTCTTAGTTTCAGTAATTGTGAAGTGGTGGGCACTGTCATATATTCGCTAACAAAAGGCTGAGTGTCGGATGTGCTTAGTTGCAAAACAAGTTGCCTAGGCATCACTGAAGAGGCATACTAGGGAATGGAGAGGTAAGGTAATTTCCTGCTGATTTTCTCACCAAACCAGAAGGTGCTGTGATATATCAGTCTGCCAAGCCCACTGAAATGCATACAGCAACTCATCCTAGCAACACTTTCACACCATTCTTTGCAGGAACTGGCTGCATAAAGAATGGTGTTACTAGTAATACTCATACTTCAATTACTTTCATATCGTCAAAGTCACTGTGAGACTGAAGCAGAAAAATGAAAGTAGCTAACTAATTTGATCCAGCCAATACTCTGCAAACTGTACAACACTAGAGATGGATCAATTAATAATGGTATTTTGCTTTACGTCCCACTAACAACTTTTACAGTTTTTAGAGATGCCAATGTGCTGGAATTTAGTCTCACAGGAGTTCTTTTATGTGCCACTAAATCTACCAACACGCAGCTGACGTATTTGAGCACCTTCAAATACTACCGGACTGAGCCAGTTTCGAACCTGCCAAGTTGGGTTCAGAAGGCCAGCTCCTCAACCATCTGAGCCACTCAGCCCGGCAATGAGACGGATCAGGAGCGGAACTATTTGTTTGTAGAAAGAGAAATAAACTTAATAATAATAGTAATAATAACAACATATGTTGAACATTTCTTTCACCACTAATGATGTTAAGAGATGTCAGAATGCTAGACTTTTATTCTTTTATTATTTGTACCCGTTCTTCACATAGAAATCTGCAGTCTATTACATGTTTTCTTCAGGAATTTCAGTAATGAAAATATGATGATACTGACCAAATTCGAGAGAGAATGAGGACGATTTCCAATTGTACAGTACAGTTCCTGGTCTGAAGTTGTGAGAAATTCTCTGTGGTTCCCAGGTTGCATATTCTATCTCTGACCACTTGTGTGGCACTCTGATGTTGATGACACCTCTCTTAATATCTGCTCTACCAAAAAGAGTAAAATGGCTGGACTAAAAATTTTTTGTAACCATCTGCATTATTATCTCTCATACAGTAAATACGTACATGGCATAAAAGAACAGAAATAATATATTCATAAATGTTTGTTATATGCAGTCTTTTGATTCCTAACGTAAAGAAAAGTATTTGAGAATAATCTTTGTATAAATACCAACTCTTGTGGTTACCATGATATCATATGGACTTCATAATGCAATCCGGAGTGAGTAGATTCCAAATAAATAGTTTGGTTGAAATAAATCCACCAGTATTCCACTTTTAGCAATATACAAACAGACAGACATCAATGGAAAGGTTCTACCTCATGTTTTCTTGGTGATCAGATACAATAGGTGGGGTTAATTTTCAAGCCGAGAGAAATATTATGCATCCTCTGATTTTCTCCTGTTATGGATCCTTCAAATAACTGTAGGTGTGTGAGGTGTCCATCACTGGCTGCAAAGCAGGAAGCCTGTACAAAATAGTATTTTTTCCGTCATTTAAGGAGTAAGCAAAATTATGTACATTACAAAAATTACTTAAAATGAAGGGGCGTTTCACATATAGTCCACGTATTTTACATATAATCAATTGAAAAGAAACCTCTTCATGTCTTCCTATAAACCCCCAGTCTTTTCAGTGGTTTTTAAGTGATATGCATATCAAAACCTACTCCTGCACGATTAGACTCTAGGTATATATGAAGTTTGGTCGAGATATAATCAATGGTGTAAAAAAATTGAAAAGCTCTTCTTTTATTCTGTGATTTTTAAATGATATGCATATTGAAACCTGCTCCTGGATGATTAGTCTCTAAATATGATGTTTGGTAGAGATATAGTCAATTGTGTAAGAGAAAATTAAAGAAACTCTTCTGGTCTTCTTATAAACCCCTAGTCTGTTCATTGGAACCTGCTCCTGGATGAGTAGGCTCTAAACATGAAGTTTGGTCTAGATATAATCAATAGTGTAAGAGAAAATTGAAAAAAAAAAAAGTCCTGTTCTGGTCTTCCTATAAACCCCCAGTCTTTTCAGTGATTTTTAAAATATTTGCATATTGAAACATGCCCCTGAATGAGTAGACTCCAAATATGAAGTTTAGTTGACATATAATCAATAGTGTAAGAGGAAACTGAAAGAAAGGAAAAAGAAATACTTCCAGTCTTCCCTTAAACCCCCGTTCTATTCAGAGATTTTGAAATGATATGCATGTCAAAACCTGCTTCTGGATGAGTAGACTCTAAATATGAAGTTTGGTTGAGATCTATTGAGCCGTTTATCCATGATAGTGGGACAAGCAGACAAACAAACAAACAAACAAACAAACAAACAAACAAACAAACAAACAAACAAACAAACAAACAGATAGAGAGACAGACACGAAAGCTATAAACTACTGATATGATCTCGGGTTGACCTAAAACGGATAAATGTATCAAAATTTGGTGAACTAAATAACATAGAATTTTATTTATAAGATTAGAGCTCTATATAAAATTATCAGTCAGTACCACTATCTTCTCTGTCATTAATTGAAACCAATATATTGAATTTTCCATTTACAATACAGCAAAATGATTCTCCCTTTAATATAATTGAATTTTGAACATAAGTTGGATGACGACTTTAATGATGATGCTTGCTGTTTAAAGGAGCCTAACACCTAGGTCAACGACCCTCGACTTGAATTGTCCTGGTGCTAACCTTGCAGTAATACATTATTATGGGTACCCACATTTAATCAGGAAGCCAAGTAAGGATGACATAAAATTGTTAGTGTTAAACTATAGAAGCATAGTAAAGGAAGAAATAGAATTAAGTAGTTTAATACATAAAACATATATATTTACAATATATTGTAATAGGAATTGAATCATGGCTGAGAAGTTATATTTTGGATGCAGAAATTTTCTCCCTGAACTGGAGTGTTTAATGTAGAGACATGTTAGGAACAGTAGGAGGGGTAGTATTCATACTGGTGAAAGAAACATTTGTAAGCTACAAAAATAGTTAAGGATGAGAAACATGGAATTCTATGTGTAAGGCTCATATCTAATGATAATAAAGCTGTGTTCTTTGTGGTTAAACATAAATATGATAGAAAGGAAGAGCGTAAAAATGGGGCTATTAGGCAATACCACATTGTTGTTAAGAGAGGCACAGACGAGTTTTTAAAAAGTAAATATGATCAATGGAAAATCGTTATTACAAATATAAACTGCTTATGGGATGGATTTTAAGCAGTGCTTAATTTTGACTGAAACGCACCTCCCAGGATTTTTTTAAGGGGATTACTCAAGAAATGTTACTGGAACATAATCCACACCAGAGATTTAGAATAGTACCCTACACGTGTATTAAATTGTAACGTAACTGGAATTCGCCTCTTCACTGCCAGAATGAATGTAACAACGGGTGAATAGTGTGATGCGAT
Source organism: Anabrus simplex (assembly GCF_040414725.1). NCBI lineage: Eukaryota > Metazoa > Arthropoda > Insecta > Orthoptera > Tettigoniidae > Anabrus > Anabrus simplex. The sequence goes on from NC_090266.1 coordinate 1,050,701,649, forward strand.
TGGCAGGGGCGTGGGGCAAGGGGTGTGACGGGTGTGTGTGCGTGCGTGTGTGTGCGTGCATGTGTGTGCGTGCGTGTGTGTGTGTGTGTGTGTGTGTACGCGTGTGTGCAGAAGTGAGGAGCGGACAGCCGGGGCTATTTTTATTTGATAAGATAGTCAGCAACGTGGGGAATGATACAGAAAGGGACATTATTGTAGAGTGTGATCTCAATTTAACAAATGTTGACAGTGAGAGTAATGCAAATGATTGTAAGCATGACCAACAAATGGTGAATACCCTGGGAGGGGCAGCTGGATCAGGAAATGATGGAACCAACTAGAGGGGGAAATATTATAGATGTGGTACTGATAAAACCAGATGAGTTCTATAGGGAAACTGAAGTGTTAAATTGTATAAGTGATCATGAAGCTGTGTCTTTCGTGGTTAAACATAAATATGATAGAAAGGAAGATTGTACGCATGCTACACTAGTCAGTTGCAGTTCAGTAGTTGCATCGTCTGCTCTGCTCTGAACCAACAGCATTGATTCGATTTGTTCATATTGTTTAATTATACATTGTGATTGTGAGTGGATACACAAGTTGAGTACCAGTAGTTACGTCTATGTCTACTAAAATTAGTGATTTATTTAAACCTGAAAGAGCCGGGCTGAGTGGCTCAGACAATTGAGGTGCTGGCCTTCTGACCCCAACTTGACAGGTTCGATCCTGGCTCAGCCCGGTGGTATTTGAAGGGGCTCAAATATGTCAGCTTCATGTTGGTAGATTTACTGGCACGTAAAAGAACTCCTGCGGGACTAAATTCCGGCACCTCGGCATCTCCAAAAACCGTAAAAATAGTTAGTGGGACGTAAAGCCAATAACATTATTATTTATTATTAAACCTAAAAGACAAAAAGTTCATGAGAACATTGAAGACCACAATTTAGAATCAAAGACTTCAGGTGTTATTGCAAAAGAAGATGCAATCAACGAAAAAGACGATCCTTCTCCTACATCGTCGCTAGATGAAAATGATTCCAGGTTGGTGGATATGGATAACATATGGACAAGGCAGGACCCAGGGGAGGGGGAGGTAGGGGGTTCAAACCACCCCCCCTCACCCGAAATGGACTTGACATATTTAAATGGCACACACAGGTTTTCAAAAATTCAACCCATTACATAGAAACTATTTTAAAATCAAGAGGGCCGGTGACCTAGATGTTAGGCCCATTTATACAACAAGCTTCACCATCATATCAAGAATTTGGAAAATAAAACGGTTGAATTTAACATATAAAACCGTGCAGTCCTTAAATGTTTCTCTATGAATATAGTTTACAAAACAGCAGGGAATTGGCAGTTGTTGCTAAAGGTCGGGAGCAAGAAATTTTGAAAAACGGTCGTGTTTCTAACACTCGTTGGACAGCCTCCAGTTTGCTGGCAGCAAATTCTGTCTGGAAAGATTTCAGCGCTTGGTACAACCATATTTTAGAAGCATCAGAGCACACGAAATGGATCAAAACAACGTTTTAGTTACAAAGGGCTTTGTAATACATTATCATCTACATCCTTTATCTACAATCTAGCTGTAATGTATGATGCCTGAGAAGAGTTGACTGATCTGTCCCTACAGCTTCAAAAATTAAGTTTAAACCTCATTCAAGCCCACAACAACATCACACTTTTAATAAAATTGTTTGAAAGCTGGCCTAATGTTATGGGGCAACACACAAGTGAAGTTAAGATTACACTCAAAACTATGAACTTTCAAGATGTTAAAAGGAAACCTACTGCATTGCCTTCTGAGCTTTAAGGCCATGATCAAATTTCAAAAAGTATCAGTATTTCACCTGTTCTACAACAGGCCTTGAATATACAGTCTAGTGGTCAGAGTGAATTGACCTATTCTAACATAGGCAGAGGTATGAGCATTCGCTATGTACAGGTAGTCTGGAAATCTGGAGTGACAATACCAGCCCTGTAGGCTGCCTGTTTCTGAGTACTGAGAGCCAGATTATAATTAAATATAGGTCTTAATTTTGACTGTAATTGTTAGAATGCTTCCCTATTTCAATATATATATATAAATATAAATGAGCATGGTACAGGTAACAGGTTACCAGATGTTCAGTCGTCTCAAATTTTATATTACTGTCCAGATGAGTGAGTGTATGCTCAATTACAGGGTTTTAATTATTACTTGACCGAGCAAGTTGGTTATACGATTTGGGTCATGTGGCAGTGCTGTCCTACCTCATTATTGCCACGAGACCTGTCTGTGTTGGTGCAACACAAAACAAATAACAAAAGAAGCAATCCTACTTGCTGCTACTTGGAATATGGTTGGAGTTACAGTGGAGATCAAATGTGTGTAGTAGGTCTTCTGTATAGACATAGTTGAATAAGCAGTGGCCATTCCTCTTACTCGCATAACTTTTAGTGATATTTGGTGTTACGGGGGTGAGGAGTAAGGAGGGAGCTCTCGCGGTTCCAATAATACTGCCAACTGAATGGAAATGAAATCTGAATTGAATCAATAATATGATCGATCGATATGAACTTTCTAAACCTTTATTATCTTAAGCCAACAACTGTGTCACACACACATTATGTAACATTATATAACACTTCTCGACGCGAATCTTGTTCCTAGCATGAATTCTATAGTTTGGCTTTGCTGTGTAAACAACAGTACTAATACGTAAAGTGTACGCCAGATGTCGCACAGCGATGAATAAGCGATTCATAATTTTGTGTTTCAAAGGTTGCCAGTACGAATCTCAAAGATAACCGAGGTCTACCAATTCAGCACAAGGGAGCCCATGTATCACTAAAAGTTGCGCGAGTAGTAGGTAACATTCAATTTCAATTTTCACAACTTCCACGGGACCTTCTTAGCTAAACTTTTGCATGCATGAATACAAAGTGCTTGTAAACCTAAATATTTATCAATATTTAGAAAATTAAAATTGTTAAGGATGTTTTTGGACATTGCAAATTTTTACCTTTTTTACAGAGGAGTACAGTTTCCCTCATATTATCCACAATTTTGGACTGATTCTAATATTTTAAAAATTTTGTATACTCCCAAATTATTGAGGAACAAAATGAATTAAGGCCTCTAAAATATTTTATTGTTAATTAATGTTTTTAAAACAATACTTCCAGTCATTCATTTTTAGAGAATTTTTTTCAAAAAATATTTTTAAAAAAATGATATGTCCATAATATTACTACAAAAGTAATTCACTCTTTAGAACACTAGAAAGTGATGTAAATCACAAACTTTCATGTTCATATCTTGAAAACTGTTCATATTACAAGGGAAACCGTTTTGAAAAATGCAAGATGCGGTAAATGAGCATTGAACTTTCAACCTACGTGAATGAACTCTAGAACTTCCCTGATGCACACATGATTTCCTCTTATGAGTTTCTCTGGGATGCTTCTTCAATCCTCAGTCTTCTCCTTACTTTCCTTACCTCCTTCATGCTTTGTTGAACTCTTTTAACGCTGTAAATGACTCGTTGAGCATTAATATGGCTGGAAAGTCTGGAGGCAGTACACTCCAGGAACAAGTTGTAGCTCTTCAAGAACTTTCAATTTACTTTGCATACCATCATTGAAGGTCATAACAGCATCATTTCATGCTGTACCTACCACTTTATGCTCTGCAAAGCCGTTTTCTTGGACATATTCTCCAAATTTTGGAGTTTAAGGATTTATGATTGTTCTGGGTGTGGCCTCCAACACACTTCTTCAGGAGTTCTGTTTTAACTAAATCTTTAAACAGAGGTTTGACAACCTCCATTATAGAAAGGGTTATGTTATTCTTGTGTTTGTAAGCCTGAACTTGTCCTTCCACTATGACATTTTGGTAAGAGCACCAAGAATTAGGTCCCTTTGGTCAGAAATAATGGTATGGCTTGCCATATGAGGATGCTTTGTGATACCATACAGCACAAATACCCATCCACATCTCATTTACAGAATTGCAGTTTTCCCTGATAGCATTCCCATAGTCAACAGTCGATGTATTTATTCTAGTATCTGTCAGACGATTCCTTCCTGAAATGGGCTTCCCATCATTCAACATTTTCCGCTTCCAATACGGCTGTAATTTTTTGAGGCGAGTGCCCACTCTCTTCTGTACATGACCAACACATTTTAGTTTTGTGATAACCACATCAGGTCCATATGGCTGATGGTCAGATACAGACTTAAAACATTTTGTGTCGCCATCACCAATATAATTTACATACCGCAGATTATGTTTAGCCACAGAATGACTGAAAATGTCCTTCATCCAGCTACTTCCATGCTCCCAGCAGTGCCCTTATGGTTACTACCACACTCTTCCTCATTTCCCTCCATCCACTCAGAATATTCTTACAGGGAAGATATCCTCTTTCCCATGTTTCACTTGAGAACACAACTCATTAGAGAGTAGATTTATGTTATAAAAACAGAAGTCACATGTGTGTACAGGAAAACAGCTGATCTTGCATAAGCATGGATACGAACAATAATAAATGGAAGTAGATGTCGCTATCGGTGCCATGGATGTGTGAGAAAGTGAGCAAGTCATACGACAATCAGTTCCCATGGCAAATATGAATTTGCCTGTAGTAATAACTTGGAAACAACGAGTTGAGCCGAGCTTAGCCGAGTGGCCCAGAGACGAAGCGTTGGTCCGAGCCAAGCCGAGTGGGGCCGATGCACTGTGCACAGGAACTCTGCGCCACAGTTTGCACGCGTGAGATTTTGGGCGTTTGAGAGGCCCTGATGTAACTGATGATTAACTTCAACTTTATTTTAAGAAAAGGATTATTTTTCATGTAAATATTTACTTTGAAATGAGAATGAATAAGGTCCATTCATTGCTACAATTACGGACAAATTTTAGCAAACAGAAGTCTTTGATTCTTTTTCCAATTTGCCTCATTTTACATTTCACTCTTCACTCTTAAAACAACCTTGCACATTCAGTCAACACTCAGTCAGATGTGTTCCCAACCCTGGCTTGAATAACAGCTTGCAGTCTTGTTGGCACGCTTGAAATAGGGAAGCGAATATCAACTTGCCGAACTGCTTCCCATTCCTCAATAACAGCAGGTAGTGGAGCACCGGTCAATGAACACAATGATGAACCATATCCCACACAAGCTCGATGGGATTGTGGTCAGGGTTTCATGCAGTCCACTCCACGGATGCGGATATCCGCAAAGTTGGTGTCTTGGCGGATACAAACTGTATGGCAGTGAGAGTAATTTTGCTGATAATTTCTAAATAATGACGTTTATTGATTTTCACTCAGGTATACTCTTGGTTTTGCTTGTGGTTAGGTGACCCTTGATATTGGTATGGGAGAATAGTGATATATAAAGAGCCTTGTGACCATAAAGCTGTAACTCTGACTTAAGCCTAACCGGCTCCTGCCCGCAATTAATGGAAGATACATAGAACAGACAAACCAAAGTTTTGAAATGGCTCTTGAAACATGGTTTTTCTTCAGATCATTGGAGTGGTAAATTAATTGGAATAAGTAGCTACAGTGATACTCTTATTGCAAAGAATAATTCAGGTGTCTTGGAAAGACTCAAGTATAGGATCTTGAAGTTTCTGAATGGCACTGTTTGTTCCACAGACAGATATTATGAGTTGCTGAAGCAATTTTGTAACATATACTACCATTTTTGGTGAGCAGAGCTGGGGAGTAATTGAGTAACAGTAATCGGATTAGTTGTAATGATTACATTCTCAGTAATTTTTACTTACAATTTACTTCTTGAAATAAAATTGTAATAGTAATTGTTAATTTCTAGTATTTGATAATCTATTCTATTTTATTCTACATCGCAGGGAACCAGAAATGGGGGGAAAATAAATGATAATGAAAATAACTTTTTCACTTTATTACAGCAGAACCAGTAGCTTCACCATTGTTCGATGAGGTAGCCTACATTCTTACCTCTCCAGTACTTCCAAAGACATCATACTTACCCCACCAATGTTCTTAAAATTAAACACACATATTACTTTAAGGTGATTAACTGCGGTGATTAGACGAGAACCGGTGTATTCAACATGGTATGGCCGTTGGCATTACTTTAAGTGCCCCTGTAGGGCACCTTTTCAGTAAATGCAAAGATGTACCTACCCCTAAAGAGGTCTAGGTTTAGCGATGAGAATTTTAAGAACCAATTATTTTATTTGTAAAGTAAATGACAAATTATTTTGAAACATCAAAAATTATTAACTAAAATAAAAATTATGGGAAAGGATCTTTCTGGAAGTTCCAAGCTATCATGTTTGGTCTCACCTTGTGATGATAGCCAATTAATATCTGTATTCTGGAAAGACACATGAAATAAAGTAATATATTTTCCTTGAAAACATTTGTATTATTCCAGCCTGGTGCAAAAAAAATTCAGTGATTTCCTTAAGGCTAGCGTTCTGTAAAGTAATTGTAATTTTACTGATTACTTGTTGAAAAAGTAATTTGTAACTGAGTAAAATACTTCTCAGGTAACTGTAATTTATCCCAATTACTTTTTCTTGTACTCTTCCCATCACCATCGGTGAGTGAATATGCAGTGTATCATCATTGAATTAAAAATGAGCATGAAGATTCAACAGATGCACATCATTTATTGCTGAATTTATGAAGAAAACAGAAGTATTAACAATTTTATGAGCTGTTACACTCATTAGAACATTTAAATCTTACTAGGCTTTGAATGTCCCTTCTTTTTATTTTTAAAATTTTTTTTTTAACATGTCGCACTAACACAGACATGTCGGCTTCTGGACAATATAAATTTCCCAGTAACTCATTCCTGGTTGCCAGTGTTTTGCCCCAGTGTGCTAAGTTGGGCTCATCAGTTGGTAAATAGCACACCTACCAAGATGCGTGGCTAGTGCATACTGCGGAGGACACTACGTAGGCTACTTGGAATCACCACCAGTGTTAATGCACTACGAGAGACTTTGTCTCATTTTCAAAAATGTACTCATTCAGGACAAATATTTCAGGTTCCCTATGGGGATCAACATCTGTATCACAGATAGGCCTTACAGTGATGAGGTGATGAGGTGATGGGAAAGGGCAGAAAGTGGAAAGGAAGTGACTATGGCTCTAATTAAGGTACAGTGCCCGAGCATTTGCCTGGTATGAAAATGGGAAACCATGGAAAACCATCTTCAAGGCTGCTGACCTGAACCCACTATCTCCCGAATGCAAGCTGACAGCTATGTGACCCAAACTGCATAGCCACTTGATTGGTGAATGTCAATTTTACTGATGTTCTAATGTCATGATCGGATAATCACATTTAAGAAAAGACATTAAAGTTCTACAAGGAACACAGTCAAGTCCAGAGTTTTTATTCATAATTTTACTGATGTTCTAATGTCATGATCGGATAATCACATTTAAGAAAAGACATTAAAGTTCTACAAGGAACACAGTCAAGTCCCGAGTTTTTATTCAATATTGCATTTTTATCTGACATTCTGGAAGAAATAAGTACCGTTCTTGTTTTATTATCTACAAAAGGACAGTGTTACTGGCTCCATCTTTATATACAGGGTCAGTCAACCTCCAGATCAGTTAAAGATATCAACATTCTTTTTTTCATGTTCTTAAGTGGTATTAATGGGCTTGCAAGATGATATACTGCCCTTCCCCATGCGACGAGTAATAACAGAGATATCAATAGCAAATTCCATTTTTTCCCAATAGAACTATACAGGTTTCTTTCCCCCAGAGAAGCAGCATTAAATCGGACAAATTCAGTAGTGTACTTGTTTTTGTTTTTAAAATACAATCATTTCTGTAATAGCTTTCAGACATGGCACATATATTGGATGTTACTCAGACATGGTGCCTACTTCAACCTCGCTACCTACGCAGTTTACATCCTATTTTTCTCCAGCAGGACGTGTTAAATGCTTTAAATGTGTCCATGCTGTCATAACTGTACAACAAATTAACACATTTGTTTACTTTTGTGTTCTACACAAACTAATATTGCACAAGTTTTAAAACTACCTATCTGTTTCCATTTAGCCACTATTGCAGTGAACATGACCTAATCATTGAATGCATCATACAGTATTTATATCCAATGGTGTGATGCATCTATCTACAGTCGTCCCTGACTGGACAGAACACACCACATATTTATCAACATGTTGAGAATCATATCTACCCTCCGCCAACTCCTGCTGCTGATTAATGTCATAAATACATGCAGGACTGTATTTAACATTTTTGCTGCCCTCAACCTTGAGCAAAATGCTGCCCCTGCTTCCCACTGAAATTTGTGGTATATGTGAAAATAATTGAAAGGAAGGCAATGAAATCAATAATCAATACTGATGTACAAACTATACGCAAAGGTTGAATTCACTTACCAATATGAGATGATTGCTGAAGAGGTTTCCTATGTGCTTTCTGTTGGGCGAAGGCGTTGATACATACTCATAGTCTATGGATTTTAAGAGTTAACTTTCAAAGCACGGAAGATAAAACCTGAAAGCTTTCCTTAGGAAGACAAGAATGAAGATATTTTGATTCCATTCAATGACAAAAATCGACATTTGGCTAAACTGTTGTATACAGGGGTGCACAGGTACAAACGTGAACTTATCTCCACAAATGGGTATTGTTTCCAAACCCTTTTGTCGAATCAAAGAACTGATTTCTTGAACATGTTTAGGAGAATGTGTTGAACTTATTAAATAACTGTGTAGAAGAATGCAGTCTTGAATTAACAGTTCATCTAGGTCAGTACTATAAAGTGAATATAGTGCCGCAGACAATGAATCTACCTCTCCAGATGTCAGGTCTGTTATACAGGATAATAAAATATGCTTTACTCCAGCGCACAGTGTTTTTACTATGAGTGACCACATGTTTGTTTACCGCAAGAAGATCGAGGTCAGTAGCAGGAAGGTAAACTACACAACAGTAAAAAAACATTTTATTTTAAGAAGTTCATTACTTACCAAATTATCAAACTTCACACACATTTCGCACTACAGTAGGAAATTATTCACCACTTGCTGTGTTGATGTTGAGGACCCCAGCAATTTCCTGATGAATATTGTTTCCATTCCTGTATGGTGTGTGGCTTCATATTGTACAGTACATGGCAAATTTTTATTTACCCCAAGATAATAACCACAGGATGATAAATCAGGGACTGAGGGGGCCATAAGGTAAGGTAAGGGTGTGTTCTGCCCTATTAATAACTGTTTTGTGGAAAATCTTTGTGAATTCCTTTCATGGAATTATTCACAGTGTGAGCAGTAGCAGAGTTCCGTTAAGAAAATGCAAAAACATGCTCCCTGTCACTTAAGTGTCTGAAAACGGCGTTTTTTAAAATAAAAATTATATTTGTTCTTGGTGTTGACCTATGGAGATCTCTTGCCACTACTTTCACCATTTGAGAGGAACCTGCGTGTAAGTGGAATTGCGGAAGTGTAGTGTGTTGAATGTGAGGCAAGGAACATTAAGGATGACACAAATACCCAGTCCCCAGGCCAGGGATATTAATCAATTACAATTAAAAACACCTGACCTGGCCGGGAATCAAACCTGGGGCCACCAGGTGACAGGTGGACGCGTTGCTCCCTACACCGCAGGACCGGACAAAACGGTGGGTTAGTATGGTATTTGCCTCAGCCTAGGAAGGCAAGAATAACGGCCGAGAGGATTTGTCGTGGTGACCACACGACACCTTCGGGTTGAGCAGTGGTTGCTTGGTAGGACGTGCCCCTTCGGGGCTGTTGCGCCACAGGATTTAGTTTATTTTTTTTAGTATGGTATTCGCATAAGTAACAGAAACAACCATATTCTCGAAAAGAATTGGTCGTATGATTCTTTCACCTCTGACGGCACACCATACATTGATTTTTGCATCATGGAGGAGCATTTCAGGAATGAAATCAGGTTTAACAGCACTACAGTAACTATTGTTTAGTGTACACATGTAACCATTGAGGTGGAACCAGGCTTCATCCGAGATGAATATTAAATGTGGGTCTCTTTGTCCATTGTATATATTTTTTGACTCCATTCACAGAATGTGCACTTATGCGCAGGGTCCCCTGGTTGAAGAGCATGTGCCACAGTTATTTTATATGGCTTTAAGTGCAATTATTTAGTAGCCTTTTGCACAGACCCATATGAATTTCCCATTTGTTGTGCAAGACAACAAAGTGATCTTATTAGGAGAATTTTCCAAATGATGGCCAATATCATGTTATTTTCGTTTCTCAGGCTGGATGCTTCCCGTTTACTAAAATATATTATAAAGATAATGGAAAGAAGACAAAGTAGAAAGATGATAGGAACATATCCAACAGTTGTATCAAGGTGAAGATGTAGATAATTTGGTTCTGGAACAAGAAGAGGCTGTCGATGCTGATGAAAGGGGAGACCCAATTTTGAGGCCAGAGTTTGACAGAGCTGTGAGCAACCTAAATAGGAACAAGGCACCTGGAATTGATGACATTCCCTCTGAATTACTGACTGCCTTAGGAGAAACCAGCTTGGCAAGGTTATTTCATTTAGTGTGTAAGATGTATGAGACAGGAGAAGTCCCATCCGATTTTTGGCGGAATGTTGTTATACCTATTCCCAACAAAGCCGGTGCTGATAGGTGTGAAAACTATCGCACCATTAGATTAGTATCTCATGCCTGCAAAATTATAACATGTATTGTTTACAGAAAAATGGAAAAACAAGTTGAAGCTGAGTTGGGAGAAGATCAGTTTGGCTTCAGAAGAAATGTAGGAACACATGATGCAACCCTGACTTTACATCCGATCTTAGAGGATCGAATCAAGAAGGAGAAGCCCACGTACATGGCATTTGTAGATCTAGAAAAGGCATTCGATAATGCTGATTGGACCAAGCTATTTAAGATTCTGAAGGTGATTGGGATCAGATACCAAGAACAAAGAATTATCAACAATCTGTATAAAAATCAGTCTGCAGTGATAAGAATCGAGGGCTTTGAAAAAGAAGCAGCAATCCAGAAAGGAGTGAGGCAAAGCTGCAGTTTGTCCCCCCTCCTTTTAAATGTTTACATAGAACAGGCAGTAAAGGAAATCAAAGAGGAATATGGAAAGGGAATCACAATCCAAGGAGCGGAAATCAAAACCTTGAGATTTGCCGATGATATTGTTATTTTATCTGAGATTGCAGAAGATCTCGAGAAGCTGCTGAATGGTATGGACAAAGTCTTGGGTAAGGAGTACAAGATGAAAATAAATAAGTCCAAAACAAAAGTAATGGAGTGCAGTCGAATGAAGGCAGGTGATGTAAGAAATATTAAATTAGGAAATGAAGTCTTAAAGGAAGTAGATGAATATTGTTACTTGGGTAGTAAAATAACTAACGATGGCAGAAGTAAGGAGGACATAAAATGCAGATTAGCACAAAGAAGGAAGAGCTTTCTTAAGAAAAGAAATTTTCTCACTTCAAACATTGATATAGGAATTAGAAAAATGTTTTTGAAGACTTTCGTGTGGAGCATAGCATTGTATGGAAGTGAAACATGGACAATAACTAGCTCAGAAAGAAAGAAAATAGAAGCTTTTGAAATGTGGTGTTACAGAAGAATGTTGAAGGCGAGATGGATAGATCGAATCACAAATGAAGAGATACTGAATCGAATTGGTGAGAGGAGATCGATTTGGGTGAATTTGATGAGAAGAAGAGATAGAATGACAGGACACATCTTAAGACTTCCAGGACTTGTTCAGTTGGTTTTTGAAGGAAGTGTAGGTGGTAAGCACGGTAGGGGTAGACCGAGGTATGAATATGACAAGCAGATTAGAGCAGATGTAGGAAGCAGTAGTTATGTAGAAATGAAAAGGTTAGCACATTATAGGGTGGCATGGAGGGCTGCATCAAACCAGTCTGTGGACTGATGACTCAAACACACAATGGACTGTTGTATGATTCCAAAAGTCCACACGCAGGACTCTTTCTTTAAACCGTCTTTGATCTTCACAAGGTTACTGAGTTAATATTTACGATATATACGAATTGTACACTGGCGGAAAAAAAAAATCCAAACACCATGAAGTAAGGAATGTAGAATACAGAAATTTTGGCAAACATATTTAAATTACTAGCAAAATACCCGTGCTTCGCTACGGTATTATACTGAAATTTATAATTGAATGCTTATTGTTTTAGATATATAATCCGCCGAAATTCGCGAACTGACTCGTTTTCTGCGAGAATCCACCAAAATTCCCGATCTGACTGGTTTTCTATTATTTCACGGCACGTTTCCTCCCATTTTTCAATCTTCCTTTCCAGCAATCGATTTCGTACTTCCCGGGCTAGGCTCAGGTATTCCTCCCGGTCAGTTGGGTCCGTAAATCTTTGCCATCTTTTCCTATAATAATTTTTAATATGGATAAAATCCTTCAGGAGATCCGGCGTGGTGTCATATTGGGTGCCTTGGCGGCACTGAACCCGCGGACGGACTGCATTCTTAGTCATTTGTCCAGGAGCCGTTACCAGCGCGGTCCGCACATTTGACGACGGTCCGGAATATTATTATTATTATTATTATTATTATTATTATTACTATTACTATTATGTGTTGCTGGAATGGCTGATGACAGGGAAAACCGGAGTATCCGGAGAAAAACCTGTCCCGCCTCCGTTTTGTCCAGCACGAATGTCACATGGAGTGACCGGGATTTGAACCACGGCACCCAGCTGTGAGAGGCCGGCGCGCTGCCGCCTGAGCAACGAAGGATACTTATAAGTACATTAATAACAGTAAAATCAATTGGATACACCTCCTTCTACACCCCACCGCCGTTAAGTTTATTTACCGCCAACCCCCCCCCCCAAAAAAATATTAAAATAATGCTTGTTTCTTTATGTTTAAGGGAGATTCCAAACACCAATGTTCACGTCTATTACCTTCAGTTTTGAGATATAAGTATCCCCATAAAAATAATTTACATTTTTCACTTCATTTCACAATACTTCCCCCCCCCCCCCGAAGTGAATATTCCCCTCAAAAAATACTTGTTTCTTTAATAGTAAAGGATCTTCTAAATACCAATTATCACGACTCTAACTTCTTCAGAGTTTTTGATTTATGTGTCCTCATGAAAGGAATTCAACTCCTTTACACTCCCGCCCTCCAAGATGGTTTCCCCACCAAATGCGTTTTTCTTTGTTTTTAAAGGAGATCCAAATACGAATTTTCACGTCTGTAACAACTTTATATTTATTAGATGTATGTATTCTCATAGAATTAAGTCAATTAATTTTTCAATTCTTTCACCCCCACCCCCCCGCCTTCAAGGGATTTTCCGAGAATACGTGTTTCTTTACTTTTAAAGCAGATTGTAAATATCAAATTTCACGTCTGTAACATCTTCATTTTTGAGATATCAGTAGGCTAATTAAAAGAATTCAACACCATTTTCAGTCACTTTTACCCCACCCCCCCTTCCACCCGAGTGGTATTTCCGGAAACTAAAAATACACGTTTCGTTATGTTTAATAGAGATAAAAAAATACCGTAACATGTTAAGTTTTTTTAGATATACTGTAAAAATTCTCATTTTAAAATTTCACCCCTTTTGAGTTCCCCTTAAGCGGAGTTTCCAAAAACAAATCACCTATATTTCTTTACATTTACAGGAGATTCCAAACACCCACTTTTTACGTCTGTAACATTTTACGTTTCCAAGATATTCTGTGGATATAGTCTTTCAAAAAATTCACCCCAATTTGTCACTCCTGTTTAACCGCCATTAATTGGATTTTCCAAAAACTAAAAAATACGTGTTTCTTTATTTTCAAAGGAGATCCCAAACACCAATTTTCAGGTCTGTAATATCTTTCGTTTCTGAGATATATGTATCCTCATTAAAGGCATTCAACCCATTTTTCACCCTTTTACACCCCTCCTATTAGGATTCACAGGAAACAAAAAATACATGTTCCTTTATTTTTAGAGGAGATTCGAACTACCAATTTTTACATCTGTAAATTTTAAAGTTTTAAGTTGTAGACACACTCATTTTAAAAAATTCACCCCCCCTTTTCACCCTCCAATATTTGGATTTTCCAAAAACGAAAAAAAATACGTGTTTCTTTACTTTTAAAGAAGATCCAAAATACCAATTTTCAGGTCTGTAATATCTTCAGGTTCTGAAATATAAGTAGCCTCATTAAAGGCATTCAACCCATTATTAACCCTTTTACACCCTTCCTATTGGGATTTTCCGAAAACAAAAGAATACGTGTTTCTTTCTTTTAAGGGAGATCCTAAATACCAATTTTTACATCTACAAACTTTAAAATATTTGAGATATAGATACACCCATTTTAAAAAATAACCCCCTTTTCACCCCCCCCCCCAATTAATTGGATTTTCCACAAACAAAAATATGTGTTTCTTTATTTTTAAAAGAGATCAAATGTACCAATTTTCAGGTCTGTAATATCTTCAGGTCCTGAAATATAAGTAGACTCATGAAATGCATTCGACCCCTTTTTCACCCCTTTTCACTCCTCCTATTGCGATTTTCCGAAAACAAAAAAATACGTGTTTCTTTATTTTTAATGAAGATTCTAAATACCAATTTTTACATCTGCAAACTGTAAAAGTTTGGAGATATAGAATCACTCATTTTAAAAATCCCCCCATTTTCACCCTCCCATTAATTGTATTTTCCAGAAACAAAAAAAAATACGTGTTTCTTTATTTTTAAAAGAGATCAAATGTACCAATTTTCAAGTCTGTAATATCTTCAGGTTCTGAAATATAAGTAGACTCATGAAATGCATTCGACCCTTTTTTCACCCCTTTTCACTCCTATTGCTATTTTCCGAAAACAAAAAAAATGCGTGTTTCTTTATTTTTAATGAAGATTCTAAATACCAATTTTTACATCTGCAAAATTTAAAAGTTTGGAGAAATAGAATCACTCATTTTAAAAATCCCCCCCATTTTCACGCTCCCATTAATTGGATTTTCCAAAAACAAAAAAATACGTGTTTCTTTATTTTTAAAAGAGATCAAATATACCAATTTTCAGGTCTGTAATATCTTCAGTTTCTGAGATATAAGTACCGGTATCCTGATTAAAGGCATTCAACCCATTTTCCCCTATTTTCACCCTTTTTCACCCCTCCTATTGGGATTTTCTGAAAACAAAAAAATACGTGTTTCCTTAATTTTAAAGAAGATTCTAAATACCAATTTTTACATCTGTAAACTTTTAAAGTTTTGAGATATGGATACACTCGTTTTAAAATTTCACCCCCCTTTTCACCCCCTTAGCGACGGAATATCCAAAAATCCTCTCTTAGCGAGCACCTACATCTTAATATGAATATATCCCCAAAATTTCATTTCTTTATGTCCAGTAGTTTTGGTTCGGCGATGATGAATCAGTCAGTCAGTCAGTCAGTCAGTCAGTCAGTCAGTCAGTCAGTCAGTCAGTCAGTCAGTCAGTCAGGACAAGTTATTTTATATATATAGATTAAAGGTACAAGACTTAAGCTTAATATCCGCAAGAGAAAAGCCATCGCAAATGTGCCATGCTGATCCATTGTAATAGCCTGACTGTTGAATGCAGGCATGCAAACATGCATGCATTGGGTCGTAGAGCTGCCGGATGTCAGCTTGTGGGATGGAGTTCCATGCATGTTGCACTTGGTTGGTCAATACAAGGACGGTTAATGCCGGTTGTGGATGGCACTGATGTTGTCGTCCAATGATGTAATCAATCAGTCAGTCACTACTGATCTGTATTTAGGGCAGATGCCCAGGGGGCAGATTCCCCATCTGTATTTTTCCTAGCTTTTTCTTAAATGATTTCAAAGAAACTGGAAATTTGTTGAATTTATTGAACATCACCGTTGGTGAGTTATTCCAATCCGTAACTCTCCTTCGTATAAGCGAATATTTGCCCCAATTTGTCCTCTTGAATTCCAACTTTATCTTCCTATTGTGATCTTTCCTAATTTTAAAGACACCACTCAAACTTATTCGTCTACTGTCATTCCATGCCATCTCTACACCGACAGCTCAGAAAATACCACTTATAGTGTAATACCAATATAATTGGTCCATTATTGAACATTATAAATTTTCCAGGTAACTCATTCCTGATTGCCAGCATTTCGCTCCAGTGTGACAAGCTGGGCTCATCAGTTGGCAAATAGCACACCCACTAAGACGCATGGCTAGTGCATACCGTGGAGGCTGCTGCTGCTGGAGAGCTTTCATTCCCCGCCCAAAGGACGGGGCGGGCCCCCTAGATCGTGTCGCGATCTCTCGGGCCGGGAAATGTGGAGAGAACAGTGAGATGTTTCAAATGAAGAAGAGGGAAAAACGGTGTGAAAATTTGGATGAATGGCTACGGGGCTGAGGTTATGAGGGTGTGCGGGAGGAGTGAAATATTTAGAGGAGGGTACCAGGCTGTAAATGGAAACTGAGGAGGTGCAGGGTCGCCGTGATGTTATAGAGGGAGGAAGTTAGGAATCGCAAGATGTCGAGTGATGGAGCTAATGGGGGGAAGAAACTGAGTGGTGTGAGGGGAGGGTAAACGGGTAGAGGGGGTCGATATGGAGGGGGGGGCGGGTGTGACGACGGGCATTGTTGGAGTTATGTAGAACAGGTTGGGGTGGTGAAAGAGATGGCTCGACTTTGTAGCGATGGCCAAAGATGTAGACTCCATTGACGATGAGATGGTGAACGTCGATGGCAGTAGGGAGGTGGATGTGGACCATGTACGTCAGACCGGAGGTGTTCTTGATCCTGAAGACTCGACGGACGGGTACGCCTTCTGCTCAAAGTTGTTGGAGGATGGCTTGTTCTGAGTGAGCAGGATCCACTCCACGGATCACACAGCTATACATGGTGTGGCGGGACGGTGATGACTGCGATGAGGGTGGTGCTTCTTCGGCGGCGTTGAAAGACGACGAAGACGACGGTGCTGCAGATGTTGCGGGAGGCATGTACGAGACATGACGTTCTTCAGGTGTTGAAGGAAGAGGGAGGGAAGAAATCATTATGGATGGAGGATGACTGGTTGTAACCATAGTGATGGGAATAGGGGAGGGGTTGAAGGTTGATGTTGTAGTGGAGATGGTGGTGGTAGTGGTAGTTATCGGCGATGTAGAATGGCGTGTGGTGTTGGCTGGCTTGACGGCGTAGATTCCACTTGGTGCGAAGGCAGCTGGTAGGAAGTCTCCTGTGGTGGCGCGACCGTTGCAGGCGGAGTAAAATCAGTGGCTATGAGCTGATCCATGAGTGACGCAGGAGTAACTTCCACACTATGGAAGATGTGATGAATATAGACGCCATTGTTCAGGAGGCGGCAGACGTCGTCCTCTGTGTGGAAATATAGAAGGACATCTGGTGACAGTCCGGAACTGTTTAGTAGTCTTGTGGCCCAATGAACTGGAACTCCTGCCTTGCGGATTTGTTGGACGATGTCGTCATCTGAGAGAGCGAGGTTGACATTACGGAGTAGGCAGGTAAGCATGGCAGGGAGGCCGACTACCAACTAGGTGTCAGCCAATATGCTCTTTAGAGTTGGCGAGGTAGCTGAGGTAAAGATGGTGAGACACCCGGCCGAGAAAAAAATTAATGAGTAAGGAGTAGCTTTGATGTTCCACTCGGAGATGTCGCTCCTAGCGAGAAGTGACGGGGGGGGGGTGCAGTGGAGGCCACTGTGTAGGCTACTTGGAGCCATTGGCAGTGCCAATGCACTATGAGAGACTTTGTCTCATTTTCAAAAATTGATGCCTGCTTGACCATCAGATGATAAAGATGTTGATTCCCATAGGGAACATGAAATATTTTTCCAGATGAGTAAATTTATAATACCAATATAGTTGGTCCGTTATTGGACATTATAAATTTTCCAGCTAACTCATTCCTGGT
Organism: Anabrus simplex; assembly: GCF_040414725.1. Lineage (NCBI taxonomy): Eukaryota > Metazoa > Arthropoda > Insecta > Orthoptera > Tettigoniidae > Anabrus > Anabrus simplex. Next base: position 1,050,719,588 of record NC_090266.1, read on the forward strand.
TGCCAGAGTTTCACCCCAGTGTGCCAAGTAGGGCTCATTAGTTAATCGACCAGCCGGTCTTCTTTCTCACAAGTTTTCCCAACTCAAACTTTGCAACATTTTTGTAATGCTACTTTTTTGCCAGAAATCACCCAGAACAAATCGAGCTGCTTTTCTTTGGATTTTTTCCAGTTCTTGAATCAAGCTGGAAATTCATAATGTCCAATAATGGACCAACTATATTGGTATTATAAATTTACTCATTCAGAACAAATATTTCAGGTTCCCTTATGGGAATCAATATCTTTATCATCTGATGGCCAGGCATGCATCAATTTTTGAAAACGAGACAAAGTCTCTCTATGCCCAACTTGGCACACTGGGGCGAAACACTGGCAACCAGGAATGAGTTAGCTGGCAAATTCATTATGTCCAATAACGGACAAACTATATTGGTATTATAAATTGACTCATTCAGAACAAATATTTAAGGTTCCCTATGGGAATCAACATCTGTATCATCTGATAGCCAGGCAGGCATTAATTTTTGAAAATGAGACAAAGTCTTTCATAGTGCATTGGAACTGCCAGTGGCTTCAAGTAGCCTATGCAGTGACCTCCACAGCACACACAACACATCTTTATTGCAGAGGATGCGCTCATCGCACAAATCCTCACACTTTTTGTTCATCCGGGGTGCCATACCATCTCTACCTCAGCACCTCGCCGAGTCGCCAAGGCATAGGCTGGCCCCAAGTTGGTGGACGGTCGTTCCCAGTCATGTTCTCCTGCGTTGTTTGTGACGTTGATCTCGCTCTCTCGGACGAGGACATTTATGCTGACATCCGCCCGACTGGTGTCTCCTTTGTTCAATGCCTCTTTCACAGCTCTGACCCTGCACCGGATGTACTCCTCTACTTCAACTCAGCTACTGCCTACCTCTCCGTTCAAGAACATGGAGTGCTCATCAATCACCGCCTCTATCAGGTGATACCTACACCGCCTCACCTTCAAGACAACTCCGACGCCAATGAAGAACCTGTAGCGCATGCTGTCCAACCACCTCCTCTGTCTTCCTCATCGCCATTATCTACATCTTCTCGCCCTACCACTTTTCCCATGCCCACCCTCGTATCAGTTCCCATGTCTGTTACTCTTTCATCTATCCTACCTGTCCCTACTACCACCACTTCTGCGTACATCTCTCCTCTCCATTCTCTTACTACCATGACTTCCCCCCATCCTTCCCCACTATTGGTTACTTCTCACCCCATCCTTCCCCCCTATTAGTTACTTCTCTCCCCACCCTTCCCACCACTGTTCTACCATCTCACCTTTCATCAACCCAGCCATCTGCCGAGGGATCTTCTACCGCTCCTCCAGCGACCGTGGTACAGCCGCCTTCGATGCCACTGCCATCTCCCTCCACTTGCAGCTGTGTCATCAGAGGTGTGGATTCCAGCATTGCGTCTGCCATTATCGCTCAAGACCTTCGCCAGGCAGGCCTTCCAGTACGACGGACATTCCGTATATACAACACTGACCGACCTACCTTCTTGGTACATGTTGTGGGTGTCCTCCGCATCGCAAGCTCTGCGCCTACAAGCTCCACAACCCGCCGCAGCACCGAAGTTTCTAGCAGTTACGAGGTGTCTTCGCTGCGCCTAGCACGCTCACCGATGACGTCAGCCAGCGATATATAAGGAACTTCGTTCCGAGCCTCTCCAGGACTACCCAAATGTGCGACGACCAGACCACACCGCAAGTCAGACACGGAGGCATTCCTCTTAAAAACATGTTTTGAACAGGTGGAAAAATTGCTGGCCGTGAGGTTTCACCTTTGAACATTGCCTCATTATCCTGATCCCCGTAGCCACGTCGAGCCTCGAGTATAGCATTCTGCTACTCCCTTTAGTCCTCACCAGTGCTCCGACGTCCACCTTAGCATTCTGCTATTTGAATAAATTAATGCAAGTTCCTTGCAAGTATAAACCTAGTAATAGCATTCTGCCTCTCTCTACAAGTTATGCTTGTAATTTCACAGAAGATAGTTTTCGACTATCAGGACAATTTATTAGTGAAACAGACTATCTCCTCAAGATAGAACTAAGTGTATATAGAACTCTCGTATTGTATAATTGTACATATGCAACAGACATTCAATTTAAGATTTAATTTCAACATTAACTGCGTGCATTCAAACAAGTTTCAAGAAGAATTCAGTTTTATCTATATATATAAAATAAGAGTTTTGTCTGTACATTGCTCAGAATTTGAAAAGAATGGTATTTCTGTATCGGTCATGTCCACAGTAACAAGGAAATGCATTCTTTTCTTTTCCGTAATTTCTATCTGTCTGTCTGTCTGTCTGTCTGTCTGTCTGTCTGTCTGTCTGTCTGTCTGTCTGTCTGTCTGTATGTACACGCATCACGAGAAAACGGCTGAAGAGAATTTAATGAAAATCGGAATGTAAAGTCGGGTGATGAACCGCTACAATCTAGGCTATAAATTATTTTATTCATTTTGATTGAAATGGTAGTTTAGGGGAAGGCCTGAAATATAATCCTGACTGACTGACTGACTGACTGACTGACTGACTGACTGACTGACTGACTGACTGACTGACTGACTGACTGATTCATCATCGCCGAGCCAAAACTACTGGACATAAAGAAATGAAATTTTGGGGATATACTCATATTAAGATGTAGGTGCTCGCTAAGAGAGGATTTTTGGATATTCCGTCGCTAAGGGGGTGAAAAGGGGGGTGAAATTTTAAAACGAGTGTATCCATATCTCAAAACTTTAAAAGTTTACAGATGTAAAAATTGGTATTTAGAATCTTCTTTAAAATTAAGGAAACACGTATTTTTTGTTTTCAGAAAATCCCAATAGGAGGGGTGAAAAAGGGTGAAAATAGGGGAAAATGGGTTGAATGCCTTTAATCAGGATACCGGTACTTATATCTCAGAAACTGAAGATATTACAGACCTGAAAATTGGTATATTTGATCTCTTTTAAAAATAAAGAAACACGTATTTTTTTGTTTTTGGAAAATCCAATTAATGGGAGCGTGAAAATGGGGGGGATTTTTAAAATGAGTGATTCTATATCTCCAAACTTTTAAAGTTTGCAGATGTAAAAATTGGTATTTAGAATCTTCATTAAAAATAAAGAAACACGCATTTTTTTTGTTTTCGGAAAATAGCAATAGGAGTGAAAAGGGGTGAAAGAAGGGTCGAATGCATTTCATGAGTCTACTTATATTTCAGAACCTGAAGACATTACAGACCTGAAAATTGGTACATTTGATCTCTTTTAAAAATAAAGAAACACGTATTTTTTTTTGTTTCTGGAAAATACAATTAATGGGAGGGTGAAAATGGGGGGATTTTTAAAATGAGTGATTCTATATCTCCAAACTTTTACAGTTTGCAGATGTAAAAATTGGTATTTAGAATCTTCATTAAAAATAAAGAAACACGTATTTTTTTGTTTTCGGAAAATCGCAATAGGAGGAGTGAAAAGGGGTGAAAAAGGGGTCGAATGCATTTCATGAGTCTACTTATATTTCAGAACCTGAAGATATTACAGACCTGAAAATTGGTACATTTGATCTCTTTTAAAAATAAAGAAACACATATTTTTGTTTGTGGAAAATCCAATTAATTGGGGGGGGGGGTGAAAAGGGGGTTATTTTTTAAAATGGGTGTATCTATATCTCAAATATTTTAAAGTTTGTAGATGTAAAAATTGGTATTTAGGATCTCCCTTAAAAGAAAGAAACACGTATTCTTTTGTTTTCGGAAAATCCCAATAGGAAGGGTGTAAAAGGGTTAATAATGGGTTGAATGCCTTTAATGAGGCTACTTATATTTCAGAACCTGAAGATATTACAGACCTGAAAATTGGTATTTTGGATCTTCTTTAAAAGTAAAGAAACACGTATTTTTTTCGTTTTTGGAAAATCCAAATATTGGAGGGTGAAAAGGGGGGTGAATTTTTTAAAATGAGTGTGTCTACAACTTAAAACTTTAAAATTTACAGATGTAAAAATTGGTAGTTCGAATCTCCTCTAAAAATAAAGGAACATGTATTTTTTGTTTCCTGTGAATCCTAATAGGAGGGGTGTAAAAGGGTGAAAAATGGGTTGAATGCCTTTAATGAGGATACATATATCTCAGAAACGAAAGATATTACAGACCTGAAAATTGGTGTTTGGGATCTCCTTTGAAAATAAAGAAACACGTATTTTTTAGTTTTTGGAAAATCCAATTAATGGCGGTTAAACAGGAGTGACAAATTGGGGTGAATTTTTTGAAAGACTATATCCACAGAATATCTTGGAAACGTAAAATGTTACAGACGTAAGAAGTGGGTGTTTGGAATCTCCTGTAAATGTAAAGAAATATAGGTGATTTGTTTTTGGAAACTCCGCTTAAGGGGAACTCAAAAGGGGTGAAATTTTAAAATGAGAATTTTTACAGTATATCTAAAAAAACTTAACATGTTACGGTATTTTTTTATCTCTATTAAACATAACGAAACGTGTATTTTTAGTTTCCGGAAATACCACACGGGTGGAAGGGGTGTGGTAAAAGTGACTGAAAATGGTGTTGAATTCTTTTAATTAGCCTACTGATATCTCAAAAATGAAGATGTTACAGACGTGAAATTTGATATTTACAATCTGCTTTAAAAGTAAAGAAACACGTATTCTCGGAAAATCCCTTGAAGGCGGGGGGGTGGGGGGTGAAAGAATTGAAAAATTAATTGACTTAATTCTATGAGAATACATACATCTAATAAATATAAAGTTGTTACAGACGTGAAAATTCGTATTTGGATCTCCTTTAAAAACAAAGAAAAACGCATTTGGTGGGGAAACCATCTTGGAGGGCGGGAGTGTAAAGGAGTTGAATTCCTTTCATGAGGACACATAAATCAAAAACTCTGAAGAAGTTAGAGTCGTGATAATTGGTATTTAGAAGATCCTTTACTATTAAAGAAACAAGTATTTTTTGAGGGGAATATTCACTTCGGGGGGGGGGAGTATTGTGAAATGAAGTGAAAAATGTAAATTATTTTTATGGGGATACTTATATCTCAAAACTGAAGGTAACAGACGTGAACATTGGTGTTTGGAATCTCCCTTAAACATAAAGAAACAAGCATTATTTTAATATTTTTTTTTTGGGGGGGGGGGTTGGCGGTAAATAAACTTAACGGCGGTGGGGTGTAGAAGGAGGTGTATCCAATTGATTTTACTGTTATTAATGTACTTATAAGTATCCTTCGTTGCTCAGGCGGCAGCGCGCCGGCCTCTCACAGCTGGGTGCCGTGGTTCAAATCCCGGTCACTCCATTTGACATTCCTGCTGGACAAAACGGAGGCGGGACAGGTTTTTCTCCGGATACTCCGGTTTTCCCTGTCATCAGCCATTCCAGCAACACATAATAGTAATAGTAATAATAATAATAATAATAATAATAATAATATTCCGGACCGTCGTCAAATGTGCGGACCGCGCTGGTAACGGCTCCTGGACAAATGACTAAGAATGCAGTCCGTCCGCGGGTTCAGTGCCGCCAAGGCACCCAATATGACACCACGCCGGATCTCCTGAAGGATTTTATCCATATTAAAAATTATTATAGGAAAAGATGGCAAAGATTTACGGACCCAACTGACCGGGAGGAATACCTGAGCCTAGCCCGGGAAGTACGAAATCGATTGCTGGAAAGGAAGATTGAAAAATGGGAGGAAACGTGCCGTGAAATAATAGAAAACCAGTCAGATCGGGAATTTTGGTGGATTCTCGCAGAAAACGAGTCAGTTTGCGAATTTCGGCGGATTATATATCTAAAACAATAAGCATTCAATTATAAATTTCAGTATAATACCGTAGCGAAGCACGGGTATCTTGCTAGTCTATATATTGAACCCTTTAGGTCCTTATTGAGGGATACCTACCTTCCTTACCTATCAGCAAAGTTCATGAGATCTGTCTCTTGGGTCGTTTCGGGTTCTTCGTCACTTGCTGAGGTAAAGGTAGGGTTCATTAATTCTAATCTATCTACTGGAATGAAAGGTCTATTTAAAAGATTCCTATTTATTCAGGGAAATGAAGTAATTTACTATGTCAACGATGTCATAGTCAATTGTGTCCACTGGACACCGCAATCATTTTTTACATAAACGTCAGAACACTGGTGTGAGACTTTAACGTAACTGCCTGATGGGCATTCTTACTAGAAACCATTGTCTCAATTATTAATCATTTAAGAAAGGAAAGTCTGGAAATCCTTAAATTCGGCGTCCATGTGAGACCACATGTACCATCGTAGTGATTCGTTATGGTCCAGCCCTCGTAACACGAACTCTGGACTCTGGTTATAATTAAGGCCGTCCAATCGGTGTGTGCCACACAGTGGTTCTACGGCATGGACCCTTAATTGAATCGATGTGACCTGCGTCTATGTCATGGACCGACATCTAATCTTCTAAGTTACTTTAAAGTCATTGTGGATGATGACCGCAAGGAAATGATGCTACAATGGCATATGGCCCTAATCTAAGTCACTGAGGTTGATGACCCCTGACAATCCAAGTTTCTAGGCTGAAGGCTAAACACAATTAAGTTACATCGGTTGATGACCAAAGTTTCCACTTTACTATCCCCAGCACATTCACTGCTCAATCAATCAGAGTTCAATAATTACAACAACAGCAATGCTCACAAACTTTGTGGCAGAAAAATCCATTTCCTTCGGATATGTCCCTTTTATCTTTACTTTATTTTTTAATATTCCCCAGACAACAAATTAAAATTTCCAGAATGCATCTCCAAGTTATTCGCTTGATTAAAGTTATTTCAAAATGCGGTTTCACTGAATTTAATAATTTAATAAATTTAAATGATTTATCGAAATGTTAAAGAACAGTAAATTTTATCTCCGCGGACTCTGGTTTCTTCACAACTTTCTACGCAGCTGTGATGTGAATTCAATATTGCGATGTTTATCTGGCTGGAAAAGAATTTGTTACATCATTCATGTCCAGCTATATATCTCATCTCGTGATATCATGCTTAAAAATCTAATCTAATCCTAACCGTTTAACACTTGGATATCCTAATAATCTACGTACAAACCAAACAACTCGCCATATAATTACGATGTCATATCTCGTCATTACCATTATGAATTTTGCACACCCCTCACAGACAAATCGATCATCACGACCATCGCTCTATATTTTGGACAACCCTGAAATTGGGTTACTCTGTTCCTTATACTCATAGTTCGTGATTTCAAATGTTCATTACGTCCCCAATTACAGTATTTCACAATACTTAGATCATTACCGGCTATGAATTTTCAACTAAATCCAGCATTTTAACGTTTTCCTGGCCGAGAATACAGTCTCAATACCAAGCCTGTCCCGTTAGATAGCTGAGGTGTCTCACCCCCCTCGCTCGCTTGGCAGTTACAGGAACCACCTGGTTTATTCACAGTTGACTGACTTCTCAAAATGTTCCCTTTAAACTCTGCCGACATAATTAAACAAATACGATATTCTAACCAACAAAATGCACAGATTATGCTTCAAGATGCCCACACTAATTATACGCGTCGCCAATTGATACCGCTATAGATTTCTATGAATTTCTTCCCATTCCCAACATTATAAATATTCCTCGGGCTATCATATCCCGGCTTCAATGACAGGACTCTAACCTGATTCGCACATCTCGTCTCAACTCATATAAAACACTCCTCGGGCTTCAGTGTCCCGGCTTCAATGACAGGTCCAACCTGATTCACAAAACTAACCTCTGTTCCTAGCTCCACAATTATCATCGACCAAGAACTGGAAATAAATCCCCACTAGAAATACCGACGTCTAATATCGCACAATGCATTAATCATGAATAACTTCGCATAAATTATATCGTATTTAATAACTTGATTTTTACGAGAAATGACTGAAACATTCTACTAGATCTTTTATTTGTCAGTCAGACACAGTTTAAAACGGGCATTAAAAAAGAACGTTTCTCTCCGTGACAAAATTCATCACCCTAGGTTCTCATCCGACAGCGCGCTTCCACTCGATTGAAAATGAGTGACCATGGATTATTATTATTAACGTCAAATTGCAGACAGAAGAATTTTACATCGAATGAACATCTTACATTGACATCACAAAATACAGGCAGTACACTCACACGGATGACGATCTACATTGGACGTGATATCACTTCAGAACCTTATTCAATAACTTTTTACAACATTATACGGCCCTCGCAAAACTTCGAAAATTTTATCCAAGTGGAAAATAAAACAAATGACTCTTTTAGTCGTACTCTCACATTTACAAAACTTAGTAGGGCGACCACTGCGTCGTATATCCCCATGCAAATACACTTTTAGAAATCACGAGATGAGATATAAGAGGTAGTAAGATGGAAAGTCACATTACCTTATGTAGTCACACCAGTATTCATCTTAGGGCTCACCTGTGACCCTGGCATTTTATTTAGCCATCTTTACATTCATGGCTGTACATCTCATTATGTTTCTTCAGGTTTCCTGGAATAAAGCATAAAAAAAAAGAAATACCCTTCACTTGTTTGCGGAGCGCACACGATGGATTGTAATTATTCCCGCACACGAATTACTTAATCACATTAGAATATTTCAGTACTTTGACCGTCCTATCTGGTACAGTTATTTCACTCAAGAAAACTATCTCCTCGTGGAGTCAAGACTTAGCCGCAATGGCTAAAATCTGCAGTCGAACTCAGTCTACTTTCGTTGGTTTGATTTCGCAGAGCAGTTCAACAATTTTTCGTCCGCTTTGTATCACAAATGCCGGAGAAGGAAACTTCGTCATGGCGTCCCTTCATATTTATAGCAGTTACCCCCTCTCTTCGGATCTCTCCCTTTGCCGCCAAGAAAAATTTTATAAATTTTCTGACTTACCTAAACTGTAATTTCAAGAGTTTTGAAAGTGACTACATGCTTGCTACATTTCTGATGGTAGTGTTCATGGACATTTAAAAATTTTACGGGTTCGATTTGTGAGATGATTGACCTCCTTTGATAGGCACTATATTTTTTTGACTTGGCGTGGTCACGCCGTGTACACGCGCTTTGAAATAGTTCATAAAAATGACTAGAGATTCTTCCGCCGTCGACACGTGTGGTTGACGTCACGTACCCCATAGCGTGGGACCGAAGGTAATCACCCCCTCGTCACGTGTCAACTCCATGCTATCAAGAATCCAACTTTAAGTTTAATTGTCATATTATGCATAATGTTCTTAGGGCACAAAGGTCATGGGTTCAATATAAAATAAGAGTTTTGTCTGTACATTGCTCAGAAATTGAAAATAAGGGTATTTCTGTATTGGTCATGTCCACAGTAACAATGAAATGCATTTTTACTTTTCCGTAATTTCTGTCTGTCTGCCCGTCAGTGTGTATGTACACGCATCACGAAAAAACGGCTGAAGAGAATTTAGTGAAAATCTGTATGTAAAGTCGGGCGATGAACCACTACAAACTAGGCTATAAATTATTTTATTCACGCTGAGTGAAATGGTAGTTTAGGGGAAGGCCTGAAATGTAATTCTCAAATAAGTTATTTATTTATTTCTCAAATAAGGTTCTCAAGGGATACCTGGTAGGAAGGTATCGATAAATACTACATAACTAACATAATTTTTGTTATGTCGTAATTTAATAGTACAGTAGTTATGTAAGACGTTATTAAATTTCCGATCACTTATGTCTTATACATTGTTACCGTACCACATATAATCGGAGATATTCATGAATTTGGATTTTTGTTACTAAGTCCATATCAGGGCCGAGTCACGAGAAAATGGGTAAACAGAATTTAGTGAAAATCGGTATGTAAAGTCTGAGAATAAGGAACTACAGTCTACGATATAAATAATTTTGTAAGACCCCCTAATATCACAGAGTCGAAAGAAAACTAATGTGAAGGCCTGCAATATAGAAAGCTCATAAACTTTATCAACAATAACATTACATTGACCATTGTTTGTTGTGATGTGCTTTTTGTCTTCTGTTTCCTCTCATCCCCGATAGATAGGATTACTGCAGCGTACCGAGGTTTTTTTAAAATTTGCTTGACGTCGTACCGACACAGGTAGGTCTTATGGCGACGAAGGGATAGGAAATGAATAGTGGTGTGAAGGAAGCGGCCTTGGCTTTAAGGTACAGCCTGGTGGACTGTTGTGAAAATAGGAAACCATGGAATACCATCTTTTTTTTTTTTTGCTTAACGTCGCACCGACACAGATGTCTTATGGCGACGATGGGATAGGAAAGATCTAGGAAGTGGAAGGAAGCGGCCGTGGCTTTAATTAAGGTACAGTCCCGGCATTTGCCTGGTGTGAAAATGGGAACCACGGAAAACCATCGTCAGGGCTGCCGACAGTGGGGCTCGAACCCACTATCTCCCGAATACCATCTTCAGGGTTGCCGGCAGTGGGGTTGGAATCCACTATCTCCCGGATGCAAGCTCACAGCTGCGCGCCCCTAACCACACGGCCAACTCGCCTGGTCGTACCGACTGTAACAGCCTGCCTGTATATTAGTGGGAAGTAGCTGGGGAGTAAGATAACTTTCTTCTTTGGCATGCCATTCCTCTGTTTCATACAGTTTCTGATGCATATGGTACGTAACACACTGGTTCATCATAGTATTCGAGCTATACAATCCCTACTCTGAGCCACTGATTGGAATGAGTAGTGTGCATATTTAACGGAATAATGATAGAGGAGTGTTCACGGCAGTCTGCGACCTGGTTATTCCAGCTCTGGAACTTTGGACTCTTAGATCGGCAGCGTAGTACCGTTCGTTGAAAGTGAGAAAGTGTGCTGTTTTTCATTTGATCGAGTATTTTATATGATAACATTGCTTTCAATCGCTACATTCCTACTGACGTTTTTGTAATGACCTATGTTGAATTCAGTTAGGAAAACCACCAAGTCAGTCTTTCTGAGAATCCCGTAGCGAAGCACGGGTACATCAGCTAGTCTATCTATATATATAAAATAGCTTGTCCTGACTGACTGACTGACTGACTGACTGACTGACTGACTGACTGACTGACTGACTGACTGACTGATTCATCATCGCCGAGCCAAAACTACTCGATATAATGAAATGAAATTTTGGGGATACATTCATATTAAGATGTAGGTGCTCACTAAGAGAGGATATTTGGATATTCCGCTGCTAAGGGGGTGAAAAGGGGGGTGAAATTTTAAAATGAGTGTATCTATATCTCAAAACTTTAAAAGTTTACAAATGTAAAAATTGGTATTTAGAGTCTTCTGTGAAAATAAGGAAACACGTATTTTTTTGTTTTCAGAAAATCCCAACAGGACGGGTGAAAAAGGGTGAAAAAGGGTGAAAAAGGGTGAAAAAAAGGGGTTGAATGCCTTCAATCAGGATACCGGTACTTATATCTCAGAAACTGAGGATATTAAAGACCTGAAAATTGGTATTTTTTATCCCTTTTAAAATTAAAAAAACGCGTATTTTTTAGTTTTTGGAAAATCCAATTAATGGTAGGGTGAAAAATGGGATGAATTTTTAAAATGAGTGTATCTATATCTCTAAATTTTGAAAGTTTACAGACCAAAAAATTGATATATAGAATCTTCATTAAAAATAAAGAAACACGTATTTTTTTGTTTTCGGAAAATCCCAATAGGAGGGGTGAAAAGGGGTGAAAATGGGTTGAATGCATTTAATGAGGGTACTTATATCTCAGAAACTGAAGATATTACAGACCTGAAAATTGGTGTTTGGGATCTCCTTTAAAAATAAAGAAACACATTTTTTTTTTGGAAAATCCAAATAATGGGGGAGGGGGGAAAGGGTTTGAATTTTTAAAATGAGCGTATCTATATCTCAAAACTTTTAAAGTTTATAGATATAAAAATTGGTATTTAGAATCTCCTTTAAACATAAAACATGTATTTTTTTGTTTTCGGAAAATCCCAATAGGACGGGTTTAAAAGGGTGAAAAGGGGTTGAATGCCTTTAACCAGGATACCGGTACTTATATCTCAGAAACTGTAGATATTACAGACCTGAAATTTGGTACTTTTTATCTCTTTTAAAAATAAAGGGAAACGTATTTTTTTTGGAAAATCCAATTAATGGGAGGGGGAAAAAGGGGGTGAATTTTTAAAATGAGTGTATCTATATCTCAAAACTTTAAAAGTTTGCACATGTAAAAATTGATATTTAGAATCTCATTTAAAAATATAGGAACACGTATTTTTTGTTTTCTGTAAATCCGAATAGGAGGGGTATAAAAGGGTGAATAATGGGTTGAATGCTTTTAATGAGGATACATATATCTCAGAAACTGAAGATATTACAGAACTGAAAATTTGTATATGGGATCTCCTTTGACAATAAAGTAACACGTATTTTTTTGGAAATTCCAATTAATGGCGGTTAAACAGGAGTGACATATTGGGGTGAATTTTTTGAGAGACTATATCTACAGAATATCTGACAAACATAGAATGATACAGACGTAAAAAGTGGTATTTGGAATCTCCTGTAAATGTAAAGAAACATAGGTGATTTGATTTTGGAAACTCCTCTTAAGGGGAACTAAAAAGGGGGTGAAATTTTAAAATGAGAATTTATACAGTATATCTAAAAAAAACCTGAACATGTTACAGAAGTGAAAAATGGTATATTTTATCTCTATTAAAAATAAAAATTTCCGAAATACCCCTTGGGTGGAGGGGGGGGATAAAGCGACTGAAAAGAGTGTTGAATTCTTTTAATTAGGCTACTGTTATCTCGAAAATGAAGACGTTACAGACGTGAAATTTGAAAACACATATTCTCGGAAAATACGATGAATGGGGGGGGGGGGGAGGTGAAAGAATTGAAAAATTGACTTAATTGTATGAGAATACTTACATCTATTAAAAGCTAAAGTTGTTAGGGCCTACTGACGTGAAAATCGGTATTTGGAACTCCTTTAAAAACAAACGCGTTTTGGGGGGCAAATCATTTTGGGGGCGGGAGTGAAAAGGAGATGAATTCCTTTCATGTGGACACATAAATCAAAAACTGAAGAAGTTACAGAGTTACAGTCGTGATAATTGGTATTTAGAAGATCCTTCACTATTAAAGAAACAAGTACTTCTTGCCGGAAATTTACACAAGGGGGGGGGGGGGGAGTGTGAAAGTGAAAAAAAGTGAATTACTTTAATCTCAAAACTGAAGGTAATAGACGTGAACATTAGTGTTTGGAATCTCCTTTAAAATAAAGAAACACGCCATCTTTTGGGATTTTTTTTTGGGGGGGGGGTTGGCTAAATAAACTTAACGGCGGTGGGGTGTAAAAGGAGGTGAGACCAATTGATTATACTGTTCATAATGTATTTATAAGGAGCCTCCGTTGCTCAGCGGCAGCGCGCTGACCTCTCACACCTTGGTTCCGTGGTTCAAATCCCGGTCTCTCCATGTGACATTCGTGCTGGACAAAACAAAGGCGGGACAGGTTTTGCTCCGGATACTCCGGTTTTCCCTGTCATCATTCACTCCAAAAACACTGTCCAATATAATTTAATTTCATTTGTCATCCATTAATCATTGCCCCAGAGGAGTGAGACAGGTTTCGGCTGCCGGCACAATTCCTCTTGTCGCCGCTATATGGGAGCTTTATTCATTCCATTCCTGACCCTGTCGAATGACTGGAAACAGGCTGTAGATTTTCGATGTACTTATTCTGATCATAAACCGATCATTTTGAATCCTTCCTGGGTTCGTTTTCAAGAGGCATCTTTTCCTTCGGAGAACGTTCTTAGATTACAGTAGATTCTCCTGGTATATAAATAAAAATTTAAACACATTTGAAGTAAACGATAGGAATGAGATTGACCGTCCAATTTTTCACCTCAATAATAAGGTCAATAAAGCACGGAAGTATGTCGTTCGTATGACCAGAAATCCAGCACACTTGCCTACGCGCGACAATGGTGTTGGTCACAATTTCAACAATGACAATGACAGCAGATGTAATTTACCGCCAAGTAGCGGTCTTGCATCTTGCTGTGGGGTCCAGAATATCTATAATAATAATAATAATAATAATAATAATAATAATAATAATAATAATAATAATAATGTTCTGGACCGTCGTCAAATGTGCGGACCGCGCTGGAAACGGTTCCTGGACGGGTAATGACTAAGAATGCAGTCCGGCCGCGGGTTCAGTATCGCCAAGGCACCCAAGACGACACCACGCTGGATCTCCTGAAGGATTTGACCCGTATTAAAAATGCTTATAGGAAAAGATGGCAAAGATTATGGACCCAACTGACCGGGTGGAATACCTGGACTTAGCATGGGAAGTACGAAATCGATTGCTGGAAAGAAAGATTGAAAAATGGGAGGAAACTTGCCATAATCTATTAGAAAACGAGTCAGATCACGAATTTTGGCGGATTCTCTCAGAAAACGAGTCAGATCGCGAATTTCGGCGGATTATATATAAAACAATAAGCATTCAATTCTAAATTTCAGTATAATACCGTAGCGAAGCACGGGTATCTTGCTAGTCTATATATATAAAACTAGCAAGATACCCGTGCTTCGCTACGGTATTATACTGAAATTTATAATTGAATGCTTATTGTTTTAGATATATAATCCGCCGAAATTCGCGAACTGACTCGTTTTCTGCGAGAATCCACCAAAATTCCCGATCTGACTGGTTTTCTATTATTTCACGGCACGTTTCCTCCCATTTTTCAATCTTCCTTTCCAGCAATCGATTTCGTACTTCCCGGGCTAGGCTCAGGTATTCCTCCCGGTCAGTTGGGTCCGTAAATCTTTGCCATCTTTTCCTATAATAATTTTTAATATGGATAAAATCCTTCAGGAGATCCGGCGTGGTGTCATATTGGGTGCCTTGGCGGCACTGAACCCGCGGACGGACTGCATTCTTAGTCATTTGTCCAGGAGCCGTTACCAGCGCGGTCCGCACATTTGACGACGGTCCGGAATATTATTATTATTATTATTATTATTATTATTACTATTACTATTATGTGTTGCTGGAATGGCTGATGACAGGGAAAACCGGAGTATCCGGAGAAAAACCTGTCCCGCCTCCGTTTTGTCCAGCACGAATGTCACATGGAGTGACCGGGATTTGAACCACGGCACCCAGCTGTGAGAGGCCGGCGCGCTGCCGCCTGAGCAACGAAGGATACTTATAAGTACATTAATAACAGTAAAATCAATTGGATACACCTCCTTCTACACCCCACCGCCGTTAAGTTTATTTACCGCCAACCCCCCCCCCCAAAAAAAATATTAAAATAATGCTTGTTTCTTTATGTTTAAGGGAGATTCCAAACACCAATGTTCACGTCTATTACCTTCAGTTTTGAGATATAAGTATCCCCATAAAAATAATTTACATTTTTCACTTCATTTCACAATACTTCCCCCCCCCGAAGTGAATATTCCCCTCAAAAAATACTTGTTTCTTTAATAGTAAAGGATCTTCTAAATACCAATTATCACGACTCTAACTTCTTCAGAGTTTTTGATTTATGTGTCCTCATGAAAGGAATTCAACTCCTTTACACTCCCGCCCTCCAAGATGGTTTCCCCACCAAATGCGTTTTTCTTTGTTTTTAAAGGAGATCCAAATACGAATTTTCACGTCTGTAACAACTTTATATTTATTAGATGTATGTATTCTCATAGAATTAAGTCAATTAATTTTTCAATTCTTTCACCCCCCCCCCCCCCCCCCGCCTTCAAGGGATTTTCCGAGAATACGTGTTTCTTTACTTTTAAAGCAGATTGTAAATATCAAATTTCACGTCTGTAACATCTTCATTTTTGAGATATCAGTAGGCTAATTAAAAGAATTCAACACCATTTTCAGTCACTTTTACCCCCCCCCCCCCTTCCACCCGAGTGGTATTTCCGGAAACTAAAAATACACGTTTCGTTATGTTTAATAGAGATAAAAAAATACCGTAACATGTTAAGTTTTTTTAAATATACTGTAAAAATTCTCATTTTAAAATTTCACCCCTTTTGAGTTCCCCTTAAGCGGAGTTTCCAAAAACAAATCACCTATATTTCTTTACATTTACAGGAGATTCCAAACACCCACTTTTTACGTCTGTAACATTTTACGTTTCCAAGATATTCTGTGGATATAGTCTTTCAAAAAATTCACCCCAATTTGTCACTCCTGTTTAACCGCCATTAATTGGATTTTCCAAAAACTAAAAAATACGTGTTTCTTTATTTTCAAAGGAGATCCCAAACACCAATTTTCAGGTCTGTAATATCTTTCGTTTCTGAGATATATGTATCCTCATTAAAGGCATTCAACCCATTTTTCACCCTTTTACACCCCTCCTATTAGGATTCACAGGAAACAAAAAATACATGTTCCTTTATTTTTAGAGGAGATTCGAACTACCAATTTTTACATCTGTAAATTTTAAAGTTTTAAGTTGTAGACACACTCATTTTAAAAAATTCACCCCCCCTTTTCACCCTCCAATATTTGGATTTTCCAAAAACGAAAAAAATACGTGTTTCTTTACTTTTAAAGAAGATCCAAAATACCAATTTTCAGGTCTGTAATATCTTCAGGTTCTGAAATATAAGTAGCCTCATTAAAGGCATTCAACCCATTATTAACCCTTTTACACCCTTCCTATTGGGATTTTCCGAAAACAAAAGAATACGTGTTTCTTTCTTTTAAGGGAGATCCTAAATACCAATTTTTACATCTACAAACTTTAAAATATTTGAGATATAGATACACCCATTTTAAAAAATAACCCCCTTTTCACCCCCCCCAATTAATTGGATTTTCCACAAACAAAAATATGTGTTTCTTTATTTTTAAAAGAGATCAAATGTACCAATTTTCAGGTCTGTAATATCTTCAGGTTCTGAAATATAAGTAGACTCATGAAATGCATTCGACCCCTTTTTCACCCCTTTTCACTCCTCCTATTGCGATTTTCCGAAAACAAAAAAATACGTGTTTCTTTATTTTTAATGAAGATTCTAAATACCAATTTTTACATCTGCAAACTGTAAAAGTTTGGAGATATAGAATCACTCATTTTAAAAATCCCCCCATTTTCACCCTCCCATTAATTGTATTTTCCAGAAACAAAAAAAAATACGTGTTTCTTTATTTTTAAAAGAGATCAAATGTACCAATTTTCAGGTCTGTAATATCTTCAGGTTCTGAAATATAAGTAGACTCATGAAATGCATTCGACCCTTTTTTCACCCCTTTTCACTCCTATTGCTATTTTCCGAAAACAAAAAAATGCGTGTTTCTTTATTTTTAATGAAGATTCTGAATACCAATTTTTACATCTGCAAACTTTAAAAGTTTGGAGATATAGAATCACTCATTTTAAAAATCCCCCCCATTTTCACGCTCCCATTAATTGGATTTTCCAAAAACAAAAAAATACGTGTTTCTTTATTTTTAAAAGAGATCAAATATACCAATTTTCAGGTCTGTAATATCTTCAGTTTCTGAGATATAAGTACCGGTATCCTGATTAAAGGCATTCAACCCATTTTCCCCTATTTTCACCCTTTTTCACCCCTCCTATTGGGATTTTCTGAAAACAAAAAAATACGTGTTTCCTTAATTTTAAAGAAGATTCTAAATACCAATTTTTACATCTGTAAACGTTTAAAGTTTTGAGATATGGATACACTCGTTTTAAAATTTCACCCCCCTTTTCACCCCCTTAGCGACGGAATATCCAAAAATCCTCTTAGCGAGCACCTACATCTTAATATGAATATATCCCCAAAATTTCATTTCTTTATGTCCAGTAGTTTTGGCTCGGCGATGATGAATCAGTCAGTCAGTCAGTCAGTCAGTCAGTCAGTCAGTCAGGACAAGTTATTTTATATATATAGATAGCTTGTCCTGACTGACTGACTGACTGACTGACAGATTCATCATCGCCGAGCCAAAACTACTGGACATAATGGAATGAAATTTTGGAGATACATTAATATCGAAATGTAGGTGCTCGCTAAGAGAGGATTTTTGGATATTCCATCGCTAAGGGGGTGAAAAGGGGGGTGAAATTTTAAAATGAGTGTACCTATATCTCAAAACTTTAAAAGTTTACAGATGTAAAAATTGGTATATAGAATCTTCTATAAAAATAAGGGAACACGTATTTTTTTGTTTTCAGAAAATCCAATTAATGGGAGGGTGAAAAGGGGGTGAATTTTTAAGATGAGTGTATCTATATCTCAAAACTTTGAAAGTTTACAGATGTAAAAATTGGTATTTACAATTTTCATTAAAAATTTAAAAATATTTTTTTTGGGAAAATCCCAATAGGAGGGGTGGAAGGGGGTGAAAAAGGAGTTGAATGCATTTAATGAGGACACTTATACCTCAGACACTGAAGATATTACAGACCTGAAAATTGGGGTTTTGGATCTCCGTTAAAAATAAAGAAGCACGTATTTTTTTTGTTTTTGGAAAATCCAATTAACTGGGGAGCGAAAAGGGGGTGATTTTTTAAATAGAGAGTGTCTATATCACAAAACTTTTAAAGTTTATAGATGTAAAAATCGGTATTTAGAATCTCCTTTAAAAATAAAGAAACACGTATATTTTTGTTTTCAGAAAATCCCAATAGGAAGGGTGGAAAAGGGTGAAAATGTGTTGAACGCCTTTAATGAGGCTAATTATATTTCAGAACCTGAAGATATTACAGACCTGAAAATTGGTATTTGGGATCGCCTTTAAAAATAAAGAATTTTTTTTTTGCTTTGGGAAAGCCAAATAGTGTGGAGGGGTGAAAATGGGGGAATTTTAAAATGAGTGTATCTACATCTAAAAATTTTAAAAGTTTGCACATGTAAAAATTTATATTTAGAATCTCCTTTAAAAATAAAGGAGCACGTATTTTTTAAATTTTTTTGGAAAATCCAATTAATGGCAGTTAAACAGGAGTGACACATTGCGGTGAATTTTTTGAAAGACTATATCTACAGCATATCTGAGAAACGTAGAATGTTACAGACGTAAAAAGTGGTATTTGGAATCTCCTGTAAATGTAAAGAAACATAGGTGATTTGTTTTTGGAAACTCCTCTTAGTTCCCCAACTAAAAAGGGGGTGAAATTTTAAATGGAGAATTTATACAGTATATCTCAAGAAACTTAACATGTTACCGACGTGAAAAATGGTATTTTTAATCTCTATTAAAAGTAAAGAAACGTGTATTTTTAGTTTTCGGAAATACCACTTGGGTGGAGGGGGGTGTTAAAAGTGACTGAAAATGGTGTTGAATTCTTTTAATTAGGTTACTATTATCTCAAAAATGAAGATGTTACAGACGTGAAATTTGATATTTGGAATCTGCTTTAAAAGTAAGGAAACACATATTCTCGGAAAATCCAATGAATGGGGGGGGAGGTGAAAGAATTGAAAAATTAATTGACTTAATTGCATGAGAATACTTACAGCTAATAAAAACTAAAGTTGTTAGGGCCTACAAACGCGAAAATTGGTATTTGGATCTCTTTTAAAAACAAAGAAAATCCCGTTTGGGGGGGGGGGATATCTTGGGGGCGGGATTGAAAAGGAGTTGAATTCCTTTCATGAGGACACATAAATAAAAAACTGGTGAAGTTACAGTCGTGATAATTGGTATTTAGAAGATCCTTTACTATTAAAGAAACAAGTACTTTTTGCCGAAAATTCACTTGGTGGCGGGGGGGGGGGGGGGTTGGAAGAGTGTGAAAGTGAAAAAAGTGAATTATTTTAATTTCAAAACTGAAGGTAATAGGCGTGAACATTGGTGTTTGGAATCTTCTTTAAACATAAAGAAACACGCCTTCTTTTAGTTTTTGGGAGGGGGGTAAATAAACTTAACGGCGGTGGGGTGTAAAAGGAGGTGAGACCAATTGATTTTACTGTTCATAATGTATTTATAAGGAGCCTCCGTTGCTCAGGCGGCAGCGCACCGGCCTCTTACAGCTGGGTTCCGTGGTTCAAATCCCGGTCTCTCCACGTGACATTCGTGCTGGACAAAACGGAGGCGGGACAGGTTTTTCTGCGGATACTCCGGTTTTCCCTGTCATCATTCATTCCAGTAACACTGTCCAATATCTTTTCATTTCATTTGTCATCCATTAATCATTGCCCCAGCGGAGTGCGACAGGTTTCGGCGCCCGGCACAATTCCTATTGTCGCCGTTAGATGGGGGCTTTATTCATTCCATTCCTGACCCTATCGAATGACTGAAAACAGGCTGTAGATTTTCGATGTACTTATTCTGATCATAAACCGATCATTTTTAATCTTTCCTAGGTTCGTTTTCAAGAGCCATCTTTTTCTTCGGAGAACGTTCTTAGATTACAGTAGATTCTCCTGGCATATAAATAAAAATTTAAACACATTTGAAATAAACGATAGGAATGAGATTGACCGTCGAATTTTTCACCTCTACAATAAGTTCAATAATGCACGGAAGTACGTCATTCGTATGGCCAGAAATCCCGCACACTTGCCTACGCGCGACAATGGCGCTGGTCACATTCTCAACAATGACAACGGCAGCAGATGTAATTTACCGCCAAGTAGCGGTCTTGCATTTTGCTGCAGGGTACAGAACATCTAATAATAATAATAATAATAATAATAATAATAATAATAATAATAATAATAATAATAATAATAATAATAATAATGTTCTGGACCGTCGTCAAAAATGTGCGGACAGCGCTGGAAACGGGTCCTGGACGGGTAATGACTAAGAATGCAGTCCGGCCGCGGGTTCAGTATCGCCAAGGCACCCAAGACGACACCACGCTGGATCTCCTGAAGGATTTGATCCATATTAAAAATGCTTATAGGAAAAGATGGCAAAGATTTAGGGACCCAATTGACCGGGTGGAATACCTGGACCTAGCCCGGGAAGTACGAAATCGATTGCTGGAAAGAAAGATTGAAAAATGGGAGGAAACTTGCGTAATCTATTAGAAAACGAGTCAGATCACGAATTTTGGCGGATTCTCTCAGAAAACGAGTCAGATCGCGAATTTCTGCGGATTATATATAAAACAATAAGCATTCAATTCTAAATTTCAGTATAATACCGTAGCGAAGCACGGGTATCTTGCTAGTATATATATAAAGTAACTTGTCCTGACTGATTCATCATCGCCGAGCCAAAACTACTGGACATACAGAAATGAAATTTTGAGGATACATTCTATATTAACATGTAAGTGCTCGCTAAGAGAGGATTTTTTGATATTCCGTCCTTAAGGGGCTGAAAAGGGGGGGGAGTGAAATTTTAAAATGAGTGTATCTATATCTCAAAACTTTAAAAGCTTACAGATGTAAAAATTGGCATTTAGAATCTTCTTTAAAAATAAGGAAATACGTATTTTTTGTTTTCAGAAAATCCCAATTGGAGGGGTGAAAAAGGGTGAAAAAAGGGTTGAATGCCTTTAATCAGGATACCGGTACTCATATCTCAGAAACTGAACATATTACAGACCTGAAAATTTGTAGTTTTGATCTCTTTTAAAGTAAAGAAACATGTATTTTTTTGTTTTCGGAAAATCCAATTAATGGGAGGATGAAAAGGGGGGTGAATTTTTAAAATGAGTGTATCTATATCTCAAAATTTTGAAATTTTACACATGTAAAAATTGGTATTTGGTATCTTCATTAAAAATAAAGAAACATGTATTTTTTTGTTTTCGGAAAATCCCAATAGGAGGGATGAAAAGGGGTGAAAAACGGGTTGAATGCCTTTAATGTGGATACATATATCTCAGAAACTGAAGATATTACAGACCTGAAAATTGGTGTTTGGGATCTCCTTTAAAAATAAAGAAATACGTATTTTTTTGTTTTTGGAAAATCCAATTGATGGGGGTGAAAAGGGGGTGAATTTTTAAAACGTCTGTATCTATATCTCAAAACTTTAAAAGTCTGCACATGTAAAAATTGATATTTAGAATCTCCTTTAAAAATAAAGGAACACGTATTTTTTTTGTGTTCTGTAAATCCCAATAGGAAGGGTGTAAAAGGGTAAATATTGGGTTGAATGCCTTTAATGAGGATATATATATATATATATATATATATATATATATATATATATATATATATATCAGAAACTGAAGATATTACAGAACTGAAAATTTGTATATGGGATCTTCTTTAAAAATAAAGAAACACGTGTTTTTTTTTGTTTTTGGAAAATCCAATTAATGGTGGTTAAACAGGAGTGACAAATTGGGGTGAATTTTTTGAAAGATTTTATCTACAGAATACCTGAGAAACGTAAAATGTTACAGACGTAAAAAGTGGTATTTGGAATCTCCTGAAAATGTAAAGAAACATAGGTGATTTGTTTTTCGAAACTCCACTTAAGGGGAACTAAAAAGGGTGTGAAATTTTAAAATGAGAATTTGTACATTATATCTCAAAAAAAATAACATGTTACAGAAGTGAAAAATGGTATTTTTTTATCTGTATTAAAAATCAAGAAACGTGTATTTTTAGTTCCGAAATACCACTTGGGTGGAAGGGGGGGGGGGTAAAAGTGTCTGAAAATGGTGTTGAATTATTTTAATTAGGCTACTGATATCTCAAGAATGAAGATGTTACAGACGTGAAATTTAGTATTTGGAATCTGCTTTAAAAGTAAAGAAACACGTATTCTCGGAAAATCCAATGAAGTGGGTGGGGGGGGGGGAGGTGAAAGAATTGAAAAATTAATTGACTTAATTGTATGAGAATACCTTCATTTAATAAAAACTAAAGTTGTTACAGACGTGAAAATTAGTATTTGTATCTCCTTTAAAAACAAAGAAAAACGCGTTTTGGGGGGGAAATCATCTTGGGGGGCGGGAGTAAAATGGAGTTGAATTCCTTTCATGAGGACACAGAAATCAAAAACTGAAGAAGTTAGAGTCGTGATAATTGGTATTTAGAAGATCCTTTACTATTAAAGAAACAAGTTTTTGCCGGAAAATTCAATTCGGGGGGGCGGGGGGGGAGTGTGAAAAGGAGTGAAATAAAGTGAATTATTTTTATGGGGATACTTATATCCCAAAGCTGAAGGTAATAGATGTGAACATTGGTGTTTGGAATCTCCTTTAAACATAAAGAAACATGCCTTCTTTTAATTTTTGTAGGGGGGGGGGGGGTAAATAAACTTGACGGCGGTGGGGTGCAAAAGGAGGTGTGTCCAGTTGATTTTACTGTTCATAATGTACTTATAAGGAGCCTCCGTTGCTCAGGTGGCAGCGTGCCGTCCTCTCACAGCTCGGTTCCGTGGTTCAAATCCCGGTCACTCCACGTGACATTCGTGCTGGACAAAACGGAGGCGAGACAGTTTTTCTCCGGATACTCCGGTTTTCCCTGTCATCATTTATTCAAATCAACACTGTCCAATATTTCATTTCATTTGTCATTGCCCCAGAGGAGTGCTTCGGCAGCCGGCACAATTCGTATTGTCACCGCTAGATGGGGCTTTATTCATTACATTCCTGACCCTGTCGAATGACTGGAAATAGGCTGTATATTTGCGATGTACTTATTCTGATCATAAACCGATCATTTTTAATCTTTCCTGGGTTCGTTTTCAACAGCCATATTTTCCTTCTGAGTACGTTCTTAGATTACAGTAGATTCTCCTGGCATATAAATAAAAATTTAAACACCTTTGAAATAAACGATAGGAATGAGATTGACCGTCCAGTTATTCACCTCTCTAATAAGGTCAATAATACACGGAAGTATGTCATTCGTATCGCCAAAAACCCCGCACACCTACCTACGCGCGACAATGGTGCTGGTCACAATGTCAACAATGACAATGGCAGCAGATGTAATTTACCGCCAAGTAGCGGTCTTGCATCTTGCTATGGGGTCCAGAACATCTATAATAATAATAATAATAATAATAATAATAATAATAATAATAATAATAATAATAATAATAATAATAATAATAATAATAATAATAATAATAATGTTCTGGACCGTCGTCAAATGTGCGGACCGCGCTGGAAACGGGTCCTGGACGGGTAATGACTAAGAATGCAGTCCGACCGCGATTTCAGGTACCGCCAAGGCACCCAAGAAAACACCACGCCGGATCTCCTGAAGGATTTGATCCATATTAAAAATGCTTATAGGAAAAGATGGCAAAGATTTAGGGACCCAAACGACCGGGTGGAATACCTGGATCTAGCCCGGGAAGTACGAAATAGATTGCTGGAAAGAAAGATTGCAAAATGGAGGAAACTTGCCGTAAACTATTAGAAAACGAGTCAGATCGCGAATTTTGGCGTATTCTCGCAGTAAACGAGTCAGATCGCGAATTTTAGCGGATTATATATCTAAAACAATAAGCATTCAATTATAAATTTCAGTATAATACCGTAGCGAAGCACGGGTATCTTGCTAGTCTACGATATATCTCATAAACGTAACATGTTACAGACGTGAAAACTGGTATTTGGAATCTCCTTTAAGAGTAAAGGAACACGCATAATTTGTTTTCTGAAAATTCACTTAAGGGGAGATGTTAAAGGGGGTGAATTTTTAAAATGAGCTATCTGTAGTATATCTCAAAAACTTAACATATTACAAAAGTGAAAATTTGTATTTCTAAACTCTTTTAAAAATAAAGTAACACGTATTTTTGTTTTCGAAAAAAAAAACACTTAATGGGGGGTAAAATATCTGAAAAATTGGAGTATGCAACATCTTGTGTAAGTTACTAGCCACTTCACGAGAAGCACAAGCAAGCACATTCTGGACGGCTGCATTTGTCATAGTGTACTCCATTTCTCAACACTGCGCATTAGCTTGACTCAACAGCTGCTATTACTAAAGAAGATCAACGTTCAGATGAACCAGGTGATTATTATTTTTACAGTATTACGATGCTGGTATCTCCAAAACTGAAGACATTACAGACGTGAAAATTGGTATTGAGACTCTCCTTTAAAAATAAAGAATCATGTATTTTTGTTTTCGGAAAAAACACTTAAGCGGGGTGGGGGGGTTGGTAAAATGACTGAAACGGGATTGAGTTATTTTTATTAGGGTACTGGTATCTCCAAAACTGAAGACATTACAGACGTAAAAATTGGCTTTGAGAATCTGATTTAAAAATAAAGAAACACGTATTTTTGTTTTCAGAAAATTCACTTAAGGGGGTTGTAAAAAGGACTGATAAATGAGTTGAACTTCTTCTATGAAGATACTTATATATCAAAAACGGAAGATGTTATAGACATGAAAATGTGTATTTGGAATAAAAATCCACAGCCTGTTTCCAGTCATCTGACCGGGTCAGGAATGGAATGAATGAAGCCCCCATCTTACGGCGAGGATAGGAAATGTGCAGGCTGCCGAAGCCTGTCGCACTCCTCTGGGGCAATGATAAATGACAGACAGATGAAATGGAAAGTTAATGGAGAGTGTTGCCGGAATGAAAGATGACAGGAAAAACCGGAGTACCCCGAGAAAAACCTGCTCTGCCTCCACTTTGTCCAGCACAAATCTCACATGGAGTAACCGGGGTCTGAACCAGCAGTGAGAGGCCGGCGCACTGCCGCCTGAGCCACGGAGGCTCCTGTATTTGAAATCTTTTTTAAACATAAAGAAACACGTATTCTTTTGTTTTCAGAAAATCCACTTAAGGGGTGGGGTGGGTGAAAATACTGAAGAAAGTGTTGAATTATTTTATGAGGATACTTATATATCAAATGCTGAAGATGTCACAGACGTGAAAATTGGTACTTGGATCTCCTGTAAAAGTAAAGGAACACGCATAATTTATTTTCTGAAATTCCACGTAAGGGAAAGTGTTAAAGTGGATGAATTTTTAATATGAGCGTATCTACAGTATATAAAAAACTACATATTACAGAAATGAAAATTGGTAGGGTATTTTAATCTGTTTTCAAAATAATCTAACACCTTTTTTGTTTCGGAAAAAGACACTTAACGGGTGGGTTTGTAAAAAGGACTGTAATAAGGGATGAATCATTTTTATGAGGATACTTATATCTCAATTACTGAAGACGACACAGGCATGAATATTTGTATTTGGAATCTCGTTTTTAAAAAAGAAACACGTATTCTTTTG
This sequence comes from Anabrus simplex, assembly GCF_040414725.1. Lineage (NCBI taxonomy): Eukaryota > Metazoa > Arthropoda > Insecta > Orthoptera > Tettigoniidae > Anabrus > Anabrus simplex. The sequence continues at coordinate 1,050,745,811 of NC_090266.1, forward strand.
TTTTCGGAAATTTCAATTAAGGGGGGGGGGGGGGAGATGAGTGAATTGAAAAATGAGTTTAATTCTTTGTTTGAGGTTACTTATATCTCGAAAACGAAGGATGTTACCGACGAGAAGATTGGTATTTGGAATATCCTTTAAAAATAAATAGACACATATTTTGTGGCGGGGGAATCAACTTAAGGGCGTTTAAAAGAGTTGAATGACTTTTATGAGGATACAAGTAAGAAGTGGACTTAAAACAATACACTCCTAAGGGGGTTTTGCCTGGGTGATGAGGAATGATGACAAAAATATGCATTTATATGGAACCGTTTGAATTATGAAGTTGAAATTTTATATGATATGCTAGGGGTTAAATAACAGAAAGTTTGAAACAAATTTAACCGCTCAGAGAGTGAAATGGGGGTTAAGATCCGAAAAAAATTTATTCATTCCTTCCCCCGAAACGGTTTAGCGTACGAATATAAAATTCCAATTCCAAACACTAGGTGTGAAATAGGAACTATTTTTAACATCCCAGATTTTAAATAAGATAGGGTTTAAAACATTCAAATTCTTCCGTATGGGGTTCAAATGAGTGTTAGATCAGAAAATAAATAATCATTCCCCAAAAACGTTTGACGTACGAACTGAGGGCGTATTTTACAGGGTTAGTTGACAGTGGACTCTCCAAAATGTAAAACTTTGAATAATAATGTTCAGTTTAAAGCCGTAGCGAAGCATGGGTATCTTGCTAATATATACAGTATATATATATATATATATATATATATATGTAAGAAAACATAAACGTCCAATAATACTGCCTTGAGAAATTCCCCTCTTAATTATTATGCTTTAGACAGGTCAATCGTGATATAGTCCATTTGACCTCCTGAATCCAAGATACATTCATACGTGCTCCATTGCCAGATCGGGGGATTGAGCAGGCCAAGGCAACATGCCGACACACTGTAGAGCATGTTAGGTTACAATAGCAGCATGGGGGCGTGCATTATCCTGTTGGAAAGCACCCCGGGAATGCTGTTCATGAATGGCAGGTCGAATGACCAGACGGACGTACACATCTGTAGTCAGGGTGCGTGGGGATAACCACGAGAATGCTCCTGCTGTCATAGGAAATTGCTCCCCAGACCAGAACTCCCGATGTAGGCTAAGTCCAGTGTGTAGAATCCGCAAACAGGCGGCCTCCTTCTTACCAACACGGCCATCACTGGCATCAAGGCAGAACCGGCTTTCATCGGAAAACACAACGGACCTCCACTCCATCCTCCAATGAACTCTTGCTTGGAACCACTGAAGTTGCAGACGGCGGTGGTTTGGAGAAAGTGGGTTGCACGTCGCAGAGCATCTGGCTCGGAGCTGTCCTTCAAGTAACCGATTTCTAACAGTTCCTTGCATCACTGTGGTGCCAACTGCCGCTTGAATTGCCGCTGCAGAAGCAGTCCTCTGCGCCACAGCCATACGCCGAACACGGCAGTCCTCCCTCTCGGTGTTGCCACGGGGACGTCTGGAGCCCAGTCTTCTTGCTAGCATACCTTTTCGTGACCACTGCTGCCAACTCGCATGCACAGTGGAGACATTCTTGCCAAGTTGTTCACCATTAGCGCGGTTGGAAAATCCACCTTCACGTAGACCTATTATACGACTTGAGCAATGAGCTGTTGGTACTGCAGTCACTGATTTCTCAGGGCATTTGGTCTATTTCTCATTTTCTTGATAGTTTTTATGATCTTATCCATTACTATCATGAATAAAAGTGGTGATAGGGGACATCCTTGTTGGAGACCTCTCTTTGTCTCAAACCATTTTGATCGTCCACTACCTACCTGAACACAGGCATAACAATTCTGGTATAGCATCTTTACGTTGTCAATCAAGGTACTTTGGCACCTTTGAGGCCTTCCAGAAATTCCCAGATCAAATGTAATCTTGTCATTAAATTTTTCACAACGGTACTTTTATGGCTTGAAATTTTGTCAATATTGTAAATAATTTAATTTCTATTATCATAATCAATTCCAACAGAAGACCTCACAACACTGAAAATGAACATGTAGCCTACTTGCATCGGTCCTGTCGTGTGTCTGCGCGCTCCTCGCTCTGCGCCGCCTGCTCCGCGCACGCAACAGCCTGGATTGTTCTCGACTCTGCGAGACGTCTGCACTGCGCTTCCCTGTTACATCAGCCAGCTATATAAAGGCGCTGCCTTCCAGCCACAGGCGAGGACTTGCCAGTGCCCAGCACCAGATTACGCCGAATGTCGAACACGGAGGCTATCCCTCTTAAAAAGGTGTCTCGAATAGGTGGACTGATTCTGAGTGTTTGAGGTTTCACCTCTGGTTACTGCCTCCGCTCACGTTTCCCGCAGACACGTCGAGCCCGATGACAGTATTCCCTCAGTCCCACTTAGGCTCAATCACATCAATTAGTATTCTACTAATTAGGCATTTCAATGTCAGTTCCTGACAAGTTACAGAAACACTAATATTCTATTAGTGCAAGTTTTCGCTACTGATTACACTTGTGACGGTATAGAGCAGATAGTTTTCAACTATCAAGAACTCTAGCTTTCCAATGAACTTTCGCATCAAGATAGATTCAGGTATATATGTATATAAAGTGTACATTTTTTTGGAACTTCAGTCTTCAAGCAACGTTAACTGTTTATAATTTTCATACTGCTTCGAGGAAAGTTTTATTTGAATGTATGTATATATCTTATTAAGACTATCTGAAGCAATAAAATATAGTTGTATTCCTGTATACCTGTTCTTGTATACAACAGGTCCCTGTAAAACTTAGAAACTTGAAAAAAATTCCCTATCTTACATGCAAAATTAAATTTCTGATCTTTTTCTAATTTGAGTTTTGACTGTTACACCCCCAGTTAAACAATTTCACATATCAGATATTACAAAACTAAACATAATACCTTGAATAGTTGTAAGAATACTACACCAAGCACAGTCATCCACCTCTGAAGGTACATGAATAAGAACAGCTTCAACTGCTGATGTTGTATTAATATTATACACTTTTCCATAATGAATTATTATCTACTGTTATTTCTCTTTTGTTAGTTCATGGTAATTTCTGGAAACTGCAGGCAATTTAGAAACCTGATCAGTAAAATTTTGAAATATTTCTGTAAAAATAAGGCTTTAACGTACAAAGGATAATAAATATTAATATATTTTCAAATTGAAGTTCTAACAATTATATCTTTCTAGCCGATAATGCATAAAACACATAAAAATTGTGCCATGCATGTGGTGCAACAATATAGTCTGGTTTGACATCAGACATCAGTACGTATTTTATGTTAACATGTTGTTTAATTAACGGACCATTCTTCAGAGAAAAACTCTAATAAAAGCTTGTGTTGTGAGCATGAATACTAAATTTATACAATTTTAACAATCTGCTTTACGTCACACTGACACATACGGGTCTTATGGTGACGATGGGATAGGAGAGGGCTGGGAGTGGGAAGGAAGTGACCATGGTGTTAATTGAAGTAAAGCCCCAGTATTTGCCTAGTGTGAAAATGGGAGACCACAGAAAACCGTCTTCAGAGCTGCCGACAGTGGAGTTTAAACCCACTATCCCCCGAATGCTTTTATTGCTATTTGCTTTACGTCGCACCGACACAGATAGGTCTTATGGCAACGATGGGACAGGGAAGGCCTAGGCGGAAGCGGCCGTGGCCTTAATTGAGGTACAGCCCCAGCATTTGCCTGGTGTGAAAATGGGAAACCACAGAAAACGATCTTCAGGGCTGCCGACAGTGGGGTTTGAACCCACTATCTCCCGGATGCGAGCTCACTGCTGCTAGCTTCTAACCGCACGGCCAACTCGCCCGGTTCTCACGAATGCAAGCTGATAGAGCTACTCGACCCAAACCACACAACCACTTGCTCGGTTGAATTTATACATTTCTAACATATGACATAATAAAAAGGCTTGATTTGAAAAAATCCCTCCCCACCACCACCATCACCAACAGTTGTCAACCCGGGCCATAGCCCATGTTGGCCCATATGCAAATACAGCTCTGCGTACGTGCGACGTTCATTTTGTCAACATTGTAAATGATTTCATTTCTACTATAATAATTAATTGCAACAGAAGATCTCACAACACTAAATATGAACATGTAGGCTACAGTTTGGAACAGGTAGTGACTGATTTGTTCTCAAAGGGATAAGCTCAGATCCATTTCGGGTAAGACATATATTCTGGTATAGGCCAGAATAAAATTTGTTACTTTTGTTGATCTGCCTCAGTCTCATGACAGCATGGACATGACTGAGGTATGAGCAATGTTAATAATGTAATTCATTATGCAGCCAGTACATGAATAGTCTGAAAATGTATCTCATAGGACCGGTGGTATGTATGCATTTCAGTGAGCTTGGCAGTCTAATATGTAATACACCTTCTGACTCAGTAAGGAAAGCAACAGGAAACCACCTCACTCCCCACTTCCGAAGTATGCCTCTTCAGTCACCCAGCCTCTGGGCTGAGGGCTCCATATACCCAAAGGTATGATTCTTCTTTTTTTTTTCATCGCTTTTCCCACACTTGTGGGGTCGCGGGTGCGAACTGTGTCGCACATGATGCAAACCCTATATGGAGGGATGTAATCACAATTCCATGTTTCGGTGGTACAGTAGTTGGTAGTGTAGTATGTTGTATGAATATGAAGAGGAAATTGTTGGGACAAACACAAACACCCACTCCCCAAGCCAGAAGAATTAATCAGATGTGATTAAAATCCGCGATCCAGCCGGGAATCGAACCCGGGACCCTCTGAACCGAAGGCCTCAAGGCTCACCACTCAGCCAAGAAGTTAGACACTCAAAGGTATGATTGTAATATTAAAAACACATACACCAGTAAATTTAACCAATTTAGCTCTGCTATGCTGACATAAAATCTGTAGAGTTCCATAAAATAAAATAAAATGAATTTGGTATCAATATATCTGTTATCGGGTCCGCCTCTGTGGTGTAGTGGTTAGCGTGATTAGCTGCCACCCCCGGAGGCCCGGGTTCGATTCCCGGCTCTGCCACGAAATTTGAAAAGTGGTACGAGGGCTGGAACGGGGTCCACTCAGCCTCGGGAGGTCAACTGAGTAGAGGTGGGTTCGATTCCCACCTCAGCCATCCTGGAAGTGGTTTTCCGTGGTTTTCCACTTCTCCTCCAGGCGAATGCCGGGATGGTACCTAACTTAAGGCCACGGCCACTTCCTTCCCTCTTCCTTGCCTATCCCTTCCAATCTCCCCATCCCTCCACAAGGCCCCTGTTCAGCATAGCAGGTAAGGCCGCCTGGGCGATGTACTGGTCATACTCCCCAGTTGTATCCCCCGACCAAGAGTCTGAAGCTCCAGGACACTGCCCTTGAGGCGGTAGAGGTGGGATCCCTCGCTAAGTCCGCGGGAAAAGCGAACCTGGAGGGTAAACAGATGATGATGATGATGATGATGATGATATCTGTTATGAATAATCCCCACAGGAAAGTGTGGTATATTTTTATGAGCCCTTTAATACCATTTAAGACTGTTAAAATAGAATGTCGAGATCTTTAACAGATCTGGAGATATTTGAGGTGGATGTTCTTAGTGATTCACCTTGTAGAGTGATTTCAAGGACAATAAGCCCCCAAGAGCATCTCACCTTGGAACCTTTGTCTGGGCAGTGGCGTGCACTGAACCCCAGCTACTGGGGCAAAGAATTTCGTATTAAGATTTTTTCTATTATTATTATTTAGAAGGTTTCTTTTCAAAGTAAAAAAAAAAAAACTGGAAACTGCTAAACACAACTGTCTCCACGGTGCGAAATCAGAAAAAACGGCGGAGGGGCGGGGGGGGGGGGGCGGAAGGATCATAGGGCTTAACTACTAGTGTTTATTTCAGGCAGTCCCCGGCGGGGGAGGGGGTATTTAATTCTCTGTAAGTAAATTACCCCCTCTCACAGGAAAATGTACATTTTAGATCTTTTTTACTTGAATTCTGTTGTAATAACAAAAATGATAATTATTGGAAAGTTGTTCCTTGTAGGCAATTATATTTTTCCGTTAGTCATTACACAGTTCAATAAAAATACCAGCAACAAGCAGGCACTTCGAACTAGGTGCAATTTCACTGAATCCCTACGCGTATTCGATGGAAAAAGTCAATGTGAATTTCGGAAGTCTAGGCACTCATCTCTCTCTCTCTCTCTCTCTCTCTCTCTCTCTCTCTCTCTCTCTCTCTCTCTCTCCCTCTCTTGAGCAGGGATGGTGGCAGACCTTATGAGTTGCAATGTTGAGCAATCCTCAGAATCGCATTTGCAAAATGTTAAATACTTTTCCTTGGAGAGAGTCACGCGCATTTCTTTAAGGATCTGTATTGTAGAATTAAGCTTTTTTTCGATGTCACCATAAGAAACCGATTCCTTTTGCATTGTTGTACTTAGGAGGGAGAGTCACGATACATCTAACAGAAAACCAAACAACACAATATTTTTTCTCTGCGACAACTTTCTGTACAGCCCTGCAAATTTACAATGATCTTTACTCAACATTTCACGGTTTTCAGATTTACGGATTAGGTACTCCATGATGCAATGGAAGTCTTTGAAAACTGCCAATAAACAGTCCTTACTTGAAATCCAACGAACTTGGAAGAGTTTTTTTTATTTTCAAGAACCCTGAAACACCTGTGACTGCCGCAATAGGTCTCAGTTCAGGAGCTGCAGAAGGTCTACTGAAAAGTTTATAAAGTTCGTCTAGTACGCACTAAAAATTATGAACAGCATTCACAACACTAAAAACTTGTTCTGAAACAATGTCCATTCTATGAGCCATACAATGCACCCTGATCAAGTGCGGAGATATGTTCCTCCTGATTCTAGCAGCAACAGTTTCATTTCGGCCAGCAAACACTGCAGCTCAGTCCGAACCAAACCCCACAAGTTTATCTTGGAGCATTTCTACATCTATATCATCTTCTAGAAAGGCTCGGACAATTTTCTCTTCCAACGACTTACCATCAGCATTTTGAACAGGTACTAGCTTATAGAAACAGCAGCAAGCGTCATTCTGTTCGACAACGTACGTAATGTACAACATCAAATGTTTTTCAGAAAACCTATCCGTAGACTCGTCCACAGAAATTGAAAAACAGTCAGTCACTTTGATAAAATTCACTCATTTTAAACGTAATTGTTCTGCAATAAAATTGGTCATTGCCGCCACAGTCTTGTCTGTATTAAGATGTGTCCCCATGTCTAAGCCATTTGCGATCTGTAGATTTATAAGCTCCGGATGATCACGGAAACTCCACTCTCTTTTCGCTGCTACATAAACTGACCTTAACACTTTAACAGTTGTATCTTACTTCTCCTTCCGACTTTTCATAAACAAATCACGAGTACTCGCTGCACACGCTTCTAGAACCTGTTTCTTACACACATTTCGTCCTGTTGCACACAGTGAGAATAAATTACGCTATTTTCGTGTTTATAAACAGCGTCCAGATTCTTCTTTTTATTTTTCCTCATTACACCGTATTTTGCCCAAGGTAAATAATTAGATGAAGTTCCTACCATTTTACACACGTGTTGCGAATGCTTAACACACATACTACACATCATTACTTGCCAGTCTTTCACATTGGTAGTAAACAACAACCAGGCTCGATTTTTCTGCCAAGACGTCGAAAACTTCTCCGTTGCAACCAGCATTGATGATCCTGGATTATCTTCATTGCTGCATTCGACATTGTGCTCGCTGCGTAGAGGACCTTATGTAACAATTCATCACATTTAGGTTTGTATTGGATTTTTCCTGCACATCATCTTCATATGTCACTGACTGAACTTGCGTTGTGACTGGTAGTGACTGTATATTATCATTATCAATTTTAAAGAAGTTAGTAATTAAACTATTCTTACTTTTTACCGCACGTTTCATTTCTAGATTGTCCGGCTCCATGGATAAATGGTTAGCGTGCTGGCCTATGGTCACAGGGATCCCGGGTTCGATTCCCGACAGGGTCACGAATTTTAACCATCATTGGTTAATTTCGCTGGCACGGGGGCTGGGTGTATATGTTGTATACATCATCATTTCATCCTCATCACGACGCGCAGATCGCCTACGGGAGTCAAATCAAAAGACCTGCACCTGGCGAGCCGAACATGTCCTCGGACACTCCCGGCACTAAAAGCCATACGACCGGGCGAGTTGGCCGTGCGCGTAGAGGCGCTCGGCTGTGAGCTTGCATCCGGGAGATAGTAGGTTCGAATCCCACTATCGGCAGCCCTGAAAATGGTTTTCCGTGGTTTCCCATTTTCACACCAGGCAAATGCTGGGGCTGTACCTTAATTAAGGCCACGGCCGCTTCCTTCCAACTCCTAGGCCTTTCCTATCCCATCGTCGCCATAAGACCTATCTGTGTCGGTGCGACGTAAAGCCCCTAGCAAAAAAAAAGCCATACGACATTTAATTTAATTTAATTTCATTTCATTTCATTTCGTTTCATTTCTAGATTCTCGACCTCGACTGTTCGTTACCATGTACAAGCTAACAGATTGCAGACTGGTGCCAATGGCGCATTTGGCAGCGGTAAAGTCAGACAACTTCATCTAAAATCCAGACGGGAGGGCTGTTCTACGGAGTAAGAGAGAAGTCGGCGCAGCGAAGGAGAAAGAAAGAAAATCGGCTGAGAAGTTTATGAGAGACTGTCCCTTTCCTAAGAAAGGCCAGGCGAGGCGCGGTTTGACCTAATTTATTGCTTTATTAGTGGAACCTTCCTCTACCAGGGCTAAATTCCGACTGAACAAATTTGTCAGTTTGTACACTCCTTAAGTGTATATTGTCCTATTGGCTACCTATTGGAGTGGTGTACGCTCGAGCTACTTCTTTTTGCCTGGGTTTCAGATGGTCCTGCCAGATTGAAACAGGAACAATAGGTTGCAGGTGCGGAATTGCCACGACTACGTTGCTTTATTGCTCACGGTCTGGCAGCCATTCTATTATTTCTATATTATGTGTATTATTGGCAAGGTTTTTATGAAAATATGTACAGCAAGAATATTCATTTCAGTAATATATGTGTTATACATTTTCCTCATTACTTTATAATGAAAGATCCCACCCCCTCTCCGGGCGATTTTATTGGGGGGGAACCACTGAGATAAAATTGTCGGTGGGGGAAAAACCTCCATCCCCCCGCGATTTCGCACCCTGACTGTCTCGATAACCCTCTCGCTCCACCGCAGTCCAGGTCTCTCCAGCATGCTGGCGCGGCGCGGAACAGAGCTACCCCAGCGAAATTTAAGTCGCTTGGTTGACGCATGGGCTTTAAGCCTCCTTCTCTTGGGGAGGCGGGGTGATAGTTGTTGACCTCGCTCGAAATTCATAGCGTCTTACGGTGGCGGAGCGCAACTAGCTTGGGTACATGTTATTTGTAATAGTTAACACTCGAAGTGTTCAGCGCCGCACACCAGAGGCTACAAGAAAAAAGCAGTATGGCCACTTGCACATAGTCTTGCTAATAAAATTGTCATTTTATGAACTCAGTTGTAATAAAAGTACTTAGTTTATTTTTGAATCTGGGCATGTATGAAGTTTTTGGGAGCGATTCATTGATGGCACGTGTAGCATGAACACAGAGCCAAGTGCGAAGTACAAGAATTTTTGTAGTTGGTTGTTCTCTACGAGTGGGTTTGCCCATAATGGTGGTATATTGTGAATTTTTGTAGCGCTCCTCTTGGATTATAGATGAAGTTTTCTCGTGTTCTGTGGCATTCGTGAATATAACAGTGGTATAAGTCGTGAGGAATATTTTCCCTCCACTGTCGTTGCTGTACCTACGCTCAGTAAGCGAGTGAAACAGTAAAACTTCGGCGACGGTAAAATACCAGCTAAACTTTGCTCATTCAGTTTAAGTTAGGCTTTTTAAGTTTAAAAAAATAGTCCCAGTATATTTCTGTGAGAACCATGACTGTAGGCCCTACTTTTAAAAAGCGGTAGCGGGTGAAACTGTAAGTACGTAGTTTAAAATCTGCTCTAGCTTAAATTATAATGGTGCCGTCACTGCCGTGAAATTTGTGCGTGTATGTGTTTAAAAATATTCTTATTCAAGTAAGTTACAATTTTTATAAGTTCTTTAATACCGGTACATAAATTGTCTAATGCATTTATTATTATCTTATCCGTTTTGCTTGTTATATTTCCACTTAGTTATCTAGTGAGTTCACTGGCCCCGCGGTGTAGGGGTAGCGTGCCTGCCTCTTACCCGGAGGCCCCGGGTTCGATTCCCGGCCAGGCCAGGGACTTTTACCTGGACCTGAGGGCTGGTTCGAGGTCCACTCAGCCTATGTGATTAGAATTGAGGAGCTATCTGACGATGAGATAGCGGCCCCGGTCTAGAAAGCCAAGAATAACGGCCGAGAAGATTCGTCGTGCTGACCACACGACACCTCGTAATCTGCAGGCCTTCGGGCTGAGCAGCGGTCACTTGGTAGGCCAAGGCCCTTCAAGGGCTGTAGTGCTATGGGGTTTGGTTTTTTAATCTAGTGAGTTCATAAAATAGCAATGTTGGCTATAAAGAGATTGGTGGGGCTGCGATTGCTTTTTTTATAATTTTTGCAGCTGGGGTAACGAATGTATTCACCGCATGCCACTGAGTCAGGCATTGCTTTCACTTACTGGCACTGGGCTCTTCACTTTCATCTTCTCTATCCGACCTCCTTTGGTCAACTCTTGTTCTCTTCCGACCACATCAGTACGAGGTTTGGGACTCCCAGGGAGTCTTTTATTTCCTTAACTTTTACGGCCCTTGCCTTTCGTTTGGTGACAGGCCTCGCTTTTTCGTTCAAATGGTCGAATCTCTTCCGTCCTAATGATTAATTTATGAAATTAAAAATATTACAAAATCTAGTTGCACATGATTTCAAGTTGAGGCTATCTAAATGTGTCACAAAAATATCGGAAGAAAATATGCAGTAGTTCTGCAGAAAATGCACCATAACATTTTAAAGATATGTAAAAATGTAACTTTAAAATGTTTTTACATTTTATTTTAAAATTATACTAAAAATGTACCACTACATCAGACATGGTATTGAGTATGTGAAAACAAAATTTCAGCGAAATGCTCTTGAAACTGTGGAAGTTATGCACATTTATCTTTGAACATGTTTTTTCACCTACATCTACCTTTAAAGAGAGGGTGGTTATCTCATTTCATTTTCCTTTAAAACAATTATCATCAAGAACACGATCTTCACAACTACAAGGATAAAGAGAGACATACCATTTGAAGCAAAATCCAGGTGTCTGCATGAAAGATGCTGAAAAAGTAACCGAAGAAGGATTTTCCAAATTGGGATACTGGTCGCTAGAAGAGAGAAGATAAATAATAACGTTATTCGTTTAATATACCTTCAATAACTAGAGATCAGAATGTTGTAATTTTGTCCCAGAACAGTTGTTTAACGTGCTCGATGACAACGACATGGAATTGTCTTATTTACACTCCCTTAAATGTCATCGACGTCAGTTGAATCGAATCCACAAACTTGGGAAGAGAAGGACATATACTAACCGACTGTGCTACTGAGATCGATCCTTGGAAAATACTACCAGAGTAACTACTCAAACATAGAACAAATGGTAAAGCCTTGGAGATAATTTGAAACGCAGGTTGCTTCCCCATGATGACGAAAATTTCAGGTCTTTCATAGAAAATATGTACTATTTTGGATAGTGCGAAGTGGTCGCATGATCTAGTCAATTCCTCGCCTGTAAGGGAAGAGAATCTACGCTAGATCGTAATCAAACAGGTCTCTACCATCTACATATGAAACAAGACATGGCTTCAGAGAATTAGGCTACATTGATTGCAATGGAGGAAACATTTCTAAACAATTTATTGAAACTAATCCTCGTTATATACTAACGGCAGAAAAAAGGCGAAACACTACGTATTTCAGACAAAATTTAATGTTAGTCCATTTGAAAACTGATAAAAAAATCAAATATTATGACTAGTGCTCGGAAGTTGAGGAAAAATCCTTTCTTTCTCTCGAGTGACCGAAGATGAGGCAGTTGTATGCCAGAACATGGTGGGTTTTACTTGTCATTTTTTTTGCCTTTTTCTGCGGTTATTGGCTTATTGGTCCACTTTTAGCCATTTTAAGGTCTTAACGGCGTTTTGGGCAAATCCACCTTCTTTCGACTCGATTTTTACCGCCGTTTCTCAATTCGAATCATTATTAGCTCACCCATCACCTCTGAAACACCCTTTTCTCTAGTAAATACATAGAGGACATTTGAACTATGTCTGAAAAGAGAGAAAATGAAATGAAAAATGAAACTAGTGCTTGAAAAAATCCAGTAGTATCCAGTAGATAAGTGAAATATTGAAAGGAGAAAATTTTGATGTGAGTGATTTTGAAGAGGAAAATCTCACTTGATTCAAGTATGAAGATCCGTTGATGTGGTAGGAAGTTCTAGATGTTTCACAACGTGCTGTCTGAAAATTGGCGATCTTTTACACCTAAGAACCTGGAGATGACTATTGTGATATACTGCAAAGCCAACTGGGGTAAGATTTTCGAATTCCAATTTCTGTAACCCTACTGTGGTTAAGCCAAATATAATTCCAATTAGCCTATACTAATTTCAATTTATTTCTCCAAGATGTCCGTTGCGGGTTCACCGAATTCATTCTAGGTGGAAAAAATATTTCATTGTAAATTCTGCAACACAGAATTCATTTTTCAAATTATATTAATCTAAAAATATATACCGTCTGAAAAAAAGAAGCATATCACTGATATATTTTTACACTGTATGTTGCAGAATTTTGCATTCTTGATCATTATATTAATTAAACTAGCAATTACCCGCGGCTTCGCTCGCGTGGATTTCGCAATTTGATCAAAGTAATCATTCCTCGGCATTATACTAAGACATTATCTGAAAATCCCCAAAGTATAAAAACTCGCCCAAAAATTGAGTTTCATTTATCTCAGAAAATCTTTGTTTGTGGTATTACCTTTTTGGGCTAAGGCGACCATGCGACATATAAATGTACATGTGAGATACAGTCTTCTCTCAAGTCGAAAAAATAAATACATGTCTCTTTATTTTAAAAGGAGATTCCAAATACCTATTCCCACATCTGTAACATCTTCAGTTTTTGAGATATATATATATATATATATATATATATAAGTATCACTATAAAAAGAATTCAACCCCTTAATCAGTCCTTCCCCAACACTCACCCCCATCTAAGTGTATTTTCCGAAAACAAAAATACATGTTTCTTTACTTTTAAAGGAGATTCCAAATACCAATTTTTACGTCTGTAACATGTTCAGTTACTAATATATAAGTATCCTCATAAAAAAAATTCAACTGTCTTTCATTTCTTTTCACCCCCTGTTAAGTGCCTTCTCCGAGAACAAAAATGTACAGTTTCCTGTATTTTTAAAGGACTTTCCAAATACCAAGTTTCCTGTCTCTAACATGTTAAGTTTTTGACATATAATGTAGATATGCCAGTACTCATTTTAAAAATTCACCCGCTTTTCCAATTCTTTTCAGCCTCTTAACTGGATTTTCCGAAAACAAAAAAACACTTGTTTCATTATTTTTAAAGGAGATTCTAAATACCTGTTTTTATGCCTGTACGTCTGTAACACCTTCAGTTTTTGAGATAAATGTATGTATACTCATAACAATAATTCAACTTCTTCTTCTTCTTAATCTTCTTCACTTATTTCCACACCTCTCCCGCCTTAAGTGGACTAAAACAAAAAAAATACGTGTTTCTTTATTTTGAAAGGAAATTCAAAACACCAACTTTCACGTCCGTAACAGCTCCAGTTTTTAAGATAAGGTGTGCTCATAAATAAATTTCAACTCATTTACTTATTTTCAACCCCACGCCCCTTACGTCGATTTTCCGGGGGAAAATGCGTGTTTCTTCATTTTTAAGGGAGATTCCACGTCTGTAACATCTTCAAATTTTGAGATATAAGTATACTCATGAAAGTAATTCAACTTTTTTTTCACCACCCTTCCTACCCGTTAAGTTGATCCCCCCTCCCCGAAAGTGCGTGTTTCTGTATTTTTAAAGGAGGTTACGAATACCAGTTTTCACCTCTTTAAAATCTTTAGTTTTTGAGATAAAAGTATCCTCACACAAAGAATTCAACTAATTTTTCAATTCATTCACCCCGTAAGTGGATTTTCCGAAGACAAAAGAACATGTATTTCTTTACTTTGAAATAAGATTCCAAATACTAATGTTCATGCCTCTAACATCTTCAGTTTTTGAGATATAAGTACCCTCATAAAAAGAATTCAACTCCTTTTGCACCCCAGCCCGTTAAGTTGCTTCCTCCCTCCCCCAGAAAATGCGTGTTACTTAATTTTTTAAGGTGATTCCAAATACAAATTTTCACGTGTGTAACCTTAAGTTTTTGAGATATAAGTTTCTCCATAAAAAGAATTAAACTTTTTCACTTCCTTTCACCCTCCCCCCTTAAGTGAATTTTCCGGGAAACCAAACAAACTTGTTTCTTTATTTATAAATGAGCTTCCAAATGCCAATTATCACGACTGTAACATCTTCAGTTTTGAGATATAAGTATCGTCATGAAAAATAATTCAACTCCTTTTTCACTCCACCCCCGCCCGTTCAGTTGGTTTCCCCCCACCCTAAAATGCGTGATTCTTTATTTTTATAGGAGATTCCAAATACCGATTTCCACGTTTGTAACCTTCAGTTCTGAGATATTACTTTCTCCAGAAAAAGAAATCTTTTTTGTTTTACTTCCTTTCACACTCCCCACGCAAGTGAATTTTCCAAAAACAAACAGTACCCGTTTCTTTAAAAGAGCTTCCAAATACGAATTATCACGACTGTAACATATTCAGTTTTTGAGATGTATGTATCCTCGTAAAAGAAATTCCTCTCCGTTTTCATCACCCTCCCCTACCAAGTTTATTCCCCCCAAATGCGTGTTTCATTATTTTTAAAGGAGATTCCAAATACCATTTTTCACGTTTGTAACATCTTTAGATTTTTTGGTGTATATATATATATATATACATTCTCATACAAATAATTCAACTAATTTTTCTATTCTTTTACCCCCGCCCCCGTTAAGTGTTTCTTCCGGAAACCAAAGAATACGTGTTTCCTTATTTTTAAAGGAGATGCCAAATACCTTTTTTTACGTCTGCGACATGTTAGGTTTTGGAGATATACTGTAGATACGTCGAAATACGAAAGAAAAACTGAAGAAACGGCAATCTTACCGTACATGTCCAGCATCCTTGAAGAGAAAAACGGCATATACGTGTTTTATGTAGGAGTTTTCGGTTTGTTTGCAATCTAAAAAAAATCTGCAACAGTTGCAGCGGGAACAAATGGATATTGCACCATCAGTGCAGAACTTCAGTGCCGGAATGATAGGTTCCAAAGTGTGCTGCACGTTTTCATTTATGGATTTTTTCGTTTACGCTTGTTGTGTTCTGGATCAGTGAAAAGTGATCTGTTTGGAAATTGCTGTGTATTTTTATAATTTTACTGACAACAACGATCAAGGTGAAATTTAGACGATGATTGCGTACTGTGAATAAGAAAGAACGGGAAATATATATAATGTTTGCATTATTTGATCGTACATACTGTATATTCATATTATGAGAAATTATTACATGCTAATCAGATTGATTGAGATGACTGTGTACATATTTGCTAACCATTTTTTATTGTAGAAAACTTCTGCTAGTAAAAGTAACTAGATATTACCAAAATAACCCTAAAATCATTTACGTAGAGACATCTGTTGGAGGACGACAGATACTAAATATGACGATAACTGCGCTGTTTATTACCAGGGCTTATAAATCTGGATTTAAGTTTCCGGAAACTCATTAAAGTTAACAGCGCATTTAAAGTTAAAAGCGCATTTAGGTAACTCACTGGTAACTGTGGTGTACCAGAAACCGGCCATTAGAAGATAAACTAACTGTTGCAGGCAAGCTATAATATCCACAAAAATACGCGGCGCGAGAATTCACAACAATGAACCTGTTTGTGGTTATTCATGTCCAAAGGCGAAAACGGCAATATTGGTTTTGTAATTGTGCGATCGATGTTCATCAATTATTGCTCTGAAACTTTTCAAATGGGCTAATTAACTTATGATATAACTTATTGTCATATTGCTGTAATGCCATACTCATAACATTTAATTTATACAATGTTTCAAATGGACTAACATTACATTTTGTCTGAAATACGTAGTGTTTCGCTTGTTTTGCTGGTGAGTGTATGTTGATACACTTCTTGTAAACACTTCAGATTGTGAAAGAGGCTTCAATAAAATTAACTCATTAACTTAGGAACCTTCTTTCCGTTGGGCAACTTTCGACCGCCTTTATATCTCTTTATACCTTCTCTACATCCATACCACCGTCGTATTACATCAAATTCTCGATTAAAAAGTCACGTTGATGACACCAATCCAGTAAGCTGATCTGCAAGTGCATCAATGCATGTTAGATTGGTGCAATAGTATCTGAAAAATATTTGTGGGAAAACCCCCACCCCCACCCGCTGCCCCAGACTACAGGACCACCAGCTTTACGTAAAATCTGGCAATAGAGATCTGACTTTTCAATTCAAAAATCCCATGCAATGATCGGTATTCATACCACGGTTGCCTTGATAAGAAACCTGTGACGATGTCGTCCAACTTTCACCTCCCCAATCGTAGTCTCTTACACCACTGGCACTCTGGTGCAATTCCAGTCACACGGTAGATCTTACGCAACTGGTTGCATTGAAACAGTTATAGCCCTATTTGAAGTCACTGATTGGATTGGACTCGACTAGATTGAATTGGACTGGATTGGAATAACTCTCGCCCCTCATTCAGAAAGTATACCGTACTGGAACATTACACTAAAGTTCCTCGCGCCAGAAACTGCTCTAGAATAGTTTTATTTATTTATTTATTTATTTATTTATTTATTTATTTATTTATTTATTTATTACAGCTGGAGTCTCTCGAGTCAGTGACTTTAGTGGGATAGTCAAAATCCTTATCTACCAAATAAAAGACCAGTCAGTAAAGTTCACAACCCCTTTAGTTCGTTTCTTTATGTTCTACTGGTTGGTTCGATGTACCGTAGTAATAAGTCGCCTACTAACAAAGTTCATGTCATCAGATATCATTCAGAACACTAGCACTCCAAAGATAATTTCGTTGTTTCCTGGATCTCGGGTGTGGTTATGTCCGATAAGAATTATCTACGTGATACCGATAAAAATTGCTCTGGTGAACTCTTGGAATCGGTGAGTCATTAACTATGAAAGAATGACGAGAGCTGAAATATTCTGAAGCAGGGCTATATCTCTGCTCAAATCTCAAATATTTTTCTTAGGAATTGGTAGGACGCTGATGTTATTGATTAATTTAAAGAGCTAAGTACATTCCTGTATACCAGTGCGTGTAGGAAAGTTGTCTCAAGACCCGGGAAAGACAAGTGAATGTGAAAGAAGCCAGGAATACTTATGGAAAGTCGAATTTCAAACTTTAATCGAAACTGTTAGCATCAGTTACCACGACGTAATTAAAAGGTTAGGTCGTAATGGGGAGTTTTTTCATCAGAGGGTGCGTGAGAGCTGAGTGGTATAGTCACCGCGGTTCGTATCACAGTCAATGACCTCCATAATGTTGTGAGATGGACAGCAGGCAATGGTATGATGATAAACGGAGTTAAAAGTCAGGTTATGAGTTTCACAAATAGTAAAAGTCCTCTCAGTTTTAATTACTGGGCTGATGGGGTGACAGCTCCTTATGGGGATCACTGTAAGTATCTAGGTGTTAAATATAAGGAAAGATCATCGTTGGGGTAATCACATAAATGGGATTGTAAATAAGGGGTACAGATCTCTGCACATGGTTATGAGGATATTCAGGGGTTGTAGAAAGGATGTAAAGAAGAGGGAATATAAGTCTCAGGTAAGACCCCAACTAGAGTATGGTTCCAGTGTATGGTACACTTACCAGGATTACTTGATTCAAGAACTGAAAAAAATCCAAAGTAAAGCAGCTCGATTTGTTCTGGGTGATTTCCGAGAAAGGAGTAGCGTTACAAAAATGTTACAAAGTTTGGGCTGGGAAGACTTGGGAGAAAGAAGACGAGCTGCTCGGCTAAGGGATATGTTCCGAGCTGTCAGTAGAGAGATGGCATGGAATGACATCAGTAGACGAATAAGTTTAAGTGATGTATTTAAAAGCAGGAAAGGTCACAATCTATATATATAAAATAAGAGTTTTGTCTGTACATTGCTCAGAATTTGAAAATAATGGTATTTCTGTATCGGTCATGTCCATAGTAACAAGAAAATGCACTTTTTGCATTTCCGTAATTTCTGTCTGTCTGTATGTATGTATGTATGTATGTATGTACACGCTTCACAAGAAAACGGCTGGAGAGAATTTAATGAAAATCGGTATGTGAAGTCGGGGGATAAGCCTCTACAATCTAGGCTATAAATCATTTTACTCACGCTGAGTGAAATGGTAGTTTAGGGGAAGGACTAAAATTGAATTCTCAACTATTTATGTTATTAGTGGTCTAATGAAAATCGGTATGTGAAGTCGGGGATGAGCCTCTACAATCTAGGCTATAAATCATTTTACTCACGCTGAGTGAAATGGTAGTTTAGGGGAAGGCCTAAAATTGAATTCTCAACTATTTATGTTATTAGTGGTCGTATTTTGAAGAAAATGGGTATGCAAAGTTGGGGAATAAGTTGCTACAATCTAGGCTATCAATAATTGTATTCACGCTGAGAGAAATGGTAGTTTAGGGGAAGGCCTAAAATGTAATTCTCAAATATTTCTTATTAGAGGTGTAATCGATGAATGCTACATAACTAAGGTTATATAGAATTAAATTTCCTATTATTCATGTCTTATACATTATTACCGTACTGGCTATGATCACGAAGATATTCATGAATTTGGATTTTTGTTACTAAGTTCATATCAGCACCGAGTAACGAGAAAATGGGTAAACAGTATTTAATGAAAATCGGTATGTAAATTCGGAGAATAAGAAACTACAGTTTACGGTATAAAATATTTTACAAATCACAGAGTCGAAAGAAAACTAAATGTGAAGGCCTACAATATAGAAAGCTCATAACATTGATCAACAATACCATTACATTGACCATTGTTTGTCGTGATGTGCTTTGTGTCTTCAGTTGCCCCTCATCTCCGGTAGATAGGATTACTGCTGCGTACAGAGTATTTTTATTTGATTTACGTCGCACTGACATAGATAGGTTTTATGGCGACGATGGGATAGGAAAGGGCTAGGAGTGCCTTAGGCCTTAATTAAGGTACAGGCCCAGCATTTGATTGGTGTGAAACTGGGAAACCACAGAATACCATCTTCAGCACTGCCGACAATGGGGTTCGAATCCACTATCTCTCGGATGCAAGCTCACAGCTGCGCACCGCTAACCACACGGTCAACTCGCCCAGTCGTACAGAGTGTAACGGCCTGCCTGAATATTGATGGGAAGTAGCTGGGGAGTTAGATAACTTTCTTCTTTACCATGCCATTCCCCTGGTTTATAAATTTTCTGATACTACTGGTACGTAACACACTGGACCATCATAGCATTCGGGCTATTCAATCCCTACTCTGAGGCACTGATTGGAATGAACAGTGTGCATATTTAGCAGAATAATGGCAGATGAGTGTTCATGGCAATATGCAGCCTGGTCATCTCAGCTCTGGAACTTTGGACTATTAGATTGGCACCGCAATCTAACCGCAGCACTGTTCGTTAAAAGTGATAAAACGTGCGGCTCTCCATTTGATCGAGTATTTTACATGATAGCATTGCTTTTAATCGCTACATTCATACTTGCGTTTTTGTAATGACCTATGTTGATTTCAGTTAGGAAAACTACAAAGTCAGTCTTTCTGAGAATCCCGTAGCGAAGCACGGGTACATCAGCTAGTATGAAGATAAAGTTGGAATTCAAGAGGA
The DNA here is from genome assembly GCF_040414725.1 of Anabrus simplex. Classification (NCBI taxonomy): domain Eukaryota; kingdom Metazoa; phylum Arthropoda; class Insecta; order Orthoptera; family Tettigoniidae; genus Anabrus; species Anabrus simplex. Next base: position 1,050,765,913 of record NC_090266.1, read on the forward strand.
CAAATTGGGGCAAATATTCGTTTATAGGAAGGGGAGCTTGGGATAGGAATAACTTACCAAGGGAGATGTTCAATAAATATCCAATGTCTTTGAAATCATTTAAGAAAAGGCTAGGAAAACAACAGATAGGGAATCTGCCAACTGGGCGACTGGCCTAAATGCAGATCAGTATTGATTGATTGATTGATTGATTGATTGATTGATTGACACAATGGATGTGAGATTTTTGAAATGAGATATCACGTCCCCGTGATTCGGGTTTCACTTAAAACTGGAGGCACCCAAGCTATAATCCCCTATATATACCCTTCCATTTTTCACTATTTTTTTTTTTTTTTTTTTTTTTTTTTTGCTAGTTGCTTTACGTCGCACCGACACAGATAGGTCTTATGGCGACGATGGTACAGGAGAGGGCTAGGAGTGGAAAGGAAGCGTCCGTGGCCTTAATTAAGGTACAGCCCCAGCATTTGCCTCGTGTGAAAATGGGAAACCACGGAAAACCATCTTCAGGGCTGCCGACAGTGGGGTTCGAACCCACTATTTCCCGAATACTGGATACTGGCCGCACTTAAGCGACTGCAGCTATCGAGCTCGGTCACTAAAATTTGTATGACTGCTCGGTCAGTCGCGAAAAACTACAAGCTTGCTTTGTGCGTGTGCGTGTGTGTGTGTTCCTTTTCGTCATAAAACGTCGTACCTTATCCAAATCTAGACTTTGACGAGCAAGTCAGTGCACATCACCGATCATGTACGCTAGGCTGGAGTTTACTTGCCATACGGTGGCCATTTACTTTCCGCTTCTTTTTCAGTCAACAGTAGAGGAAAGTAGCCTTGTTTATTTAATACTTTCAAGATGATCATAAATTAATGTCTACGAACATTATAGAATTGTTGCGAAACTATTTCTCTACTGAGAAGAGCGTAATTCATATTCATAAAATACACATTTCTAGTCATAGCTCGATTTTGTTTAAATATTGAAATTTGATTCCTAATATCAATGCTTAATATGGGATTGGATTTCCAAGGTAAATACATAAATAACTACGACTGCAGACAATTACACAGAATAGGCTTATTGCCAGCCTTTGCTGGCGGGACGTAGTGTTTACAGCGTAGTATGTCTTCTGGAATAGGCTAGAGCAATTTTGTTACTTTCATTGATCTGTCTCTGTCGTATCCTCCGCTTTGACAATATGAAAGTGACTGAGGTATGAGTGATGCTAGTAATGCCATTCCTTATGCAGCCAGTCCCTGCTGTGAATGGTGCGGAAATGTTGCTCATATGGTCGGTTGGTGCATGCATTTCAGTGGGCTTGGCAGACTGATATGTAATAGCAACTTCTGGCTCGGTGAGGAAAGCAACGGGAAAATACCTATATCCTCATTTCTCTAGTACGCCTCTTCAGTGATGCCTAGGCCATCTATGACAGCTGATGGCGGAGCTGTTGAGGATACAACCAGCCTTAGGACTGAGGTCTGTACATACATACAGGCCTATTGCATTTATTTAACAGGATCGATGGGTGCGCAGACTCATCGTTCTGGATTCAAAACCCGAAAAGGTTAAATTTGCTTGCTATTAGTGTTTGAGCATTCTTATTCTCTTTTGTCCATTTTTTTCTTTTCCCAAACACATTTCGCAGAGGAATCTGGCTAACGTATCACTTGCACAAGCAGTGTGTGTCCACTTCAAACATTACCTACACCTTACCCAGGTCGGACGTCCGAGAAAACGCCTGCACAATACGCTCCGCATCTTCATCCTCTCTTTCGTTTCGCTACTCGTCTTCCGACTCCAGAAGCACGATGTTGTAGTCTACTACGGATGATGAAGATTCAACCGCAAACTTTTTTGCCCTTTTATTTGTTGTTGTTTTTGTTGTTGAATTTCGTTTCTGTGAAGACAATTTGAAAGCTCGTTTGGCTTTCGGCAGGGCGGTGGTGGCATTATTCGATTTCTAAAGCATGAGCTGAGCTTTGTGCGGTGAACTTGTGTCACCGAATGTGTTCGGCTGCTCATTCATCGTTAGTATATAAATAAATAAATAAATAAATAAATAAATAAATAAATAAATAAATAAATAAATAAATAAATAAATAAATAAATAAATAAATAAATAAATAAATACAAGTACTGAATTATTATTATTATTATTATTATTATTATTATTATTATTATTATTATTATTATTATTATTATTATTATTCAGCTAGCGGTCAGTTATTTTTCTCAATGAATAAGCGGAAATAATTCTAATAACATTAATATCAAAAGAAACAACCACACAATAGGGAACCTGCGATGTTGGGTTACTCAAGCTTCCATCTAAAGTAGAAATGCAGTTACGCCAAGATCTAAAGCAGCAACTGATAGCTTCATGTTCTTACTCTCACTCAAAAAGGGGTTTGCTGCGAACAAAAATTACCTTCCTATGGGTGTAGGCCCCGATTTCGATTCCTGGCCAGGTCAGAGATTTTTACATGCATCTGAAGGCTGGTTCGAGGTCCACTCAGCCTACGTGATTACAATTGAGCTACCTGACGGTGAGATAGCGGCCCCGGTCGAGAAAGACAAGAATAACGACCGAGAGGATCCGTCGTGCTGACCACACGACACCTCGCAATCTGCAGGCCTTCGGGCTGAGCAGCGGTCGCTTGGTAGGCCATGACCCTTCGGGCCTGTTGTTGCGCCATGGGGTTGGTTTGGTATGGGTGTAGGCAAAGATGTCAGTATCAACAAATTACCTCGAAGAGCGAACTTTTTTCTTCAATTCACTATAGTGGCCTCACATGCAAGAATGTGGGAGCGTACTGGCAGAACGTGTTTCAGCATGAGCTTTTGTAGTTCGTTAAGTCTCAACGCGATTTGAGTACCTATCGGCTGAGTTATTTAAGTACTGTACACCGAGCTCGATAGCTGCAGTCGCTTAAGTGCGGCCAGTATCCAGTAATCGGGAGATAGTGGGTTCGAGCCCCACTGTCGGCAGCCCTGAAGATGGTTTCCCGTGGTTTCCCATTTTCACACCAGGCAAATGCTGGGGCTGTACCTTAATTAAGGCCACGGCCGCTTCCTCCCAATTCCTAGGCCTTTCCTATCCCAACGTCGCCATAAGGCTTATATGTGTCGGTGCGACGTAAAGCAAATAGCAAAAAAAAAAAAAAAAAGTACTGTACCTCATATTAAGAACCATCCCATATTAGGATACTTTCCTCTATGCAGTCTACCATCGAAGAACTGACCAAGTACAATATTTCTTAACTTCGTTCCAGTTAATGTTCCTGTTAACGTTCCTGTTAATGAAGGCGATCAAGGAATTAAAAAAGTACAAACAAACACTTCAATCTCAAAACATGAAGTTATTGGAACTTAGTAAGACAGCAGAGGTAAGGGAAGCAAAGAGGAGGAGACCGTTTAATAGATCTGTCCCGAGAAGCACTGACGAGAAGGAGGAAACGAATTCAGCTCAAGGGAGTCGTCAATTACTGAACTTGGCAACAGTGAGTCCTGTGTAGGTTTGGGCCGGCCCTATTAGCTGTCATCGGGTACCATGAGCGTTTTCAAACTCCCACTCACAGGAAGAGGATAAAGAAGTCTGCAAAGGATGAGGATGACTGGTTAAAAAAACGTGAAAGACATTCTAAATCTAGCTGGAAGACGACTAGTGTGTGCCAATGTATGTCGCGAAGACCTACGTATGTGAAAATAACTTTGGAAGCCACTCCTGGATTGAAGAAGTGCAAAACCAGGAGAAAACAGCAGTCAGAATAGACGCCGTTATACGTATCTCGAGCCTCTGGGAGGTTTATTTCCGTAGTGTGATTCAGTTATCGTTTGAGTTTTGTACGTAGATGTAAATACTGTTCTCGCCTAATGGAATGAATTATACTTCCGCAATAAGAAGGTTGTCAACCATATGGAGTAGTGGTAGCGTGCCTGCTTCTCACCCAGAGGCACCAGGTTCGGCCAGTTCAAGCATTTTAATCTGGACTGAGCATTACAACCGGGTTCAATCAGCCTCGTGAGTATAGCCGAAAAGCTCCTGATATGAAAGGAAGCGGACCCGGTCATGAAAGTCAAGCAATACACTTGAGGACGCCGTGCTGTCCATGTGGCACTCCAATATCTACAGGCCATCTCGCTGGGCTGCAGTCGTTTTGGCGAGCCAAGGACCTCAAGGATTCAATGTGTCATATTTTAAACAACATTTAAAAGTTAACAATATTTTTCTCAGCTACGATCAGCATTGTAAAGCCACCCTCATTTTAATATTAAATATATCAGTAATCCCGGAGAAAACCCAGATGTCATTTTTTCGGTTTTAATAATTTTTGCAGTAACCTTATAAGGCCAATGATCTCTATTCTTTGACACTAACAAGATAAGTAATTTCCTCATAATATTGAAGAAATAACCAAATTTTACTTCCAAGACTATTCAAGAATTCAAAACAGTCCCCGGCAAGAACCACATAAGTTGAGTTATCTTGTGAATATGCTGAATGTTGTAAATAAAAGTGGCTTCAACCAGATAAGTCAATTTGTCTTATGTGCAGTATATTTTCTGTGGTTATTGTGGACGTGGACTTTATCATCTTGTAAATTAATAAATAGCAGTGAATTATTATTATTATTATTATTATTATTATTATTATTATTATTTTGCTATTTGCTTTACGTCGCACCGACACAGTTAGGTCTTATGGCGACGATGGGACAGGGAGGGGCTAGGAGTTGGAAGGAAGTGGCCGTGGCCTTAGTTAAGGTACAACCCCAGCATTTGCCTGGTGTGAAAATGGGAAACCACGGAAAACCATTTTCAGGGCTGCCGACAGTGGGGCTCGAACCCACTATCTCCCGAATACTGGATACTGGCCGCACTTAAGCGACTGCAGCTATCCAGCTCGGTAGGCAGTGAATTTACACAGCTGCTTCTGTTTAAGAGAACTACTAAATCTTACTAGCTAACAATACACAAATGTGGCATGCACACTTTGGTTTTTATTGGTCCACAAAAATCCAACCAAAACCATTATTTCAAAAGCTGTTTCGTATAACGCAGAATGGTTTGACAACATCTGGTGAATCGGTGATTTCGTATTGTTTAAAAACAAAACATACTTCCCTTGAAAACTTAAGTATTTTTTAACTTATCTTGTTATTTCCTGGAATGAGTGAAATATCCCTGTTTTCACTTCAACCTGGTCCGCTCCACACACGACGATCAAACTATGAATCCATTCTTGAAAATGAAAATCCACAACCTTTTTCCAGTCATTCGACCGGGTCAAGAATTGAATGAATGAAGCCCCCATATAGCGGCGAGGATAGGAATTGTGCCTGTTGCACTCTTCTGGGGCAATGATTAATGACTGACGGTTGTAATTAAATTATATCGGAGAGTGTCACTGGAATGAAAGTTGACAGGCAAAATCGGAGTACACGGAGAAAAACCTGTCCCGCCTTCGCTTTGTCCAGCACAAATCTCACGTGGAGTGACTGGGATTTGAACCACGGAGCTCAGTGATGAAAGGCCGGTGCGCGGCTACCTGAGCCACGGAGGTTCAATGAATGTATTCTTACGTGCTTAAAAATACAGCATTATATCTTGTGATTACACAATAACATTTAACAGTTCACATAAAAAGGTAGTAGCCTCCGTGGCTCAGACGGCAGCGCGTCGGCCTCTCACCGCTGACTCCATGTGAGATTTGTGCTGGACAAAGCGGACTGGGACAGGTTTTTCTCCGGTTACTCCGGTTTTCCCTGTCATCTTTCATTCCAGCAACACTCTCCATTATCATTTCATAGCATTTATCACTCATTAATAAATCTCCTTGCGAGTGGCGACCCCATTGTAATAACAGCCTATATATGTTTCATTCATTACATCCCTGACTCGGTCAATGACTGGAAAACAGGTTGTAGGTTTTCATTTTTCATGTAGTAGGTAGGCATGAAGTCCGAGTAATCGATTGTTTCCGTATTAGCAGACATGCTTTCACGTATTGCAGAAATCTGTAGATCTAATGCGCGAGAGATCGCTATTCAGATCAAATAACTCAGCATCCGCACAGTGGTAGATTCAGGCAATATTCTCTGAGTAGGAGACATTCCATTTCTGCCTCATAGGGGAGGTGGAAACGCTAAGCAACTAAAAATTTGTCTCACAGAACGTCGAAGTCGACAAGTCATTGAAGCTTATGTGTTATTTATAGGGAAAATGCATATTTCGAAGGTTTTAGGCGTTATGTCATACTCTAGGCCTAAACAAAACAGTATATTTCCGCATGTTGTTGTTGTTGCTTGGATCATCAGTCCATAGGCTGGTTTGATGCAAAACTCCATGACACCCTACCATGAACTGAGCTTTTCATTTCTACTAACTTATTCTTTTCCTACCGCTTTTCCCACACCTATGGGGTCGCGGGTGCGAACTGCGTCGCACATGTGGATTTGGCCCTGTTTTACGGCCGGATGCCCTTCCTGACGCCAATCCTCTATGGAAGGATGTGATCACTACTGCGTGTTTCTGTGATGGTTGGTAGTGTGGTATGTTGTCTGAATATGAGCCAGAAGAATTAATCAGAAGCGATTAAAATCCCCGACCCGGCCGGGAATCGAACCCGGGACCTTCTGAGCCGAACGCCAGTACGCTGACCATTCAGCCAACGAGTCGGACTTTCATTTCTACTAACTACTACATCATTATTCTGCTCTAACCTGCTTGCCATATTTATACCTTGGTCTATCCCTTCCGTTCTTACCGCCTTCACTTATCGTATTCACAAAGACGCACACAGGAGATGCTCTCAATAGTGTACACTGTTTTATTTACAAATTATATACATATTATACACACACACTAATGAACTGCCATCTTCAAAACACTTGACTCGAAGAAGAAGAAGAAGAAGAAGAAGAAGAAGAAGAAGAAGAATGCCACATTAGCATGTCAACCAATTACCAACACAACAAAATCACAACATGAGTTCACACACTCGACTAACGACTTGCACTCACAACTCAACTGAACTCCCAAGACGGTCCTTTATATACCTTGCCTGGCCAGACTTCTAGAAAAGTATGACACAACATGTTTTTCTCGTATCTTCTTGAGACTCCAATAACCAATGTACAAATTGATAGAATGTTCTATAAAACTCTAGTGACAAAGATGCGTTGTTCTGGACTATTATCCTGTGTTGCTCAACATTACATTGGATTTATACATCATATTTACAGGTAATAATAAATTATACACTATTAATTACGTGTCCGACTCGTTGACTGAATGGTCAGCGCACTGACCTTCGGTTCAAAAGTCCCGGGTTCGATTCCCGGCCGGGTCGGGGATTTTAATCGCTTCTAATTAATTCTTCTGGCTCGGGGACTGGGTGTATGTGTCCGTCCGAACACTCTCCTCATCATATTCAGAAAACATACCACACTACCACCGCCAAAGAAACACACAATTGTGATTACATCAGTCCATATAGGGTTGGCGTCAGTACTATTATCTGGACTATTATCCTGTGTTGCTCAACATTACATTGGATTTATACATCATATTTACAGGTAATAATAAATTATACACTATTAATTACGTGTCCGACAAGGCCAAATCCACAGTTCGCACCTGCGACACCACAAATGTGCGAGAAAGCGGTAGCAAAAGAAGAAGAAGAAAAAGAAGACACTATAATGACGTGTTCTTACGTTAAATAAAGTCATATTAATATAAAAACAGCATACATATCGTGACATAACCTCACATGTTTCGTACATAACTATGTAAATAATAATAATACTACTAATAGACGTAAACAACTTCATAGCCACACCTCAAAAGTAATAATAATAATAATAATAATAATAATAATAATAATAATAAAAGTACGGGGCGAGTTGGCTGTGGGTTAGGGGCGCGCAGCTGTGAGCTTGCATCCGGGAGATAGTAGGTTCGAACCCCTCTGTTGGCAGCCCTGAAGATGGTTTTCCGTGGTTTCCCATTTTCACACCAGGCAAATGCTGGGGCTGTACCTAAGGCCACGGCCGCTTCCTTCCCACTCCCAGCCCTTCCTTGTCCCATCGTCGCCATAAGACCTATCTGTGTCGGTGCGACGTAAACCAACTAGCAAATAATAATAATAATAATAATAATAATAATAATAATAATAATAATAATAATAATAGTAATACCTACTAATCGAGCTCGATATTTTCACTGTTTACCCATGGGTTTAGATAATTGTTTCCAGGTTATACAAGTCCATTACACTTGCATCACACTTCCCTCAAAAACAAACTGATCAACTCCTGGGTGTCGTAAGATGTATCATATCATTCCGTCTCTTCTGGTCAAATTTGGCGAAATCGTTCTCCTCTCACCAATCTGATTCAGTATCTCTTCATTCGTGATTCAATCCACCCGTCTCACCTTCAGCATTCTTCTATAACACCACATTTTGGAAGCTTCTATTCTCATTCCTTCTGAGATAGGTATCGTCCATGTTTCACTTCCATTCAGTACCACACTCCAGATGAAAGTCTTCACACCATCCTTCTATTCCTTATATCAATGCTCAAAGTGAGCAAATTTCTTTTCATAAGAAAGGCCTTCCTTGCTTGTGCTAATTTGCATTTTGTCCTCCGTACTTCGCCAATGGCTGTAGACGTGTTGAAACACTGGATCCCGTGAGATCTCAGAAGTTAAGCAACACTGGGCGTGGTCAAGATTTGGATGGGTTGCCACGCGCTGTTGGTGGGGGGTTAGGGAATTGAGGAGCGGAAAGGAACTGGCCACCGTACCGTACGTAAACTCCGCCTCAGGCACACCTTTGCGGAGGTTCGGACCTGCCTTCGGGCAGAATACACCTTTACCTCCTTACTTCCGCCATCGTTAGTTCTTTTACTACCCAAGTAACAATATTCATCTACTTCCTTTACGGCTTTAATTCCTAGTCTAATATTTCCTGCATCACATGTAATTCGTTCCTTCCAAACACCCTGTGCTACTGTAATGGAGTCATGTATTTCACCTGTGCGCGTAAGCTGCGTAAACTAAATGTTTTTAGAATGGTTAGTCATAAGCATAAGTCTACTAACAAGGCAAGTCCTCCAAATGTCTTCCAATATTAATATAATATTGAATAAGTTCAGTCGCAAGCAGTGTTTATCGCACGGCCTGCAGATTTTAGCTGCCTACATAAAACAACAAAGTAGTGGCGCAGGAGCCCATCAAAGACCCTGACCTGCCAAGACAAAGTGCTGCCCATCCGAATGGCCTGCAAATATTGGAATGTCGTCCGGCTCCATGACTAAATGGTTAGCATGCTGGCCTTTGGTCACTGGGGTCCCGGGTTCGATTCCCAGCAGGGTCGGGAATTTTAACCAAAATTGGTTAATTCCCCTGGCACGGGGACGGGGTGTATGTGTCGTCTTCATCATCGTTTCATCCTCAAGGTTATGGACGTTAACCTTTCTTCAGCTGTCAGTCAAGTCTTACAGCGTCCGCACTCATAGTAATACTGTGAGTGCGGTGGACGCTGTTGCTGTAATAACATATAGATTTAAATATGTGATTTGATGTACTTTTCTGTGCAATTGTTCATTATAATGTACAATAGTTAGTTATTCAATATTTGTGTATACGGAATAGCCGTTTAAAAATAACATTGTTTTGTTGGAAAATATTTGTTACTTGTTGGATGACCCTTGTAAGTTAATTTTTTTTATTTCTTAAAAATTACAATGTGTGTATAGTCGCCTACGGGCGTCAAATCAAAAGACCTGCACCTGGCGAGCCGAAGTCCTCGGACATATGCCGGCACTAAAAGCCATACTCCATTTCATTTCATTGGAATGTCACGTTGTCAGTGCAACGATTCTTCAGCCGTAGTGCTTAGTTTTCGCGACCGGCGCGCTGCCTATTCAATCAGACAGCTCCACTTGGTCCAACATCAAAATCCTCGGGCTGATTGGGAATCGAAACCGGGCCTCCGAGTAAGAGGCACGTGCACGGTCTCGTGCTTTAGCTGACAAATGCTTGTCCAGCTCGGGCTTGATATCAGGAGAAAAAATTATAGGATTTTTTGACAGGTGAATTATATTTCAATACGGTAATCCTCCCCTGCGAACCATGTGACCTTGCCGCAGTGGGGAGGCTTGCGTAACCCAATGAAGCAGATAGCGGAGCCGCAGGTGCAACCATATCGGATGGGTATCCGTTGAGAGACCAGACTAACGAATGGTTCATCGAAAGGTGGGTAGCAACCTTTCGGAAGTTGCAAGGGCGGCAGTCTGGATGATTGACTGATATGGCCTTGTGAAAATACTCAACATGGCTTAGCTGTGTTGATACAGCTACACGGCTGAAAGCAACGGGAAACGAACGCCGTAACTAACTCCCGAGGACATACAGCTCTCTCTGTGTGAATGATGTACTAATGATGGCTTCCTCCCGCGTAAAATATTCCGGAGGTAAACTAGTTCCCCATTCGGACCTCCGGGTGGGGACTACACGAGGGGGGGGGGCGATCATCAGGAAGATGGATACTGACATTCTGGCGAGTCGGAGCGTGGAATGTTAGAAGTTTGAATCGTTGTGGTAGATTAGAGAATCTGAAAAGGGAGATGGATAGACTAAAGTTAGATGTAGTTTGTATAAATGAAGCACGTTGGCAGGAAGAACAGGATTTTTGGTCAGGCGACTACCGAATTATCAACACAAAATCAAAGGGGAAATGCAGGAGTTGGTTTAACAATGAATAAGAAAATAGGGCAGCGGGTAAGCTACTACGACCAGCATAGTGAAAGAATTATTGTCGTCAAAATAGACACCAAACCAATGTCCATCGCAATAGCGAAGTTCTATATGCCTACTAGCTCAGCGGATGATGTGGAAATCGAAAGAACATATGAGGAGATATAAGATTTGATACAATATGTAAAACGTGACGAGAATCTAATTGTGATGGGAGACTGGAATGCAGTGGTAAGCCAAGGAAGAGAAGGTAATACAGTAGGAGAATTCGAACTGGGACAAAGGAACGAAAGAGGAAGTCGGCTGGTTGAATTCTGCACTGATCATAATTTAGTCCTTGTCAATACTTGGTTCAAACACCACAAACGACGGCTGTATACGTGGACGAGACCTAAAGACATTGGAAGGTATCAAATAGACTTCATTATGATTAGGCAGAGATTCAGAAACCAGGTGTTGGATTGCAAAACTTTCCCAGGAGCAGACGTGACTCTAACCACAATTTGTTGGTCATGAAATGCCATCTGAAGCCGGAGAAATTGAAGAAAGGAAAGAATGCAAAAAGATGGGATCTAGACATGTTGAAAGAAAATAGTGTGAGAGATTGTTTCAAGGAACATGTTGCAAAAGGACTAAATGAAAAGGCTGAAGGAAACACAATAGAGGAAGAGTGGATAGTCATGAAAAATGAAGTCAATAGGGCTGCTGAAGAAATGTTAGTACGGAAGAAAAGATAAACTAAGAATCAGTGGATAACTCGGGAGATACTAGACCTGAATGATGAACGACGAAAATACAAGAATGCTAGAAATGAAGAGGGCAGAAAAGAATACAGGCGATTAAAGAATCAAGTGGATAGAAAGTGTAAGGTAGCTAAGGAAGACTGACTGAAGGAGAAGTGCAAAGATGTCGAAGGTTGTATGGTTCTAGGAAAGGTAGACGCTGCATACAGGAAAAATCAAGGAAAATTTTGGAGAAAGGAAATCTAGGTGTATGAATATTAAGAGCTCAGATGGAAAGCCACTTCTAGGGAAAGAAGACAAAGCAGAAAGATGGCAGGAACATATCCAACAGTTGTATCGAGGTGAAGATGTAGATAATTTGGTTGTGGAACAAGAAGAGGCTGTTGATGCTGATGAAATGGGAGACCCAATTTTGAGGCCAGAGTTTGACAGAGCTGTGAGCGACCTAAATAGGAACAAGGCACCTGGAATTGACAACATTCCCTCTGAATTACTGACTGCCTTAGGAGAAACCAGCATGGCAAGGTTATTCCATTTAGTGTGTAAGATGAATGAGACAGGAGAAGTCCCATCCGATTTTCGGCAGAATGTTTTTATACCTATTCCCAACAAAGCCGGTGCTGACAGGTGTGAAAACTATCGCACCATTAGTTTAGTATCTCATGCCTGTAAAATTTTAACACGTTTTATTTACAGAAGAATGGAAAGACAAGTTGAAGCTGAGTTGGGAGAAGATCAGTTTGGCTTCAGAAGAAATGTAGGAACACGTGAAGCAATCCTGACTTTACGTCTGATCTTAGGGGATCGAGTCAAGAAGGACAAGCCCACGTACATGGCATTCGTAGATCTAGAAAAGGCATTCGATAATGTTGATTGGTCCAAGCTATTTAAGATTCTGAAGGTGTTTGGGATCAGATACCGAGAACGAAGAATTATCTACAATCTGTATTAAAATCAGTCTGCAGTGATAAGAATCGAGGGCTTTGAAAAAGAAGCAGCAATCCAGAAAGAAGTGAGGCAAAGCTGCAGTTTGTCCCCTCTCCTTTTCAATGTTTACATAGAACAGGCAGTAAAGGAAAGCAAAGAGGAATTTGGAAAGGGAATCACAATCCAAGGAGAGGAAATCAAAACCTTGAGATTTGCCGATGATATTGTTATTTTATCTGAGACTGCAGAAGATCTCGAGAAGCTGCTGAATGGTATGGACGAAGTCTTGGGTGAGGTGTACAAGATGAAAATAAATTAAAGTAATGGAGTGCAGTCGAACGAAGGCAGGTGATGCAGGAAATATTAAATTAGGAAATGAAGTCTTAAAGGAAGTAGATGAATATTGTTACTTGGGTAGTAAAATAACTAACGAAGGCAGAAGTAAGGAGGACATAAAATGCAGATTAGCACAAACAAGGAAGAGCTTTCTTAAGAAAAGAAATTTGCTCACTTCAACATTGATATAGGAATTAGAAAAATGTTTTTGAAGACTTTCGTGTGGAGCGTTGCATTGTATGGAAGTGAAACATGGACGATAACTAGCTCAGAAAGAAAGAGAATAGAAGCTTTTGAAATGTGGTTTTACAGAAGAATGCTGAAGGTGAGATGGATAGATCGAATCACAAATGAAGAGATACTGAATCGAATTGGCGAGAGGAGATCGATTTGGCTAAATTTGACGAGAAGAGGAGATAGAATGATAGGACACAACTTAAGACACCCAGGACTTGTTCAGTTGGTTTTTGAAGGAAGTGTAGTTGGTAAGAACGGCAGTGCTAGACCAAGGTATGAATATGACAAGCAGATTAGTTCAGATGTAGGATGCAGTAGTTACGTAGAAATGAAAAGGTTAGAACAAGATAGGGTGGCATGGAGGGCTGCATTAAACCAGTCTTTGGACTGATGACTCCAACAACAACAACAACAACACGGTAGTAATACTACTAATACTACTACTACTACTACTACTACTACTAATAATAATAATAATAATAATAATAATGAAGTGAAACGCCGTGTGGCCTCGGGAGAGGCCTGGTGCAGGTCTTTTGATTTAACTGCCGTAGGCAACTTGCGCGTCGTGATGAGGATGAAGTTATGATGAAGACGGCACATACACCTATTCCCCGTGCCAGGGTAATTAACCAATTACGGTTAAAATTTCTGACCCTGCAGGGAATCGAACCCGGGACCCCTGTGACCAAAGGCCTGCACGCTAACCATTTAGCCATGGAGCCGAATAAAAATTCCTTTCCTCATCCCGAGGTGGTTCAGCTGTTTTCAGGCACACCCCCAATGGAGGTGAGCTGCATGTACATTTCAAGCACATACCAGCCCTCCTGCCTTTCTTAAATTTCTACCAGTACCGGGAATCGAAGACGGTAGATAACAACACTAACCGTTACACTACGGAGGCTGACATAATAATAATAATAATAATAATAATAATAATAATGGGCTGATTACCTAGATGTTAGGCCCCTCTAAACAACACGCATCATCATCAACAACAACAACAATAATAATAATAATAATAATAATAATAATAATAATAATAATAATAATAATAATAATAGCGTATATAAATCCTCATTATGGACCATTATACCTTTCAGCGTTCAGCCTGCAAGCCTCTGTGAATTTACTAACTGCCTCCACAATCCCCTATTTGTAACTAGCTATGTGACCTCGTTTAGTTCCATGCTTCAAATATTTAGCTCATTAGAATTTAACAATCGCCGCCTTGGTCTCCCTCTACTTCTCTTACCCTCCATGACCGATTCCATTTTTCTCCTAGGTAATCTTCCTTCTCCATTCGCCTCACATGACCCCACCACCGAAGTGGGCTTATCTCCTCATTCCAAGTAATCTTCTGCCATTCTCCCACCTGTTTTTACTAGCGATCATTCTCACTAAATTCATGTCTCTTAATTCTGATTCATGAATAAGATATCCTGAGACCACCCAGCTCCCACTACCGTAAAGCAAACTTGGTCTTAAAAGAGACAGGTGTAAAGATAGTTTCGTCTGGGAGCTGATTCCTTTCTGAGAGGATACTGTTCATCGTAACTGCGAGCTCACTACATTGGCTTTTTTACACCTTCATTCAAACATATACTATTCTACTATGTCTTGGTGTAATCAGAGATAAGGCTTTTTGCAGATGATGTTACTCTGTACAGAGTAATAAATAAGTTACAAGATTGTGAGCATCTGCAAAATGACCTCAATATTGTTGTGAGATGTACAGTAAGCAATGGTATGATGATAAACAGCGTTGAAAGTGAGGTTGTGATTTTCACAAATAGGAAAAGTCCTCTCAGTTTTAATTACTGCGTTGATGGGGCGAAAGTTCCTTTTGGGGATCATTGTATCTAGGTGTTAATATAAGGAAAGATCTTCATTGGGGTGAAATGAAATGGCGTATGGCTTTTAGAGCCGCGAGAGTCCGAGGACAAGTTCGGCTCGCCAGATGCAGATCTTTTTGATTTGACTCCCGTAGGCGACCTACGCGTCGTGATGAGGATGAAATGATGATGAAGACGACACATACACCCAGCCTCCTTGCCAGCGAAATTAACTAATTAAGGTTAAAATTCCCGACCCTACCGGGAATCGAACCCGGGACTCCTGTGACAAAGGCCAGCAAGCTAACCATTAAGCCACGGAGCCGGACTTTATTGGGGTGATCAAATAAATAAGATTGTAATTAAAGGGTACAGATCTCTGCACATGGTTATGGGGGTATTTAGGGGTTGTAGTAAGGATGTAAACGAGAGGGCATATAAGTCTCAGGTAAGACCCCAACTAGAGTATGGTTCCAGTGTATGGGACCCTCACCAGGATTACTTGATTCAAGGACTGGAAGAAATCCAAAGAAAAGCAGCTCGATTTCTTCTGGGTGATTTCCGACAAAAGAGTAGCGTTACAAAAATGTTACAAAGTTTGGGCTGGGAAGACTTGGGAGAAAGGAGACGAGCTGCTCGACTAAGGGATATGTTCCGAGCTGTCAGTAGAGAGATGGCGTGGAATGACATCAGTAGACGAATAAGTTTGAGTGATGTATTTAAAAGTAGAAAATATCACAATATGAAGATAAAGTTGGAATTCAAGAGGACAAATTGGGGCAAATATTCGTTTATGGGAAGGAGAGTTAAGGATTGGAATAACTTACCAAGGGAGATGTTCAAAAAATTTCTAATTTCTTTGCAATCATTTAAGAGGCTAGGAAAACAACAGTTAGGAAATCTGCCACCTGGGCGACTGCCGTAAATGCACATTAGTAGTGATTGATTGATTGATTGATTGATTGATTGATTGATTGATTGATTGATTGATTGATTGATTGATTGATTGACTGATTTACTTTGCACTGACAATTTATATTTTTGTGTATGTGCTGTGAGTGTTCCTTGTGTATGGAAGATGACCAAATGTTGTTCCAACAAAGGTCAATTAAATAATAATAATAATAATAATAATAATAATAATAATAATAATAATAATAATAATAATAATAACTCATCGCCATAAGACATATCTCTGTCGGTGCGACGTAAAACAAATAGCAAAAAAATAATAATAATACACACATATATACTACTATCCTGAGAGAATACACATTCTAAGTACTTGAAATGATACCTGTTCCCTGCCACTTTACATACTTTTCAGTAGATAATCCATGTAATCTCTGTTATATGCGTCCTCTAGATCTACGAAACTTAAATATAACTGTCTCTTCCTCTCGTAGCAGTTTTCTTTTTACATTTTGCTCTACGTCGCACCATCACAGATAAGTCTCATGGCAACGATGGAAGAGGAAAGGGCTAGGAATGGGAAGGAAGAGGCCTTGGTCTTAATTAATGTACAACTCCAGAATTTGCCTGGTGTAAAAATGGGAAACTACAGAAAACCGTCTTCAGGGCTGCCGACATTGGGTTTCGAACCAACTATCTCCCGAATGCAAGCTCACAGCTACGCGACCCTAACTTCATAGCCAAGTCGCTCGGTAGGTGAAAGATTACAGCCTTGCCTAAAACCAGTAAGTACCTTGAGCCACGAACTCATTCTACCATAAGTTATTCTCACTACAGCTCAATTGTCAACATAAATGCCTTGACTGTTTTTCTTTATTATCTACCGTTAATCCCTTAATACCCCAATATGCTAACAACATTTCCCTCGGTACTCTGTCATATGCCTTCTCTAGATCTACGAAACTTAAACATAACTGTCTCTTCCTCTCGTAACAGTTTTCAGTGACTTGGCGCATCTGAAAATCTGATCCTGAAACCCCTCCGTGGTCTGAAACCACACCGGTTTTCATTCAACTTACTCTCAAAAACTGATCGCACCCTCTCTTCCAAAATGCCAAAATGCCTTGTCTGATCAATGAACTACCTCGATAGTTGTTGCAAACCTTCCTGTTCCCTTGTTTGTAAGTGGGTGCAATTACTTCTTTTGGCCAATCAGAAGGAGTCTTAGTAACTTTCCATGCTAATCTTACTTCGTATTACTTTATGAAGCCATTTCATCCCAGCCTTCCCGTTATATTTCAACATTTCAAGTTTAATTTCATCTATTCCTGCTGCTCTATGAAAATGGAGTTATTTATCTTACTTTCCAACTTCTTTAAGCGTAATTCACTCACGTAATTATCCTCCTCCACGTGCTCTCTGTTATTCATGACTTCAACCGAAAGATTTCCTTTTGCTTCGAGAATATTTTCAAAATATTTACTACTTTATCCAGGGATCCCTGGGAACTACTCTAAGTTCACCTGATTTACCCAAAACACTATTCATTTCCTTTTTTCGTCCCTCCTTAAGATGGCTTATCTCTCTCCAGAAAGATTTCCCTGGCACTTGAACTTACCATTCCAGGTTATTGTCGAAATCTTCCCATAACTTCTTCTTGGATTCAACAATTATTTGTTACGATCTGTTTCTTTCATTTACATGCAACTCCCTGTGTGCATCAGTCCTTGTTTGAAGCCATTTCTGATATGCATTCCTTTTACGTTTACAAGCTGCCCTCACCTCATCATTTCACCAAGCTGTTCGCTTTCCCTCCATCTTTAAACACAGTTGTTTCTAGGCATCCCTTGCTGTTTCTACTATAGCCACCATTTTCTTTCTAGACCCTGAACCTGTTTACTGTGTATTGTCTGGAACTTTTCACTAATCATAGCCATGTACTTCTGTCTAATTTCTTCGTCCTGGAGATTTTCTACGCTTATTCGTGTCCAGACATATTTTGCACTCCCTATCCTAGGTCTAGAGATATTTTGTTCACTACAGATCAGATAGTGGTCTGCATCATCGATAAATCCCCGGAATACACGCACATTCCTAACAGATTTCCTGAATTCGAAGTCGCTTATGGTATAGTATATTATGGATCTAGTACCCCTACCCTCCCATGTGTAGCGGTGAATATGCTTGAAAAACGTACACTACTTGATCAAAAGTATCCGGACACGTATTTGAAATTTCACTTGGACTTCACTCGTGTCACATTCCCTGTTATTGGACATTAATATGGGGTGTGTCCACCCTTCGCCTTTATGACGGCTCTGCTGGGCACACTTTCAATGAGCTGTCTGAATGTCTGTGGAGGAATGGCAGACTATTCTTCCCCAAGACCCGAAACTAGAGAAGACAGTGATGTCGGAGACGCTGGAGTCTGGAGCGAAATCGACATTATATCTCATCCTAAATGTTTTCCATTGGGTTCAGGTTGGGGCTCTGGGCGGGCCAGTCCATTCAGAAATGTTACCGTCCACAAACCATTGCCTCAAGATGCAGCTTTATAACAGGGTGCATTGTCATGCTGATACAAATGATCATCGTCTCCGAACTGGACCTCTACTGTACGCAATACACAATGGTTTAATGTGTGTTCATATCCTTCCGCATATAGAGTTTTCTTAAGCGCAATAAGGAGACCTCTCCATAACCATGAACGCCCCCACCCTTCCCCCCCCCCCATACCATAACACCACCCCCTTCATACTTCACTCTTGGCACTACACAAGATTGTAGGTAACGTTCTCCAGGCATTCGCCAAATCCAAACCCCTCCATCGGATTGCCACAGGGTATAGCGAGATTCATCACTCCAAATTATTTGTTTCCAGTCATCCACTGCCCATTGGTGTCGCTCTTTACATCACCTTAAGCTTCGCTTAGCACTGACTACAGAAATGTTTGGCTTATGGGCAGCAGCTCAACCATTGTTCCCCATTCCTTTTAACTCCCGACGCACAGTAATTGTGTTGGCTGGACTACTGTTAGCACTCTGGAACTCACGAGTGATTTCTTCCGCTGATTTCTTACGATTTTTTACAACCACCCTCCTAAATATTCGGCGGTCCCCGTCCGTCATTAAATGAAGTCTGCCTGGTCTTGGTTAGCTGCGGTTGTTCCTTCGCGTTTTCTCCTCACAATCACATCATCAACAATCGACTTAGGCAGTTTTAAAAGGGTTGAATTGTCTCTAAGTGGCATCCAATAAATAGTCGACGTTCGCAGTCACTGAGCTCTCCTGACCGACCCTTTCTGCTGTTACTGCTTCTCTGCTGACAGCAGCATGGACCGTCTCGTTGGTGCAGGCTGGGCCTGCACCGTGAGAATTTTAGCCCATCAGCCTATTGAGGCTTTGAGTGCTATTTCTGAAAGAATTATTAATCTAGGCTGGATTGTTTTGGATTTTGTGGCCGAGTTTTGTGAAGATCATGTTTGGTCAGAATATGACCTGATGACAGCACAAAACTCCCTGCCTGCTTTTATACTGGCGGGTCCGCCTCTCGTGACATCTAAGGTTCAATTCCGCATTACATAGGGGTGTCCAGATACTTTTGATCGGGTAGTGTATTCGTACCTGTTAATCCCATACTGGCACAGAAGTCCAGTAAACGCTTCGCATTCCTATCAGTCAGCTTCCTCATCTTCTTACATTTACCCATCACCTTGCAATAATAATAATAATAATAATAATAATAATAATAATAATAATATAATATAGTAATTTAGGGATATCTCGACACGCTAAGCAAAAACCTGTAATTTTGATCATGCTTTATTTGTAAAATATTTCAATTATTTCCCAGGTGATTTTGTACACAGTTAGTTTATGTTTTCTATTATTTATGGAACAAAAATAACATTTCATAACATGTTAAATTATCAATAAGTAAAGGATGCAAAGGATGAAATAATGTCCACTTCTCCCGCACTTAGGGAGAACCTGACACTAGGTAGGACCTCCGAATACTTACGCAACTATTGTACACAGTGGGTACATATAAACTGTTCATCGTTTCCATTTTCCACACATATCTCGTGGAACCATTTCCTGCATTCCGCACTACATGCCTCATTACGGTTGTCGTCACATACTGTGCAGTAATTCTCAGAGCAAAGAAGACTGCTTGAGAAACTAGCTTCCCCGTTGCGCACACCGAGTTCTCGTTGTTGTCCTTCGATTTGAAGGATTCTTTTCATTTTCGCGTTTCCTATTTAAATTTTCCCGATAATCCTGTGAAGTCACCATGGCGGATGGGGAAGCACCACATCTCAATTCATACAGCTGATGCCTTATCAAGCACATCCGGATCTTTGCAGTGCGTTGAATGTCCGTCGATTAGGAACCGAATCCTGCCCCGAGGTTTGTAACGATTTAGGTGATCAAGGAATAATGATTCGGACATTTTAACAACTGATCCACTGGGCATTCCTTTTGAGTGTATCTTTGCCTTACCCCTTTCATTTTAACAAAGGGTGGGACAGCATTTTCAATAGCAATACCACACACCATTACTGTTACCGTACATCCCTTTTCTGTCGTGGTGCTGTGAAACACGTTTTTCTTTCTTTTTTTTCACTGATAATCTTCCCTGCCTTAAATATGAGCTGAATACCAGTTTCATTGACATTGAAAATATTACCAGGCTCTTGAAAGACCCAGTCATATCCAACCATTGCCGTTTGTTTTTTAAATACGCTTCTTAACACCATTCCTCTGAGTGAACCTAAAAGCCAGTTCTCCTAAGTCGGTCACTGTTCGCCCAAACCCTTTAGAATCGAGATGAAAAAGATGGTTGACTAATTGGTCCTCCATAGCTTTGTCAATTGTTGCTCCTTTTTCCAGTTTTCTATTGGTAGATATACCAGATAGTATTCTGGATCTGAGTGTATTCCTTAGAATACTGAAATACTTCGCAGCTGTTGCTAAAGTAGTTCCATTTTCTTTCACGTTCTTAATAGCAGCAGCCATATCTTCTGCATTCCATCGTCCAAGCAGACCTTTGTACACATATTTCCGTGGCATTCTCCACCTATAAACATTTGGATGCAAAACTATTACTGCGAAACTTCTACTTTATCATCAGTCTCCAACCTTCGTAATTTGAGTTTAACTTAACAATACAAACATTATTATAAAAATATCGCATTACAAAAATATTATAAATATCCTAATACACTACATTGTCATCATTTATTACTCCTACTAAACTGTAGTATTAACGCACCATTAAACCATGTTCCCAAAAATGTATCCCGGTTTAGAGATACAGTCGAGATCTCCCAGCTTGTCGTGTCTAGATCTCCCCGAGTTTCATTGGCAGGCAAGAGGTCACAACACTTACCAACCTGAAGGTTTGGCGATTTAGAAATGACATCACTGCTCCTCCGAAACTTGCTTAGTGCGCCTAACCTAAAACATTATCTTAAAAGTATCGCATATCTACCTATTTCGTTACACAACCTGCTCATCATATTATAGCAAGTTACTTTTAAATCATATATCACTTACTTACTCACCTTCAATTGTTCATATGCCTTGTATTTATAGCGATAATCTTCAGCTAACAGGACGACCATGAGCACAAAACCATACGGTTCCAGTAAATGTAGTTGCAAGTTTGACCTGTGCAGTACTGTAGTTACCAGAGGCGGTAAGCTTAAAAATGTCGAGTTCTCCTCATGTCGTGATCTCCCTAAGTTACCTTAATAATAATAAGAAGAAGAAGAAGAATAATAATAAGAATAATAATAATAATCTAAAAGAAGCATGGGAAAATCAACCAGCGAAAACATGGGAAGAATTCCACACCAAAATCATACAGAAGGCACGAGAAATGGTACCCTTAAAAAGGAATGCAAAACACCCCTGGTGGAACTCAACATGCAACCAAGCCCTAGAGATAAGAAAATCCGCGTTTCAGAAATACAACAGTAGAAAATCCCAGAAAACTCAACGAGAATTTTATGAGACCAGAAAACAAGTATC
Source organism: Anabrus simplex (assembly GCF_040414725.1). Lineage (NCBI taxonomy): Eukaryota > Metazoa > Arthropoda > Insecta > Orthoptera > Tettigoniidae > Anabrus > Anabrus simplex. The sequence continues at coordinate 1,050,787,704 of NC_090266.1, forward strand.
CAAAACCATCAGGCAAGAGAAAAGAAAGCACCTGAAAGAACAACTGGAGTCAATTGAAGAAAACTTTAGAAACCACAACACAAGGGATTTCTACAGAACATTCACAAAAAAAATCCGAGGATACATTCCACAGAACATATGTTTTAGAAAACAAGACGGAAAATTGGCGCTTACTAATAAAGAAAACTGCCAAGAACTTGCACGGTACTCCTCAGAACTTCTTAACTGCCCCGAACCCACTGAAAGATTTCTTGAAGAAGCATCCAGTTTCACTCACCCAGAATCACATCCACCAAACCAGGAAGAAATTCAGAGCCACATTAAACGACTAAAGAACAACAGAACCTCAGGAAGAGACGGGATTGTTGCAGAATTCCTTAAGAATTCTGGTCCAAATTCACTCAAGGAACTTACAGAAATCATACAGAAAATCTGGAAAAATGAAAAACTCCAAGAAGACTGGAAATGTGCCTTGATTCATCCACTTCACAAAAAAGGAGACAAAACTGATGTGAACAACTATAGAGGAATCTCCCTCCTTGAAGTCGGCTACAAAATTTTCTCTGCATGCCTGTTGAAAAGAATACAAGAACAACTAGAGCATAAAATTGGTGAATATCAAGCTGGGTTCCGCCCTCACAGACCATGCACTGAACAGATCTTCAACCTCAAAACCGCTCTAAAATTCAGGGCCCTCAGAAACCTTCCAATCATCTGTACCTTCGTAGATTTCAAGAAGGCTTATGATTCAGTTGATCGTCAATCTCTGTTCAGCATCCTGAAAGAACAGGGACTAGACTCCAAAACGCTAAACTTGACCAAACAGACCCTCACTGACACGAAGTCAAGAGTGAAATTCATGGGAGAAATCTCAGACGTATTCCTGATAAAAACTGGTGTCCGGCAAGGAGATGGACTATCACCCCTCCTCTTCAACCTCGTACTAGATAAGGTGATGAGGGAATGGGAAAACGAACTGAAAGCACAAAATAGCTGGAACCCAGTAAACATCGGGACACGAAAAAACAAGCTTGAAATTCCATGCTTGGCCTTCGCGGATGACCTGGCCCTTTTGTCCAGCGATGAAGTCACAGCAATAAAGCAAGTTGAAATTCTCCAAGAATGTGCCAGAAAAGTCGGACTTCATATCTCCTTCCAGAAAACTGAATTTTTTTGTGCAAAACTAGACATCCATAGTCTCAATACAAAATACGGACAAATCAACAGAGTCCCTCACTTCAAATACCTGGGCGAAATCCTCGAACCAACCGGACAAGAGAAAATAGCCCATAACAACCGTGTCCAAAAACTCAGAAGAGCTTATGGGAGAACAAGAGAAATCTACAACAAAAAATGTATGTCTCTCCAAGTTTAGATTAAACATTACAATACTGTAATCAAACCGGAGGCTTTATATGCAGGGGAAACTATAACGCTTCATAGAAAGGGTGAACTGGAAAATATCCTAAAAGAAGAGGGAAAAATCATGAGGAAAATTTTAGGACCAAGACACACGGGAGAAGGGTACAGCCTCCAAACCCGGAAATCCACAGAAAAATTATCTAATATTGCGGCAGACCTCAGGAAAAAAGGCTAAAATTTTATGGACATGTTAAGAGGCTTCCAGAAACTAGACTAACCCACCAAGTTCTTGAAAGACTTGACAAACTGAAGAATTTTCCTTGGATAAAACAAACAAAAGCGGACATGAAGAACGCACAAATTCTCTGTGAATACATTTTGAATCGAAATATACAGGGTGTTAGGTGTATACGTGCAGATATTAAGCTAGTCGGCTAAGAAAAATACATCTCATAATATATGCTATGTACTTTTTACCTTGTCCTATTAGTTTGCCCATAACTGAGCCAAATATTTCAGGACCTAATGTGTTTTGAACGGCCGTAGCAGGATACGCCGGTGATGTCATTCTGTCCACGCGTAGCGGAAGTATAGTAGCCGAGTATAGAGCTTGTTGAACCTGTTTCTTATCGCAGGCCAACACATGTTGTTGTGCACTTCCCCTAAAGGCTTGGCAAGTAGAAGAGGATGACTCACGTGCCAGGTCACTTGCTGTACTCGAAAACCGGTGTAGGGTACTCTGTGTGAAAAGTACACAGAATCCTTACAGTGACGTCGAAGATCCGTACAAGCACATACGTGCGAATCAAGTGTTGTGTATTTGTGTGCGATTTTTAAACGTCAATGGCATTACTCAGTGATCCAAGCTGACAAAATGAAAGGAAATGGTTAATAAGTAAATGAAATATGGGCGCAACATTTCTGTGCTGTTATTGCGACAGTCTACGATGAATTTCTGACAATAGACAATGCGGGTTGTCGATGCTTATTCATAAACTTTTTAGGTCATTGAAAGGACGGTGGACACTGAAAGAAAAGGCTATAAGTATTCAGTGAAATTGTTATTAATGAGACAAATTTCAAAAACCGTAGTTGCATCCATCGTGAACATTGCTCGAAGGAAAAAGACCTACTGTGGAATTGCCGCCGGGCATTTCTAATAGAAGGCTTATTCTTCTTTTTCCTAATCTGTTTACCCTCCAGGGTTGGTTTTTCATGGGACTCAGCAAGGGATCCCACCTCTACCGCCTCAAGGGTAGTGTCCTGGAGCGTGAGACATTGGATCGGGGATACAACTGGGGAGAATGACCAGTACCTCACCCAGGCGGCCTCACCTGCTATGCTGAACAGGGGCCTTGCGGGGGTATGGGAAGCTTGGAAAGGATAGACAAGGAAGAGGGAAGGAAGCGGCCGTGGCCTTAAGTTAGGTACCATCCCGGCATTTGCCTGGAGAAGGGGGGAACTACGGGAAACAACTTTCAGGATGGCTGAGGTGGGAATCGGACCACCTCTACTCATTTCACCTCCCGGGGCTAAGTGGACCCCGTTCCAGCCCTCGTACCACTTTTCAAATTTCTTGTCAGAGCTGGAAATCGAACCCGAGCTTCGGGGGTGGCAGCTAATCACACTAACCACTGCACCACAGAGGCGGACGGAAGGCTTATTACTGAACAGCAAGTACCGATAGGTAAAATGATGACTGTAATGGACCCGTTTAATTATAACTTCCGTAAAAATAATATTACTACTACTACTACTACTACTACTACTACTACTACTACTACTACTACTAATAATAATAATAATAATAATAATAATATTTTTACGTTCCACTAACTAATTTTCACGGTTTTCGGAGACGCTGAAATGCCAGAATTTTTTTATCGCAGTATATTTTAATGCAAATAAATCTACAGACACGAGACTGACGTATTTGAGCACCTTCAAATACCACCGGACTGAGCCAAGACCAAGCCTCCCAAGTTGGGTTCAGAAGGCCAGCACTTTACGCAGTGCTGCACCAATCATCTTGCCGGGCTGAGTGGCTCAGACGGTTGAGGCCTTCTGAGTCCAGACTTGACAAGGTGCTCAAATACGTCAGCCGTGTGTCAGTAGATTTACTGGTACGTGAAGAACTCCTATGGTACTAAATTCCTGCAAATCCGCGTCTCCGAAAACCGTGAAAAGTAGTTAGTGGGACGTAAAGCCAATGACATTATTATTATCATCATCTTACCTGCACAGTTCATAGGGGTATCTTACCTGGAGTTCCTCATAGGTACGTTATTAGAGCTTTCAGAGGACGCTCCGTTTCGACTACGCCGAAACATGTGGTTTTTATACGATGGTCCACCACCTGATATAAGCCGCTTACTGCGTGATCATTTGGATCAGTCCTTTGGTCTATGGCGAATAGAACTACATGGACCCATCAAATGGCCCGCCAGATCTCCAATGGATATTACGGAAGACTGGATTCGGAGAAGTGATTTTCTTTTGTTAGTTGCTTTACGTCGCACCAACACAGAGAGGTCTTATGGCGACAATCGGACAAGAAAGGCCTAGGAATGGTAAGAAAGTGGTCGTGGCCTTAATGAAGGTTCAACCCCCGCAATGCCTGGTGTGAACTTGGGAAACCACGGAAAACCATCTTCACGGCTGCCGACATTGGGGTTCGAAGCCCCAATCTCCCGGATGCGAGCTCACAGCTGTGCGCTCCTAACCGCATGGCCAACTCGCCGGGTACGGAGAAGTGAAGCCTGCAGAGTAGTCCAGGGAGGTCACTTGAACAATTGCTACGTGTTTCACATTGGTATGTCAGATGATACACCATTTCTGCAGCGTATTGAGTTGGGAATTCAGTTCTCAATCGATGTAGTCTTTTGAGTCTCGATAGTTCGATATTCTCATAAATCCGAGCAGAAAAATTGAAGTACCGGTAACAAAAATTATAAATCTAGAGTTTCAGTTCGCGATTGCCTTGTACGTGGCGCAAGCTGAACACAACACACGGAAGACGTGCTTGTTAAAACGCTAGATATTGACCTTGAACACAGCATGGCAGTTCTTCATTCTACACTGTACTGGTTTGGGTACATTGCGTGTGTGTGTCTGTTGCTGTGCATGTTTGATGTTTATACACAAAACCTGTTTGTCACACTTTGTCCTCTAGTGCTAACCACAAAACGAAGATACACCTGACTCATCGCAAAGAGACCTGGTTCTTGTCTTACGCATACTATCCTGTAGTAAACTACTGCGAGCGATGTAGGCACGGGTGAAGTACATTTCATTTTGTTTCCTCCTACACCACGCATATTTTACTATTTTCTTCCCTGCCTTTCAGCTCCTAATGACCTGATAATAATAATACCGGTAATGTTATTTGCTTTACGTCCCACTAACTACTCTTACTGTTTCTGGAGGCGCTGAGGTGCTGTAATTTAGAATCGCAGGAGTTCTTTTTACGCGCCAGTAAATCTACCGACACGAGGCTGACTTATTTGAGCATTTTCGAATACCATCGGACTGAGCCAAGATCGAGCCTGCCAAGTTGGGGTCAGAAGGCCAGCGCCTCAACCGTCTGAGCCACTCTGCCCGGCAGCAAAAATATTATTATTATTATTATTATTATTATTATTATTATTATTATTATTATTACCGTGCGAGTTGGCCGTGCGGTTAGAGAAGCATGGCTGAGAGCTTGCATCCCGGAGACGATGGGTTCGAATCCCACTGTCGGCAGCCCAGAAGATGGTTTTCCGTGGTTTTTCATGTTCACACCAGGCAAATGCTGGGCTGTACCTTAATTAAGGCCACGGCCGCCTCCTTCCAACTCCTAGGCCTTTGCTATCCCATCGTCCTATAAGACCTATCTGTATCGGTGCGTCGCACCGACACAGATAGGTTTTATGGCGACAGATATAACTAAGGACTAGGATCGGGAAGGAAGCAACCGTGGTCTTAATTAAGGTACAGCCCAGCATTTGCCTGGTGTGAACATGAAAAACCACGGAAAATCATCTTTAAAGCTGCCGACAGAGGGATTCGAAGCCAGTACATCCCGAATATTGGATACTGTTCGAACTTTAGCGACTGCTACTATCAAGCTCGGTGATGATTTAAGATTTGATTTCTGCCGCTGGTTAATTGATCAAGCACTCAATCCAGAATTTCTGTCAAGTGTATTAGTGACACATGAGGCAATTTTTATAGAAGGAGTGTTTAATATTTAGTATACCAAGGCAACCTCTAGCACCGGCTCTCAATTAATATCTGGATGGATGCAGTGGGAAGTCTGTCTCTTTGACCAATCGTCTTTTTATTAGCGTTATTTTGCTTTACGTCCCACATACTATTTATACCGTTTTCTGAGACGCTGAGGTGACGAAATTTCATATCGCAGGAGTTCATTTACGTGCCAGTATTTCTACGACACGAGACTGACGTATGTGTGCCCCATCAAATATCATCAGACTGAGCCAAGATTGAACCTGCCAAGTTGGAGGTCGGAAGATAAGGACCTCAACGGTCTCAGACACTCAGACCGGTACCAATCACCTTACTTGCATAAATTTGATCGGTGTAGCTTTCCTTATGGTGACGATGGGACGGGAAAGGGCTAGTATCGGAAAGGATGTGATCGTGGCATTCATGACGTTACAGCCCCAGCATTTGCCTGGTGTGAACATGGAAAAACACGGTAAACCACCTTTAGGGCTGCCGACAGAGGGGTTGGAACCCACTATATTCCACTCATGAGCTGTGGAATATCCCCATTCAATAGGACAAGGCAGTTTCCAGCACCGGTTCTAATTAATATCAGGATGGGTGTAGTTGGAGGTCGGTTACATCTTTTTATTAATGTTATCTTGCTCCTGTACAGTAGATACAGTACGTTACTGGAGCTTTCAGAGGACGTGTCGCTTCGACTACGCCGAACCACGTGGATTTTACACGATGGTGCAGACATTTCCTCAACGGTAGACAGGACGATGTGGAACTATCAATTGGCCAGCCCTTATTCCAGTGGATTGTTATGCCTGGGGGGACATAAGAAACAAAGTATACCGAACTGAGGTAACCACTTCGGATGACCTCCGTGAACGTATGTTTAAGCACCAGAGGATATTCTGAACCACAGTGGTGTCTTGGCTCGAATGACAAGTTGCTTTACGTCGCACCGACACAGATAGGTATTATAGCGATGACGGGGCAGGTAAGGGTTAGGAGTGGGAAGGAAGCAACCATAGCCTTAATTAAGGTACAGCCCCAGCATTTGCCTCGTGTGAAAATGGGAAACCACGGAAAACTATCTTCAGGGCTACCGACAGTGGGGTACGAACCCACTATCTCCCGAATACTGGATACTGGTAGCACTTAAGCGTCTGCAGCTATCGAGCTCGGTGTACCAGTAAATATACCGACACGAGGCTGACGTATTTGAGCACCTTCAAATACCACTGCACGGGGCCAGGTTCGAACATGCGAAGTTGGAGTCAAAAGGCTGGCACCTCAACCGTTTTAGCCACTCAACCAGGCAGGAAGCACGAAATGTAGGTACGTTTAATTTACTTAGTTGTATAATATGTCCATTTTTCGTTTGAAACAAAACGTTCGATGTGCTTCGATAATTCAATTCTGATTCTACTCATATGGATATCCTATGCCATGCATTTGTTCGTTGGCGCAAGGAACTGTCTTCCTTCTTCTACCTTTACGCAATGCACAACGGGGATCGTACCGCATTTCACGTCCCGGCGTGCGTATCCCAACCAATAATTATATCACACGCTCGTACAGGTCGCGCACCGACACAGGTTTTCAGGTCATTTCCATACTCACTAGATCACAGGGCTGACGACCACAGATATCCCTATCCCCTAAAGGACGTAACAGCAAATGAACCAGTATTAACGCTGAGAATTCAATACATCTCCAAGGTCCGAAACCGATAATTAGTGTTGTCTGAAACCCCTAAGACGAAAACTAAATACTAACAACAACAAACCAGTCTGGCGATAATGTAACGTAACATGTTGTAGACTGGTAGCCTTCAGCTGTTACCGTAGGTCAGTTGCTCGTAAACATAAAACCAGTTTGGCAAGTATATTACGTAACATCTCGTGGCATTGAATAGGGAGCGCTCAACTGTCACAGTAGTAGATTTGCTCTTAAACATAAACAGAACAGAAACCAGTTTGGCAGGGATGGCGCTTGACTTGCCTGTTATCAAAGGAAAGCTATTCATTCACAAGAACAAGGCATACTACCTATTCTAAAAACATCGTACCCCTTTGCTCTCGAAAATAACTTCCGAGGATTACTAAAAGTTTGATATATAGTGGTTCGTCACATCGTTCTCTATTGCTACAATAAATATCTGCACGTATACACCTAACACCCTGTATATAGAAAGAAAATTGACAATTGGGAAGTTACTCCAGAGAATGAAGTACCAAAAAGAGCAGGTACCAAGTGGACGGAAGAAAGGAAAAGGATCTTTAGTCAACAGATGAAAGCATCCTGGATCCTCCGCAAACGAAATCATAAATAAAGCTTCGTGTGTTCCGAAAGGGACCATTCACGCATAATAATAATAATAATAATAATAATAATAATAATAATAATAATAATAATAATAATAATGCGCGAGTTGGCTACGCGGTTTTGTTCACGTACCTGTAAACTTGCATTCGGGATATGCTGGTTCGAACCCCACCGTCAACAAACCGAAAATGGTTTTCCGTCGTTTCCCATTTTCGCATCAGGCAAATTTCACTCCAACAATCGTGTCTCTTTCATCGATGCTAGATGGTGTGGGATCTCTGTGAATTTCATAATTAAATCCAAATTGGTCGTAATTACGAATTTTAGCTGATGAATAATAAGGGACGATCTTGTCACTGAATTCAGCCACTGAATCCAGTCGCAGAATTCTCAATATCTTCTTGCGATTGAACATGTTTTTAAGTTACAAAGTGCGTAACTGCGACTAACAATCTTGGGAACTACCTTGAAATTCCAACCCCAGGTCAACCAGCTTTGAAATCAGTTAACCGAAGCGCTCTATCTTTCGTAGACGCCCACCGCCTTATATCAATATGTGCAGCCATTAGATTAGCCCTTGGCACGTAGTCCGATATGACCGCAAGTTTCTCACGTTTTGTTCCTTGTTGTTCATAATATCCCTGATAAGGAGATAGCTGCTGTCGTTGACCCCCCTGAGTGATGCCTGATTGCTTTCAATGATCATCGTTGGTTTCTAGCTATAACTAGGAAGGTAAACCTCTCTCACTCTCTTCCTCTCCACTTACGTGAACCAAGTGGCACATTTGGTCTCCTTGTACAACAGAACATGAGTCGACATCCTAACATTATATATAACTTGTTCAAAATCCGAAGTGAAGTCTTGAACAAAGGCGGGATAACCACCTCTCTCCCAAGGTTGGAAAAAAACGGTTATCTGATTCTAGATTAATTTTTACTTTATCAACAAAATATGCCAATAATTCCGGATAAACGCTTGCAGGCAACAGTCATTCCACCTGCTGTAAACTTCCTTTCTTCAGCCTTTTGATGTATACTGTACTTTTCTCGTCAGTGGAAGAAGTTTGCCAAACGTTTTTGTGAGAGAGTTTCATTCGATAAAAGTGATATCCAGAGCCGTAATACTATCATCAACCTTCATGCGCTTACCCAAAATCAGTTCACGGCCCCATATTCAAAAGTATGATTAAGCCTGCCTACAAGAAAGCTATATTTCCAGTTGAATGTGATGCCTTTGATACGCCTGACAATGTTATCTGGCACACTGAAGATTCGAGTTGCTCAACTCCCAACTGTGATTTATTATCGTTTACATTTGTGCTTAACAGTTTTGTTCATCAAGACGCACAAACATGTGTAAGTATACGTAAGGTAAAATTAGTAGAATAATAATTTATATTTGATTTTCCTATCTCATTCATTATTATACCCTTATTTATCTAGATTTATAAGCATGAATAATTACCACTACGGACAGCTAAAATTGGTACAATAAGCATTCATTACAGCTGAACGTTCCTTCACATTTGATTTTATACTATTATCAGATGCCTTTGCTGGCGAGATGTAGTGTTTACAGTGCACTATGTCTTCTGGTATGGGCTATATCAAATTTGTTACTTTCATTGACCGGTCTCAGTCTCATCCTTGGCTTTGACAATATGAAAGTGACTGAGGTATGAGTGATGCTAGTAATACCATTGCTTATGCAGCCAGTTCCTGTTATGAATGGTGTGAAAATATCGCTCATAGGGTCGGTTGGTGCATGCATTTCAGTGGGCTTGGTAGACTGATATGTAATAGCAGCGGCTGGCTCGGTGAGGAAAGCAACGGGAAACTACCTCGCTCCTCATTTCCCTAGTACGCCTCTTCAGTGACGCCTAGGCTGTTTATGACAGCTGTTGGCAGAGCTTCAGACGATCAAACCAGCCTTCTAGCTGAATACCCAACATACATACATACATACATACATACATACATACATACATACATACATACATACATACATACATACATACATACATACATACATACATACATACATACATACATACATACCATTATCAGCCAGGCACTTCGCGAATGCTCATTGTGAGAGACAGGCAAGCTACTCCCACATCATGGAGCTGGCCTTTTGCTGCCTCTAGCGATAATTGTACATGTTTATGTGGTTTGATAAATAAATCTCGTAAGCATAAATTGCAGGATAATTATCTCTCTCCCCTTGCTGAAACCAAGGTCCGTTGAAGGAATTTTCGAGGCCCCACATTTGCTTACCTCATGTCAATCTAGCCGAACCTATTCTCAGTATTGGATATCCACATTATTACATAATTTGCCACCATTGACTTAGAAGGAAAAGGTGTAGTTTATCAAACTAAGTATATAAGCCAATTACGCTTTACCATTTCATCATTTGGACGGCACTAAAACAACGTCTACTTTCTTTGTCTGTAGGAAATACCACGTTCTTAGCACATATTTCTATAGGGCCTTTCTTAACTTACTTTATTCTAAAATTTTTGTCTGTAACTTCTGACGAATTTCCTAGATCGCTTGAATCGAAGTTACTTCTGATGGCATTTCCTTTCCGTGGAGCTGAACATTAGCTGAAGTACAGTATCATTTTTCATTACAGAGCACTGAATATGAAGTCGACTTTTCTACTTTCTTAGTTTCAGAAGCATTCATGTTCAACACCGGTAAACGGCATACCACAATAACTCGTGCTGAATTTCTTATTACTCTACACCTGTTCGCTGTGTTCCCTGTACTTGTATCGGTATCACATTGTTCACCTACAGGCACCACAGACACATCATCAAATTTTTGAACGCATCTTCCTGCCGCGATGTTTCTTTCTTCAGTTCCTTCGTACGCTTTCGCTAGAGGCGGCAAACTATCGATAGTAATCGCCATCGATATTTTCCGATATAATGAGCTCTACTATCGATAGTAATCGATAGTTTCCAAAAAGTGGAACGAATAATATCATTATGTCTGAAAATATAATATTTATTGAACACAGTACACAAAAAAATCAGTAGAAAGCACAAGTATTTCATTGCTATGTAATTTCTGAAATTCAAATCGGAATCTATATAAATAAAATTGTATGGGGTCCGCTGTTTGTTTGTCTGTTTGTCTGTCTGTTTGTCTGTTCCACCATCACGTCGAAACGGCTAGATAGATCTCAACCAAACTTCATATTTAGAGTATACTTATCCCGGGGAAGGTTTTGACATGCATATCATTTTAAAATATTTGAATACACGGGGGTTTATAGGAAAACCAGAATGGTTTTTCCACCATCACGTCGAAACGGCCGGAGAGATCTCAACCAAACTTAATATTTAGAGTATACGTATCCAGGGGAAGGTTTTGACATGCATATCATTTTAAAATATTTGAATACACGGGGGGTTTATAGGAAAACCAGAATGGTTTTTCCACCATCACTTCGAAACGGCTGGATAGATCTCAACCAAACTTCATATTTAGAGTATACTCATACTGGGGAAGGTTTCAATATGCATATTATTTTAAAATCTTTGAATAGACGGGGGTTTATAGGAAAACCAGAATGGTTTTCCTCCATTTTCTCTTATACTATTGATTTTCTGTAAACTTCGTTTACCGTACGTGAAACGTCTCTTCATTATAAACAACTTTCGTTATGTTCATAATTTACCTTACTCTTCACATGACGGAGAAATTTACAGTTTTCCGCTGGTATCATGCTCTGCATTGAGTGACCGACAGACCGACAACGAACCTACAGGTTACCATGGCAACGTCTCTGACTGCATGCCAGCAGGGAAGTAACGTATTGACATTTTCCTCATTATGCTTTTACATTCGTGGTTGTTCCTTGGGTAGAAGGCAAGAGAGGCGTCAATCGGCCTATCCGAGGGATATTGGCGGAATATCGTTGGATGTTATAACCGCCCTCGAATAGATTAAGTAATAACACCATCAGTCATCTTATAATTTGTTTACCTAGGAATCAGTGGACCTAAATTTCTCCTCTGTTACCGCTTTATTATATCCATAACTCACACTAGCATAATTTATTGAGGGGCATTTGATTTTCCAATACATTCACTTGGCATTTACATATTTGTCGTTATCCGGGTGTCCTCAGTTATAATCCATTTTCTATTACTTTCAACTTTCTTAACTGTATTATTTTCTTCCTTAATTACGACGTATGTACGCGAGTGCTACAAACTACTGGATGTATTTCCACCAAGACTCATATTTAGAATATACACCCGTCCTTGATAGGTTTTAGGGCAAATATTGTTTCTAAATCCCTGAACTGACTGGAGGTTTATACGAAACCGAAACAGTGATTTTGCACTTCCACAAAATACACACAACCAAAGTTAATTTAAATCTACATGCCTTGGTAGAAATTAATTTCTAAACCTTTTTTCTCATGTGCATCATTTCGATATGAGGATTAATAACGGAGATATCATTAACGGACCGTTTTTCTGTACAAGTCCCATCGGACTTAACTCACGAGCGGGTGCGTGTAAAGCGTATTCCTTACAACTTGAAAACTACTGAAGACATTCAAACCAAAATTTATATTTAGCATCCACCTGTCCAAAGGTAGGTTTTAAACGTAAATAAGATTTCATGTTCCGGGATGGACTGGCGGTCTATAGGGAACCGAAATGGTGATTTTACTCTTCCACAATATATACAGAACAAGACCAACCTGACTGGAAATCGACCAAACGTGATGGAATTCCACCTCTAAACCTTTTTTCATGTGCATTTTTTCGTCAGGAGGATTAATAAGGGAGATATCATGAATGGTCAGTTTTGCAGGTTAAGTCCAGCGGACATAGCCCAAAAGGTGTTTTACATGGAGCAGATTCCTTATCAATATAAATCAAATCGTAACGACTGTGTACCTCTACACTGACTATTTTGGCTAAATTTTCGTACAGCTTTCCGTTTAAGGGGTAATAATGACCACCTCCATAATTTTTGATTTAGTTTCCTGAAAGTCCTAATTTTTACCCGCCTCGCCCAAAATCCAGATTGCGGCATAATTTGCCAGAAGAAAAAGAAGATAATTGAAAATTGACAAAATTATACGTTTTAGCCTGTAACGAACGGAAAACATCCAAGATCATTAAATTTTTCACTTTTTATCCCCGAAGAATATCGAAATATGCAGGCAATTTTTATGATGGTGCAGACTTTCGGAAATTCCTATCACATAACAGATTGCACTATCTCCGTTCAATTTGGAATGATCTACAACCTTGGTCTTATGACTTTTTGCCGTATCTGTATACATTTTACGTTTGATTTTTCTCTATTAATCGATGTTAAGTCAATTTGGAATTTTCACAGCATAATTCATACTTTCGATTACTCATATGAAATACAGAATCATCAAACTCTTCAAGAAAATTGGCCCACCCAGTAGCCATATGTGAGCCAAATGCTATGTATGTAGCTGTCACATAATTATCCGAAAAGTAATATAATGTGAGATAATCTTACAAAAACGTTACCCTGTTCCACGTTTCTAACTCAGTCTGACCCAAGAATAGATGACATATCATAGGACCAGCCATTTAGGCCACTAAATCCGGCGTGTCTTATGGTATAATCCTTTGTCGATATGACGTACGTTTAGTAGCAGTTAATCTGTAAATGAAGGTCTTCAGTATTGTAAACACGCATATACTTTCGTATGTCGATCTATATATATTCACTGGTGTCGATTTGTAGCGATCGAGAAAGGGTGGGTCTGCTATTGTAATCAGTACTCCCCACACGCACTTTGACTGGCAGTATGAAAGGGTTCCTTCTCCAACTCCTGTGTAACTGTCATTAGTAAGGAAGGCCTACAATAGTAATGAATAGTTCCCTTCTCGATTTGACTTGCAGAAAGCAAGTGAGCAAGCAGTTTTGTTGAAAACTCCCCTACCCGATTGTGTTTGGCAGTAGGCAAGGGTGCCCGCCATTATAAAGAAATGTCCTCATCTAAAATGTGACTGGCATTAGGCTTAGTGGCCCGCTATTTTGATGGAAACTCACCAACTTGGTGTGACTGGCAGTAAGGTAGCTGGAAGTAGGAAAATGGACCTGGCATTATAATGATAACTGCACAACTCAACTTCGAGTGATAGTAGGGTAATTGCCTGCCATTATAATAAAAACTCCTCAACTGTAATCTGTCTGGAAGTAGGAAAGGGGGCTGCCATTTTAACGATACTCCCCAAATCGATTCTGTCCGCGTAGTAGGCAATGGGGCCTGCAATTATAATGTAAACTTCCCAACTCGATTGTGAATGGCAGTAGACAAGTGAGCCTGCCGTTATATCACAAATACATAACAAACTTTTTACATTGGAAACAACGTACGGGGACCTCCCCATGCTCTTTCTCGGATAACGCTAGGAGACATGCAATTTTAAAACAATCTTATTTACTGCATGTACACTATTTACGTCGATATTCGAATACAATGTAGAATACCGTAGCGAAGCACGGGTACATTCGCTAGTCACTCATAAATATCTCCAGTGATACGTCCGAGACATTCTCAGGCTGCATGCGCTTGCCCATAACGTGACCGCCCGAGAAATTCTCGTTCTGTTGCAGTTCATTTTGCGATCGCCCGACATTTTCTCAGGTATTGTAATATATTTGGAAAAATGTTTTACAGGAATCTCAACAGATGACAGGAGTGTTTTCAGTTGCTTTCATGATGTCTTTGACCTAAAATGTGCCTTATCTTCTCTCGCCTACATACGATCTCTGACAAGATATAAATCTTACTTTTTGTCCCGTTTTGGCATCAACTCAACTAAGGTTAGGTTGAATAGAGAATCCCACCTTCCAAAGTGCTAAATAGTATTTCTGCCGGCACTAGGTACACAGAGATTCTTAAATGCACACCTATGAATTGGAACAAACTCCTCACCAGTTAACTGCAAACAGCTGCACAATTTCTGTTAGCGCGAGAAATAGGCCAATGAGGAAAGAAAACTATCGTTGACTATCGATAGTAGGCAACTGACTATCAATACCAGACGATAGTGATGGCTATCGATAACTATCGATAGCACTATCGATATTTTTCCGCCTCTAGCTTTCGCTAATGAGAAGCTGATAAGCATTTTCAATCCAGTTTATATTACCGTACGTTATGATGAACAAGAGGGACAAAGCATGAACTTCCCCCTCTAGCACACAATCAACTAGCATGCTAACCAGACAGGAACAGGAACTATGTGAGCTGGAAATTCGTAATCGATATATAAGGACAATTGAACAAGAATTGCAGTGGTGTGAGACTGTTTTGAGATTTTAGTGATCGAAAAACACTGATAATTCAACCGGGAGATTATGGGATTTTTTTAGGAAGACAGTTTCAGCAGGAAATCGAAGCTAATTTTTACTTTCAACGCATTTATAGGAGGGTGACGATGGGGCCCCTAAAGCTAGGAGCCCCCACCCCACCCCCAGCTGCGGGTGCTGCGGATCTCTTAAACCAACACTGGCTGAAATGAAATGCTGTGCTTTCTTCATTTATTTTCACTCCATCAACAAAACCTGTTTGCAATTCTGGATAATTGCAAAAACTGACCATTCCATTTAGTGCAACTTTTGATGTACTGTTTAGCAAACGCTTTTCTCAGTGAATTTGATATTGATATCGACCTTCAGAGTCGTAATACTATCCATCAACCTTCATATGCTTATCTATAATCAGTTCAGCAGTCTAATATATTAAATAACATGATTAAGCACGCCTGGAAGGAAATTACATTTCCAATTAACGTGGTGTCCTTAATGCCTCCGACAATGTTATCTGGAAGACTGAACATATAATTTACTCAACTACCAACTGCATAAATTAATTATTTATCCGGTGTGGTTACTGCCATGTATATTTATGCTTACCAGGTTAGTTTATCTTCTCCTTTCTAACTTTTCCCCAATTTATGCGGTTGGCAAGTGATGTGGATTTGGCCCAGTTTTACACCCGGATGCCCTTCCTGACGCCAACCCTATGTGAATGGATGCATTCAATACTGCGTGCTTCTGTGATGGTTGGCAGCGTGGTGTTATGTGCATACGAAGAGGAGTGTATTGGAACAAGCACAAATATCCAGTCTCCATGTCAAAGGAATTAACTAGAGGCAGATAAAACTCCCGAACAACCGGGAATTGAACCTGGAACGCTCTGAATCGAAGGACTCGACGCTGATCGCTCAGCCATGGAACCGGATAATAATAATAATAATAATAATAATAATAATAATAATAGCAGTAGTAGTAGTTGTTGTTGCTGTTGTTGTATAGACAACACTTAATGAGTTAGTGGTGATAAATAAGCGCTAATACCGGGCGAGTTGGCCGAGCGGTTAGGAGCGCGCAGCTGTGAGCTCGCATCGACGAGCTAGTGGGTTCGAACCCCACTGTCGGCAGCCCTGAAGATGGTTTTCCGTGGTTTCTCATTTTCACACCAGGCAAATGTTGGGGCTGTACCTTAATTAAGGCCACGGCCACTTCCTTCCCCTTCCTAGGCCTTTCCTGTCCCATCGTCGCCATAAGACCTACATGTGTCGGTGTGACCTAAAGCAAAATAGCAAAAAAAGCGTTAATTAGTTACAAATTATACTATAGTCTACTTTCGAAATATATGTTACACACGGGATTATTCATACTTTTAAGCTACGTTTCTTCGTATGTTGTATGTTGAGTATTCAGCCCGAAGGCTAGTTTGGTCCTCAACAACTCTGCCATCAGCTGTTATAGATGTCATAGGCGTCAATGAAGAGGCAAGCAAGGGAAATGAATAGTGATATAGTTTCCCGTTGTTTTCCTCACTGAGAAAGAAATTATTACATATCAGTTCGCCAAGCTCACTGAAATTGCACGCATCAACCTACCCTATATAGACATCTTCACAACATTCATAACAGAAACTGACTGGATAAGGCTACTAGCGTCGTTCATACCTGTCACTTTCATATCGTCAAATACATGGATGTGACTGAGACAGATCAATGACAGTAAAAAAAACATTAAACATGATCTAGTCCATAACAGAAGACTTAGTACAGGGGCGTAACTTTAGGGCCCCTAGGGCCTGTAATGCAGGCGGGCAAGAGGATCCGCAGACTCCACGCAAAAAGCATAAAAATAAAATATATCTAGCCTAATGTCACTCTGCACGGAAATGGTCAGAAGATGTGATCACGACGAAATAGTTTGTTTTTACAATTTGTACGTAGAGGAATTGCCATTCGCTTGCATCTTGCAACAGTTATCGTAACTCTGTTGAATGTAACACAGTACAGCCGTAATTATTGGCTGCTCTTGCCGTCTCTCATAACACGGCGACATGCTCCTCACGAAAGACTTGCACGAAATTATTCAAGAATAAATACAGCAATGGAAATGGAAAACCAAAGTATCATATTTTAGTTAGAAAATGATATGTTCTTTAAGTGTAGTATACCCGAGATCGTATTATGCGCAATATTCGCTTTTCATACTTTCTCCACACATTTATTCGACAAAAATGTATAATACCAACAATAGCTTGATGTACACTGACTTAGCAAATGTCATGGGATAGTCACCTAATAGCGTATGAGGCCTCCTCTGGCCCTGCGAACTGCAGTGAGACGCCGTGTAAGTGAGTCGACAAGTCCCTGGTAGTCCTCTGGACGCAGCTGACACCAAATCGTTTGCAGAGCGGCCGCCAATGCTGGTCTGTTTGTGGGTGCAGGATCCATGGCACGGAGCTGCTTTCCAGGACATCCCAGATATGCTCGACAGGGTTCATATTGGGGCTGCTGGGTGGCCATGGCAGTCGTTGGACCTCCGCTGCATGTTCCTGGAATCATTCCCGGGCGACGTGGGAGCGATGTGGCGGCGCGTTATCATCTTAAAACACCGCAGAACCGTTTAGGCGCTGGAAGGCCAAAAATGGGTTGGGATGGTCTCCGAGCAGCTCAACATACCGCGTACCATTCAAAGTTTCTTCCAGAACAACTAGGGGGCCCATTCCATACCAGGAAAATGCACCCCAGACCATAACAGAGACACCAGCGCCCTGGACCACACCTTCGAGACAGGCGGGATCCATCGCTTCATGTGGTCTACGCCATACACGGTGCCTCCCATTGGCAAGGTGCAGTTGAAATCGTGATTCCTCCGACCATATCACGTTACGCCATTGTTCCATTGTCCATCCCTAGTGACTGGCGACAAATGCGCGTCGTTGTGCCCGATGACGTTGGGTTAACAGTGGCACTCGTGTGCGGCGCCGGCTTACATACCCCATAGAACCCATGTTCCTACGGATTGTCCACTGGGAGACGTGTCTAGCACGGCCTGTGTTGAATTGAGCCGTGATTTGTTACACGATTGCCCGTCTGTCACTATTGACAATCCGTCTCAGATGTCGCCGGTCACGGTCATCGAGGGTGGCTGGACGGCCGATCGTTCGTCTGTTGTGGACGGTTACACCCGCATTCAACCATTCACGATACACCCTGGACACGGTTTATCGTGTGAAGCCGAATTCCCTCACCACTTCCGAAATCGCACTTCCCATCCGTCGGGCACCGACCACCATACTTTGTTCGAACGGTGTCAGCTCACGACGACGTTTCATGTTACACCTGTCACATGCACAGCCACTGCTCACAAGGTCTCCTATACAACTACCGCTTGCACAGGGGGCTTGTGGTACGCAGACAACACGCCTGTGCATCAGTGCTCCGCTATCCCATGACATTTGCTCAGGCAGTGTAGTAACAATGAGTCAACTCAATTTCGAACGAATTCTCTTTGCGCGACGGTAATAATATGATGTTCCTACGCCATGGGCAATAATAGGCTTATCAGTTGTGCGGTTTGATCATTTTCAAACTTTATTTGAGCAGTTTTCGATTTAATATTGTTCGTATATTTTTCTGGGTTGTCATCGAACAAATTGTTATAACTGTTACTTCAGTATTGGTGCCTTTGCCGGCGGGACCTAGTGTTTACAGTGCACTATGTCTTCTGGTATGGGCTAGAGCAATTTTGTTCCTTTTATTGATCTGTCTCAACTTTATCCTTGGCTTTGACAAAATGAAAATGACTGAGGTATGAGTGATGCTAGTAATACCATTGCTTATGCAGCCAGTCCCTGCTATGAATGGTGTGAAAATATTGCTCATAGGGTCAGTTGGTGCATGCATTTCAGTGGGCTTGGCAGACTGATGTGTAATAGCAACTTCTGGCTCGGTGAGGAAAGCAACGGGAAACTACCTCACTCCTAATTTCCCTAGTACGCCTCTTCAGTGATGCCTAGGCCATCTATGACAGCTGATGGCTGAACTGTTGAGGATCCAACCAGCCTTCGGGCTGAGGACTAAACACTTCAGTATTGGTTACAAAGTATAGTTCTTAAGTACGAATGTCTAAGTCAGTGGTTCCCAACCTTTTCCAGCTGACGCCCCCCTTTTCAGGTACGGGTGGTCATCGCCCCCCCCCCGTCATTTCTATAACCTCTCCGATAAACTGACCTGGAGGATATAGACCTAACCTAATGACACTACGTAATG
Source organism: Anabrus simplex (assembly GCF_040414725.1). NCBI lineage: Eukaryota > Metazoa > Arthropoda > Insecta > Orthoptera > Tettigoniidae > Anabrus > Anabrus simplex. The sequence goes on from NC_090266.1 coordinate 1,050,807,221, forward strand.
AATTATTCCGTTATTCAATTATTTACGAAAAAATAATATGAAGTACGAGCTTTATATCTATGACATACTAACTTCATTTGAGCACAATACAAAGAACACACTTTTACAATAAATCCTTAAATTAGTCAACAAATGTCAGTGAGAGGGTTGACACTGGTTTCTCTTGGTAAGATTCGGTATGTTTGATTTGATATTTGGCAGAGCACAGAGGAGATCACTTGCAACATCAAGCCGACAGCGTTGCTTTGTTTTTATGACACTCAGCGTTGAAAATCCTGACTCGCATAAATATATCGTTGAAAATGGGACAATGGCACGCAATGCTTCTTTGGCCATTTCAGGATACATTGCAAGACAGTTTACCCAAACGTCGGCCAGTCCTAATATTTAGTAATCATCTTTTAGCTTTGAATCACACTTCAAATCTATGGCTCTTCTTGAAGTTGTGCTGGCAGTGCTTCAATATCAATGGCAAACGGACTTCTTGTTAACATCCAGGACCATTCATCTGACGAGGTATCAGGAAAGTAGAAATTGAATTATTGTGCCAGGTAATCCAAATGTGACTGAATTTGCACCTTAAGTTTATTACGATCACGTTCATTTTACGGCAAAATTTCATTGGAGGTGGTGAAAGGATGAGAAGTTGTTCAACTGAAGCCGGCGTTTCCATGACCGTATTTTTTTTCCAGGAAAGCTCTGATGGCATCATAAGCAAGCATAATATTGGAGTTTTTGCCTTGGAGCTTTAAGTTCGAACTGTTCAAAGCTTCAAAAAATCGCAAAGATATGCCAATGAGACGATAAAATTGGCATCAGTAAACACTTCATACAGATCGTTCTTACCTCCACCAAGAAGAAAAATTTCAACTTCAGACTTTAATTCAAACAGCCGAGCCAACATGTTCCCTTTTGATAGCCAGAAAAAGGAGAGTTTTGTGATCGGCTTGAAGGTCAACACAAAGGGCTTCAAACAATCTTGTCTGTAAAGAACTATTCTTCACAGAGTTCACAATTCTTATAGCGACTTTTAGAGTGTTATTAAAATCTTGGGGCAAGGTTTTGGCCGCCAAAGCCTGCCTGTGAATTATACAGTGGGTTCCCATGATGTTTGGGCTTTTATCCTTCGCCAATTTGAGAAACCCAGAACGTGACCCAATCATAGCAGGTGCACCATCCGTACATACACCCACTGCATTTTCCCAGGAAAGTCCACGTTCTTGGAAAAAACTATCGATGGCAGAAAACACATCACAAGCTTTCGTTGTTGTTTTCAAACAATGGTAGAAGAACATTTCTTCTCTTAAAATTCCATTGTGGACTAATCGACAATATACAATCAGTTGACACAACGGGCCACATCGGTTGTTTCATCACACTGATTTGAAAACACTGGAGATTCTTTCACCTGCAAAATTTGCATTTTAATGTCTTCTGACAGTTCTTGAAGTCTGCACTTCACTGTGTTATCAAAAAGAGAAATTTTAGACAATTTCTGCCGACTCCCTTCATCCAAAACTATATTTACGGCTAATAACATACATGGCTTTATTAATGTTTCCCCAAATGTATATGCTTTTTCGTCTTTGGCAATCAGAAGAGCTAGTTCATATGATGCTTCCACTGCTTTCTCATTTTCATGGTTAAAAGTACCCGATGAATCTAATTTCATACGTTTTAGTGAGTTGAGCTTAGTTGCAAAAAATTATGTGAGTTTGTCTTTTAAGCCTGAATGCTTCGTGTTTAAATGTCTCTCCAAACGCACAGGCCTCATCGCATCGTTACGCAGAACGCAGAAGCAGATTACGCATTGAGGCTGTTGTATTCCGTTCCGTTCAACGACTGTGAAGCCTTATTTAATGTAGTCATCATTGTACAGTCTCTCCTTGGACATCGTTTTCAATTTTTTTAAGTCACTATATTAAATAACACAATTCACACAGTCGCGCTGTTACAGCGAAGCATACACAACAGTCACAATAAACTTGACAGACACGTCCACTGCGAAAGTATATGAGGCACAGAACCAACAGTCGAAGGGCTTGGCCACTGATGGTCTATCGGCGATGTGTTGTCATGGCCATTACTCCGCCATCTCTGATGGTACAGTTGTACTATGTAGCTCTCGCCAATTTGACTGCAAGGGAAGAATAAGAATATATAGGGGTGGGAACAGAGCATTCAAGGACGAGCTACCCACGAAACGAGTCTATATGCCGCAGAGTGAGAGGGAAGGAGGAACTTCCACTTCATTTGTTGCTTCTGAAACTCCGATATTCTTTGTTCTTCAGAGTTAATGTCGACTCCTGACTGTAGTAACTTATTGCCAGTTAAGATCTTTGGTGAGAAAATGTGACTGTTTCATTAATTGCTGTGGTTAAACATTAATTAGTTGTAGCCCAAAATAACAGTAGGCCTACATAGAATTTCACGCTAGCCGTGAAAGCCTAACATCTTATATTAAATACATTTATTATAATTTAGCCTACTATTGTTACCTTATCTCCTGTTGTTCTCGCCACTAGATCAATTTGATATAATACCGACATTTATACAAGTACCTCCTTCAAGTAGTATATTTTGTTTATGAGAAAACCCTTGTACAGTATGTAACAATAATACTGGAAAATGAAAGCAACTACTACATCGTTGATGACTAGAAACATGTCGCGTCTGGTCATAGTTTACTTTCACGCAAATAGGTCCACAAAGTGTGCAATTAAACGTGCGTTGATTGGTCTTGTTCCCGCACCTGCTCTCAGGCTTCATTTTGCTCCTCACAACACAGCAAATTCCTTATTTCACCTCCAACCTCGCGGCTCCGCAGAGGTTTGTGTCGACAGTAGGCAATTACCAGTGCTTTTGAACGATTGACTTGGCGCGACAATCACTTGGAGAGATTCGAAAAATGTTTATTACACAAAATTGTAATTTTCGAGTTAAAAAATTAATTCGGAAATCACATCACGCCCCCCTGATAAAGCCCCACGCCCCCCTGGGGGGGGGCGCGCCCCCCAGGTTGGGAACCCCTGGTCTAAGTGGTGTACAGTTGCGTTAGTAGCTCAGCAGCTTAGCCGTTAAACCACGGAGGCAGTCAAATAAAACCTATTAAAACATAATTTTTTAATAATCTTACAATAATGAATACTCCCTTGCTTCGTATAATGTGACAGTTTATCGCGTTATTGCTACCTGCTGTAATTACGTATATTAGTTATTCATAGGTTTTACATTTCATTTGAGGGGGCCCGAATTTTTATTTCGGTAGGCGGGCCCGTATCGCATTCGTTACGCCCGTGACATAGTGCATTGTAAACCCTAGGTCTCGCCAGTAAATGCATACATTTCTTCGTAGTGTGTACCAAACCTTCTTACTGCTCAGAATAAGAGCCGCTTCAAATGGCAATAACTTTGAAGTTAATGTAACAGTATTCTTCTCACTAAAAACGCTATTCAAATCAGAAAAGGTTAACACAAAATTTGAATTTGTATATAAGAATTGTTAGTCCGCCTCTGTGGTGTAGTGGTTAGCGTGATTAGCTGCCACCTCCGGAGGCCCGGGTTCGATTCCCGGCTCTGCCACGAAATTTGAAAAGTGGTATGAGGTCTGGAACGGGGTCCACTCAGCCTCGGGAGGTCAACTGAGTAGAGGTGGGTTCGATTCCCACCTCAGCCATCCTGGAAGTGGTTTTCCGTGGTTTCCCACTTCTCCTCCAGGCGAATGCCGGGATGGTACCTAACATAAGGCCACGGCCGCTTCCTTCCCTCTTCCTTGCCTATCCCTTCCAATCTTCCCATCCCTCCACAAGGCCCCTGTTCAGCATAGCAGGTGAGGCCGCCTGGGCGAGGTACTGGTCATTCTCCCCAGTTGTATCCCCGAACAAGAGTCTGAAGCTCCAGGACACTGCCCTTGAGGCGGTAGAGGTGGGATCCCTCTCTGTGTCCGAGGGAAAAGCCGACCCTGGAGGGTAAACAGATGATGATGATATAAGAATTGTTGCTAATTGAAGGTACTATTACGGGGGTTGTTGTACAGAAATTTCGATACCTTATGTATGGTGTATGTACCTTTAACCCTCAAAATAGCCACTTTGAAGCATATAAAATGTCATAAAGTCCTATACTGGAGAGTAAGGATAAAAATTATAACAACATTTCATTTTTTGACCGTACAGCCTTAAGAGGCTTGTCAACAGAGGGCACCGGTATTAGTAACCCTGCCTCCGAGAATTGATGACAACCGCATGTTCACAGCCTTAAGAGGCTTGTCAACAGAGGGCACCGGTATTTGCAAACCTGCCTCGGAGAATTGATGACAACCGCATGTTCACAGCTTTTACTCAACGTCGTACTTGTGAGAGCAGTGACCACTGTGAAACTTAAATAATACTAATAATAATAAGAAGAAGAAGGAGAAGAAGAAGAAGAACGCATGAACATATCTTACAAGGGGGCATTCCCTACTCGTCATCACCGATTTCGCTCAAATTTATAGAACATGCAGGGCTTGGCTAGAAATGAAAGTACCCGAAGTGGGAACTCCAGATGGCCAAGCGTATAGAAAATAGAAATAAAAATAAAAATGTTGACTCGGCTCTCGCATCGTATAAACCACTTGCGTCAGCGCTTACGCCGAGCAGTTGTTGGCGTAGTGGTAAGAGCTCGGACTGGTAATGCGATAGTCGTGGGTTCGACTCCCCGTGCGGAGTCTGTTTTTTCTGTCAACTTTTATATTATTCATTTTCCAGTTACGCAAAGAGGTGAATGATTCATTTTCTTTATTTATTTATTTATTTATGTCCGCTCTGTGGTGTAGTGGTTAGCGTGATTAGCTGCCACCCCCGGAGGCCCGGGTTCGATTCCCGGCTCTGCCACGAAATTTGAAAAAGTGGTACGAGGGATGGAACGGGGTCCACTCATCCTCGGGAGGTCAACTGAGTAGAGGTGGGTTCGATTCCCACCTCAGCCATCCTGGAAGTGGTTTTCCGTGGTTTCCCACTTCTCCTCCAGGCGAATGCCGGGATGGTACCTAACATAAGGCCACGGCCGCTTCCTTCCCTCTTCCTTGCCTATCCCTTCCAATCTTCCCATCCCTCCACAAGGCCCCTATTCAGCATAGCAGGTGAGGCCGCCTAGGCGAGGTACTGGTCATTCTCCCCAGTTGTATCCCCGACCAAGAGTCTGAAGCTCCAGGACACTGCCCTTGAGGCGGTAGAGGTGGGATCCCTGGCTGTGTCCGAGGGAAAAGCCGATCCTGGAGGGTAAACAGATGATGATGATGATTTATTTATTTATTTATTTATACGCAAAAGGCATAAAAAAGGTAAAAAAATTGGGATTTAATTGTCAGACTTTTTTCTACTTGTGCCAAGAATCTATTGTTTGTGTACAGCCGCCAAGAGCAACCTTCACTTGTCAGGTGAAACCGGATCTTACAGCGAAACGACTATTCACGTTTATGGCACATTCCCCAAGGAGGGGAAATAGCCAGTAAAGGAGAAAATAGAAGAATTTCTATTGAACACGTCTGGAAAGTTCGCAACTCCAAATTTTCTACAATTGTGCGCTCATTACAAAAAATGACGTCCTATATGCCTTTTTCATAAAAATAAATAAAATAAATTAAATGAATAATATAAAAATTGAGAAAAGTAATCTCCACACGAGGAGACGAACCCACGACCATCGAATTACTAGTCCAAGCTCTTTCCACTACGCCAACAGCTGCTCGGCGTAAGCACTAACGAAAGTGGTTTATACGATGCGAGAGCCGCGTCAACATTTTTATGTTTATTTTTATTTTCCATTCGCTTGGCCATCTGGAGTTCCCACTCCGGGCACTTTCATTTCTAGCCAAGCCCTGCATGTTCTATAAATTTGAGCGAAATCGGTGGTGACGAGTAGGGAATGCCCCCTTGTTAGGGTTAACTTTGGAATGTAGAGAATACCGGTATCGTAAGATCATTCGTTGCTCTTAAAGTCCTTGAAAGGCCTTTGATCTACCAAGACAACAGCAACCCTGCCCGATACTGGAGGTGCCAAGTGGTCATCAAGGCAATTTCCTCCTTCATTTCACTGGGCATTACTCGGCTCCCTGTCTCCAATATCAGACAGGCTCAGGAGCGTAATCATGATCGGCCGATGGCGGTGCGGGGTTATAGTTAACAAAATGGCGATAGAACATAATGCATGTGCGTGTGTGGTGCGCGCATGCATGACTTGTCATTATAAGGACACTGATACAAATGAATTACGTTGATATTCAATTTGCAGTACACTTCAAAATCTTACAATGAAATACATTACAAGAACAATATGATCAAGGTCAACAGTTTTACAGCGAATTGTATGTACAGTTTACAATCAAACATACAATATTTGAGGCTTCTTAGAAAATACATTCAACAGACCTTATGTCTCCGAATGTTTGTTTAGTTTTATTGTTTGTCAGTTTTTTTGTAAAAATTCTATTGGGGGGTTCTAGCCCCCAATAACCCCCTGTCCCCCCTGGCTAGGCCCCTACACACGCTCCTCATTAGCTCTTGTTAGGCTGAGTGAATTGGAGTCAATATTGTTCTAACCCTCAGACCGGGATTTAAATTCTTGAAGGAGCAGGGAATAAAGCCGTGAGCCTCCAGGTTAATTTAATTTCGTGTGGCTATTTCTAGCCGAGTGCAGCCCTTGTAAGATGAGGGTGGGTGGCATCTGCCATGTGTAGGCAACTGCGTGTTATTGTGGTGGAGGATAGTGTTATGTGTGGTGTGTGAGTTGCAGGGATGTTGGGGACAGCACAAACACCCAGCCCCTGGGCCATTGGAATTAACCAATGAAGGTTAAAATCCCCGACCCGGCCGGGAATCGAACCCGGGACCCTCTGAACCGAAGGCCAGTACGCTGACCATTCAGCCAACGAGTCGGACAAACCTCCAGGTAAGAGGCAGAGACGCTTCTCCTACGCCATGAAGCTGCCTGTTGCCAGCTAAATGTCTTAATGAGTCCTTGAGTTCTTGAGGCAATGAGTGGTCGGGTATTGTCATGACAAAACGTAACGCCGCGAACAAACATTGCTCGCTGTATTACATGAGAACTATCAACACACAGAAGATATGTTACAATTTATTTTGAGTAATTTTAACACCCAGTGTAATGTTAAGATAATTTCATATAATTTCATGGATGCGTTATCAAAAACTCTGTAGGAAAAGCAAATAGAGGGAAAGTCGAAATTATACGCATTATTATCTGTTTATGCTGCTCTATTCCAAATGCACCTCCTAATATAATTGTGTTTAGAACAGTCTCATCTGAAAGCACGGTCAATACCTCCTGCTGTACTATGTTAAGAGTAGTCCCGTCTAAATGTCTAGTCGGTTCTTCTTACTATTGTTTTTTACCCGTCAAATCCGATTCCATCTATAAATCACCTTTATTTGGAAATGTACTTTCAGAGAGCAAGGTCAATATTCGTTCCAACTTTGTATGCCTACTCAAATTAAATCATCCGTACCGAGCTACTTGACTTCGTGGTAGGCATGATATAGCTGTGAGCTAACATTCGAAAGAGGTAAGTTCTAATCCCACCGGCTAAAATTTTTGAAGAAGGTTTGCCGTGGTTTCCCGTTTGCACACCAGGTAAATGACGGGATTGTATCTTCATTAAGGTCATGACTGCTGCCCTTTCTAGTCCAAGCCATTTCTAACCCTATCGTTGCCAAAGACCTACCTCGGTTAGCGTGACGTTAAGCAACTACAGCAAGCATACATGCATACATTCATAAATAAATATACTGTTTTCCCTGTGTTCGAGATAGTTTAACATTTAAGTAACAAGTAAAGAGTAATACTTAAGCTTGTAATTTTACGTGACTGTTGATATCGTGATCACAGCTACTGGAAATTCCAGTTTCACGCGGATTCAGAACCACGGGTGCATTTTTTAATTTCAAAAATTCCACACATAATGGGCTGGATTCCGACCACGACCGTCTTAGTGAGGAGCTAGTCACGCTGTCAACCGGCTATCGTAACTCGTAAATTAATAAATACGCAACATCTTGTGATGTGTTCCTATGGGCATAACATATCGTCAGCTGCTTACTGTTTCAGTTGTTCGCAAGGCCAATTACTATTCTTGATCATTTAATGCTTTTAATATCTTAAACAAATCATCTCTCTTACTTAACTTCTGCCAACTAAAGACCAATCACAAATCAACTTGAAACCATATAGTGCAGAGATTACGAACTTCAGTCCGCAGTTTTAGTCACATCGCCCATTTTCCTGGCCCTCCGGCTGTAGTAATGTGAAGTACTGCAAATTTACGGCGGTAAAACGCTGGTTATATTACGATTGAAAATGCTTTCAAATTTTTTTGGTTTAATATTACAATTATTTAAAGCTTTGAATTTAACGTTACTTCAATTGCTGTAGATTTTAAGATACACTGGAATGTCAGAATTTTACCCTGAAAACGGATTCCTTTACGTGTCAGTAAATCTACCAGCATGGTCTCTCGTTTCTGCACTCTAAAATGCCAGTCGATTTGGGCAAGGATTCGATTCCATAATCTTGAACCAACTACACTGCGACAATACTATCTGCGGATGGAGTAGTTGGTACGGTCAAATATTATTTTCTTTACGTCGCACAAAGATAAGTCTTATGACGACGAAGGGATAGGAGATGGCCAGGAGTGGGGAGGGAGCAGCCGTGGCCTTAATTAAGATACAGTCCAGCATTTTCCTGGTGTGAAAATAGGAAACCAAGGAAAACCATCTTCAGAGCTACCGATAGTGGGGTTCGAACCCACTATCTCCCGAATGCAAGCTCACAGCTGCGTCACTTGCTGGGCAGTACGGCCAATGAGCTGATAGCTGTTCGATTGTGATGATGATGATGATGATGATGATGATGCGTGTTGTTTAAAGGGGCCTAACATATAGGTCATCGGCCCCTAATGGTACGAAATGAGACGAAATGTAATGACAAAAGTCCAAAATCCTCCACTGTTCAGAATTCAAAACGTGAGGACGAAGAATGAATGGATGGATGGATGGATGGATGGATGGATGGATGGATGGATGGATGGATGGATGGATGGATGGATGGATGGATGGATGGATATCAATTTGAAACAATCAGTGGATCCGACCCGCAATGCCTCACATTCACAGAAACTGACGTAAAACAATAGTATTACTGACCAAGGGACTGCTTCTATAGCACAATACTGAATCGATGATACTTGTATTCTAAAGGGGTCCAAAATCCAAGTCTTCGGCCCCTCATATTGGTACTTATCGCTAGGAAAGTAGAACCATGGTATTTGTCATGTTGCGGTACTAATAAAAAGTAGCGTAGACTCGCGGTATTCCACACACTATGGTACTACTCACAGGTAATGAAATTCGCACATATAACACAGACCTATGGTGTTTCGCACACTGCGACGCCATTCACAGGCAACGCAAACCTATTGCGTGTTCATCACATAAGTGTACTAACCACAGAGACTCGTACTATCCCGTGGTGTTCCTCATATAGTGGGTACTAATCATAGGCAAGCCAGAACCATGGTGTCGCTCATATAGTGGTACTGTAAAAGCCGACAGCACACTCTGTTGCTACAAATCACAAACCTATTTTGTACCTAATATAGTGGTACTACGCACAAGTAAAAGCAACTCATGGTGTTCCCCGCATGGTGGTACTAATTACAAGTAGTCTCATGGTTCTAATTCGATCACCCCCTTGGACGCCTCTTACGACAGGCAGGGGATACCGTGGATGCATTCTTCGTCTGAGTCCCCAACCCACAGAGGGGGTAGCTGTTCGGTAGCATATGTGATGCTCAACTGGGAGGAACACTGGGACATTAAACTAGCTAGCAAGAAAAAGGTTTGTAAATTGGACAGAATGATAGCTAAGAAATTGTTAGGATTTCTACGTATTTCCACAGTTTCCCTATAATCCTGTACCTGTAGTGTCTAGTGTGGGTAAGAGCTCGCGGGAAGGTGTGGAAATACATAGAAATTCTAACAATTTCAACTGGGACACTGGCTATCAATTAAGCAATAGCTGGTTGCCAGCCATTAAGGATTTACGTAGGTAGTTCCCTTCCATGTCCCTTCACTATTGTTATTTCGTTTCGGTGTTTTCCAAATTCGAACATTCCTCATCGCCAGATGTTTCATTCTAGGCTTGTCAATGTCATACCTTCATTATGTGCGTACACCTGTTATGTTATGCGACCCGCTCAGACTGATTTCTATGGTTCCGTCAGCTTCCGCTTCGAACGATAGTGCTGCACCGCGTCCGGGGAGCCATCCGGTGACGAATGAACGTGCCATTTCCACTTTTATTATAACATCTAAATTCAAACCTCATTTTTTGAGAAGCCTTTCTCGTGGACAGTCGAGATGTTCTTCTGATGACGCAGAGAAAAGTTCTGTGCGAAACGTAAAGAATTTCACCTTATTTTCTTGACACGGTATAAGCCCAAAAGTCTATATCATGTCTATTCATAAAGACTGTTATGGTTTTTAGCGTCCACTTTGCAAGTCTCTGTGAATTAATGAAACGCCTCCACAATCTTCTATTTGCAACTCAGTCTGTGGCCTCGTTTATTCCCACACTTCCTTTTTAAAAATGTAAAACTGAGGCTAACAATCGTTGCCTTGGTCTCACTCTGCTTCTCTTACCCTTCATAGGCGAGTTCATTATTCCCCTGGGTGAATTATCTTCCTCCATTCGCATCGCATAATACCATCACCGAAGCTTATAGGCATAGCTTCATACATCGAGCTAGTGGCTGCGCTGTTTGGGTCACGTAGCTGTTATATTGCATTCGGGAGATGATGAATTCGATCCCTACTGTCGGCAGCACTACATATGGTTTTCCGTGGTTTCCCAGTTTTCAACCAGGCAAATGCTGGGGCTGTACTTTAATCAAGGCCACGGTCGATTCATTCCCACTCCTAGCCAATTCTTGCGCTGTCGTCACCATAAGACCTGTGTCGGAGCGACGTAAAGCAAAGTGTATTCTAGGCTTGTGTCAATGTCATACCTTCATATGTGCGTACACCTGTTATGTTATGCGACTCTCTCAGACTGATTTCTATGGTTTCGTCAGCTTTCGCTTCGAACGATAGTGCTGCACCGCGTCCGGGGAGCCATCTGGTGACGAATGAACGTGCCATTTCCACTTCTATTATAACGTCTAAATGCCGTACTTGGGCTAGCAGAGCATAAGGTTCAACGCACGGCGTGTACGGTACTGAACTGGAGTGCTTACAGAGGGAAAGAGGTTTATCGAAATAAAGTTCGATTCAAAAAAGACTGAATTTATTAACAAATGTTCAAATTTAATATCACATCTGTACAGAAGAAATACTGGGAAGTGTTCTTTCCTCGTCGTAGGGTTGGTGATGTTCTTGAACTCCGGCTGCTCCTCTCCTCTCTGCACCATGGAACCACGATTCCTCCCTCGGTGGAAGTTCTTGAAGATCTACATTTTCTCGAAGATCCATACGATGTCTAGAAGAACCGTGCGGTGCAGAAGTAAGGGTGTCGAAACAGGTCACGTAAATGATAAACGTGAACGTACACAGTTAAGCCTTGGACGTGTTAATGCGGAAAGCGGCTTCTGCACAGACGAGAAAAATATATATAGTAATGGTTTTAATAAGGTTTATAACACATAAGAACTGTATAATTGAAGAGTTATCACACGGTAGAATGTCACTGAAATCTATCCCATGTTCTATTATTAATCATTTGAAATGAATTCTATGCGGCCAAATGTCAATAAAATCGAACACGCACATTAGTTTCAACACTTGGAAATTAAACAAGCTGAGTTGAATGTTAATGAAGTCAACTCATAAAATTAATAGCCACTTGAAGCTTGTGTCGTCGAATATTAATGAAATCGACCTAATAAACAGCCACTTAAAGTTTGTGATACTTGGCATATTCTAAAGTTATTCCACACGAAATGTTTCTAAGTCTTAACACATTTTGAATGTAATCACTTGGATTGAAATGAAATAAGAATCTTCCACTCGTGAGGTCAATCTTGTTCACGCATATTAATGAAAAAATAAAATGAAATTGACCATTTATCAACAGTCCTTAGTTCGAATATTCGCAGAGTTGAAAATGCACAGTTCAAATACACAATCTACAGTCTATCATCTACAAGAATATTTACACAGTTTTCGAGAATCATCTACACACGGAAATTGTAAGTATAAGTTAATTCTGTACTCAATCACTTATTAATGTTTGCCACTCGAGAAATTCTAAGTTTAATGCATAGTTATATCAGTGAGAATTCTCGAAATATTCAATCACTTGGTAAGGAGTAAACACTTTTCAAAATCATATCACTGTTCTCAACGTTAACTTTAAATTATGAGCACTTGGAAAAAATAATCGCGAGTCTTAGATATTCATTCCGAATAAACAATCACTTGAAAATTATTAGAGTTTGATGAAGCACAGTTTGGATCGCTCCTAGTTGGAGCAGAATTCTATCACTCACAAGTTGAAGAAAATTTTATAAGTCCGCTCTCGACACTACGGAGTTAAAGTCCGAAAACAGACGACATATGACTTATCACTTAGCGTAATATCGCGATCCCCACAATCCGACCGACCGCGTTCGACCGTGGTACAGAAGACACTGTGTTCTATCTCGAGAAATTGTCCTCCTTATATACGGTACTCAAATCTTGAAGAGAACAGCAATTGCATTACATTGAATGTCTCCATGGATTTACGTTGGATTCACATCAAACTTGGTAGAATTGGAAATTTAAAAAATCGGGCAACACGATGTTATTATTCCCATAATCGAATTATTCTTCTGAAAAAGTTATTAAGAGTAGAACATTCGAATGTTCTCTGGCTGATGCAATCTCTCGGCCACAAGGAGGGGTAGCTGTTACGTCACTCGCTCCATGTCACATACGAAATGAATGCTATCGCTCGCTGTTGAGCCGGCGCGCAACGCGGAATTCGAGTCCGAAATGCGAGGACTTTAGCTTGGACCAGCGTTACTGGTACAATACATAAATAAATCATAACTTACCCATTGGGGTACACGGGTAGAAGCTGTTAAGTATTATGCAATGAATTTTGAACAGGTTTATTACCGGTATGTGATTATAGAAACTTGATAGAGAAGATGCATCTTCAACTGAAATACTGCAGAACATACTTCTCCGAGTGAATTAACCGCATTTAAAAGTGATTTAGCCTTCATTAGTGCAAATTTCTGTTTTCTCTCGCACTGCAGTACTAAATTGAAAAAAACAAAACAAGTCTACTGTTGACAGAATCATTTAAAAATCAAGAAAATTGAAAATGAACTTAATGAAGTCTGTGGTTCAAAAGCAAATAAAATTAAAGATACATTTCTTTCATTACTAAATAAGAATATAGGGATACACACGATTAGAAAAATTTCAGATACTTTAATGGGAAAGAATTTGGAAAACTTTGAACAGACGGAACATCTCCGTGTCAATGACATTGCGTGTTACAAGTATGCAAGGCTAACATCCTGCGAAGTTGAACCTATTTTTTCAATTTATAAGCAGCTAAAAGTCCGAGGCCTAGTGATGACTATATAATACTCTTGTCGACGTTACGGAAAATGGTAGTTGTTTTACGTCGCACCGACACAGATAGGTCTTATGGCGACGATGGGACAGGGAAGGGCTAGGAGTGGGAAGGAAGCTGCCGTGGCCTTAATTAAGGTACAGCCCCAGCATTTGCCTGGTGTGAAAATGGGAAACCACGGAAAACCATTTTCAGGGCTGCCGACAGTGGGGTTCGAACCTACTATCTCCTGAATACTGGACACTGGCCGCACTTAAGCGACTGCAGCTATCGAGCTCGGTTTACGGAAAATGAAAGGGAAGTTTTTCGTGAGGGTGATGAAAATTGTTTAGCGAGTGAAGAATGTTTTCGTAATATGCGTCAGAATGTGGATGTCATTGTGGATGTTAATGCACGTGAGAAGATAAATGTTAGGTCGGTTATAAGCTCAACGGAAAAAAATAGTCACCCTAGTGTGCACGCACAGGTGGATCGTTAAGCCTGTACAGAAAGCGCAAAGAACGAATCCCGTGCTCAACCGCACTGCTTGTACATGAGCATTAGCGATCAATGAGAAATTGATGTTTCAAGAGGACAGTGTACATCAACATGGGTAGATGTAAGAATGTAACAGAGTGGCAAAAAGAGGCAATCGTGTTTGGCCGTGCCTATAGCCATGCGGTGAGTGAAGTTGCTGGATTTGTTGGTGTTTCGCAGCGGACTGGTCAACGTGTCTACAAGTAGTGGTGTACTACACGTGGCCACGAAACACGACGTCAGAATTGTGGTCGAAAAATTATCCTGATTGAAAGGGACCGGACACGCCAATCACGGCTTGTGAAACAAAATCGCTTCCAAACCCGACAGAAATTGCTGTTGGGAATGAAGGTCCATCCCAACCTGTCTGCGAGAACACATTGCGACGGGAACTGCATGCAATGGACATTTGGAGTACGTCACCTTGCAATAGACCATTGCTCAAATAGGCACATAAAGCTGCGCGTCTTCAATGGCCTAGAAATCGTCGAACGTGGACAGTAGCGGAATGGAATGTAGCCTGACGAATCACGTTCTTGCCTGTATTCCAACGACACACGTCGTCGAGTGCACCAAAGGCCAAAGAAAGCATTTCATCCTGGATGTGTGCAAGGTCAGGTTCAAGCCGGAGGTGGGTCTGTGATGTTTTGGGGGGTGTTTATCGTATCGAGGATTGGGCCAGCTCACTGAGGTGACCACCAACGTGAACCAGCATGTTTACTTAAACATTCTGGATGATCGGGTGTTACCTTTCAGTTAAAATCTTCATGATGAGTATGCTATTAATACCCCGAGTTTTCAAGATTACAATAGCAAAGTTTATCGGGCTGGACGCATATGTGACTGGTTTTATGAATACTCCCCACCCTATTACATCTCGATTGGCATGCAAAATCACCTGACTTGTACCCCATTGAAAATCTGTAGGACATGTTGGAACAGCGGGTAAAACGCCGGCATCTGCATCGCCACAGTTTGGTGGAACTGCGCGACTTGTTTACAAATGTAAGCTCTTCAATCAATCAATCAATCAATCAATCAATCAATCAATCAATCAATCAATCAATCAATCAATCAATCAATCAATCAATCAATCAATAAGTAAATAAATAAATAAATAAATAAATAAATAAATAAATAAGAGTTGCAATTGTCTTGCTAGAATCATTCAGGCCTTTATGATAACTTCTGTTTTTGAAAGTGCTTCTGCTGCAGTGCCAGTAAAAATTATAACAGGTGATGACTTATTTAACTTGACAAATTACGTCATAAATATTATACTGTTCAAAATTGCGATTTCACCGTGCTTAGCATTCTTTCTAATAATAGTATGTCACAGCATGTTTTCTCTTCAAGGGGGGGGGGGGGGGTTAAATTATTAAATGGCCAACCCAAAGTGTGATTTTTTATTCAATTTTTATTTGATACTGTTTATCTTCTTAAATCTATGGAGAAATAAGTGGATAAATGTGTGTGATGAAGATAGTCTTTTCTTATCCTATTGTTGGTCACGATTGATCAGTTATCATTGTCGAGTGAATTGTAGGAATCCAACAATTTTTCGAAGTGTGAGGATGAGGATGATGCATGTTGTATAAAGGGGCCTAACATCCAGGTCATCGGCCCCTAATGGAACGAAGTGAGACGAAATGTAATAACAATTACAAGTACAAAATTCATCCACTGACCAGAATTCAAAACATGATGATGAAGAATGAATAGATGAATTTGAATTTAAAACAACCAGTGGATCCAACCCGCAATGCCTCACCTTCCCAGAAACAATATTACTGACCAAGGGACTGCTTCCAAAGCACATGATGATGATGATGCTTGTTGTTTAAAGGGGACTAACATTTAAGGTCATCGGCCCCTAATGGTACGAGATGTTCATGATATTTGATGATTACCATTTTAAAGTATATACACTGACAAGAGTTTAAAATACATGGTGATGAAAAATGAATATGAAATTAAAACGATCAGTGGATCTAATTCGCAATGCCTTATTTCTTATTAAAATGATATAACATGTTGGTGACAATGGAATAGGACACTGTCTGGAAGTACCGGTACAGATATATATGTATATAATTCAAGTTAGACGTATAAATAACACATTAAATACCGGTATGCAAACACGAACTAAAATAGAGTCAATGGCATAAAAGCGCAGTTAACACAGATACACTAAGGCAAAGGACATTATTACACACGATAAAAAAGACCACTATCCCTCATGAAACGGATGACGAGGTCTGCTGACTGCTCGTCATCTCGCAGGATGAAGGAGGTGGTACTCGACAGTTCTAGCCTACGGCGCAGATCGACCAGGTCCACGCACTCCGTAAGGACGTGTACCACGGTAAGATGATCACCGCAATTACACACCGGAGGGGGTTCTCCTATCAGTAAATGGGAGTGCGTTAGTATACCGTGGCCGATCCGAAGACGACTTAATACCACTGCTTCCCTCCGAGAAGCCCAAAGGGAAGTCCTCCATACCTTCGTTGTACCTTTTATCGCTCTCAGGTTATTTGGAAGTGGATTGGCCTGCCACTCCATCTTCCAATGGGACATAACCAAATTGTCTTAGCTGAGAGCGAATATCACTTGCTGGAACCTTATAAGGCAACAGGGGTAGTGTTACTGTCTCCTTGGCAGCCTTATCTGCTAACTCGTTACCCCCTACACCCATGTGGCTTGGGAGCCACATAAACGTGATTCTGGTGCCAGCATCCGAACACCCGGTCAGCAGATCCTGGATCAGTTGCACCAGAGGGTGCAAAGGGAAGCAGGTATCAATAGACTGTAGCGAGCTCAAGGATTCAATACATAGAAGAAAGTTTCGGCGCACATCGGACAGTGCATAGCGCAGAGATTCACAGATAGCATGGAGCCCTGATGTGTACACACTACAGTTTTCCGGGAGAGCAAAAAGAAACCGATCATTGTCGACAACGAACGCACAGGCCACCTTCGTTTCTGTCCTCGAACCATGCGTATATACGACTGAACCTAGGTACGGGGCAACAACTGACAGGACGAGCCTCCGATAAATCGAAGTGTCCGCGTTTTACTTCGGGCCAGTGTGCAGATCCAGGATTTTTTCAGGTCGTCGTATTATCCACGGAGGTACCCCACTTGCTTGTCTGACAAGGCAAGGAACCGAATGTACATCAAACCATCTGTGACTGTTATCCAAGCGTATTCCAACCGGCCGCGTTGCTCGAGGACAAGCAGCGTACAACCGACGGTTTCCATTGTTGAATACGCAAGGATAGCTTGGATGAACTGGCATCTGTCGCAAATTTGCTGCATACGACAGAATAATTTGCCGGCACCTCAGGTGTAAAAGCGGCACACCAGATTCAGCGAGCAGGCTAGTTCGAAAAGCTCCCGTCGCCAACCTAACCCCGCTGTGGTGGATGCTGTTCAGTTGCACAAGGACGCTTGGCCTTGCTGAGCCATATGCTGCACTGCCGTAGTCTAACCTGGATAAAATAAGTGTGCTATAGAAAGGTGCTGGGGTGAATGGGTCTATCTACAATACTCAAATTAATTTAACATTTGAACTGAAGGTTGTATTTCTTCAAAACAACAAAATAATTTTTCACTTAGTGAAAATAACAATGATATCTCAGGTAAAATGCCAAACAAGGGTGGAACACCCCAGAATAGGGAATTTAACAATTTTGGGCTTCAAGCCCTCGATTTACAAGATCCGAGCTACACGATCAAGTTAACAAAATTTACAATTCAAAATGAGGAATAATTAAGTCAAGGGCAGAAATCCCCCAATTCAAGAGCACTTTCTCCAAAATTTACAATTTTTAACCTTCCAGAGGCACATCACACTATAACAAAACTTTGAAAAGAGTTTACATGCTCTCGATTTCTTACAGCCCACTCAAGGCAACATTACGTCAAAATCTTACACTCTCTGGCCTCACAAGGCACGAATTACGAATGGAAATAATTTTACACATGGGTATCTAGTACCCAACCTACCGGGCCTTTGCGGAAAAGAACAGGTTAAATAAATGGCCCGAACACAAACTGAATGGAGGCGTACACTGCGCTCCCAGATAATGAAATATTAAAAACCTACAGGGCTCTCGGCAGATAAAACTGGGGCTAGTCCCAAGCTACTGAGGTGGCTGGCATGGAAATAACTTTAATATATTACAGGAAAGAAAACAGTTACGAAAACGTAGTCAACTCAAACCAAGATGAAGGGGAGCTCGAGAGTGTAACTCACTCTCTATCCCCGATTTACAGTTAAAGACTTTATGAAATTTTACATGAAAAAGAAGACGTTTACATTAAAACGGTTACATAGTTAAAAATTCGGAACTTCTCCACGTATAAGTATGCGGAAACAGCAAGGAAGATTGAATTTATGTGGCCATTACCTGGCTGATGTACTGCCTGCCGACGAATGAGGCGTCCCGCCTCCTGCCTTAACACACACACTCAGAAAGACGACGATCAATAGACAAGGAAACTCGAAAACCGCAACTTACATACCATCAGGGAAGGTTCGAGAGAATTCAGAACTAATCCGGACACACCCTCTCATTTTTATTGGCTGAACCCAAAAGTTACACTCAAAACCGAACAAGAACCGTGTGATAGGCTGAAAATTAATTACAGAAAATGTTCATTGGCCAGATTCACAACTGGCGGAATGAGACACAAGTGTTGCAAACCTAGAATTATATAAAAACAAATGAAAGTTGAGAAAACCTATTAACACAAAATTTATTTCAATAACACTTCTTTTACCTTGCACCAGAGTGCATGACTATAGTGTTTTGGTAGTGAAATCTGTGGAAAAACGTCCAAACTTCTTGATGTAAACATACACACAGCAAATAAAACCAGTCAGTTTAGGCAACTTCAGAATAACACCATTACTTAATACTTTAGTGGTGAGATCTTCTAATTAAAGTATCAACTTTATGTAGTAGCAATTTCACATTTTGGGCGATAGAGGAGTTCATTAAGGCGCTTATTTTGAATCTGCGGAGTTGAGGTGTACCACCCGGTACAATAATAGTATGCCCATCTGGCATTCGGCTGTGCGGGGACCTGTGTTGTCAGACGGATACTACTGCAAGGGTACATGACACTCCCACCCGCCGATCCCTGGGTGGTCACTGCGCGGGCTTTCGGGCGTAATCGCACACGTACTTACTCAAGGACGCTACAGCCCGTGGGGAGCCTTGGTCTCTCGAACTATCGTAGCCCACTCCTCTCGGTCGGTCGCCTTGCTTCTCCATCTTCTTACACCCATCTTCATGAGGTCTTCCTCCATATCATCCAGCCATCTCTTTCTTGGTCTTCCTTTCAATCGTCTCCCGCCTGGTTTACCCTGATATACTTTCTTAACTGCTCTCTCTTCAGGCATCCGTTCCACATGTCCTAGCCATTTCAGTCTACTACGCTTGATATCCGTCACAATATCTGGTTCCCCATACAATATCTTTTTTTCCTCATTCCTCCTTATCCTCCATACCCCATTATCATATACGGGTCCATATACTCTCCTTAATATCCTTCGTTCCCATCTCCGGAGGAGTTCTTCATCTGTGCCAGTAAGAGTTCATGTCTCTGACCCACAAGTCACCACTGGTTTAACTACGGTTCTATACACATTAATCTTCAAATTCCTACTAAGTGTTCTTGTTCTAAAAACCTTGACTAATGAAAAATAGCTTCGGTTGCCTGCTGCTATTCTTGTTCATACAGCTTTCCCCTTATTATACAATCATATGCCTGTTTAAATTCCACAAATAATTGGCGGATATCTACGTTGTATTCATAACATTTCTCCATTAACTGACGTACCACAAATATTTGGTCCGTCGTGGATCTATTTGGTCTAAAAACGCATTGATGATCCCCTATTATTTCTTTTTTAAGTGGTGCTACTCTCCCAGCCAGTATCTTGGTGAACACTTTATAGACCATACTCAATAGTGTTATCCCTCTATAGTTGTTACAACACGTTTTGTCATTCTTTTTATGTATAGGGCAGATTATTACAAGATTCCACTGTTTAGGCATCTCCTCTTGTTCCCAAATCTCACAGATTAGCTGATGTAAGTGATTTGTGACTTGGTCTCCTCCATTCTTAAGCATTTCGGCAGTAATATTATCAATCCCGGGGGATTTATTGTTCTTTAAGGCTTTTATGGCCTTATACACTTCCTCCCTATTTGGTGATGCTACGATCGTTTCTTTCCTCGACTCTGAAGGTTCCTCCCTTTCATCTTTTCCCCACCACCAGTCTTGGTTTTCATGTTCTTCATTGGGATTAAGTAATTCCATAAAGTATTCAGCCCATCTATCCAATATTTCTTTTGTTCCTCCAATCAGATTTCCTTGTTCATCCTTACAGAACACTGCCCTGGGCTAAAAGCCTTTCCGTTCCACCTTCGCTTGTGCATAGAAATTCCTTATATCCCTGTTTTTCTCTTGTTCCTCAAGTTCCATTATCCATCTTATTATAGATATCCTACATATCCTACTTGCTTCTACACTCTTCTGTCTGTATTCCTCTGTATTTAGCTTTAGTGTTCCTGTTGAGCATTCTCTTTCGCGCTTAGTTTCTCTCCATTACTTTATTTCTACACTCCTCGTCAAACCAACCTGGTCTCCGAGTCTTCTTCTCTTCACGTAGTATTTGTTCTGCTGTATTATGCAATACCTCTTTTATAATCTTCCATTTCCGTTCAATATTTTCTTTTTGCCACTCTGTTTCCTTACCTTGAAATTGTTCAGTTATCTTTGACTTATATCTCTCTTTCACTATTTCATCCGCTGTAAATTTTCTACTGTCATACCTCTTCTGGATTTTGTCTACCTGTGTTCTTCTACAGGGAGCTATTCTCTGCCTACACTTTATCTGTATCATATAATGGTCTGGTTCACATTCTGCTTCTCCGCAGCGTTCCACCTGCATTATATCTGAAGCATGTCTTCTGTCAATCAGCACATGATCTATCTGATTCTGTGTGATACCATCTGGTGAACGCCAAGTACCCTTCTTCACATCCTTCCGTTGTAGCGAGGTACTCCTAACCATCATTTCATTACTTATGGCAAAATCTATCAACCTCAATCCATTATCATTGGGGTGCTCATGAAGGCTCTCTTTCCCAATTGTCCCTCTAAAGGCTTCTTCACGTCCACCATTAGCATCAAGATCTCCTAAAACAACCTTAATGTCATGTTTTGGTATCCCATCTATTACCTGCTCCAGTTGGCTAAGAATTCCTCCTTATTTTCTTCGTCCGCTTCCTCAGTCGGAGCATATACACATACAAGTGTTGTATTGAAGAACCTGCCTTCCATCCTCAAGCTGCTCATTCTCTCATCTATTGGTTTAAAATCCATCACCATAGGTCTAAATCTGATATCAATAAAAAAGCCTGTGCCCCCACCCGTACCAATATTACTTCCACTATACATCAGTGTGTATCTTCCACTCTGAAAGGAACCACTCCCTTTCCATCTCACTTCTTGTATGGCCACAATGTTTATTTTGTACCTATCCATTTCTTCCTTCAGGGATTGTAAGGCGCCTGGTTTCTTCAATGTCCTTACATTCCAGGTTGCAATTGAAATGTCATGTTTCCGTTTGCGAGTACCTTTTCCAAGCCTATTTTGTCGTCGTTTATCAGTCCGGCTATTCCTTTCGAGTTCCGAAACAAGTTATCACGAGATGGAGTTGTTAGCCCCATGCTCATCCCCAGCCTGGAGGACCAGGGACCCTTCTGTCTGGGTTACCATGCCATAGCCGAGGGTATCCCGTTTTAAGGCACTGGATATTCGCCCTCATCCATCTCCCACAGGAGTAGGATTTGCTGGTACCGTAGGCAACAAAACCACCAACTTGAGCGTTTCTCAGTATTTCCCATGGGCACCCACTCGGCATGTGTACCCACACTGAGACTCATCTACCAGCCATTGACCCTCCTCCTTTATCCAGGCTTGGAACTGGCGCTGGGATTTCCGTGGTATCTCCCAGTAATCGCACACGTAAGAGGCCCATTTCTGAGCAGCATGCACATCAAGAATTTTGAATCAGTCTACAACTAACCCTCAAAAAACAGTAAAAAATAAAGAGGTACCATGGCCACAATAACCTATTAGTCGCCTTCTACGACAGGCAGGGTTACCTGTGAATGTATTCATCCCCTCCCATCCACAGGAGGTCCAACACATATCAAGCCATAATCAATGTCCGCGCCAAGGTCACCCCTTTTAGTCGCTTCATACGACAGGCGGGGATACCATGGGTGTATTCTTCGTCTGCGTCCTCCACCCACTGGGGGTTCCAAAGCACAATCCTGAGTCGATGATTCTTGTTGTCTAAAGGTCAATGGTCCCTCATAATGGCACTTATCGCTAGTAAAGTAGAACCATGGCATTTCTCAATTTGCGGTACTAATCAAAGGTAGCGTAAACTCACGGTGTTCCAAACATTATAGTAATACTCACAAGTATTGTACTTCCTACAGGTAACGCAGACCCATGGTGTTTCTCAAATAATAGCGGCACTCATAGGCAACACAAACTCATGGTGCACCTCACAAGTAGTATAAGTCAGGGATTCTGCGGCCACCGCCGCCGCAGGTCCCTCCGCAGAGGCCTCCACCGCATTGCTATGCTGGCTAAGAGAGCGAGTCTAACCTCACATCCGCCATCTTGGATGGACTTAACATAACTTTTTACGCGTAAAAGAGGTAGCCTAACCTCATGGAGGGGCTTAACCTCAGTTTTACAGCCGGATGCCCTTCCTGACGCCAATTGCACAAGATGGCGGCTGCTCTTATGAGACGGCTTAAGGGTGCTTGCGCAAGATGGCGGCTGCTCTTAGGAGACGGTCAAGGGCGCTTACACAAGCTGGCTGCTATACATAGGCTCTAATGAGAAGCTCTAGGGATGCTTGCGCAAGATGGCGGCTAACTAATCCTACAAGATGGCGGCTATACATAGCTTCTTATGAGACGGCTTAAGAGCGCTTGCACAAGATGGCTGCTGCTCTTATGAGACGCCGTAGGGACGCTTGAGCAAGATGGCGGCTATCTAATTCTACAAGATGGCGACTATACATAGCTTCTTATGAGACGGCCTAGGGGTGCTCACACAAGATGGCTGCTGCTCTTATGAGTATCCCTCGGGACGCTTGCGCAAGATGGCGGCTATACATGGGCTCTTATGAAGAAAGCTAGCTTAGAAGCTACTGCACAAGATGGCGGATGCTAATGTGTTTTACAGACACAGGATGATAAAGAACTACTGCCGGTTTCTCACGAATAGTATATCCACGTTCCTCTGTAATAATAAAGTCATGCAGGACGTGCGAAGGTTGTGGATTACTATTCAAGCCTGTAATAATATTACAAGTAATGTTCGTATGATAATCATCGAAGAGTGTTATTGGTTGATCAGACTCGTAACGTACGTTCGGTAGGAGCTCCCTTGATGAAAATCCAAGCAATGGTCCAATCGAATCAGGTTGTGATTTGAAGTCAATCTTAAATGATGATTCAATAACACATTTATGTGTAATGTTGCTTACAGTAATTAAGAACTTGTAATTATGATTACTAAAACTCTTTTTTCCAAACTGGTCAATTAACGTACTTTCAATATAGTCATGAATATCGTATACTGAATAACTGCCTGAACGTAGCGTTAGCACATACTCATCGTAATAGAACTTGTTTACACCATCACGCACATTATAGATTTTATTGTAGCTTTCAAACGATACTAGTCCAAGACTAGGTAGCTGATAGCCAAGTTTGTTCGGCGGATTAAAATAGCCGGTTGTGTCAGGCCCTTCTCCACCTACAGCAAACGTTCTTTCACTGCTAGTCATCACGCGCAGAGTAATTCTCTTTCTCTACTGACTGAGTTTGATATAAGAACATAAGACATGATCGTCCGCACACGCGTGTATTACATTTTTGCACACGGTTTTATTGTAAACTATGTCTGCACTGCTTCCGAAATAACGTATGAGCGCAAAGGGAGGAGGTAAGACTCCATAGCTATCAAAATACTACACTTTAGATTTACGTTTTACGTAAGCAATGTAATGAGTTCCAGGTCCGCGACTGATGTCCAAGTTAATTACGGCACTTTCACGCTCACGTGGGCACGCTGGTAGTTGATCGCGCATATACACACCTCGAAAATAACGAATTCCTAGTTGTTTATCAAACGTAAAAACTCCTTCATGCGTCAGAGCTCAATGTGGAAGTGCATTCAGCAGATGATTTTTTGGAGGAATGTAGATGCCAAGCCCTTTTTTGTATGGTGCCAGCTTCATGTGTACACGTTTGCCTCGTAATGCATTTGCCTCCATCGTCTTGTTATGAAGTTCACTCTTTGTCAACTGTTGTTTCGCTTCTTCTAAAACCTTAACAGTTCTTGCTACAGCACTAACACCGCCCAGCAATGACCCTAAAGCTGCTAGGCCAGCGAACAGCGCAGGAAGAATTCCTCCTCGTTTTGGTACAGGAATAATTCTTGCACGTTTACTAAACATTGCTCTGCACTTTGGAAAAATTCTCGCTCTTGCTGCGCGTAGCGCCTTAATAGTAGCGACACGAGGATTGTATTCCCCTCGAATAGCCTTTTGTGCAGCCTTTATAACATCTTTCCATCCGACAGTTTTTGGTTTCTTCTTCTTCTTCATATCGTTTGTATATCATTGTTTCAACATTCTGTACATGACTTTACTCGTCAAGAGCAAATTATAAACTAACTGTTACCTGTTGTTTCGTTTAATATATATATTACTATTGCCTACTTCATGAATCAGTTATCATGAAGATTATAAAGCAGCAGGACACACTACCTGTTAGCGACATTGTGCCACATCTCTTACCTACTTCTAGTACAACTACAAGAAAAATCATGGAACGTTATTTCCTTTTACTGTTCGATGTATTATATCAGGTCCATCGGGATGCGGGAAAACAAATATTTTACTTACACTTATCACTGCTTTAAATGGTATAAGCTTCGATAAAATTTGCGTTTTCGCAAAGTCACTCTGTCAACCGCTATATACTATCCTACAAACTCTAATGCACGATCTGGTTAAAGATGGAATAACATATTTTAAATTTAACTCACATGAGCAAGTACCATCACCGGACGATGTGCTTCCTAATTCTCTTATGATTTTCGACGATGTCGTAACAAAACAGCGAAACGTTATTCGTGCATTCTTTAGTATGTGACGACATATATATGTTGATTGCATCTATTTATGTCAAACCTATGCTTGTGTGCCTAAGCAGTTGATATGCGACAACGCAAATGTTATTGTGCTTTTTCGACAAGACGAACGCAATTTGCGACATGTGTATGACGATCATGTTAACACTGATATGGCATTCAGTGACTTTAAACGTATGTGTGCTACATGTTGGTCATCAAATCGTTACAGCATTTTAGTTATTGATAAAGAAAGTGATGATAAGCATGGACGATATCGCATGGGTTTCGATCATATTATATGCATCAACACAGAATTACAGTAATTAATTAATAAAAAACCGTCATCATGTTAATATCTAGCAAGGAGATTACAAAACATATCATCCAAGCTCGAAACAATATTCGACGGAAATTTAAAGAGCTTAAACATATTCAAGCAGACACGGATTTATTTTTAAAAACACGACTAAGTACACCACTCAAAGAAATTTTAATTCTACTTCATTGCCACAGTCTACTTCAAGTTTCGCTTCTACGCAAACATCATATGATACAGAGAAGCATGAAGAAGAAGAAGAACAGAAGCATAAACAAGAGAAGCAAGATAAGGAAGAGAAGAAGCAAGATGTAGATCAAGAAGAGGGGGATAAGGAAGAAGATCTTAACGATACATCACCATCTAAACGTATTGAGTTTTTAACTACAGATTTTATTGCTGAATCGCCTACTACATCGACGCAAGATCTACCATCTTTGTCTGAAGTTATGATCACGCCAGAGTATCGTAATCAGTTCAGAACTTTTATTCAAGATACCTATGGATCTCTCTTTGCGCCTTATATAGAAAAACTTTTACAGGACAAACTGACACTACGTACGGTATTCGCTACGAAGACGACTGTTTCAGGATAGGAAATTCAAATGTTAATATTAATAACAACACACTTATTGTAAAAGGGGTTAATTATAAACCTACGAAAGGACTCTTAGAACTTATTTTCTCACGAATACCTGACAAAGATATAATTTTATAAGATGATCTTAAAAAATATAAAGCAATAATTTTTGCTACTGACGCAACACGACGTAATTACAAGAGAACAGAAACTGTAAATGCAAATAAGAGTTACAAGTATCGGGAGTTTATTTCTAAGCTGTTTCCGACTGCACGTGGTCTTGATGTTGTCTACAAGAATTTGTTGCCGTATGTAGACGTAAGATACTGGAGAACCCAAACTTACTCGTTGAACGATTACAACTTCTAAGATCATCGCAAGATGCTGGTCACACAGGTCACGAATCAGAAATTCCAGAAATAGGGAGAGAATTACGACATGCCAGTAATATTTTGTAATGGCTCGTCAAGAGAAGACCCCACCTGTAAAGGAAAACATCGCACATGAGTTACATAAACCAGCACGTCGCACCTACTGTCACAGACGCGTTATTACAAGATGAAAAGATGATCTCTGGCAAGCAGACTTAGTAGAAATGATTCCATATGCCTCTAGTAATAAGGGGTATAAGTATCTATTTACAGTTATCGATGTGTACTCGAAGTTTGCTTTTGCACAACCTGTGCGTTCTAAAGCAGCAGCTCAAAGCAAAGACGCATTTGAACATATTGTTGAAGAATCGAAACGCTGCCCAAGACTTCTTCAAACTGATCAAGTTAGAGTTTTACAACAAGGATTTTTCTTCTTACCTCAAGTTATTTGGCATTCAACACTACTCTACGTTCAGCGATCTCAAGGCAAATGTTGTAGAACGCTTTAATAGTACACTCAAAACAATGATGTAGCGAGAATTTACAGCACAAGGTTCATATCGTTGGATCGATCTGCCACCTAGACTTGTATCTACCTACAACGATACACCTCACCGCACTATCGGAACAAAGCCACGTCTTGGTACAAGAAATACACCTCGCCTAGATGCTAGTCGTCTTGTAACTAAAACAGCGGATCCACGCCGCTATCGCTTTAAAGAATGTGATTTTGTTCGCATCAGCAAACACAAGTCTGTCTTTGCAAAAGGACACACACCTAACTGGAGCACTGAAATTTTTCAAATCAGGAGTGTTAAGCTCATTAATCCAGTTACGTATTTACTTCGCGATCTCAGAAGACAGCCTATTGAAGGAGGATTCTACATCGAAGAATTGCAGAAAACAAAATATCCTGTTCACTATTTTATTGAACGTGTTATTATACGTCGTGGGAATAAACTGTATGTTAAATGGCTTGGTTTTAGTAACAGCTTTAATTCATGGATTAATAAACAGGATGTACTTTAAATCTTGCTTTTTTAATTCTCGATCCTCTACATCTCCTTTCTTCTAAGTTAACATTATTACTAGGACATGCTGTAGGATTAATATTGGAAACACCAGTAATATGTTTTAACAATTCATATTTATTTCAGAATATATATATATATGTATATATATATATATATATATATATATACATTTTTTCTTCAAGTAAACCTGTTTTTATCCTTTCTTTATTTTACTGTCTTTACCACACCTAGTAACAGTTTTCTTTTTATTGCACCAACAACAACAAGTGCTGCTATCTTCTCAGCAACTGAAGCACTAGGTGATGACACACGCAGCATAGCTTTACGAAGCAGATTTTCATCAGCTACACGTCTTAGTTTAGGATTGTTTTGTCGATAAACAAGGTCATGCTCTTTGCAGGCAGCACCTAAGATATTAATACTAGGAACACCACGTGCAAGGCGAACGTCAAGTCGTGTTCTAGGGCCGCAGTACTCGTAACTAGGAAGATGAAGCTCGAAGGGAAGAAGATCAATCATAAGTGTTTATAAGCGAAGACAACTCGTTAGTTTTTAGGTCCATGATATATTTTAATCAGTTAAAATGTACAACACTGCCTTACAGAAGGTCTCCTACCTAAACTCATGTGTTCATGATGTAAACTACACGTTTGAAGCTCTGACAAAACAGGATCTTGAGTCCACTCACGAGGCAAGTTATCCCAAATCTTCTTTACAGCATTCGCAGCTACATTAACCAAAAATGCCTTTGGTAATGCATTTAACTCTTCTTCAGTAAAAGTGTTGTTTCTTTCTTGCATGCAAAAAAACTTTACGATTGCTCTTTTAAACTGCGTTACACTTAGTATCTCTTAGAAATTACATGACCGCGAGTTGGCCGTGCGCGTAGAGGCGCGCGGCTGTGAGCTTGCATCCGGGAGATAGTAGGTTCGAATCCCACTATCGGCAGCCCTAAGATGGTTTTCCGTGGTTTCCCATTTTCACACCAGGCAAATGCTGGGGCTGTACCTTAATTAAGGCCACGGCCGCTTCCTTCCAACTCCTAGGCCTTTCCTATCCCATCGTCGCCATAAGACCTATCTGTGTCGGTGCGACGTAAAGCCCCTAGCAAAAAAAATTACATGATGTCCTTGCTCTACGAATATTTCATTCACACTAACGTTATTTCGACACTGCAGTTTACATATGTTGTTTACCTCCCGGCATGCACTGCAACACAACCAATCAAAGAGCATGCACACATGTTGTAAAGACTGTTTACTTGTTTCCCTACTATGCTCCTTCGGAAGAGTTTTCAAATGATGGACACCCTAATTCATGCATGTCGATAATTTCAGACGATGCTTGTAGACACTCACGAAACCATTCTTTTCACAACCCTTTAAAAACAAGATCTGCTCTTGAAAATGTGTGTTCATCATTAAAGATAGAAAACGATAACGTATTCCCTTTTCTTCCCACTGCAAACCTAATTTTTAACCCACTGAGTCTGCTTTTTATCTTCATCTGTTTGCAAACAGTAAGAGAAAGGTGGATTAAATATTAAACTTACAAGTTTTGGTCCCCACAACACACTAACACAGCCACCTCTTTAAACACAAATTTATTGCCGTTTACTTTAAAGCCTTGTACATAAACTATTAATGTTCTCGTCATGTTTGCGCTCTACTCTCTATCACTGTATCTCGAAGACTAAAGCTTTCAGTCAACGATCAAGTCTAAACATGCACAACTATGATGACGTCATCGCTGCAGGTTAAAAACACGTGCTCACTCTTGCCTTCGCGATGCATGTTTAAACTTGTTCGATAGAGATATGCCTTAACAGAGGAGGGGGCCATAACAGACTATGTATAGCCGCCCATCTTGTGCAGTAGCTTCTAAGCTAACATTCTTCATAACAGCAGCCGCCATCTTGTGCAGTAGCCTCTAAGCTAGCTTTCTCCATAAGAGCCTGTGTATAGCCGCCATCTTGCTCAACCACTCCCTAGGCCGTCGCCACCACCTTGTGCAATCACCCATAGCCGGCATCTCTATTATCATCTTGGTTTAAAAACTAAGATAATAGTATGTTGAGAAGGGCAGCTGGGTAAGTATGTTGAGAAGGGCAGCTTGCTTTATATCTATGATCGCAAGAAGGGTAGCTTGCTTGCTTGTCCTGTTAAATTCCACGCTATAAAGTTTACTTCTGTCAAGATAGTAGTAGTAAGCCATGCGCATGTAGTTAAAGATGGTGGCTGACAGCTGTCAAAAAAGCACGTGGAAATTGCCCGCCACCACGTTTCAAAGGTAGTAGCTAAAGATGGCAGCACGGTGCTCTGTTGATTAAATATGGCATCTGTCAAAAAAGCGCGTAGAAATTGCCGACACCACATTTCAAAGGTAGTAGCTAAAGATGACAGCACGATGTTCTGTTGATTAAAGATGGCCGCTGTCAAAAAGCATGTGGCTTAGAAGAGCACGTGGAATTTCAATTTGCCCTCCACCGCATGCAAAACAGCAGCCGCCATATTGTGCAGTAGCTTCTAAGCTAGCTTTCTTCATAAGAGCCAATGTATAGCCGCCATCTTGCGCAAGCGTCCCGAGGGAGTCTCATAAGAGTAGCAGCCATCTTGTGTGAGCACCCCTAGGCCGTCTTATAAGAAGCTCTGTATAGTCGCCACCTTGTAGAATTAGATAGCCGCCATCTTGCTCAAGCGTCCCTAGGGAGTCTCATAAGAGTCTATGTATAGCAGCCATTTTCCGACCACCATCTTGCGCAAGCACCCTTAAGTCGCCTCATAAGGAGCCGTGTATAGCCACCATTTTGTGCAATTGGCGTCGGGAAGGGCATCCGGCCGTAAAACTAACGGTAGGCTCCTCCATGAGGTTAGGCTTGCTGTCTTTCGCGTCAAAAGTTAAGTTAAACCCCTCCAAGATAGCGGATGTGAGGTTAGGCTCGTTCTCTTAGGCGTCATGAAGGGCATCCAGCTGCAAAACTGAGGATAGCATGAGGTTAGGCTAGCTCTCTTACGCGTTAAAAGTTAGGTTAAGCCCCTCAAAGATGGCGGATGTGAGGTTAGGCTCGCTCTCTTAGCCAGCGCAGTCAATGCGGCGGAGGCCTTTGCGGAGGGACCTGCGGTGGCGGAGGAGCTTTCTCCCGAGAGCCAGCTGTGGCGGTGGCGGTGGAGGCCCCTGCGATGGGGCCCGCGGTGGCGGTGGTCGCAGAATCCCTGACTTATACTACTAATCACAGGGACTCGTACTATCCCTGGTGTTCCTCACATAGTGGGTACAAATCACAGGCAACACACACCAACAGTGTCGCTCATATAGTGGTACTAATCACAGGCAACGCCCAGACCCGTGGTGTTTCACACATGATGGTACAAATCACAGGCAAAGTAAGCCCGCAAATAGTGTATTAGTCACATGTACCGGAAACGCACAGTGAAACTTTCTCTGCTGCTAATAATCACAAACCTATTGTGTACCTAACATAGTGGTACTACTCGCAAGTAAAGGCGACCCATGGCTTGTCTCGCGTGATGATAATAATCACAAGTAGTTTCATAGTTCCAATTCAATCATCCCTTGGTCGCCCCTTTCGACAGGCAGGGGATACCGTGGGTTTATTCTTCTGCTTCCCGCACCACAGGATTTTTTCGGTGCACCTATAGTAGTGATGGGCAACGTTCTCGCTCGAGACTGACGTCGCATATCTCGAGACTCTCGCGAGAATCTCGAGACCGATCCTCCTGTAGTGCAAGCTGTGCGACGTACCTGTAACTACGACTGTAAACTTGACAGTATATCATTGGCAGTTATTGCGCGATATAACGTTCTCATATGAAAACGTATGAGCCAATATATTTTGTCAAAAGCCTTGAAAAGTACTGCACGTTCAACTATGAACCCCTTAATACCATTAACGAAAGTGAAAACAGAATGTCAGTATCTTAAACTGTCCACGACTTATTTGTGGTTGACATCTTAGCTGAATAACCATGCATAATTTGTGAATACCTGTAGATAGGACGTACACCTACTTGGATAATAGAGACGTGCATTATTCGAACTCGAGACGGAGAAAATGTGCTTTGCTACATATGCAACCCCCATTACAGATGAGTGAACGTGTAATCTAAAATGCCCAACTTTGCTCCAATTCTTTCTGCAGGTGTGATGTGCAACGCTCACGAGACCGATTCTCGTGTGCTGCGAGCTGTGCGACGTCCCTGTAACTACGAGTGTAAGCTTGATAGTTATCATCAGCAGTTATCATATGGAAACGTGTGTGACGATTAATTTTGACAAAATCCTAGGAAAGCACTGCATGTTGAACTATGAGCTCCTTAATACCATTAAGTGAAGACTGAATGCCAGTATCTTAAAACTGTTCTCGAGTTTATGTAAGGTGGACGTCTTAGCTGAATAACCCGTATAATTTGTTAATAACTGTTATTAGGATGTAAACCTACCTAGATGCCTCACAATCGTTGTCGGCAGGGTAGCTTCTTGTGATTCAGACCGAGCCGGAGGTGTTCTGTGACTATTCCTCTTCATTAATACTATGCGTTTGTAAGTGCCGGATCATCCCAGAAGTATTTCTGCCGACGTATTTTACTTGTTTTGAATAAGCAACACAGCAGGCTGTTCTATGTGACATCTTCGAAATAACCGACATCGACTTACGTTGCGTTTCGGACATAGTCTTCAAGTTATCGCGTACAGTTAGACACAATTTCACATTGCACCGTCATATATCGAGATATCTAATTATGCCGCGAATACTCTATAACATTGTAAGGAATTGTTTCGTTCGTCATCACAATATCGGTAAACGCAAGCAGTGGTCATATGTTATTGAATGTGGAGTCTGATAACGATGTACACCTACCTGTTGAAAGAATTGGAGCAAACTGAAGCATTTTAGATTACACCTTCCACTCATGCGTAGCAAGGCTCACCTTGCCTCGTCTCGAGTTCGAATAATGCACGCCTCTAATATCCAGGTACGTGTACCTACAGTAGCCGTCAGGTTCTGTACTTAAACCACTCATTCGCGTACCTACCAGTGCATACAATGCCAGAATGCGTATCCTTTATAATTATGTTATACTGCGTCAAAATAGACCTGGGTAGAAATGAACGCCCTAGTCGCTTGTTGACACGTACTTACAAAATTGAGAAGGCCCGTGGTTAGCTATTCGCATACTCGGCACAATCAACATTCAGCTCCGACTACCTCTAGGCCTACGACACGCTGCTCGTCGCACAATGCGGTGACAACGCTCTCGAGATCTCTCGAAATTTCTCGCGATAAATAGTGCCTGCGCTAGTCTCGAGAAATCTCGAGACCTCGCCTCAGACTGCTCGTCACTAGTCTATAGACTTAATTATAAGTCAGTGTTTCTATCATTTATAGAGGAAGCAGAATGAGGTTCTTGCTTGTAATATTTTTTGTAATGAGACAATTAGAGCAGTGTCTGTAAGGTGCTATTCTGAAGTAGAACACTTTAACTTGATTAACAGATTGCAGACAGTAATGAACATTAACAGCAAGTCAACTGGAAGTGGAAAGTGAGAGAGAGAGAACTGGTTTTGATCTACCAAAAGCCTAGTACGTGTTACCAGTAAAGTTTCAAATAGATGCTTACCAATTATTATGTATCTGTCTTACAAGCTTTTGAAACTGAGAAGAATAAAAGAAAGCACATTTTGCTAGGATTAAGGTTGGCAAAATATAAAGAAAAACTTTAAGCAAATACATGTTTGAATTGAATATTCAACAAATCATAAGAAAAATTTAAACTAAAGAGAAATATCAAGGAAACAAAATTCATGATAGACAAAAAGAAGCCTACAAGTAGAAAACACTTAAACATAAATAACAAACCGATAAAACAAGTCACAGTATTCTCCTATTTGGTTAGTGTAATTACCTCTTATAACAGGTCCCTTTCACAAATCAAGGAAAGAATAGTGGTAGCAAAACAAGCCTTCCAAAATAAGAAACACTAATTGCTGAACAACCATCTCAGTTTGGAGACCAGAAAATTATTTCTCAAGATCATTCCTTGGAGTGTGCTACTGTACGAATATGAAACATGGACATTACGGTAACAGGAAGAAACAAAACTTGAGGCTGCCTTACGCGAATGATCAGCGTAGTGGCCTTCGGTTCCAAGTGCACTGGGTTCGACTCTTGGCCGGGCCTAGGATGTTAACTTAGTATGGTACATTCCTATCGATCGGGGATTGGATGTTTGTGTCCACTTTTATACACACGTTACACACAACACTACCGACTATATCCGGCTCCATGGCTGAATGGTTAGCGTGCTGGTGTTTGGTTCAAGGAGCCCCGGGTTCGATTCCGGCCGGTCGGGGATTTTAACCTTAATTGGTTATTTCCGCTGGCTCGGGTACTGGGTGTGTGTGACATCCTTAAGCAGAAAATGAAACGAAAACAAGGAAAGAATGAAGAAAATAAGAAAATATCAGTCAAAATATTAAAAAAATCTATTACAGAATCATAAAATAACTTGTCCTGGCTGTCTGACTGACGGATTCATCATCGCCGAGCCGAAACTACTGGACGTAAATAAATGAAATTCTGGAGATACGTTCATATTAAGATGTAGGTGCTCGCTAAGAGAGGATTTTTGGATATTCCGTCGCTAAGGGGGTGAAAAAGGGGGGTGAAATTTTAAAATGAGTGTATATCTAAAATCTTTGAAAGTTTACAGATGTAAAAATTGGTATTTAGATACTTCATTAAAATAAAGAAACACGTATTCTTTTGTTTTCGGAAATTCCCAATAGGAGGGGTGAAAATGGGTTGAATGTCTTTAATGAGGATACTATCTCAGAAACTGAAGATATTACAGACCTGAAAATGGTGTTTGGGATCTCCTTTAAAATAAAGAAACGTACATTTTTTGTTTTTGGAAAATCCAATTAAAGGGGGGGGGTGAAAAGGGGGTGAAATTTTTAAAATGAATGTATATATATCTCAAAACATTTAAAGTGTACAGATGTAAAAATTGGTATTTAGAATCCCCTTTAAAAATAAAGGAACACATATTTTTTGTCTTCGGAAATCCCAATAGGAGGGATGAAAAAGGGTGAAAATGGGTTGAATGCCTTAAATGAGGATACTTATATCTCAGAGACAGAAGATATTACAGACCTGAAAATTGGTATTTGGAATCACCTTTGAAAATAAAGGAACACATATCTTTTTCTTGGAAAATCTAATTAATGGGGGTTAAACAGGAGTGGCAAATTGGGGTGAATTTTTAGAAAAAAATTTCTACAGTATATCGCAGAAACGTAAAATGTTACAGACGTAAAATTTGGTATTTGGAATCTCCTGTAAAAGTAAAGAAACATAGGTGATTAGTTTTTGGTAACTCCACTTAAGGGGAACTAAGAAGGGGGTGACATTTTAGATGAGCATTTCTACAGTACTGTATATCTCAAAACCTTAACATATTGCCGAAGTGAAAAATAGTATTTTTATCTCTATTGAAAATAAAGAAACATGTATTTTTTGTTACCTGAAAAGCCACTTGGGTGGAGGGGTAAAAGTGACTGAAAATAGGGTTGAATTCTTTTAATTAGGATACTGATATCTCAAAAGCTGAAGATGTTACGGACATGAAATTTGGTATTTGGAATTTCCTTTAAATATAAAGGAATACGTATTTTTTGTTTTCGGAAATCCACCTAAAGAGAGGAGAGAAATTGAAAATTGTTTTATTTTTGCCGAAACATATGAAAAAGGGACGGCAATAATATCTGTTCGTGCGTCCGACATCTTGCGCTGGCGCAAGGCGAAGCTCCTTGTGGCGAGCTGGACACGTCACGAGCAACGAGTCTGCAGGTGACGTCAATATCACATGTTACATGCCTCTCCATCGAAGGTACTAGAAAGAAAAGGCCTAACTTTTCAGCCGCTTATGTTTCGGACATGAGACATGTATCATCATGTAGCGCATTTTCCAAATGCAAACATATATTAATTTCAGTAAATTCCGTTAAGGCATTCTAAAGATATAAGCCAATTTCATCTCTGTGACGTAGCAAGCAGCCTTGAGCCGTACTGAATATAAGCAGAGAGCCAGGCCACAGCAATTCACGTCGAGTTCGCACCAAGTTCGCACCAAGTTCACGTCGAGTTCGCACCAATTTCACATCGAGTTCGCGTCAAGTCTACATTCGTTCATAGCTGGCTAGTATATCACGCCGCGCGCGTCGAACGAAGTATTCCTGCGACCGGACCTCGCACTACTTAGAAAGTTTCGATGGCTAATTGATACTTAGTCTCTGCGATACCAGTGAGTAACCTATACATTGTGGGACTTGTAATTAGTCTGATTTTCAGACTTAGAAAATGAACATGTGTAATTTCAGTATAGTATTCTTATAGTATTCAGCAACAGTGGTATTTGACACTTAGTAAATATCTTAGTTGACGTGTGAATAACCGTAACCAACTTCGGGTTAACATAAATACTTCGCATGGTAATGATCTTGGACTATTTGAACTTTGAATTTCATGAGTGTAGGTTGTAACACTTTGATTGTCTTGGGAGCCTAGAACACTGTCATTAGTGTAGAAGAACTGTTCGCGCGTCATCACAACAGGCTGTGCTATTTGAAATTAATGCATGTGGACTAACTGTGTATCCAGTGTTATCGTGAAGTATAGGACTTATACTTGAATAATTGAGGTATTACAAGAAGTGTTATCGTGAAATATAGGACTTATACTTGAATAATTGAGGTATTACAAGAGAGTCGCTTATTTATTTTGCTGTGAAGTTGAGCAATTACAAACTGTGTTCCAAATGTAAGTTAATTTAACCCTACGAACAGTGAGCAATAAGTGGTTAGATGAACTGTGCCGTGAACGATATTTCTCATGATCGTGATAGACGATAAAAGACTCGCTCCGACGTATTTCTAATCGAAGTGAATGGTAATAAATTGTGAAACTGTCACCAGTGATAACTGTGCAAAATCAAATAGTGCACGTTTTCGACGTAGAACGGCGGAGATCGATGGAGATTTGGTACTACGCGGGAATGGTTCCAGGGGCGTGGTACCATGGAGCAGCTTGGACCTGCTGACAGCCGAATCCCAGATTGCTGTTCGCAGAGTGGTTTTCCACTGTTCGAGAAGGCGTATATCAGGTGATGTCAGTGCTTTTCCATTAAATTCTGACTTTAAGCAGGACCTTTATGAACTAAGTCATTACGGACAAAGAACTTTAAAGAGTTTACTTAATATTCTACTTGAACAGTATTAACGTTTTCCAAGTCAAGAAAGACTTTCAACAACAAAGTGCTCCCGTATACTCCCATTTATTAGAACTTTGAGGTATCAAGTGCATCATTATTCGTGGTGAAAGTATAACATAAACTCCAAATTTGCCATATTTTTCATAACGTGTGCTCAGAACTTTAAAAGACTAGATTTGATTTCAAGTTTAACGTGTTCTCGAGAAGAAATTTGCTTTACTCAGTTTATGTAGGAAGTGTAAATATGAAATCGCAAATACCCCTAGAGAGAGAGACTTTAGGATTTCTCATTTATTTACAACATTCTTGATTTATGACATGAAGAATATGATCGACATATCAAATTGGGAAATATTATTCAGTTAAATTTCATTTGAATTAATTTCGATGTTCTGTTGTTAAAAGAGGGAGAATGAGGATTTATTTTCAATTAAATATTCATTATTTGGCGGCACAATAGGAGGGCATTCCAAAGAATGAAATAAAGGAATGAAAGACGTAATATTTCTTATTTCGCCTTACCATCCTCTCTCTGTACCATCTCCTAAGGACTCAGTACCCCTTAGAAAGACCTCATGCCATTAACAGTCAACTTTTCCTGGTACAATATATTTTTCGGAAAATCCATTTAAGGGGAACTGACAAAGGGGGCGAATTTTAAAAATTAGTGTATCTACAGTATATCTCAATAACTTAACATGTTGCAGACGTGAAAATTGTTATTTGGAATCTCCTTTAAAAATAAGGAAACATGTATTCATTGCTTTTCGGAAAAACGGGGGGGGGGGGGGGTGAAAGAATAGAAAAATTAGTTGATAATTTCTATGAGAATGTGTATATACCAAAATTCTAAGGATGTTACAAACGTGAAAACTGGCGTTTGGAATATCCTTTAAAAGTAAACAGGCATTTGGTGGGGGTATCAACTTTGGTAGGTGGCGGAGGGGGGGGGGGAATGAAAACGTAGATGAATTCCTTTTTCGAGAAATACATATATCTCAAAACTGAAGATGTTGCAGTCGAGATAATTCGTATTTGGTAGCTCTTTTAAAGAAACGGACACTTTTAGTTTTTGGAAAATTCACTTGAGTGGGGAATGTGAAAGGAAGTTAAAAAAAAATGAATTCTTTTTCTGGAGAAACTTTTATCTCAAAATTGAAGATTACAGACGTGGAAATTGGTATTTGGAATCTCCTTTCAAAATAAAGAAAGACGTATTTTTTGGGTGGGGGAAACAACTTAACGGACGGGGGTGGAGTGATAAAGGAGTTGAATTCTTTTCATGAGGATACTTATATCTCAAAAACTGAAGACATTACAGACATGAAAATTTGTATATGGAATTTTCATTCAAAGTAAAGATACACATAACCTTTAATTGAAAAATTTGTTGAATATTTTGTATGAGGATACATATATCTCAAAAACTAAAGATGTTACAGACGTGAAAATTAGTATTTACAATCTGCGTTAAAAATTAAGAAACACGCATTTGTTTTTTCGGAAAATCAACGTAAGGGGTGTGGGGTTGAAAATAAGGAAGTAAGGAGTTGAAATATATTTATGAGGATACTTTATCTCAAAAACTGAAGCTGCTCCAGACGTGAAAGTTGGTACTTTGAATTTCCTTTCAAAATAAAGAAACACGTATTTTTCGTTTTCGGGAAGTCCAATTAAGGCGGGGCGGAAAAAAGTGAAGAAGAAGTTGAATTATTCTTATGAGTATACATTTATCTCAAAAACTGAAGGTGTTACATACAGGTATGAAAACTGGTATTTGGAATCTCCTTTAAAAATAACGAAATACATTTTCTTTGTTTTCGGAAAATCCCGTTGAGGTGCTGAAAAGAATTGGAAAAGCGGTTTTTTATAAACGAGTACCGGGATATCTACATTATATGTCAAAACTTAACATGTTAGAGATAAGAAACTTGGTATTTGGAAAGGCCTTTAAAAATACAGAAACCTGTACATTTTGTTTTCGGAGAAGGCACTTAACATGGGGTGAAAGGAAGTGAAACATAGTTGAATTATTTTTAAGAGGATACTTATATCTTAGAAACTAAACATTTTACAGACGTGAAAATTGGTATTTGAAATCTCCTTTAAAATTAATGAAACATGAATTTTTGTTTTCGGAACATACACTTAGCTGGGGTGAGGGTGGGGAAGGACTGATCAAGGGGTTGAAATCTTTTTGTGGGGATACGTACGTATATCTCAAAAACTGAAGATGTTACAGATGTCGGAATAGGTATCTGGAATCTCTTTTAAAATAAAGAAACGTGTATTTATTTCTTCGACTCGTGAGAAGACTGTTTCTCACATGTACAGTTCTATGTCGCATGGTCGTCTTAGACCCAAAAGGTAACACCACAAACATGGTTTACAAAGAATTTCTGGGGTAAATGAAACCCAATTTTTGGGTCAGTTTTTATACTTTAGGAATTCTCAGATAATGTCTCAGTACAGTGCCAAGGAACGATTAATTTGATCAAATTACGAAATCCACGCGAGCAAAGGCGCGGGTAATTGCTAGTATATATATATTGATCCCATGACCATTGTGCCCTAAGAATATTATGTATTAAATTGTCAACTGGATAAGTAGTTCGGTTCTTGATAGCACGGAATTGACACGTGGCGATGGGGTGGCTGCCTTCTGTCCCACGCTCTGGGATACGTGACGTAATTCGCACGTGTCATCGGCGGAAGAATCTTAAGTCATTTTGTGAACTATTTCGGAAGAGCGCGTGTGTATGGCGTGCCCCAAGCCAAGTCGACAAAATATAGGGCCTATCAAATGAGGTCATTTATCCAGCTAATTGAATATGTATAAATTTTAAATGTCCATGAACACTACCGCCGGAAATGTAGCAAGTATGTAGTCACCTTCAAAACTCGTGTAATTACAATTTAGTTAAGTCAGAAAAGTTACAGAAATTTTCTTGGCGGCAAGGGGAGATGCCCGGAGAGAGGGGGAAGTTTCTATAAATAAGAAGTGACGCCGTGATGAAGCCCCTGTATTTTGTATCACGAGGCTGAAGACAGAGGGTTGAGCTGCTCTGTAAAATTGAACGACAAAAGTAGACTAAGTCCAACCAACAGATTTTAGCCGTTGTAGCTGGGATCTTGACTCCATGTGGAGATAGTTTTTCTTGAGTGGAAATAATTGTACCAAATAGGACGGTCAAAGTACCGAATAAATTAGTATGTGATAAAAAAGTAATTCGTGTGCGGAAATAATTACAATCCATCGCGTGCGCTCAACAAGAACAAGTGAAGGGCATTTTCTTTTTTTAATGCTTTATTTCCAGGAAACCGGAAGAATAAAAAGATCTGTACAGCCAAAAATGTAAAAATGGCTAAATAAAAATGCCAGGGTCACAGGTGAGCCCAATGATGAACGATGGCGTAACTTAAGGTATGTGACTTACCATCTTACCACCTATTATATCTTGTTTCATGATGTCTAAAATGTGTGTAATTGAAGGGAGTATATACGACGCAGTTGGTCGTCCCTATGTGGTTTTTGTAAATATCAGAATGGGCATTTTTATAGGGTTTCGAAGTGATATCACGTCCAATGTAGATCGTCATATCCATGTGTTTAGTGCCTATATTTTGTGACGTAAAATTAAGACGTAAAATTTTTCTGTCTGAATTTTTGACGTAAATAATATAAGCAATCCATAGTTACCCATTTTCAATCGAGTGGAAGCGCGCTATCGGGTGAGAGTATAGTGTGATGAATTTGGTCACGGAGTGAAACGTTTTTCTAGGCCCATTTAAACTGTGTCTGACTGACAATAAAAAAGATTTAGTAGAATTTTACAGTCATTTGCGTGAAAATCCAGTTATTAAAATACGATATCATTTTATGCAAAGTTGTTCATTATTAAAGCACTGTGCGTTATTAGACGTCGTGGATTCTAGTGAGGATTATTCCAGTTCTTTTGTCAGTGATAGTCGTGAGTTTGGGGAACAGAGGTTAGTTTTGTCGTGTGAGTCGAGATGAGATTTTTGAATCAGGTGTTGGAGACTTGTCAATGAAGCCGGGAATTCTGGAAGCCCAAGGACGATTTTGTATAATGTTTGGGGATGAAAAGTAGAAGTAGCGAATCCGTGGCGGTATTAATTTGCGATGTGTATAATTATTATGGGCATTTTGAAGTATAATCTATGTGCATTTTGTTGGTTAGAATATCGTATTTGTGTAATTATGTCGGCAGAGTTTAAAGGTTGCATTCTGAGAGGCCAGTCAGGTAGAACGACCAGATGTCTCATATCACTGCCAAGCGGGGTTGGGGCGAAATGCCGTCAGCTGATAGGGGTTCGCCGATCGGATAACGGGACAGGCAGAGCGTGTTACGCATTGAACTGAGATTGCATTTCTCGGCAGGGGTTAACGTTAAATGTTGGATTTAGTTGAAATTTTCATCCGGGAATAACGTATGTGTTATTTGATACTGTAAATTTGTTTAGTTGAGAACGTAATGTGCATTTGAGACCACGAACTTACAGTATAATGAGCAAGATTAGCCAAATTCAGGGTTGTCCAAAACATAGAGCGATGGTAGTGGTGATTGTTCAGTCTGTGAGGGGTGCGCAAACTTTATGGAATGTTATGACGAGATATGATATCGTAATTGGCTTACATTATACGGTGAATTACTTTGGTTCGTACGTAGATTATTAGGGTTATCCAAGTGTTAATGATGGCTAGGGTTAGATTAGATTTAAAGTGTGAGGTCATGAAACAAGATATAAATTGGACATGAATGATGTAATAGTTCTTTTTCAGCTATCGGAATCAACAGATAAACATCACAGGATTAAAAATTTTACGTCACGATTGCGTAGGAATTTGTGAAGAAACCATTAGTCCGCGGAGATAGAATTTGAAGTTCATGAAGATTTCATTAAATCATTTAAATTTATTTAATTATTAAATGCAGTGAAAACCGAATTTTGAAATAAATTTAAATCAAGCGAATAACTTGGAGATGCATTCTGGAAATCTTAGTTTGCTTTCTGGGGAATGTGTAAATGTTAACGTAACGATTAAGGGGACATATCCGAAGGTAACGGATTTTGCTGCCACAAAGTATTGTGAGCATTGCTATTGTTGTATTATTTAACTTTGATTGATGGAGCAGTGAATGTGCTGGGGATAGTAAAGTGGAAACTTTGGTCATCAACCGATGTAACTTAAGTGTTTAGCCTTCAGCTTAGAAACTTGGATGATCAGGGGGGTCATCAACCTCAGTGACTTAGATTAGGGCCTTATGCCACTGTAGCATAATTTTCCTTGCGGTCATCATCCACAATGACTTTAAAGTAACTTAGAAGTTTAGATGTCGGTCCATGACATAGTAGCAGGTCACATCGATTCAACTAAGGGTCCATGCCGTATAACCACTGTGTGGCACACACCAATTGGACTGCCTTAATTATAGCCAGAGTTCAGAGTTCGTGTTACGAGATCTGAACCATAAAGAATCACTATGATGGTACATGTAGTCTCACATGGAAGCCGAATTGAAGGATTTCCAGACTTTCCTTTTTTAATTAATAATTGAGACAATGGTTTCTAGTAAGGATGCCCATCAGGCAGTTACGTCAAAGGCTCACACCAGTGTTCTGACCCTCTATGTTAAATTAATTGTGGTGTCCAGTGGACACAATTGAGTTAAATGATACCGTTGATAAAGCAGAAATGCTACATGAAATACTTGAATAAATAGGAACATTTTTTAAACAAACCTTTCATTTGAGTAGATAGATTAGAATTACTGAACCCTACCTTTACCTCAGCAAGTGACAAAGAACCCGATACGACCCAAGAGACAGATCTCATGAACTTTGCTGATAGGTAAGAAAGGTAGGTATCCTTCAGTATGGACCAAAAGGTTTCAACATATATACACTGACTGAGCAAATGTCATGGGATAGCGGAGCACTGATGCGCAGGTGTGTTGGCTGCGCACCACACGCCCCCTGTGCAAGCGGCAGTTGTATAGGAGACCTTGTGGAACATGGAACGTCGTCGTGAGCTGACACCGTTCGGACGGGGTATGGTGGTCTGTGCCCGACGGATGGGAAGTGCGATTTCGGAAGTGGTGCGGGAATTCGGCTTCACACGATCAATCGTGTCCAGGGTGTATCGTGAATGGTTGAATGCGGGTGTCACCGTCCACAACAGACGAACGACCGGCCGTCCAACCACCATCGATGACCATGACCGGCGACATCTGAGACGGATTGTCAATAGTGACAGACGAGCAACCGTGCAACAAATCACGGCTCAATTCAACACAGGCCTTGCTAGACACGTCTCCCAGAGGACAATCCGTAGGAACATGGGTTCTATAGGGTATGTAAGCCGGCGCCGCACACGGGTACCACCGGGCACAACGACGCTCATTTGTCGCCAGTCACCAGGGATGGACATTGGAACAATGGCGTAACGGGATATGGTCGGAGGAAGCACGATTTCAACTGCACCATGCCGATGGGAGACACCGTGTATGGCGTAGACCACATAGGGCGATGGATCCCGCCTGCCTCGAAGGTGTTGTCTAGTGATGGGC
The DNA here is from genome assembly GCF_040414725.1 of Anabrus simplex. Classification (NCBI taxonomy): domain Eukaryota; kingdom Metazoa; phylum Arthropoda; class Insecta; order Orthoptera; family Tettigoniidae; genus Anabrus; species Anabrus simplex. The sequence continues at coordinate 1,050,850,797 of NC_090266.1, forward strand.
AGTCTGAGACTAGGTCTCGAGATTTCTCGAGATTAGCGCAGGCACTATTTCTTGCGAGAAATTTCGAGAGATATTGAGAGCGTTGTCCCCGTATTGTGTGGCGAGCAGCGTGTCGTAAGCTTACAGGTAGTCGGAGCTGAATGTTGTTTGTGCCGAGTATGCGAATAGCCAACCACGGGCCTTCTCAATTTTGTAAGTACGTGTCAACAAGCGACTAGGGCGTTCATTTCTACCCAGGTCTATTTTGACGCAGTATAACATAATTATAAAGGATACGCATTCTGGCATTGTATGCACTGGTAGGTACACGAATGAGTAGTTTAAGTACAGAACCTGACGGCTACTGTAGGTACATGTGCCCGGATGCTGGAGGCGTGCATTATTCTAACTCGAGACGAGGCAAGATCCACCTTGCTGCATATGCAACCACCATTACGCATGAGTGGAATGTGTAATCTAAAAGAGTTTGCTCCAATTCTTTCGACAGATAGGTGTACATCGTTATCAGACCCCACATTCAATAACATATGACCACTGCTTGTATTAACTGATATTTTGGTGACGAGATAAATAATTCCTTACAATGTTATAGAGTATTCGCGTCATATGTAAAGTTAGCATAATTACCCAACAACAACAGGAGTACAACAAGCAATTCCATGGAAAGGAAATATTACAAGTACTACTAATTTAACATTCTAATTCCAGCATCATAAACAAATTGAGTATTTCCAGTGCTTAACACTGCCACTTACAATAGGCTACTATAGGTGCAGCTTTCTGCTGGCTCAACATTACAAGTGATAATAAAGTGAAGTTAAACCATCATTACCCTACAACTATAACGACAACAACGAAAGAATATATGACAAGAAATGCTACTAGTTTAACTTTCTAAATCCAGCATCATTATATACAAATTCACACACAACTTAATTCCATTACTTAACACTATGGCTTACAATACTATAAGACAGGTTGAACTTATTACTAGCTTAACACTACAAGTGATATTAAAGTTAAACCATAACTACCCAACAACTACAACAACATGAGTACAACAAGCAATTTCATGAAGAGAAAATATTAGAAGAAATACTACTAGTTTAACATTCTAAATCCAGCAGAAAATCACAAATTCAGTGTCCGTCGTTTAGAGCTTTTACTTTTCACTTTGCACTAATCATCATCTTAAACGATTTGATGTCTGTCTGTTAGGTCATCAGCCCAGAGGCTGGTTGGATCCTCAAATAGCACCACCAAAGGTTATGCGGTTATAAGGAAACCGCAAAAACCAATGGCAGCACCAAAATGAGGCGTACTAGGCAAGACGAGGAGTGAGGTATTTTGTCATTGCTTTCCTCATTGGGTCAGAAAGTGCTATTGCAGCACGACTGACCCTATAAGCAACACCTTTCATAACACTCAGATGCAATAGTCGTTCTCTGAATGTCATTACTCAGCACCACCCATACCCCAGCAGCTTCCATATTGTCACAGCCATGGCTGAGACTGGGACTTCGGTGGAAGCTACACTTTACTCTGGCCTGTGCCAAGAGATGGATACAAAAGTACTTTATCCATCAAGAAATGGCAGCAGGCAAAAACGATTTGATACCTGAAGAGAATCTATCAAAGACTGCTGCAGGTAATTTATCCCAATCCCTTATGGTCCTGTTTACGAAGGAAAACTTGCCCATATCAGTATGCTGGTTATTATTACACTACTGTAAGTGACCGTTTCCACCGGGATATTTCCCATTTGCGATGTATTTGTTAATAATAATAATAATAATAATAATAATTAGGTACTTCGGTATATGACAGTGCAATGTGCAAGTGTGTCTAGTTGTACGCGACAACTTGAAAACGATGTCCGAAAAGCAACGTAGCTCTGCAAACGATTTGGTGTCAGCTGCGTTCAGAGGACTACCAAGGACTTGTCGACTCACTTCCACGGCGTCTCACTGCAGTTCGCAGGGGCAGAGGAGGCCCCACACGCTATTGGGTGACTATCCCATGACATTTGCTAAGCCAGTGTATATAGTACCAGGGAAAATGTTTTTGGCCGCTGATACTAGCTTGAACAGCATGGAACATTTCTAAGGGGTGGAACGTAAGCATTGGAGTTGGTACAGAGAGGGGTATTAGTTCATTGGATTTATATTCTTTTGAAAATGTGGTTTTATTGTTCAACTGAAACAAATTCATATCGCCTTTTATACAAGTTGAGTTGATGCGTTGTAGCAGGCTGGAATCTCCCGACTCAGGGATGATTACTGGGCTCTGCCTGGACAGGGATCACGTCCGTACTTAATGCGAAGTTCTCGAATTTCTAGGTGCACACGTTGCGGGGTTCGATCTTGCACGACAATACTGAGAGGCGAGGCGTGACGAGCACACAAGTCCACTGTCGAGTAATTTTTTTTTTTTTTTTTGCTAGTTGCTTTACGTCGCATCGACACAGGTAGGTCTTATGGCGACAAAAATTATTTTTTTGCTTTAAATACTGCATTCATTCATTATAAGTGGGATGCGTGAAGTGTTAGTGAAATTGACACTTGCATCTTTGACTCAAACACCTCGTTGAATCACACGTCAAAAGTTCATAATATTGACACTTGAAAACAATTGAACTGAGTAACTGATCACACGTTGGATGTCAGCCGTATTGAAAAATGTAGGGGAACATGTTTTTGAACGTAGCCTATGCCATGCTCCAGAAAACAATACCTCACACCCAGGTCAGTGTTCTCCCTAGGACTTTCTTAACGGTCGCACCGCCCTTCCTTGTTTACACACCACCCGGCTAACATAACCTAGATATGTGCTAGTTACATAATATTAATACCTATTTGAATCATTGGAAACTCCAAATTAAAATGTGAATACCGTAAAACTGTTTAATTAAATGATACATTTTTATTATTGTCGGCACAATTGTATTCATTACATGAGTTTAAATGTTTACCTTCACTATCACGTAATGTCGTACGTGAGCGGTGTCTGGATTAGCGTGGAATCGCATGAGAGCACAAACCTGTATGGCACCATAATGTATTTGATGGCACTCCACAGAAACACAGTGGTATGCCCTGGTGTTATGATTATGATAGTGCAGTAGAACACTAGAAGTTCATAGTACTCTGTTATGCCTGTGTGATTACAACACTAAAAACCGGGCAAGTTGCCCATGCGGTTAGGGGCAGGCAGCTGTGAGCTTGCATCCGGAAGATTGCGGATTCGAACCCTACTGTCGGCAGCCCTGAAGATGGTTTTCCGCCACCCGGTTGACAAACATTTCTGTGGAGAACACCGCAGGTATATTACCAACTAACCCGTTATTCTTTACCGTTGAAGTATACAAAAGAACCGATGGATTCGTGTTCATTTTCAGAACACAAATGGAAATGTCCAAATACGGGTGAAAACAAAGTGATAACAGTCCTCCAAGGTGGATTTTTATCACAGTTGGAGAGCTTTAGTATGGTGTATGTGCTTCACAAGCATTTATTACTGCTTAGCATGCTCCGTATAAGTCGACGGAGGTCACGTTGCAGTATCAGGTCCCATTCTTCAATGAGAGCCTGTTTGAGGTTTTGGAGAGTGTGGTGGAACAGGACGCCCACGAACACTTCTGTCAAGCCTATCCCATACATGCCCGATGGGATTAAGGTCGGGACTTACTGCTGGCTAGTGATGGGCAACGCTCTCGCTCGAGACTGACGTCGCCGATCTCGAGACTCTCGCGAGAATCTCGAGACCGATCCTCCTGTAGCGCAAGCTGTGCGACGTACCAGTAACTACGACTGTAAACTTGATAGTATATCATTGGTAGTTATTGCGTGAATAACGTTCTCTTATGCAAACCTGTGAGCCAATACATTTTGTCAAAAGCCTGGAAAAGTACTGCATGTTCAACTATGAACCCCTTAATACCGTTAACTAAAGTGGAAACAGAATGTCAGTATCTTAAACTGTTCACGACTTATTTGGGGTGGACATCTTAGGTGAATAACAATGCATAATTTGTGAATAACTGTAGATAGAATGTACACCTACTTGGATACTAGAGGCGTGCATTATTCGAACCTGAGACGGGGAAGATGTGCTTTGCTGTTGTACGCAACCCCCATTATACATGAGTGGAACGTGTAACAGGGGTGATGGGCAACGCTCTCGAGACCGATTCTCGTGTGCTGCGAGCTGTGCGACGTCCCTGTAACTACGAGTGTAAGCTTGATAGTTATCATCAGGAGTTCACACATGGAAACGTGTGTGACGATAAATTTTGTCAAAATCCTATGAAAGCACTGCATGTTGAACTATGAGCTCCTTACCATTAACGAAATTGAATACTGAATGCCAGTATCTTAAACTGTTCACGAGTTATGTCAGGTGGACTTCTTAGCTGAATAACCCGTATAATTTGTTAATAATTGTTATTAGGATGTAACCCTACCTGAATGCCTCACAATCGTTGTCGGCAGGGTAGTTTCTTGTGATTCAGACCGGGCCGGAGGTGTTCTGTGACGATTCCTCTTCATTGATATTATGCGTTTGTAAGTGCCGGATCATACCAGAAGTTTTCCTGCCGATGTATTTTACTTCTTTTGAATAAGCAACACAGTGGGCTGTGTTATGTGACATCTCTTAAAAATAACCGACATCCACGACTTACGTTGCGTTTCGGACATTGTCTTCCAAGTTGTCGCGTACAGTTCGACACAGTTCACATTGCACCGTCATATATCGAAGTACCTACCTAATTATGACGCGAATACTCTATAGCAATTTAGATTGCACATCCCACTCATGCGTAATGGTGATTGTACATACAGCGAGGTGAATCTTGTCTCGTCTCGAGTTCGAATAATGCACGCCTCTAGTATCCCGTTACGTATACCTACAGTAGCCGTCAGGTTCTGTACTTAAACCACTCATTCGTGTACCTATCAGAGCATAGAATGCCCGAATGCGTATCCTTTATAATTATATTATACTTCGTTAAAATAGACCTCGGTATAAATGAACGTCCTAGTCGCTTCTTGACACGTATTTACGAAAATGAGAAGGTCCGTGGTTGGCTATTCGCATATTGGGAATAAATAACATTCAGCTCCGACTACCTGCAGGCCTACGACACGCTGCTCGTCGCACATTGTGGGGACAACGCTCTCGAGATTTCTCGAAATTTCTCGCGAGAAATAATGCCTGCGCTAGTCTCGAGAAATCTCGAGACCTCGTCTCAGACTGCCCATCACTACTGCTGGCCATTCCATCCCTTGAATGTCCAGTTCTCGCAAGACAGCTCTGGTGATGCGCGCTACATGAGCCCTGGCATTGTTGTGCATAAGTACGAATTCAGAGCCAACACTGTATGCAGCAACCAACTCATGCTGTAGCAGTATTTGCTAGATGTACCCCGCAGCGGTAAGATTACCACGGACGACAAGATCTGTACGGCCATCAATACTGATGCCTCCCCACATCACAGAACCTTGTCCGAATCTGTCGCCTTCGTGGACAATATTTGGCACGTACTACTCACCACGGCATCTCCATACACGTTGACATCCATTATGCTATGTCAGGGGACATCTGGACTCGTCTGTGAACACAGGTCTTCATTGGCAAAGTTGCCAGTTGACGTGGGTACGGGCAAACAGAAGGCGAGCTGCGCGGTGTTGCTGCGTTAAACAGGGCACTCGAACCGGATGTCTGGATTGTAAGAACACTTCTCTTAATCTGTCCCTTACTGTCTGGTCAGACACCATGACTCCAGTGACCCTCCTGAGGTCTGTTTGCAGTTCTCTGGCAGTTGCTGAACGACACCGCAACGCACAGATGATCAGATATCTGTCATCCTGTGGGGTTGTCATGCGTCCACGAACTTGTCCAACCCTCCTTGTGGACTGGCCTGTCTCACTGTAGCAATTCCACAAGCACTGAATAACTGATGGGAGAGGCATTGAGATCCACAGCAACACGATGAAAAGTCCACCCTTCCTGGATCAATGTGATGGCCTTGCGACTTGAACCTCGTTAAGATGTCTCGTGGGATATGCTGGTTTACGTACAACATGCTCAAATGAGCACAGCAGTCTGTGTACCTCACAACAACACACAGACGCACCGCTACTCACTTTGTTTTGAAGGGTCACCTGACAGTTTAAGGCATGGCTATGCCTACAGATGGTGTATAATTTCTATTTGTCATACCCTGAGTAGCTAAGATCTCAAGGTATACTGTATGACCACTGGAACCCCATCTACCAAATTAATGTTTACATACCAGATGTTACAAAACATGTTCCCCTAATTTTTTTGAACTGTGTATTTATAAGTAATTCTAAATAATCTCCCACATTCATTTGCACTAAAAATTCACAAACACATGTGTCAGAATTTTGGCCAAAACACAAACAATAAAAAACAAAGGTTGTCTACCACCTATACCAAATAGAAAACGAGATATTGGGGCAAGCAAAATATTAAAACTGAACCCTAACCATGGGAAAGAGAAACATTTCCTGATGTTTTGGTGGGAAGTTTGCATTGCTAAATACAGGAGTGGTGATTGGTTTTGGTGGGAATAAAGTGGCTGTGGCCTTAAGGTACAGCCCCAGCATTTGCCCGGTGTGAAAATGGGAAACCACAGAAAACAATCTTCAGGGCTGCTGACAGTGGGGTTCAAACCCACTATCTCCCGAATGCAAGCTCACAGCTGTGCGCCCCTAACCACACTGCCAACTTCATGACGTTTTGATAGGTTATTATTTATCACTAAAAGTAAGGTCTTATATGTTACATTTAATTCATTTCCATACTTTATTTAATGAAAATCATTAACATACATTTACTACCAAATACACAAAAATACATTATAAGATGAAGCAGCAGCACACTCCCTCCCCTACCTATTATAAAGGACCAGTACGCACACATTCCCACTGCCCCACCTACTTCCCCCTTTCCTCTCCACAAGACAGAGTTATGGCCTACAAAATTTCTCTTCACCTCCTCTACTTAGCTACAAAGACCAAGACCGGAAATAAACAACTGGCGTCAGTCCAGACACAGCAGCTGAAGGTAACAGATGACAGCAGCTAAGGTAATTACAGGAAAATTTCCTTTTTTTTTGCTAGTTGCTTTATGTCGCACCGGCACAGATAGGTCTTATGGCAACGATGGGACAGGAAAGGGCTAGGAGTGGGAAGGAAGCGACCGTGGCCTTAATTAAGGTACAGCCCCAGCATTTGCCTGGTATGAAAATGGGAAACCACGGAAAACCATTTTCAGGGCTGCCGACAGTGGGGTTCGAACCTACCCGAATACTGGATACTGGCCGCACTTAAGTGACTGCAGCTATCGAGCTCGGTCCATAATTTATTATAGCAACAGTAGAGGACCAATACATTCATTATTTGTTCATAGCATCACCAATTCATAATCACCGACTAGTTTATGCAATGTAAAAAGTTTCAAACAAATTTATTAAGAAACCACCATTCCAATACTTTACTGTAAAGTATTGTAAACTACTGATTGTATTACAGACTCTAATTAATCTCAATGTTTTAGTTCAGTTTCCTGTGTACTTGAGTGAGGCTGCCGGGATAATAATTCATTACGTTGGCTTAATCAAACCAAGCATTTATGGGATGCTGTCGATGCTGGTGTACGCTCCATGAGGCCCGCACCAATTACATAAGACTGATTGTGGGTTGCAATGCAAGATGTGTGGGTCCAGATCTCTCCAGAATACTTTACTGTAAAGTACCGGAATGGTGGTTTTTTAATAAATTTGTTTGAAACTTTTCCATTCTGTACTCCAATACGGCTATCATAATGAGACTCATAACATGTAATAGTTTATGCAACGTAAACAATATTGTATTATGTGCATGATTTAAGAACATTTGATAGAATCTGAGGATGTTCTTGTAGAACGAAACATGTCATTCTTTGTTTAATATTGTATTCTTTTACAGGGATGTTATAGTGTTACAGTATACACTGAGTGGACAGAAGTGCCGTGTACGACCCATGAGCACTGCGGCTTAGCTGAACAGTCTGTCACAGAGACCAGTGTCATGAAGATGGCAACACGTTGCAAGTTAACCGACTCTGAACGTGGGATGACCATCGGCGCACGGCACATGGGTCATAGCATTGCCGAGATTACACGCGAATTCAGGTTTCCGAGGTCAACAGTGTCGAGGGTGGCTTTTCAATATCTCAGAGAGAATATTACCACCCGCGTAAACTGCCGCATGGGAAGACGACAGTTGTTTAACAAACTGACATCACGTTGTCTCCGCAGAACCATACTGGGCGTATAAGCTTCACCAGCCGACGACCAACTCGTGTTCCTATAGAGCTCAATGACGTGCATGAGCCCGCGAACATCGGCAATGGACCATGGAACAGTGGCAGCGTGTTATGATCCGATGTATCCTGGTTCCAGTTGTATCAAGCTGATGGGCGCGTGAGAGTGTGGCGTATACCCCATTAAGCTATGGATCCAGCAAGTCAACAAGGTTGTGTCCAGGCAGGAGGTGGGTCAGTTCTGGTCTGGGTGGTATTCTCATGGTCACAATTAGGTCCCGTTGTCCAGCTGCAGGGAGTGCTGACAGGTGCACGTTATGTGGACATTCTTTCCGACAATCTCCATCCCTTTCTGGCCGTAGAGTACCCTGATGGAGATGTCATGTTGAAACATGGCAATGCACCATGTCACTGCTCTATGATGCCATGCAGGTGGTTGGAGGAGCACTCCAGTGAAGTTATGACCATAGACTGACCTTCCACATCCCCCGATCTTAAATCGAGCATTTATGGGATGCTATCGATGCTGGTTTACGCTCCATGAAGCCCGCACCAATTACATAAGACTGATTGTGGATAGCAATGCAAGATGTGTGGGTCCAGATCTCTCCAGAATGATTCCAACACCTTGTAGAGTCAATGCCTCGCCATATTGCTGTATTTTGAGGGCTCGCGGAGGAGCAACTCGTTATTAACATCACATTCAGTGTCTTCCCATGACTTTTGACCATTCGGTGTATATTGTATCTTGAACTTGTATGTCCGACAGACTAAAAGCTTTTAAGTTAAGAAAAAATTTGAAAGTAAAGCCAGTACATGGAAAATAAAGTAAAAGCGAGGTAGAAGGTGAACAGGTGATTAAAATTAGAACAATATCAAATGGGTTCAGGAAACCAACTCTGAAGACAAATGTTACTGAGAACAATCTTCACTTAAAGAAAAGGAGGTTTTATGCACCACGCTTGAAGAACAGTCACTTGCCAGCACAAGTGAATTTTCCACTATCCTTAGTGTTTCGAACCTACAGTTGCTATATATTCTCCAACTCAACACACAGTACCGAAGTCTAGAATTAAAATGGAAAATTAGCTGGAAAATTTATAATGTCAAATAATGGACCATTTATATTGGTATTATATTGTTATCCATACGAACTGATACCAAGAAACAACTGCCTATTATTTTGCTGATATCTATGTTATTCCATCTTTGTCCATTCACAAAACTGATGTTAATAATTCTGCTTTATTTATTCATTTTGACAAAGATGTTCCTTAAATGCACATAATTTGTTTAATTTCCAACTAGAGAAGTTTCAGAATTTTCTAGACAATTCAAACCATTCTGCAACTCCGAAAGGTAAGGAGTGGAAAATCATAATCACCATTCTGCCTCTAAAGTGTAATATTAATCATCTTACTATCAGATAGGATTATAATTTCCATGTCCAATCTATCAGTACAAAAAAAAAAAAAAGGTCTAAAACACTATTAACTTGGGGTATCAACGTGATAATCTACCTATTGATATAAAAACAGTAACTAATGTGTACAAGTTTAAGAATTCTGTAAAATTACTAATATGAAAGACATATTAGTCGTAATCAGTTGAAATTGATCTGCATTGTAAAATATTGTAAGAAATAAGATTCCTGTACCTAAAAGTTCATGTTGTATTCCTGCCATTCCACTTGTTCCAAACAAAAGACGAGATATCGAGACAAACAAAATACTAAAATTGAACCCTACTCACTAATGCTGTGCTACTTAATGTGTCTCTCCATATGTAAATATGTTAAGACTGTCCCTACCTTGAGTCTTAGGCTCTTTGGGACCTTTATAGAGAAAAAGAAAGAAAGAAAGAAAGAAAGAAAGAAAGAAAGAAAGAAAGAAAGAAATGCAATCAGCCCAGTTTTACAGCTGGATGCTCTTCCCTATTTTATACCTATGTGAAGGTATGCATTATTTAAATTTTTTTTTTTTGCTAGTGGTTTAATGTCGCACCAACACATTAGAAGGATTTCGACAATGCAAGGATATCAAAGAGCAAAAGGGCTAGGATTGGGAAGGTAGTGTCCATGGCCTTAATCAAGCTACAGGCCCAACATTTACTTGGTGTGAAAATGGGAAACCACGGAAAACTATCTTCAGGGCTGCCGGTGGGATTTGAACCCACCATCTCCCGAATGCAAGCTCACAAGGGATGCATTCACTATTGTATGTTTCTATGGAGGTTTGTTGTGCATAGATGAAGATGCATACCAAGACAAACATCCAGTCCCTGAATCAGACGAATTAACCACACACAGTTAAAAATCCCGAACTGACTGGGAATCAAACGCAGGCCCCTCTAAACTGAAGACCAGTATGCTGCCCATTCAGCCAAAGAGCCGGACCACAGTTCTTCTTAAAAATATTTAACTGAAATGTTTTCCAATGGTATACATATAATGAAATCACTCCTGGACACAGAAATGCTAGTTTACACATCATCATCTGTATCATTGTCAATTCTGCCAACTATTCCACTTTCATGTGATAAATAAATTGAACAAAGTTTCCTTCCATGCATTATTTTAAAATCAAATATATACTTCCCTTCTCTGAATACCCAGAAATCTTCTCATGTAGGTGCTGCTGATTTATTTTAGAAACATGGAATATAATTAAAAATTTTAGTGTTTATGTGGGGAATAATTTATTTATTTACTTTTTTGGTAGTGGTTCAATGTCTCACTAAAACACCAAATGTTTTCGGCGACATAAGGATGGGACAGTGCTAGGAGTGGGAAGATAGTAGCCATGGGCTTAAGGTAGGGACCTACAGCCCACCAGGCAAGTTGGCCGTGCAGTTAGGAGCGTGCAGCTGTGAGCTTGCATCCGGGAGATAGTGGGTTTGAATCCCACTGTCGGCAGCCCTGAAGATGGTTTTCCGTGGTTTCCCATTTTCACACCAGGCAAATGCTGGGGCTATACCGTACTTAAGGCCAAGCCGGCCTCCTTCCAACTCCTAGCCCTTTCTTATCCCATCATTGCCATAAGACCTATCTGTGTCGGTCCGACGTAAAGCCACTAGGAAAAAAAATAGAAAGGTACAGCCCCAGCAATTGCCTGCTCTGAAAATGGGAAATCGTGGAAAACCCTTTTTGGGACTGCCGACTATGGGATTTGAAGCCACCATCTCCCGAATGACAGCTCTCTGTGAGGAATATTCATTTTTGGTTTAGCCGTTATGCTAAAGTAATTGTCAATATTAAATATAATAATTTTCCTATATTATTTCTAAAAGCAAATTAAAAAAACTATTACCCAGTCATCTGTCTTGTATTAAATTATCTATGTAACACTTCAATGATGACTGCATTTAATCTTGTTTCATCAAAAATTAAAATGTTTTCCATTCACATTACTACTATTCTATTAAACATGCTATGAACAAATATAGCTTTCCCTTTTTCCTTAAACAAAACTGCCAAAGATCCAATAACTGAATGACCATTGTTAAGAATGCATATCTTACATTTATCAATGTACCATATGCATCTACATGCTATGCAAATAAATCCAGAATATTCATGCAATAAAATATTTTTTTTAAACTTCCTCCAATAGAAAGGTATATCCTTGAAAAATTAAAACACATCTGTAACAAATGTTTATATATTCGTTTCAGTAAGTTACTTCATAAAAGTTTTTTTTTTAAGTTTCTTTTTAACTGTTTGGTTCTTCAGTCTGCCAAAACTAATTTTGAGTAATAAATTTATAAACTACCTGTACAAGAAACACTATGCTCAATAACAGTATTATACTTGAGAAAGTAAACATGTGTGTCTCTTTTTTCAGGTAGTTTATTTTGTGTTTAATTTTTACTCAAAATTAGTTTTGGCAGAATGAAGAACCTAACTCAGTCAAAACTGAAAAGAGATGAATTCAGATATTACCAAAAAAGCCTTCTTAAAAGGTTTTCTTCTTACAAGATGTTTTTAGGCTGTTTCAAACAAGCTTAAAATGAAGCAGTGAAGTTTCAAGCATTAGGACCTTTTTAGCAGTATCCTACTATTGGTACCAGTTTTATACAAAGAAACATTGTACACAAGCATAATAGCCATTGGCAGCAATTTAGACTGGCCTTGAATAAGCAATACAATGCTCCTATTTGATCCACATTGGCTCAGTGCCCAAGCCAATCAAGCTACGGAAACAACCCACCCACAAATGAGAAAAGGCAATGGACAGCTTCATTCTTATTTTTCTAAAGTTGCACACTGAACTCCCACACCTATAATTAAATGGTCACCTAAATATTCATATACCACTCTAATGTTTCTTATAAAAATCAGCCCATAAAAGTAGTTAGTGGGATTTAAAACCAATGACACTGAAGTTATTAAATCTATCAACTATTGCATGAAATATAAAGAACATTACAATTATCATCATTATTATTTGCTTTCCTTTTACTACATCCCAAAGCCTTTCGACAATATTTCTGCAGGAATGACAACTACAGAAATGAATGCAATATCATTCACACAAAATATCCTGATTATTCTTTTTACTTATTTAAAACTTGTAAGAATATACTGCAAGACGTTCAAGATGTGTCTGAAAACAGGATGATAATTATGATAAAGATGGTTTTCCGTGGTTTCCCATTTTCACACCAGGCAAATGCTGGGGCTGTACCTTACTTAAGGCCAAGGCCACTTCCAACTCCCAGCCCTTTCCTATCCCATCGTGGCCATAAGACCCATCTGTGTCGGTCCGACTTTACTTCCAGTAAAGTCTAGCTTCTTCAGCGAGTGCTTGGGGTAATGCTCAGAAACATATTTATCCACAAATATGTTCTTATTCTTGTTCCCAGCTTTCTAATCTGATTTGAATCATTGTTATACTCATATATCATTGCCTCTGGCATCTATTCTTTTGAGAGGTAGAGATACCTTCAAAGTTGACAGCGGCTATACTCTAACTTTGCTTTTGAGCCAGTGGCTGAGCCAGCGTGAAATTTTACATGACAACTGATGTGATCAGTTACAGGACATCCAGTTTTTCATGTGCTCAGAACTAGTAACTTGACTATTCATTTTTAAATCCCACATGCATTGGCTGGGATTCGAACAGTAACCACCTTGATCAGAAGTCTGTGACTATGTCTCTTGGCTATTACACCCCTTGAATCAGTAGGTAACCTACAGTTACAGAGAAGATATTAAGATCTCTATATAGCCAAATGGCTGTTAGCGGTGTCAGTAACTGGATTGGATGTGCTTCCAACTGTTCGAAGAGCAGAAAGCATGTTTGTTGCCCCGGATTCAGGTATCTGTTGTCACCATGTTTAAAAGTTGAAAAACAAAAGGGCCATCCAACTTCAAGTAAAGTCTAGCTTCTTCAATGACTGCTTGGGGTAGTTGAGGTGGAGATTAATCAAACTGCCAATGTTCAGGAACCAGACATGGTACTAAACTATTCCTACCTTTTATTAATTAGCAAAGTGTTCATCTGAATAATATAATATGATATGCTTCTTTAAGACCTAATTCAGCAACTCGCACGTGGTAATTCTGAAATCCTCCTTTCACATAAGTCTCTCATTTGATCCTGGCACTTGCAAATGATGAACCAGCACAAAGTCCTGGGGCACATACTCAATTCCTAGTCCCACAAATAACTATAGGCTACTATTTTTTTAGGCAGTGAATTTTAGCATTTTGAAATCATAAATTTGGCATTTAAACTTGTAGATTTAACATTTTGTAGTATTTATACATTTGTAACTTAGCATTTTGAAAAAAGAAAAAACAATGAGTTATTTCTGATAAATAGGTCTAAGTAACATCTCTTGAAAAATATTACGGTAATGTAAAATTAAAATCGCATTAGCATGAGCTAAGAGTAAAATAAAAATACATCTTAAGTAAAATAAAATTGTAAATTTATTTTAAATCGATACTGGCCTAAGCATAACAGATAAAACCAAGTTGATATTGATGCAAAATCAGAATAAAAAATAATCTTAAGTCATGCTCATGAATCAGTGACTCTGCTGAAGGAAATCATAGAACATACCAGAATATGCTGTTCTGTCATTTGTGTTCTCCTATCACAATTTAAAAATATCTTTCAGCATCATATAAAATACAATTATTTTCCTATCCCGTCTTCACAAGAACAAACTTTAAAAATGATTAGTTTATGCCCGAGGACAGAGGTAGAGCTGCTGGGTTCCGTAAAATCCAGACAGTTCCTTCACATAAAATGATAAATGAAAGATTAAGTTAAATGTAGACATAAGTTTTTGGGCTTTTGCCATGTCAGAAAACAAGATGAAATTCTTTATGTTTCACAACAATTACAGGCCATGAAAGCATCAATCTAAATATGAAAGACTAAATGAATATCATCATGCAACTAGCAGAGAATAAATATTACAATGACTCCAGTAAAGAATGAAATAATTCCTCTTTGAAATAAAGCAGTCATCTGCAAGTAAAGTGAGTAGACCAGTGAGGACCTTAACTTCTGAAATGATGTGGATGCACATTTTGGCTGCATCAACAAAGAAAACGGGAGATCACTAAAACTCACCATCTCAAGCATAATATTCAAATATCTAGGGGGCGGTTAGAATGTTGCCTGTAGCCAAGCTAGGCTATGTCAAGTATGTGGTTATATTTAGAATTTACAGGAATTTCAAGTCTGAATAAAAGTAAAAAAATTAAAAACGCAGCAACCGTCACTGTCAAACTCAACAGCATTGAATCATTTGCAATATAAACATATGGGCCCATACACATGTGTATAAAATGAAACAGGAATAAAGAATAGAACAAATTTATTTATTTATAGTGTAGTAGTACTGTGAAGGAAAATTTGAAAAGGTTGAAAATTAATTTTTAGGAAAGTAAATTAATATTGTACCTTGTGTATCAGTGTTTATTAAAATTGGAATGGAGATTTATTTTTCCCGAATTAAAAAGAGCTAATTTGTTATGTGAAAAAACATCAAAGACAGGAAGCAACATATGAATTCATCCACAGAATGAATACGAAACGCTAGTGTGCGTAGGCAAGACAAGAAAATAAGAAGAGAAAACAGGCCTAAGGTAAACCCAAAAACACAGAAGAACAAGGACATTACCTCTACATTACCTGTTACCTTTATGCATGGTCCCTTGCCTCATCAACCCAAGTTCTTCATGATCTCTTTCATCTAAGCCGTTGACAAGGTCAGCTTCCCAGCTTCGTTACAGAGACAGGCACCTATACTCTTACAGGAGCAATTAATATTAACTTTTAATGTGGAATGCATAGGATAACAAGAAAGCTGGACATATTCCTATCCTGCTTCCTGTTTTTAACGTTAATTTATAGAGTTTTAAAAATATAGCAGGTTTGCTTAACTTTAATCTCCATTCAAGAAGAAACTTGAACTAAAACCAAGATTCATTTGGCCTTATAAATATACTGTGTCAAATATTGTAGAAGACTCAACAGTAAACTTCTCACACTGGCATCTCTTAGAATCTATACCAGTAACTTAGCAATTGATAGATGAATATTGAACACCTATTATTATTTTTTACTATGTGGTGTCTTTTCTAATTAGCACTGATCAAACAATGGTTCATAAAATTGCCCAGATACTTCCACTCACTCAGCACACAATAAAACAAATACATTATGGATAAAAATGTCCATGAAAAACATTTCCTCAAATATTATCAAGAAAAAGGATATCATTTATATCACAGTAGCAGATCTTTAAAGAATGCAACCCATAAAACATTAATCCAACAGATATACTGAAGTAAAAGTAGTCAGTTACTGTAACTCCCTCTTACAATGCTCACCTGTCATTGTATTTATCCTATTCAAGTTCCTATCTTTCTATACATGATTTACACCCAGCCATCAGAACCGAAAGCCTGAGAGAAACACCTCTACTATTTTTTACTCCCAAACCATACATTATCAGTACTTAAGCTACCGTACTTTATCAAAATCAGCTATTCTCATTTCTTCCAAGGGGAACAAAATAGAATAAGCCAAGCAAAATAATACCAAACAGGTGTAAGCAGGCATAAATATATAAAAACCAAAGGTTGGAAAATTTCAAGATTAGGGAAGATATAGATTTCCAGTGCAGTACATCTTTGTCACAACACATTTTATACTGGTCACATGGGCGCCATATGACAGTTTGTAGGGGGGGGGGGCTAGACCTGAGTGTACGTAGTATTTTTAATATTTTGGAAGATAAATGGCGACTTGTATACTGCGGTAGAATAATCCATGGTATACCCTGCCTTTTGGTGGGAGACGGTACTACCATTTCTACGTAATAGTGACTTTTAAATCATTTTCTTGAAAGGAAAGCACCTGATTACATTAGACTTTTGCCTTTCCTCAAGAGCTGGGTGGGGGGGCGTGGCCCCACCTTGCCCCCGTGTACGAGCGCCCTTGACTGGTCATGCCCATACTTAGTACAGAGACGAGTTTTAAAATCATGCATACTAAAGTTGGAACGCTTTTACAATAGGGTAACAAAAATGCATTACATAAGCCTCCCGATATACCAGTTAATCTTACGGTTGCCAATTTGAGAAGTACCGATATGTGGGCTCTGGCCTATAACAATTAAGAAGTATGTTACCTCTAATACAGAAATCAACAATGATGTGCACTGTTAAGGTTAAATGCAGTGATTTGATCAGTATCAATTTGAGAAAACTTTCTACTAAAGAACCCTACAGATACTGTAATCATTTTTGACAATCCACCAGGATTAAAATCATTGATAAATTTAAAAATCTAATGGCAGATAAGTCGCTAATATGAATATGGAATTAGTGGGGAGTCATATCAATATATTTTCTACTTAGTTCGAAAATAACCCATTCTAGCAAATTATCAGCCCGATTGTCAGCGAGTTACAAGAAAAAACAGCCTGACCAATGGGCTATTTAAAAAAAAAAGTAGAATCACAGGAGTGCAATCCGTTTATTTGAAGTCCCACATGGATAAATATGGAGAATACAGGAAGGCTATACAGTAGCCTATTTACTTCACCAAAGCAGAGTAAGGGTGGGGGAGGAAGGGGCGGAGTTGTCGTAAAACATCGGGTCCAATAAATTTATAACAATCAATCACTCACTCACTCACTCACTCACTCATACAGAACATGTACGACCTTCATGGTCCATAACATAAAATAGAAAGTTATAACACATTACGGTAGGGTCTACCTAGGTATCTACAATGAACAGAAATAGGTGAATACACTGGTTCAGTCAGATATTTTAAACAAATATTCCTAAATAATTCACAACGCAGTAGGTCATTCGAATGACTCCATTTAACGGGAGGATATCAATGATTAACTTGAAGGTTTGAGGGCATGGTCCGGGCATAAAGCCAAGTGACAGAGTATGGTAATAAAAATGCATGTAGCATCTCGATATACCACTATAATAACAGCAACCAGGAAGAATTTCGAATGTTATGAAAGATGACTGGGTTTCCACCAATCGAGTTTCTTTTTCATTTTTACTTGTTATTGGGTGGTTGCTGAACTCCAATTAAAACCAGCCGTAAAATGTTAAACCTTCTAACACGAAAATGATCAGAAAACTAATCACTCATACAGAACATGTACGACCTTCATGGTCCATTTGGAATCGAGTGGAACAAGTGGGCTAGTCAGGGATGTCCAAACTACGGATTAATTTAGAAAGCTCTTTTTACTGGACTTTACCAAAAAAAACCTCGTCGGCGGTGTCCTAATTCTCTTCGAATACCGCACGAAAGATCCCACGGCTTTCAATTACAGGAAACAGAGATGGTACTGTTGCATCCAGAAAGCATTAAAAAACCTTCAAAACGAAGGTATTTCCACTCAATGAATGATGCATCCGATTATGATGAACAACTAAATCAAAGAGAATGAGTAAACTAAATTGTTCACATGTCTCGTTGTTTTAAACAAACATTCGACTAATCAACTTCAACTAGGTCGTAACATGCTTACGATTACCCCTGGTATCGATAAACATGAATTACATTGAGTTACACGTCATGCGATCAAAGATAATAAACTCCCAAGACCAGTGCTCACACTGTATCAAACAGAACTAGCAATCCTTTGGAGAAATATTGATTGCGTTCTATAATGTGACCGGTGATGATTCCCCAAGTACAATTTAATAGTGTATTTTCTTTTTTTGTGGCCAGAAAAATAAATTCATAGAATTAATTCAATTACTCCATCTGCTTGGGATTTGTTTTCTCTTTGACGTGACTCAACCCATATTGAAGTCTTTGATTAAACGTCATAACCTCCACCAAGGCAGGAGAAAACTAAGTAGAGGCGTTTCTCTCAGGCTGTCAGTTCTGTTGGCTGGATGTTAGTTTCAGGTTAAATTCGTTGTACGCATTCGTCGAGTGGTTTTGTTAACGAGTGTTTCTATCCATTGTGTGTGAAGATGTTCAGTTGGCTAAGCAAGGATGAGAACAGAAAGTCGCCAGAACTGTTTGAAAATGTTGTGGAAGGATTGAAGAAAATATATAAAAATAAATTGCTACCACTTGAGCAGCATTATCTGTTTCATGATTTTCATTCACCAATGCTGGACGATCCAGATTTTGATGCGAAGCCAATGATTTTACTAGTAGGTCAATATTCTACGGGCAAGACAACGTTTATTAGATATCTACTGGAACAAGATTTCCCAGGAATTCGTATAGGACCAGAACCAACTACAGACCGATTTATAGCTGTCATGTACGCTGATAAGGAGGGTGTGATACCAGGAAATGCATTAGTAGTGGATCCTAAAAAACAGTTCAGGCCCCTTACGAAGTTTGGTAACGCATTTCTTAACAGATTTCAGTGTTCTCTAGTTAATACGCCTGTACTTAAAGGCATATCAATTGTGGACACGCCTGGAATCTTGTCTGGTGAGAAACAACGTGTAGATAGAGGTTATGATTTCACTGGTGTTTTGGAATGGTTTGCTGAGCGAGTCGATAGAATTATTCTGTTATTTGATGCTCATAAACTTGATATTTCCGATGAATTTAGAAGATCGATTGAAGCACTTCGTGGACACGATGACAAAATTCGTATTGTATTGAATAAAGCTGACATGGTTGATCATCAGCAACTCATGCGTGTTTATGGTGCTCTAATGTGGTCTCTAGGGAAAGTTCTGCAAACTCCAGAAGTTGCAAGAGTGTACATTGGTTCATTCTGGGATCAGCCTTTGAGATATGATGTCAATAGAAGGCAAGTAATTGGAATGGTTAATTTCTGACACAAGTTCTTATTGCTGATGGGTATTTTTCTTATTATTGGTCTTCCTTGTGCATTTCATTAGGTTATTTGAAGATGAAGAGCAAGATCTATTCCGTGATATGCAGTCACTTCCCAGAAATGCAGCTCTGAGAAAGCTAAATGATCTCATTAAGAGGGCGCGTTTGGCAAAGGTATGTGTGTTTTGCCTCAAAATACTTCTGCTAGTTTGCCTTTAAATATTACAAGAAAATGCTGTGAGCTTATTTGATGTATACTTGGATCAATTACAACTAGAATGGTTTTCATAGGATCAGTTTTGTACATTCTAATAATGGTTACGCTTTACTGGCAAGGATGTATGTTTAAGAAGGAGAAAATCGTGCAAAAATGATGTGAAATGATACTTAAAGTAGCAGGGCTGAGATATCCTTTTATGCATGCCAGGGTACCACTAGCTGGCCCCTAGAAGTATCTTGTCATACATAGAAAAATTACAACTGAGGCTGTGTCAGCCTTGGAATTGTGTCCACTTTTGTCTCCCTATTGGTTAGAGGAGTTGGCTATTGTTTCCAATAGAGCTCGCATCATGTGCAGTCGGACTTTCACTTTCTGTGAAACTAACAAAACTACTCATTTTGTGTCTCGTAGCGTGTGGTGAATGTATTACAATAGTGATATATTAAGTACAGGAGTGAGGTTCAGATTTTTTCAAGCTAGACTTGCCAATTGCCTAACCACAGACCAGTGATTTTGGCACTAGCTAATACTGTTGCAGGGTATACTCTAGTGTTAGGGCCCCTTTGCTTGCCCTCAGACCAATGGTCTTGTCACTAGCCAATACTCTAACCAACAGACCAATGCTCTTGTCATTAGCCATACCTAAGTTGGCAGCCTTGTGTGGCTTGTTATAACATCATGCGAGTTACAGCATGTTGGATTACATAACCACTCTTTTGCACCCCCGTTAGTAAAGCTTTACCTACTCAACTATTCTCGTTCTGTTCTGATCTATAAACTAATCTTCCACTGTTATGATGCATGCTGAGATGTGCTCTTAAAGATGACTGTTAAGCCAAGGTGAATCAATCCTGGAGGACCACAGCAACTTAAGCTAACATTCTGAATTCCTCTTTTCTAATCTTATTTTACACAAACTCCAGACTCCTGCTGGGATGTTACTGAATTTAACATCTGGGGACACTTGCTCACACATGGCATCAAACAACTGTAGGTAAATGAAGACTCCAAAACTGTTAATTTCTCCTCAAAATCTAACTTATTAAAATAATTTTTATTAAAATTGTTATTCATATGGAACAAAATGTCACGTCAGAATATAAAACCTGCAGTTAATGTTCAGTTCTTTGTATTAGGCCATTACGTCAGGTGTTGCATGAAAAAATCCTCACTTTTTCTGTCGACACTCGCACAGCGTGCTTTGTCTATCAGCACCGTTGTCACAATGAGGAGAGGAGTTTTTTTTCCATTTGTACATCTAGTCAACACATACACCATGGCTAGTCGGTATTCTGTTCAGCTCAAACCATATACTAGTGATGGGCAGTCTGAGACAAGGTCTTGAGATTTCTCTGGATTTCTCGAGACTAGCGCAGGCATTATTTCTCGCGAGAAATTTAGAGAAATCTCGAGAGCGTTGTCCCCATATTGTGCAGCGTGTCGTAGGCCTACAATTAGTCGGAGCTGAATGTTGTTTGTTCCGAATATTCAAATAGCCAACCGCGGGCCTTCTCATTTTCGTAAATACGTGTCAACAAGCGACTCGGGTGTTCATTTCTACCGAGGTATATTTTGACGCAGTATAACATAATTATAAAGGATACGCATTCGGGCATTGTACGCACTGGTAGGTACACGAATGTGTGGTTTAAGTACAGAACCTGACGGCTACTGTACGTACACGTAACTGAATAGAGGCGTGTATTATTCGAACTTGAGACGAGGCAAGATGCGCCTTACTGCATATGCAACCACCATTACGCACGAGTGAAATGTGCAATCTAAATTGCTTCAGTTTGCTCCAATTCTTCCGACAGGCAGGTGTACATAGTTATCAGTCCCCGCATTCAATAACATATGACCACTGCTTGTGTTTACCGATATTTTGGTGATGAAGGAAACAATTACTTACAATGCTATAGAGTATTCGCGTCATAATTAGGTAGGTACTTCGAAATATGACTGTGCAATGTGAACTGTGTCTAATTGTACGCGACAACTCGAAGACGATGTCCGAAACGCAACGTAAGTCGTGGATGTCGGTTATTTTTAAGAGATATCACATAGCACAGCCCACTGTGTTGCTTATTCAAAAGAAGTAAAATACATCGGCAGAAATACTTCTGGGATGATTCGGCACTTACAAACGCATAATATGAAAGAAGAGGAATCGTCACAGAACACCTCCGGCCCGGTCTGAATCACAAGAAACTACCCTGCCGACAATGATTGTGAGGCATCCAGGTAGGTTTACATCCTAATAAAAATCATTAACAAATTATACGGGTTATTCAGCTAAGAAGTCCACCTGACATAACTCGTGAACACTTTAAGATACTGGCATTCTGTATTCACTTTAGTTAATGGTAAGGAGCCCATAGTTCAACATGCAGTGCTATCCTAGGATTTTGACAAAATTTATCGTCACACACGTTTCCATGTAAGAACTGCTGATAACTATCAAGCTTACACTCGTAGTTACTGGGACGTCGCAGAGCTCACAGCACACGAGAATCAGTCTCGAGAGCGTTGCCCATCACCCCTGCTGAAAGAACTGGAGCAAAGTCAGGCATTTCAGATTACACGTTCTGCTCGTGTAATGGGGGTTGCGCATGTAGCAAAGCACATCTTCTCCCGTATCGGGTTCGAATAATGCACGCCTCTAGTATCCAAGTAGGTGTACAGTTATTCACATATTATGCACTGTTATTCACCTAACATGTCCATCCCAAATAAGTCGTGAACAGTTTAAGATACTGACATTCTGTTTCCACTTTCCTTAATGGTATTAAGGGGTTCATAGTTGAACATGCAGTACTTTTCCAGGCTTTTCATAAGAGAGCGTTATTTCACGCAATAACTGCCAATGATATACTATCAAGTTTACAGTCGTAGTTACTGGTACGTCCCACAGCTTGCGCTACAGGAGGATCCGTCTCGAGATTCTCGTGAGAGTCTTGAGATCTGAGACGTCAGTCTCGAGCGAGAGCATTGTCCATCCGAGCTGTCAGCGGAGAGATGGCGTAGAATGACATTAGTAGACGAATAAGTTTGAATGGCATTTATAAATGTAGTAAAGATCACAGTATGAAGATAAAGTTGGAATTCAAGAGGACAAAGTGGGGCAAATATTCATTTATAGGAAGGGGAGTTAGGGATTGAAATAACTTACCAAGGGAGATGTTCAATAAATTTCCAATTTCTTTGAAATCATTTAGGAAAAGGGTAGGAAAGCAACAGATAGGGAATCTGCCACCTGGGCGACTGCCCTAAATGCAGATCGGTATTGATTGATTGATTGATTGATTGATTGATCACTACCATATACCTTTGAGCGGATCAAACCTGGGTAACTTCATGGAGATAGGTGGCATGTCACAGGATTTTGAGGGAACAAACAACCTCCAGTGATGACCACTACCTTATCAAGCAGAAGTTTTCAACTACTAGCTGATGGGTTGTGCTAAGATGAGTCTGTTGATGGGAGCCTGATAGCCTAAGTCTAAAAGGTTATTGTTAATTTGTAGATGCCAATTTCTACAGATCTTGTGGTACTAGATGTTACATTGAGCAGGAAATCTCAGAATTATCACTCAAAATCAGCCTTCACGTGTTGTTCAGCTGAAAGACTATTTTCTGGGAATGAAGACTGTGGAGACATAGATGCACAGTATTCAGAACCATAGAAGACAAGACCTATGTTGGAACATTGAAGGGTAGCAGTAATTAAAGCTCCATGTTCAATCAATCCAACATCAGTGATCTGAGTATTGGACGGTCACCCAGGTGGCAGATTCCGTATAGACTGTGTACCTAGTCTTTTCGTAAACATTGTCAAAGAATTTCTAAATTTGTCTAACAAATCTCTTGATAATTTATTCCAGTCCTGTACTCTTCATCCTATAAATTAACATTTGCTCCAATTTATTATCTTAAATTCCAACTTTATATTCATATTATGATAATTTCCACTTTTTAAAGTTCCGCTCAAGCTTATTCGTCCGCTAATGTCATTCCGTGCCATCTCTCCCCTGACAGCTCCGAACATACCACGTAGTCGAGAATCGCGCCTCCTTACTCCAAAGTTTTCCCACCCCAAAGCTTGCAAAATATTCGTAACACTACTTCGTCGGAAATCGCTCGGAACGAATCGTGCTGCTTTCCTTTAGATCCTCAGGTTCTCATATAAAGTAGTCCTGGTGTGGGTCCCATAAACTGGAACCATGCTCTAATTGGGGGTCTTACCAGAGACTTGTACGCCCTCTCCATTACGTCCTTGCTGCAACCCCTAAAATAACCTCGTAACTTTTCTTAACCTCGTTAATGATTACCCCAATGAAGATTATTCCTTATATTAACACCTGGGTATTTACAGTGTTCCATGATGTACTATCACCCTATCAACACATCAATTAAAACTGAGAGGACTTTTCCTCTTGGTGAAACTTGCAAGTTTTCATCCCTTTTAACATCAAATTATCTGCTGTCTATATCTTATCTTAGGCTATGTCCCCTTGCAATCACTTGCAATCCTGTAACTCATTTAGTACTCTATATAGTATAACATGTGCACATAACCTTATTTCTGATTCCATTTCTTTACTCATATATAAGGAAAATAAAGGTCCAATAATACTGCCCTGCAGGACCCACCCTCTTAATGATTACAGGAGATCGGATAATACTTCACCTACTCTAATTCTGAGAGTTCCATTCCTGAATCTAAAATATCTGCTATATCTTGTTAAAATCCTATAAGTTGAACCTCACTGGAATAACCCTTCCTAAACCCGAACTGCCTTCTACCAAACCAGTTCTTCTTCCTCTTCTTCATGGGGCCTCTAAATATTAGTTCCTAATTAGCGTCGACCTCTAAGATCTTTTGCTACCATCTTTTTCCTTCATTCCCACCCAGATATACCTGCTCCCTTCACAAAGCTGCAGGTTGTTCTTATTGCTTCTTGGATTTTTTTCTCTTCACCTGGTAGTCCTAGAGTGGAGAGTCTGATTCTACCCAGCGCCTCACATTCGAAAAGTATGTGTTCAGCTGATTCCTCTGCTTCATTGCATTTCCTACATATATTGTCTCTTATTACTCTAATTCTATGTAGGCCTAGGTGTTTTTTCAGCTGACAGTGTCCTATCAACAGTCCTACTACCCATCTTATATTTTCTCTGAGTTTCAACAGTCCTTTAGTATGCTTCTTGTTTGGTCCTTTTATCAGTTCCTTTGCAATTCTGTACCCTGGAGTATTTTTCCAGTTCTCCATTTGTTTCTTTTGTACCCATTTTCCTATGTAGTGTCGGGCTTGTCCATAGGAAATCCCACATACAGGTTCTGGGACTACAAAATATGTTTCAGCCCCTTTCCTAGCCAGTTTATCTACCTTTTCATTTCCTTCTATACCTGAATGCCCTGGTACCCATATTATTTTGACAATGTTGTACTTCGAGAGCTTCAGGAGAAGCGAGTGGCAATACCAGACAGTTCTGAATATTATCGGGACTGCCTCTAGTGCCTTAATGGCCGCTTGGCTGTCCATAAAAATGAAAATGTTCTTATTCCTATTGTTCATTTTCAGATTTTCTTCAAGACATGTTGTGATAGCTATCATTTCAGCTTAAAAGACTGTAGTGTGTCTGGCCAGGCTCATCTGGATTGATCTCTCAGGTCTTCCCCTGTTGATCCCTTCTCCTGTGTCATCCAGTCTTTGAGCCATCAGTCCACCACACTATATCTTTTTTCAGTATTCCATTTGCTGTTCTACCTGCAGTAACTCATACCGATTCCTCATTGATACTTCTTACCACATAGTTTGTGAATGATGTAATTGCAAGTGTTTAATTTTACAGCACCGAGCTCGATAGCGGCAGTCGCTTAATTGCGGCCAGTATCCAGTATTCGGGAGATAGTGGGTTCGAATCCCACTGTCGGCAGTCCTGAAGATGGTTTTCCGTGGTTTCCCATTTCCACACCAGGCAAATGCTGGGGCTGTACCTTAAGGCCACTTCCTTCCCACTCCTAGCCCTTTCCTGTCCATCGTCGGCATAAGACCTATCTGGACAAAATTTTTCCTTCCACAGCCCAGAGCTTATAACATTATAAGGAAGCTAAAATAATGCAAATCTTACTTGGAATACCTTGTAGAGGAGAGATGTGTTCATTGCAATGTCTAGGAACCCACCATCCCGCTCCTAGAAGTACATTTACTTTTATAACCTAATAAGAGCAGCAGCAGCCGCCGTCGGCCATGGCTAGCGTAACTACTCGCATTCTCATTGGTGAACGTGAACGGAATGTGACGTCATTGCCATCAATGCTGATAGGTACATTGTTACCAACCCTGGCTGAATAAAAGCACAAAGAAAAAACACCATGTAAAGGAAACAATGTGAAATACACTGTTCAGACCAATGGTCTTGTCCACGGCAAGAATCCTAACCGTCCAGACCAATCGTGTTTCCTCACGAAACTAGGTGCCTAAGGCCGCTTCGCGGCTTCTAACCGTCCAGACCAATGGTCTTGTCCATGGCAAGAATCCTAAACAATAATCACCACCAGTAACAGTAAGTACCACTTATTAGTTCTTAAGTACAGAGGTTGGCAGCCCTGATCGCCTCTCGACAACATTCTATCGGAGCGTTCAAACAGTCGTGCAGCACGCAGCTGAATGTAGCAAGTGCTGGGCTGCGGAAGGTAAAATTATAATCCTATCTGTGTCGGTGCGACGTAAAGCAACTTGCAAAAAAAAAAAAAAATAATAATAATAATAATAATAATAATTTGCAGCAATGTTTGTGAGATGGTGGTCAAAGTACAGTGTCCTGTCACAGGTTACTGCTGGGAACTTCAGAAATATGTTTTTTCAAAAATATATTTTCCAGATGTACTTGAATTTCTCTTTTTGCTTTGAAGCAGTTTCTTCACTGGAACATAGACTTGTAGTCATATTGGACTGGTGTTGCCATTCACATTAATAAGAAATTAAAATGAAATTGTACCATCTCAAGTTTACTCATTGTGTGTATATTTGTTTAAACACAGCTGTGTTCCACTTGACATAACTGTGATACATGTTACTTATTCTGTGCAAAATAAGGAAAAAAATAAGTAAATAAATAATTGTTGAGCCAAACATTGCTGCAAACTGGCATGCCTGTGCATGTAGCTGTGGGAACTCTTGCTGTGACAAATGTTCATAGAATCGTAGATCTCTTGTAGAATAGTACTGATCCTTCAAGGATTGTATGGTACTGTAACCTGATCAACTCCGTGGTAGTTGTCTGCGGCATCTTCAGGCAGGATGGAAAATTGTTAATTTACTTTGCATTTCCTCCATTTCTTTGAATTGCCTTTCAAACTCTGCATGCAAACGGTCCAAAGAGAGAAGTAGAGAGGGGGGGGGGGGTGCGCTAGTCAGCTGGTGGGGACTATAAGCTGAGTACTGGGCCGATTCAGTGCTCTGGCCTCTGGCTCGATGAGCACAGGTTGGTAAGATATGCCTTAATTAAGGCTATGACCGCTTCCTTCCCATTACTAACCCTTTTCTATCCTTACGTCGCCAAAAATCTTCTGTGGGTTAGTGCGATGTTAAACGACTAGCACAACACAGACCATGGTTCTGCAAAGTGTCAAACATTGCCCCTTTCTCTACACTATTGTTCAAGTCACACTACAGAAGTCTTATGACACTGGTAGAATCCTATGAGACTGGTAGAATCCTATCTAATCTGACCAGAGAAGAATAACTTCCAGTCTTTTCAAAACCCCAAGCTAAATGGTCATGTTAAATCTCTTGTAAATTAGAATTGGACAGTTACTAATCCCATACATCTTAAATGATTTAACCAGTATGACATTTCTCACAGAATCTTGTGAAGCTTTGATCCTTTCAGATACTTGTAAAATGCTAGGCCAATTCAGTCTCCTACCAAGCTCGATAGCTGCAGTCGCTTAAGTGTGGCCAGTATCCAGTATTCGGGAGATAGTAGGTTCGAACCCCACTGTCGGTAGCCCTGAAAATGGTTTTCCGTGGTTTCACATTTTCACACCAGGCATGGGGTTGTACCTTAATTAAGGCCACGGCCGCTTCCTTCCCACTCCTAGCCCTTTCCTGTCCCATCGTCGCCGTAAGACCTATCTGTATTACAAGTTATAAATCTCATTGTAAAACCATATTGGATTTCAGAATAAGAAGTTATTACATTAATAAAACCACCTTTCCAATACACAATAGCTATAGATAACATATATATATATATATATATATATACCACCGGGCGAGTTGGCCGTGCGCGTAGAGGCGTGCAGCTGTGAGCTTGCATCCGGGAGATAGTAGGTTCGAATCCCACTATCGGCAGCCCTGAAGATGGTTTTCCGTGGTTTCCCATTTTCACACCAGGCAAATGCTGGGGCTGTACCTTAAGGCCACGGCCGCTTCCTTCCAACTCCTAGGCCTTGCCTATCCCATCGTTGCCATAAGACCTATCTATGTCGACGTAAAGCCCCTAGCAAAAAAAAAAAATCCTTCTCCTGATTGTGTAACTTCAAAGTCTGAATACTGGCAGCTAGTTGGTCCACTTCTCTTTCATGAATCCCTTAAATAGTTTGACACTTTCAAATATTAAAACTGAGCACATTTTGTGCTTTTGAAATTAAGTTTTTTAAGGGCAGTTCAAAGATCAGAGGAACCTATTTGTTTGTTATATGCATAATTTCAGAATAAATCTTGCACTAACGACAAATCCATTAAATTCAATAGTTTTCTTTTCCATATCATTTGACATCCAGTGTGATATTTTTAGTCCACATATGGTGCTGTAGACCAATAAAGGTAGAAAATCTCCAGGATCGGGAAATGAGACTGAAGTACATGGATATGGTTAGTGAAAAAGTTTCAAACAAGACAGAAAAGGAATGGGTGGCATAAAAGG
This sequence comes from Anabrus simplex, assembly GCF_040414725.1. Taxonomy (NCBI): domain Eukaryota; kingdom Metazoa; phylum Arthropoda; class Insecta; order Orthoptera; family Tettigoniidae; genus Anabrus; species Anabrus simplex. The sequence continues at coordinate 1,050,879,594 of NC_090266.1, forward strand.
GTGCTGTAGTAGAAAAAGAATGCCTAGGAACAACTGTGTGCAAAGATGGGGAAAAAGTGAACATCTTGATGAAATGATGCTTGCAAACATAAAATGAAGGCGAATCAGAAGTGGCTCAAAACAAGGACTGATACAGATAAAGAATTGTACGTAGATGAAAGAAACAGAGTAAAACAAATAATTGTTGAGTCCAAGAAGTCATTTTAGAAAGATTTCTGTAATAACAGAAAGGCCAGATCAAGAACAGAGAAATCTTTCTGGACAGTAATAAACCTAGAGGTGGGGAGGGGAGGAAATTGAGCGTTTTTTTGTAAGTCAGGTGAACTCATTAAATCCCTAGGAATCACTGGATAGGTGGAAGGAATTTTATGAAAATATTACCAGTGTAGAAGGAAATCTTCCTGGTGACGTTGGCGATCAACTGAACTAGTGGTGAAATTACGGAACGCTTGAAGTGGTAAACTTTGTTGTCGTAAAGCAGCAGGAATAGATTAAAATAGACCTGAAGGCAGGGATGAAATGGCTTTATAGAGTAATTAGATTAGCTTGGAATGTTAGTAAGGTACCATCTGATTGGACAAAAGCAGTAATTTCATTATAAACAAGGGAAGGATTGCAACAACTATAGAGGTATTTCATTCATCGATATACCAGGCAAGGTTTTAGCTCGTATTTGGAAACGAGGGTGCGATCGGTGGTGGAGAGCAAGTTGCATGAAAACCAGTGTGGTTTCTGACCAGAACGGGGCTGTCAGGATCAGATCTTCAGTATAGACCAGATCATTAATGCTAAGAGGAATAGACAGTTATGTTTATCTAGGGAAGCCACATGACAGAGTACCAAGTGAAAAGATGTTGCCAGTACTGGGGGACTGCGCATTTCGGGTAGATTATTAAAAGCAGTCGGATATTTATATTGACAGTTGGGCTGCAGTGAGAATTGACGGTAGAATGAGGCTGTAATCTTTCACATTTGTTCATAGTTTAATGGATCCTAGACTGAAAGGTATAAAATGGCAGGGAGGGATTCAGTTAGGTGGAAATGTAAGCAGTTTGGCCTATGCCAATGATTTGGTCTAAATGGCAGATTGTACTAAAGGCCTAGTCTAATATCTTGGAAAATGACAATAAGTGCAATGAGTGTGATATTACAATTAGCCTTTCCAAGAATAAAGTGATGTCAGTAGGTAAGAAACCTAAGAGAATTGAATGTTGGGTTGGAATGCAAAACTGGAACAGGTAGGTCATTTAAAGTATTTAGGATGTTTATTCTTCCAGGATGGTAGTGTAGTAACCTAGATTGAATGAAGTTGTAGCAAAGCTAATGTCATGAGCTCACATTTGCTATCAGTGGTATTCTGTAAGAAAGAAGTCGGCTCCCAGATGAAACTGTTATTACACTGGTCTGTTTTCTGACCAACATAGCTTTACAGGAGTGAAAGCTGGGTGGATTTGATATCTTATTCGTAAGTTAGAAATAAGACTGGAAAGTAATGAGAATGAAATGGCGTATGGCTTTTAGTGCCGGGAGTGTCCGAAGAAAAGTTCGGCTCGCCAGATGCAGATCTTTTGGTTTGACACCCGTAGGTGACCTGCGCGTTGTGATGAGGGTGAAATGATGAAGACAACACATACATCCAGCCCCCGTGTCAGCAAAATTAACCAATTATGGTTAGAATTCCCGACCCTGCCGGGAATCGAACGCGGGACCCCGGTGGCCAAAGGCCAGCACGCTAACCATTTAGCCACTGGTATAAGCAGGTGGGAACAATGACAATAGGTGCTTGGAATGAGGAAGTACAGGCTAAGTTAGAAACTAACCAGATTGATGAAGCAGTATGCATAAACCAGCTTCTGTGGTGGGGTCATGCGAGTCAAATGGAGGATAGGTTAGTTGGTATAATAATGGACTCTGCCATGGAGGGTAAGAAAAGTAGAGGGGCACCATGAAGATGATTAGACTTCGTTTGTAATGATTTACAGATGAGGTATAGAACTAAGCGAAGCCACAGAGCCAGTTACAAATAGAGGATTGTGGCAGCATTTAGTTAATTCAGATGTTTGCAGACTTAACACTGAAAAGCATAAGTCTATAATGAAGAAATGTATGATGCTGGGTTCTCTTCATGAATTCTCAACTTTGTGATGTTTATAGAGTAAAATTGGCGATCTGTCGCTGCTGTTTTCGCTTGATGAATAATAATTTTTGTGAACTCTAGAAGTTTCCCTTATTTAAAATCCGATATCCAGCTCTGCCACAAGTTCTGGCCACTTCAAAATTCCACTACATTGCTTATGTTTATTGCAAGTTGCTTTCTTAAAAAATTTTTTGTTCTTCCTGATTCTGCCAAATTATAAATTTTTTCAATTGTGGGTGTTCTGAAATAGTCCTCTATAGCCCTTAGGTTAAGTACTTTCACAAAACTTGTATGCTAAGTTATTGCATATCAATGCTATATTTGAGCCATACCATGTTAGTGGATTTAAGGAAATTCAACAAGAGGAATTTAATTCTATTAAGTTGTTCTCACTAATTGGAAAGCTTAAAGGAACACAGCTGTTATCATTGTCTGTAAATGTGCACTCGCACACTGCAAGGAAACAGGAAAACAAATGTTCAGAACTGAGAATTTCCAGAAATGAAGGTAATGAAAACAAGTTTGGCATGTGACGAACCTTTTGTTTTGAGATCTCTTTTCAAAGGAAAAGTGTCAATTACGCTGCAGATATGGTATATAAAACTTGCTGTATGCATCAAATCTTCCTTAATTTTGTTGGATATAAATGAACCTTCTTATCAAATGCTGTTATTCTTGTTGGACAATACCTGGGTTATGCGTAGGGGTGGTGATTTTTTTGCAATTTACAGTAGACTGAAGTATTCAGTCAGCAGTATGTAAAGATTGTTGGTTACAAGGATGACATCTTGGTAGAGGTGAAGTATTGAAATTTACAGACAATAAGACTTTTACAATAAGATACAAAAGTTAAAAAGTAGAAAAGCAGCTGGAATTGAAAAAAATTTCTGCGAATACTAAAGGCAGTGATTTGGGATATAGTTCCATTTCTGAAGTACTTAACTGGTTACTGCTTGCACGAAGGAGCTATACCAACCAGCTAGAATAACATAGAGGGACTGTATGCCTGACATCAGTGCTTCTTTCAGAGGAAAGTTCCTAAAGGACAGCCATGTTTTGAGTTGTCAAAACAGAGTTGGCGCGAGAACATGTGATCAGGTGACATGGATATTGTGTGGTGACTGAACAACCTAAGTTTTAAGAAATGAAAAGTTATTATCTCATTCAAGATGCTCACGCATACGGCTGTACTAATCAGAGTGTGGTGATTGATAATGTTCCCTTTTGCAGACTTATCATAAGTGATAATTTCTTGGTACCTGTTTATCTTTGCCCTTGAGTTAATTTTTGTTGCCATCTGGTGTTGGTGTATAATTCATTGAAGTTTGATATGCAGGTTCTTTCTTGTTTTCTCTCCATAACGATCCTGAAGACTGTGTGTCACTGTCTTGTGCTTGAGCATTGGTTTGATGTAGGCTTATTTCAGTCAAACATAAACAAAGCATGGTAAATACAGTATTTTACTGGTGTTTATGAAATTTATGAAGTGTTTATTGTTGATGCGTCATATTTAAATTTAGGCTACTCTTCATAATAGACAACTTTCAAGGTTACCTTTCAGCTAGTAATCCCAGTATAAGGTAAAAGGTAAAATAAAAAGGCCCCTACATTATAATAAATATTTTTACCAAGCCAGTTGGCCGTACGGTTAGTGTCACGCATCTGTGAGCTTTGATTCGGGGGTTAGTGGGTTTAAATCCCACCGTTGGCAGCCCTGAAGATGGTATTCCTTTTTCACACCAGGCTAATGCTGGGTCTGAACCTTAAGGCCACGGCCACTACCTTCCCAATCCTAGCCCTTTCCCATCCTTCAGTCTCCAAAGCCTTTGAGGTTTTAGTGTGATGTTAAACAAGTAGCATAAATAAATAAGTAAATAAAGAAGTAAATAAAAATACATTAAACAATTACAGTGGTACTCACGGGGAAGCAGTTAAGTTTAAAAATACGATCAGAATGAGGTTATAAGGTATCGTAGGTCACTTTAGTTTAAGGACTTTCATAAAGTATTCATTTATGTCCACGGTTTTAATTGTAATTTACGCTTAACAGCAGTAGCCAAGCAGGGTTACGCTCGTGTTCCGAATTTGTAGCCTGTTTGTATGTCATTGTATGACAATTCTCCTTATATCCTTTTCAAACTACCCTACAATCAAGCTGATCATGATGTTTGCCTCGTGCCACAATGCGGATGAAGTGGCGCCATTCCCATTCTGTGATTATTAATGCTCTAAGCTTTCAGCTAATGGTCTTTAATTTTGCACTAGTGATACTATAATCCGAATTTTCAACATTTTTAGTCATTCGACGGCCACGTCCCCTTTGCTTATGTGACCACTGACAACGTGGCGGACGTTCGTTCAGTTAGCTTCAGCCAGGCAGTGCTTGTGCCTGTCATTCTAGGTCGTTGAGCTATATCAAATAAATGGAGAGTTGCTGTAGAAGCCCCAGTGTATAAAGGAAGGGTGATAAAACAAAAGGCTGATAATTACAGGCCAGTCAGCTCGACGTGTTTCAAAAGCTTTCGGAAAGCATTCTTTCTGATTATATTAGACGTTTACAAAATTATTAACTGGATTGATAGAAGGCAGTTTGTATTTAGGAAGGGTTATTCAACTGAAGCTCAACTTGTAGGATTCCTGCAAGATATAGCAGATATTTTAGATTCTTGAGGTCAAATGGACTGTCACAGTTGACCTATCAAAGGTTTTTGATAGGGTGGATCCTGGGAAACGACCGACAAAAATTAGTGCAATTTGACTAGACAAAAGTGAATGGGTGATATTTCTAGAAAATAGAACTGAGAATAAAAGCATATAGGTGAAGTATTACCTGATCCTATAATCATTAAGAGGGGAATTCAAGACACTATTACTGGACCTTCTTATTTATATAAGATATGATGCTGCCTGCAGCAATTTCTTGATGGATGCAGTACTTTTGATCTTTCTCTTGGCACAGGCCAGAGCAAAATGTAGCTTCCACCAAAGTCTGTCTCATCAATGATTGTGACAATACGGAAGCTGCTGGGGTAGGGGTAGTGCTGAGTAATGACATTCAGAGCACGACAGTGCTTCTGATTATTATGAAAGGTGTTGCTCATACGGTCAGTTATGCTGCAATAACACTTTCTGGCCCACTGAAGAAAGCGGTGGCAAACTACCTCATACTTCATCTTGCCTAGTATGCCTCATTTTGGTGCTGCCATCAGTTGTTGCAGTTTCCCCAATAACTGCATAGCCTTTGGTGGTGCTATTTGAGGATCCAACCTGCTCCTGGGCTGATGACCTGATAGAAGTAATAAACTGGAGTCTGAGAAGGCTTTTTTGCAGATGTTGTTATACTGTATTGAATCTGTGAAACACTTTCTTAGGCACACTCAATCACTCGGGAAACTTGTGTAAAGAGTTTTTAATAGCTTGCCTAATACCTTTGAAGATATTTGCCTTTCTTTTCACCTGTTCTCTAGCTGAAGCCATTCTGATAGCAAAAAAGTCCTTATTTATGTCACCATAAATAAAATGCATAAATTGAGCAATTTCCTCATTGCCATAAAATGCTGTTAGGGTGTTATCTCGAGGCAGGCACAAGAAATTCAGAATGTGGCACTTCAAGTAATGAACTGTGCTTCCGCTCAACTTGTTACAAATAGATTGGTGACAATTTTCGCTAAAAACTAACTTGCCACTGGCACGTGGGTGAGTGCAATTTTTGAGGGCCCATGAGTGACTGCAAAAATATCTTGACAGTGTTACAAGATGGATAGCAGGCAGTGATATGATGGTAAACAGGGTGAAGTCGGGATGCGAATCGCAGAGGAAAAATCCCCTGTTTTAATGATTGCCTTGATGGGGTGAAAGTTCCTCATGGGATCATTGTAAGTACCTAGGTGTTAATGAGGAAAGATTTTCTTTGGGGTAATCGCACAAACATGATTGTAAATAAAGGTTACAGATCTCTTCATATAGTCGAGGATATTTAGGTGTTGTAATCATCTAAGGGAGAGGGCATGTAAGTCTGGTAAAAGCGCAATTAAGATATATTTCCAGTGTATGGGACCCCCACCAGATTACTTGATTTCAGAACTGGAAACATCCAAAGAAAAGTAGCTAGATTTTTTCTGGGTGATTTGACAAAAAAAAAAAAAAAAAAAAATAGCATGGCAAAAATGTTGCTAAGTTTGGACTAGGAAGATTTGCAGGAAAGTAAGAGCTCCTCAGCTAAGTGGTATGTTCCATGCTGAGATGGCATAGAATGACATTAGTAGAATAATTTTCTTCAAATTTGTTCTTTATCCTTCTTCTGGGAACTTAAACCAAGGAATTTGTGCACCCTTGGAATGCCTGCATATGCTGTTGTCTGTTAATCTGACCAAGAAGTCTGTTCAGTGGTTTGATCTTGGGCTATGCAGATACTCAGCAACTACGTATAGTATGGCTTTCCACTTGCTCCAAGAAAATAAGGGCACTTGTTACAGCCGACATTCAGTGCCAGTTATGTGAAGCTAGTAACTATGCAGTGTTTGCTTACGAGATGGGAATGTCCCTTTATTATTTAAATCATCCTTGTTGAATGTTAAATTTTCTAAGTAGATGTGAATAGAGATGTGCTATCTAAGTATACTGAAAATTCAACCTGTTTTATCACTTGGGGTTTTCATAGTAGTATAACTTTGGTTACTTGTCTAATCATATATATCATAGAAGTTTTACGTCTAACAAGAATTTCAGGGCCAGGCTGAGTGACTCAGATGGTTGAGGCGCTGGCCTTCTGACCCCAACTTGGCAGGTTCGATCCTGGCTCAGTCCGGTAATGTTTGAAGGTGTTCAAACAAGTCGGCCTCATGTCGGTAGATTTACTGGCATGTGAAATAACTAATGCAGGACTAAATTCCGGCACCTTGGCATCTCAGAAAACCTTAAAAATATAGTTAGTGGGACATAAAGCAAATAACATTACTAAGAGTTTCAGAAGGAAAAGGATATACACTGTTCAGCCAACACATTGACTACCTGCCTAATAGCCAGTGTATGTCCACCTTTGTCATGGATAACAGCGGCGATGTGTCTTGGTATGAAGCAATAAGGCCTTGGTAAGTCGCTGGAAGGAGTTGGCACATCTGCAAACACAAGTCGCCTAATTTCTGTAAATTTTGGGGAGGGGGTGGGGGATGAGCTCTGACGCCACTTTCAATCACATTCGAGATTAGTTCGGTCGGGTTAAAATCTGGCAAGTTGGTTGGCCAGCGCATCAGTTACAACTCACCACTGTGTTCCTCCAACCACTCCATCACACTCCTGGCCTTGTGACATGGTGCATTATCTTGTTAAAAAATGCCACTGCCATTGGGAAACATGATAGTCATAAATAAGTGTACGTGGTTTGCAACCATTGTATGATACTTTTTGGTAGTCATGGCACCTTACATGAGCTCGACTGGACCCATGGACGCCCACGTCAATGTTCCCCAGAGCTTAATTGAGCCGTTGCCAGTTTGTCTCCGTCCCGTAGTACAGGTGTCAAGGAGCTGTTCCCCTGGAAGACGGATTCACATCCTCCCATCGGCATGATGGAGGGGGTAACGGGATTCATCAGACCATGCAAAGCTCAGCCACTGTGCCAACGTCCAGTGACAATGGTCATGTGCCCATTTCAATCATAGTTGTTGGTGTCGTGGTGTTAACATTGGCACATGCCTGGGTCGGCAGCTGCGGGCGTTCATGCGTAGGAGTGTTCGGTGCACTGTGTGTTCACATACTTGTACTCTACCCAGCATTAAAGTCTGATGTTAGTTCCGCCACAGTTCACCGCCTGTCCTGTATTACCAATCTGCACAGCCTACGACGTCAGACATCTGTAATGAGGGGTGGCCCCCTCCCCCGACGTTTGGACTTTCATCTTGGTTTTGCCACTTGTTGAGGACACTCGCCACAGCACTCCTCGAACACCCGACAAGTTATGCAGTTTCTGAAATGCTCGTGCTGAGCCTCCAGGCCATCGCAATCTGCCCCCCGTCAAATTCAGATGGATCGCATGCCTTCCCCATCCTACACACGGACAGCATGCTCCCTGTTACTATATGCACTGTGCATGTGACTAGCAGTCATTCCTAGTCGGGTGACGCTATCACCTGGATGGGTTTGTATTGTTAGTAGGTAGGTGGCCATAATGTTCTAAGAAAATATCTGAAAATTGAATTTGTAAATATCTGAAAATTGAATTTGAAGCTCTTTTAATATCAAGGTTACAGGAAAATTTTTGGTTGTTGATCCATTCTCTGCATAGGAAAGTATTTCTTTACCCTATGCAAATTCCTCAAATGTGTTAAGGTCGTTGATTCTTCAACCACATCTTCTTACCTTCGTTCAAGATAACTGATGGGGTGGCTATTCTGTATTCACTATGCTCCAGCAAATAAGACTTGTTTAGGAAATAGATTGCCATGCGGTTAGGAGCGCGCAGCTGTGAGCTCTCATCCGGGAGATAGTGGGTTCAAACCCCACTGTCGGCAGCCCTGAAGATGGTTTCCCATTTTCTCACCAGGCAAATGCTGGGGCTGTACCTTAATTAAGGCCACGGCTGCTTCCTTCCTATTCCTAGGTTTCCTCTCCCATCGTCACCATAAGACCTATCTGTGTCGGTGTGACTTAAAACAAATAGCAAAAATAGGAAAGATTTCTGTAAGCACTACTTGTAATTTTTTATTCTGGAGTTTTGGTTATTATTTGGCTGTTAGCACTTCTTAACACGTTCATCCTGACGTGCACCACCGGTGGTACATTATTAAAAAGTTTTACCTCTCAAAAATTGCTTTGTGTTTAGCATTCCATTCCTTAAGACGACATTTGAGTTTTTATACAAACATTGTTTTTCACATGAAACCCCATGATCAGTGGGCAGGTTGCGTATTATAACAGTTTTAATAAAATTTTATGCACTTTAGCGCACTCTTTCAGTGTATCGGTAAACCTCACACGTTTGAAAAATATTGAAATAATTTACAGTTCATTGTTCATGTTATCAATAATTTTCGTAGGCCTACAGCACAAAACGGTACTTTGTGCTGGCACTGTTTTTGAAAGAGTAAATCCACATTCCTATTTTAATTTGTGGTAGGCCTAAATATTTATTATGGATCCTGACAAGATTGAAGAAATATTAAATAAGCATATGTATGTCTGAACTTCGTGACATGTGTCTGGAAATGAATATTTACCATCAGGTACTTAGTGATAATGATCTTATAAGTGTGGTAGAAGAAAGTGAGGAATAACAAAGTGATGCAGAAAGGAGTGGCTGTGATCCAGTACAAATGGTAGCAAGAGTTATCCATAATCCTGTAAAAAATATTTTGAAAGCTACTTATGGGTAATATCCTTTTTCAGGGCAGCCAGGGCTGCAGTATAATTTGGATGTAACAGACCCTTTTACAGTATATAAGCAATTTTTAGGTGATTAAATCTAAGTTTGTTTTAGAAACTAACAGATGTGAAAGGCAATATGCTGCCTCTAGAAGAGTAAATAGACCCTCACTGATGGCTAAATGGAATGACTGCATGAAAGAAAAAGTGAAACTGCTGCTTGGAGGAAAAAGTACTGGTCTAACAATCCTATGTATGGAAATGAGGTTATAAAGAAAACTGCAACATGGGACTAATTTGACACCCTGTTGAAATGCTTGAATTTCCATAATAACGAGGAACCAACTATTGTTGAATCACGCCTAGCAAAAATCAAAATCTTGATTACACTACTGAATGCAAAGTTCAAAGATTCTTGTGCCTGTTGAGTCACTAGTTATTGATGAGTTGATGGTGCCATGTAGGGGACGTCTGCTACTTAGGCTATATCTCCCTGAAAGGTCCCTTAAATATGGAGTAAACGTTTACAAGGTATGCTCCACTAATGGATATACAGGGTCTCTCGTATAAACCCAGACCGAACGCACAGGTAACACTTTTCCATGGGGAATTAAAATCTATTTGAATGCACTTTCTGTATTGAATAACTCATGAAAACAGGGACTCGGTTCGTATTGAGTCTGAGTCGATCCTACTAGAAAGTGGGATCGAATCGTTCTCCATACGAATATAGTATCATGGAAAAGCAGAACATATTGAATTCAATTTGAAAATGCTACGGATGCTCGATTGTAGTTTATCATGTGCTTCCTGAGATTTTGTTCCAGTTCAGTTGATTTCAGCTCATATATTTTACCATGTGTAGTATTAGTAGAATCTGTGGATGCCAGAGGAGAGTATAACGTTATTGGAAATAATACGAGAAAAGGAAATACACAAGCTCTTAGACGGAAACTGATTTGCAACAATTTATATTCGGCACATGAAACTAGTATATGCAAAGCGATTGCAATTTTTTCTCAACAGACATTCGTTTGCTCACAAAAAAATTGTTTGATTTGAGGTGTGGTTCACAGTAAGATGCAGACATATGAACTTATGTCAAGGAACTCTTCCTGAAGTTGTCTAACCAATCATCTTATGTGGAATAACTTTGTACTCCCACCAGTCCTTACTCCTTTCTTTTACCCAGTACCACCTTTTTTTCATATGCTTCATTTTGCTTAGCTTTGACTGGAAAAAAAAACCTTATTCTGTGCCTGCAACTGCTGCAGGAAGAATAGTTTCCCTCCGTCGCTCCAATCGTTCATTCTCCCATCTCTCAAATGAATGGATTAAACTTGCAAAATGTGATACACTATTAGGCACAATACCACAGCTTTAGCAACTCCTATTGCTTTAGGTGATTGCACGGGCTATAGGCTGTACATAAAAAAAGTGTATCATGGACTTGAAATTCCTTTGGTAATAATGCAAAAGGACTTCTTCATTTACTCTACTTTGGTTAGGGTTGGCCATTGCTGTCAAGCGCTATATGTCAGATTATTCTTGTACGGCCTTAATCTAAGAGTATCAAAACTATCGTATTCTAATCGAGCCGATTACGGATAAAATCTTACATGGGAAAAGGTAACGTATTGAGTACGAAAAGTGTATTGAAATTTATTTCACTCCCCATGGAAACTTGGTGTTTGTACTTTGCGCTATGGCAGCTGCCTCAGCACGCGGCTGCCCTGCTTTAAGCGAGTATACGATCTTATATGAAATCTTACGTTACAAAAGATGCTGGAAGTGTTGTCCTTCCTGGATTAGAGGCATTGTATCTGGTAACCACATTCTGGCTGACACGAGTGAGTAGCTTTTCATCTGTTCAAACTGTGTGTGCGTGTGCATGTTTTTTATTGAACACTGAGCCAGTAGTTTAAAGTTTATTTACAATTACGTGAATCTGTGCTTGTGAAGGTGGCACTTCCACCAGGAAATTGCTGAACAAATGCACCGTGTACACGTCGAGCCGACTTGTTCTTAAAATAACTTTCACATGTGAAAACACTGTGTTGCAATGATAACTGTCTCGCCATGTTAAGAGCTGAGATTGACGGGCGACTCATGCTTGCTAGGTCGAACACATGCAGGCTGCTTCCAAGGTCAAGAACTGTGCGTGTGCCTCTCATACTGCAGCTGCCGTAGCGCACTTTCAAAGTAAAAGGCAAGACATATGTGACTGCAAATGAAGGTCATGCTGTGAAAATTGTCATGGATTTCATGGAGAGCTATTTGAATGAAGGCCTTATCCTTCAAGCAGACAATTTTTATAACTCTGTAAAACTGGCTGAGGTTCTACTCGTCAATAAAACCTTTGTTGGACTCGGTGGCCTGAACATAAAGGAAACCCAAAAAAGGTAACTAGTCAAAAACTATCAAAAGGTCAGATTTTGTCTAAAGGAAATAGGAGCATAAAAGTAACAAAGTGGGTGGATAAGAGCCGTATTAATGATTTCAACATGCCTAGATGATTAGCATCGTCTGGTAAATTCTGGAAAACTTACAAAAAAGGTGATTTTCATGACTCCTAATTCTGTAATGGCTTACAATGGTGCAAAGAAGGGTGTTAATTATTCTGACCAGGTGTTGGTGTACTACATTTCGCTAAGAAAAACATTAGCGTGGTACAAGAAAGTCGCTCTAGAGCTTCTCCTTGGAACCTGAATTTTAAATGTATTGGTTGTACATACAGTTTGGAGGATAGAATAAAAATTGTGACATACTCCACTCCACAGAAGAAGTCATTGCTCAACTGTTAAGAAGTTTGGATCAAACGTAAACACCAATGATGGTCAAATACCAGAAGCTGGAAGGCAATCCCCACATAAGCAAAATCACCAGCTTCAAGAAAGGAGGAAATGTTTGGCTAACCAGAGAAAGGTTCATTTTCTGTTATCAAGAATTGAAACAAGGTGCCACGACAGCACACCAGTTGACAAAGCGGGTCTCCACGTAGTGAAAATTACGCAATTGATACACCAACAATGTGTTTAGCTTGTTCTAATACACTATTTCATTCATTCCCTGTATATTGTTTGCGGAGAGATATGGTTTTCGGTTAGGCCTAATTGTTTCTTTTAACGTTCATAAGATTACCAGACCTTGATTTGAAACTGCTTTCTTTCTTAAACATTTTATTGTTTGTGAAACCTGTGTCTTCTTATTCTGACAGTTTGTATTGGCATTGAATTAATCAACATTATTATAACTAAGTCATATGCAATTTTGTAATCTTGCAATATGGTTAAGTAGATAAATTCTATGTTTTTGTAATTAAAGGAAGTTATTGATGACTGTTATTTACAAGCTTTCTGTGCACCAATTTTTGTGGTACACAGTGTATACAATCCTAATAAAGCTGAAGCATTACTGTTTCCTTGCACAAAATGCGCACTGCAATATAAAGACACATGTATCTCGAATTGCATTGTGCGCCACTAGGTTTCATAAAAGGACAGCGGACGTCAGAATTTTGGGAACTCTGCGGTTGTCCAGTCCGGCTGAATGTGTCAAAGCCTATTCCATGCGTTTACTTGTATAATTATTGTAATTCAGCCTAAATTTTAATCTTGCTTGTAGTCTGTTGAAACAGTGAAAAACCCTCTTACTGTTCAGTTTACATACTTCTGCCACTATATAGATTCACTGCTTCCATTGATTTTTCTTGTATGCCTCTCCTATATAGTTGTCTATATGCCAATTTTTCTGCCTAATAATTTTTAACTTTTATCCTACTTTTATTGATCATTCTGTGAATTAGTTGAATGTTTGTTTTCCAAGACCACGATTCTCTTTTTAGGTCCATGCGTATATCATTAGTGCTTTAAGGAAAGATATGCCCTCAATGTTTGGGAAGGAGGGGAAGAAGAAAGACCTGATCAAGAACTTGGGTCAAATCTATGATCAGCTGCAAAGAGAACATCAGATTTCTCCAGGTGATTTTCCAGACCTCAAGAAGATGCAGGTAAGCTATTGCATAGAAGTCTACATGTATATCTGTAAAGTACATCATATTGTGTTTAGTCTAATATTGGATCATAATTTCCTCTTTAATTCTCCCAAGTTATTCTGTGCTGAGTGGTTTAATACTTGACCACATTCCTTGTTGCAGTCTGGTTATAATTTAATGGTTTGCTTCCTTCCAACAAGACTGAAAAGTAGCTGTTTTATGTATATATTTAGAATAGTTTTAAAAGTATATTTCAACAGCACTTTGCTAGCAGGGATGCATGTTTAGGAAGAAGAAAATTTTGCAAAAATGATGAAACGATACCTTAAGTAGCAGAGAAGAGATCCTTTCTTTACACTTGGCAGGAAACCAAACGCGTACCCCTAGAAGTATTCTTATTTATGTACAGAAATTAAAACTGAGGCTGTCAGTCTGGGAAATGCAACCAATAGTGTTGTCACTAGCCACACCTAAGTTGGCAGCCTTGTGTAGCATGTTATTACGTTGTGCTAGCTGCATCGTGTGTAGTATTCCTAACCTCTCTTTTGCACCCTTGGTAGTAAAGTTTAATCTATTTCAGATTACAAGTTTCTGTTGTGACAACAAGGTTAGTGAACCTTAAACAATGAATCTAAACATTCTTTCTAAACCCCTTTTTGAAACTGTGTTGAGACAATTTTGTCATAAGATAGGTCCTTTGTCAAGTCAGCTGCAAGTTTGTACTTGGAGGCTGCATGAGAAATTAGCAGTTGTTTAATTATATGGTTGTGCTGGTAGTGGAATATACATAAGTCTGGTTTGAAAATGTTAAAGAAATAAATTTCAGGCACATTTGATTCAGTAGTTTCTAAATGGATTTGCAAGTAAACTTCCTTAAATGCCACTGACTTCAGCAGAGATATAACCTGTTATGTTGTGATCTGAAGGTTTATGACCGAGCCACCAAGGTAGGGAAATTGATGTTTAAAACTGATAACGCACTCGTTGAATACGGGGAAAATGAAAAAAGAATTTAATCGGTATTTTACAAAAGCCTTGTTCCCATTATCTTCCGACAATTGTCCTATTTTCTATATTTGGACTGCATCTAGTATCCACATACTTTTCCTGTAGACAAAACCTTTCAATTACTCAAGATTTCTCTTGGTCCTATGAATACTATGATGGTCTGTTGTTGGGCGTGCTTGTGAATGGCCAGCTTTGAACGTGCATAGTCTTTTTGTAGTAATAAATTAGTTATGAAGTAGTAAAACTGATTTTTATGAAAGTGGCTCATTTAGTGTTTGGCGATTGTAGAAGTAACAATGATATTGAGGTTTCTTATTTTTACATTGAGCAGTTCTCTTGGGGTTTGGTTGGTGCTGTAGGTTAGAGGTTATATTTACTTTGCTTAGATATTGAGTTGGGGGAAATAGAAAACAATATTCTTTTCTATTTAAATGTCCATTTTTTTGGTAGAACACTTCACAAGACATTACTACAGTACATAGACTTGTCAACATTTATAATGTAACGGTTAGCGCTGTTTGCTGGCATTGTCGGTGCGGGGGAGCTGGGTTCAGTTCCCAGTACTAACAGAAATTTACGATTGGCAGGAGAGCTTGTATGTGGTTAAATAGCTACATCCAGTTTACTTCTGTTGGGTGTACCTGAAAAGAGCTACCTTGCGACGAGTACATAAGTTTACATTTTTACATCGTAACTCTTCCCACTTAAATGCCAATCGCAATTCCACATCTTTTACGTTCATACAGGCCTTGGTACTACATGCACTAATTCGTATAGCGCGTTAATAATAATAATAATAATAATAATAAGTTTACATTCCACTAACTGCATTTTTACAGTTTTTGCAGATACATGTAGAACACTTTGAGATCCGTTGCAACTATCATGATGCTTATAACTGAATAATACAATAAATAAAAATACATAATACAGAATAATAAAATAATACAATGGTCGTGTGAATTTTGCTTTATGAAGAGTTCGAAGTGATATACAATCACTGGCAATATAATGAACGGTCCTTGCACTGTCGGTGATTGTTACCCTTCGTATTAAAATATTCTACTGTTGGCGTACAGTAGACTTTAAAAATTTAATCGTCCACTTCCTTTGTTGTTACTTGTAGTTAGTCTCTGGCATAGTTTCGAGATAAATTCAGTATTTGTATTAGAAGTCTTCCTTTGTACTTGAGATGTTTCACCATTTAGGGCAGTTTAAATTTGTTACTATATGGTAAAAACAAATTAGTATTTGATCAGTAGCAATTAAATTGTGGAATCGGTCCTAGAATATAAAAACGATGCAAAGAGATACCTGGCATAGCAGTGAAGAGATTCTTT
Source organism: Anabrus simplex (assembly GCF_040414725.1). Taxonomy (NCBI): domain Eukaryota; kingdom Metazoa; phylum Arthropoda; class Insecta; order Orthoptera; family Tettigoniidae; genus Anabrus; species Anabrus simplex. The sequence continues at coordinate 1,050,895,432 of NC_090266.1, forward strand.
ATGCTTGCCAACCCACCAGTCTGACCCTAGAAGTATTTCTTCTTAAATAGACTAAAATAAGACTTTATAAATGTGCCAAATGCAACCATTTCATGCATTGCTGTTGTCCAGTTGTGAAGAATGGCCTCAGGGCGGCCACATCTGGTCAAAATAAGAAGTGCCCATTTTGAAATTGCAGACCTATGCTGTTGTGCAGGGGATACTAGAGGCCTGTAGGTTGCTTCATGGCTCTAACCTGGGGGCTTATGTCCACGCACTGCTTTGCTTGCATAATTAAACTTTTGTCCACTCAAATCTAGAAAATGCTGCTGTGCAATATATATTTTATGTCTTTGTGTGTGGCGAAGTTAGGGCTCACAGCCTTCTCTTACACTGTAGTTTAATGCCCCAACATTGGCTGCCTTGTTTATTAAATTCTGGCATCCAAGCTGCATCATGTTGGACTTCTAACCTAGCTTTTTTGTATACCATCAGCTGAATCTTTACTATTTAGTCTCAAATACATTACTATTTTTTCAGTTAACATATTACAATAAGGATACACCTAAGTGCAGAATTGTAGTGGTTATTTTATTAGTGTCTTGTTTGCTTTATTTTTGTGCTATCCTGATTAAATCATTTTCTCATACATTTAATGGCAGTTTTTTGTTAGCGCATAGTATTATAAGAATGTCTTATTTTAAACTACATTTCTGTAGTCTCAGTTGACCTTACTGATCTCGCCTTGAACAGGCAATATTCCAGCTTATCAGTGCAGTTGTCATGCATAGTGGAAAAAGTAAAAATCTAATTTTTAACTACATTTTCTATAGTTTAACCTGTTACTCTTATTAAAAAGTAGGATACACCTATGTAGAGTTATAGTGTAGTTATTTTATTAATATCCTGCTTGCTTTGTCATGTAATCCTTGTACAGAAATGGAAACTATGAATTTTCTGTAGTGTCTACAGTTTTCTCGCATATTCTACAGCAATACAAAAACAGCACTTACTTTGGATTTCACAAATTCAGAAGGCTCTTAATAAATTCTTGATTTCTCCTGCAGATAATAAAAAGTAATACCGTACGTTTGAGATTCGCTCTTAGAAAATAGTTCTTGAAAATATTGGGATAGCGATGTTTTTCTATGCTCATGAGCATAACATTCATAGCTGAACAAAAATTCCCAACATATGTTCTAAACTTCTATTCTGTTACCTCTGGTTTAATAATGAGTTGCCTCCAGTTATGTTTTTACTTCTGTTGCCTGCTTTTGTCATGGATTGGTGTCTAGTGCAACAGTCTTTCGGTGAAGTGAAAAACAACATAAAATAACATAACGTAACAAGTAGTAGTCGCATAAACGTAAAAGCAGTGAATAGCTGTGCGACTGTGGACAAAAATGATCTGCAGAATGGCAGTATTTCTGAAAGCTATATACGGAAGTGCCAATGCAGTGTACTCATCCAGGACAAATATTCTAGGTTTCCTATGGGAATCAACATCTACATCATTTGATGGCCAGGCAGGCATCTATTTTTGGAAATGTGACATAGCTCTCATAGTGCATTGGCACTGCTGATGGCTTCAAATAGCCTATGCAGTGGCCTCCACGGTATGCACTAGCCTTGCGTCTTGGGTGGTGTGCTAAGTCCCAACTGACGAGCCTAACTTAGCACACTAGGGCGAAACGCAGGCAACCAAGAATGAGTTAGCTGGAAAATTTATAATGTCCAATAACGGACCATTATATTGGTATTATAAATTTACTCATTCAGGACAAATATTCTAGGTTCCCTATGGGAATCAAAATCTACATCACATCCTGCGAGTTCCCGCACAGTGTCTAGACGACTCGCATCTGTCGGATTGGGGTCCTACCGCCCCATGCGTCAGTTGCCATTGACACCAGAACACAAACGCCTGCGAGGCATGCACAGAGGATGACTGGCGTCTCATCATGTTCATTGATGAGTCCTGCTTCTCCGTAATCTCCCATGACCATCAGTTGCCGGTTTGGCAGCGTTGAAGGCAGATCCTGCCCATGTTGTGGTAAGACACAGGCGTTATCCCTGACATCATAGTGTGGGGAGCCATAGGATATACGTTCAGGTCACCTCTGATAGTGCTTCGGCAGACTTTGACGGCACAGCGATACGTCAGACATTCTGTGTCCGCACGTCCTAGCCCTTATGGCACAGCACCCTGGGACAGTGTTCCAACAAGATAATGTATGTCCACACACAGCACGCGTGTCTATGGACTGCCTAGAGCACGTTGAGGTCCTCCCGTGGTCAGAATTTTCCCCAGACCTCTCCATCATTGAACAAGTGTGGAATGACATTGGAAGGGGACTCGTCACAGTATCAACCTGTGAGATCTGGAGGGATAGCTGCTACAACTGTGGACAAACTTTAATCAGGAGAGTATTGAAAGGCTGTTTGACACCATTCTGAACTGCATAAGGGCATGCATTGCGGCCATGTTGGGTGCCACACCCTACTAACCTGGCGCTAACATTCTGCCTGTAACTGCCAACGGCCTTGTATCTTCCATCCCATATTGTAATTGGTTCAGTAAAGGCAGTACACAGGCCTACACTGATATAAATTTAATCCCAAATACATAACATTATAATTATTTAGTAGTATTAGGAATAAAATTCAAAGAGTACCATTGTGAAAATGACATAACAGAAAATTAAGTGAAAATTAAGCTCATTAGAAACCCCTAAGTAGCTTTTGAAAAGAAATTAAATTACGATAATATAATAACAATGAAACATCTTCATTATAGATCATTGTGACTTTCAGCATTCAGTCTGCAAGCCTATGGCCTACGGAAATTTGCTAAACACTGCCACAATCCTCTATTTATAACTAGTTATGTGACCTCATTTAGTTCTATACATCTTACCTTTAAATGGTTAGGAATTGAGTGTAACCATTGTTTTCTTTGTCTCTGCAGCCCTTAACCCTCCATACGTGTCCATTATTCACCTATGGCTCATTCCACGTTAAGATAACAGTATTGCTCTTACGGACCTACGAGTGAACATACCCCCTCTGAGACACCCATAATTCCTCGTGATTAAGGGATATTGTACTGTACTTTGTAATGTATTATGAAAGATAGATAAAAAGGATGAGGCATTTTTGCCTGTGAGATATTAAAATAACTATAAAAATTTTATTTTTCATAAACACATTCGTAGGGAGGAAGTACAATGGCGGGAACAGCCATCGCTTCGTTGCCTTGCTTCATTTGCTTGTATGTTGCTCTGGTACAAGCATCTGTGAACCGCGGGCAGCTCACTTCTGTAGTGAAGTCACGTACAATGTTTCTTTAGTGCATGTGTGTTTTAGGCTGTAAATCAGTGTGTACTTGTCTTGTGTTGAGTGATAGTTATGTGATTAATTAGCCTACTTGTGTGATTTCTTTCTTTTAATATTAATACCGTGATTTATTTTGTAGAGATGTCGTTTACGGTATTTATTTGTTGCGTGTGTTTTTCAGCCTTTATATCAGTGCAGAGGCTTAATAGTACTCTGTTGAGTGAGTGTTATGTGATTAGCATATGTGTGATTTTTCTTTTAATATTAATAGCAATTTATTTGCATTATGAGTGAGAAGTACATAAAAATAAGCAGGGAGAGATACTTAGGAAGAAACAAAAGCAAATTGTGCTTAACGTACTTAATTACCTTTCTCGAAAGAATCCAGATAAGTCTCAGCTGGGTGGTTAAAGAAACTGCTGAAGCAACATGCATTTCTTAGAGGACTGTTTATAAAGTGCGATCAACAGCCACTACGGGTCCTTTGACTTCTCCGATTGAAACAAGATAATGTAAAGAACCACAGAAAGACAGCAGGTCAGTCAAGTTCAATGATTTTGTTTGCAGTGGTGTCAAGTGCACTCATTTTTCCTTAAAAACCAACCTCCAAGCTTGCAGCAAGTCCTACAGTCTGTGAATAATGATAAAGACCTTCCCGATTTCAAAAGAACAACTTTGTATCGTTTGTTGAGAGACATGAGTTTCCAGTACGAAAAGAAAGTGAATTCAGCTCGTTTGACGGAAAGAAAGGACATATCTTGGCATCACAAGTATCTGTCGACAGTTAAGAAATGTAGAGACGAGGGAATGAACATCTTTTACAGTGATGAGTCATGGGTTAACACAGGGCACACTGTTGGTTTTGTTATTTACCTGTACTTTCTTGAGCGCATTTTAATTACCGCTGTTTTCTTTAAGACCGCATTTAATTTTTACTATTGTGTTTTGTTAAGCGATACGACAGCACAGTTGTACACCACGTTGCCTGGAAAATTTAATAATAATAATAATAATAATAATAATAATAATAATAATAATAATAATAATAATAATTGCTTTACATCCTATTAACTACTTTTACGGATTTAGTCCCGCGGGAGTTTTTACGTGCCAGTAAATCTACCAACACGATGCTGAAATATTTGAGCACCTTCATATATCACAGGACTGAGCCAGGATCGAACCTGCCAAGTTCGGGCCAGAAGGCCAGCGCCTCAACAGTCTGAGTCACTCAGCCCATCTGGAGAAATTTATTCAAATGCAATTAAATGCATCCTTTGCCCTTCGAGCCCATAAAAATATTTGCTACTCCGCCGATTTACCTTACACTTCAATGCTGAGGTTTTTTATGTGCCGTAGTTTACCTCTGATTCTGTACAAACCAAAAATAGCCCCTGTAACCTCCCTGTCCCCTTTAGTTCATACAAATAATGTGTAGCTTAGTATATTCCGCTTATTATCTTGAAGTTAAATATTGAATTTCATAGATTTATGCGCCGCTGTTTCTCCATGATTGTCTTGCGCAGAGCCGTTCGATATGGCAACCCTGTTGTCATAAGAGCAATACTGTTTTCTTAACGTGGAATGAACCATAGGTAACCTATCCTCCTCCATTCACCTCATGATCCCACCACCGAAGCCTCTGTGCTCACAGCTTCATCCATAGTTTATTCCTAACTTAGCCCTTAACTCCTTATTCACAATACCCTCCTGCCATTGTTCCCACCTTTTTACACCTGCAATCATTCTCACTACTTGAAAATGGTAGCTTAATTTTAATGAACTCAAATGTCTAGTTACACACTGCAAATCCACATAAATAGGCCAAACAAAACTAAACTCCCACACCAGATTTTAAAATATAATAATAATAATAATAATAATAATAATAATAATAATAATAATAATAATAATAAAACTGAAAGTAGCCTACTGTTCCGAAAGTGTTGACATAATGGAAAATTACCACATTTATATAAATTAGGCAGCTCTCAGATGCCTGTTAAGAACCCCTATATAGATTACAAAACAATTTAAATGAGGATGACAATGGGAACACAAAAAAACAATCCTTCCAGATGGGCGAACAAAGCACTCCTTTACTGCTTTGGCCAAGAAGCCTCTAACAGGAGAATTTACTATAATTAATTATACTAAACTTTTCTGAGCAAATTCTCTATCATAAGAATTAAGTTCCTTAAAAAGTAACCTTCAGCTGAGCATATCCCTTTCAGACCGAGTACGCACAATTGTGCGGGTTCGTATTTTAGTTATCCCTGACCGTATTTGATGTTTTTTCGGCGCTACACCGGACTGCAGTGATTGTGCAGGACACGTGGCGTGTATTTCAATTGATTTTAGTATGCGCTTGACCGCCAGGGCGAAGGAAGAAGAGTTTAAAAAGCACAGTTGATCGGCGAGATGGCAGGAAGCAGTAGTGCCGAAAGTAAGTATTTATTTACTGCGTTTATATTAATCTAGAAGCTTTACTGAATACCGGAATATATTCAATGAAGTGTGTACATTGGTTAGTAAACGTAAATTTTGAAGCTACACAATCGTACGTGATACGAGGTTTTGAATTTTGATACGCACAATTGTGTGGGTCCTGTTTTTCGGATGTTAGTTTTTATTTTGTAAAATAAACTATTAATATGTGTATTGAGGAGCATTTTAGTCAGTTCTTGACGTACAAACAAAAATTCACACCTCCAGTTTTCTTTCATGTCTGAAAGGGTTATAAGTTGTGGAGGTATTGTAGCATAAATGGACATTTTGAATAGTCTGAATAGATTCCCAGTTGTAGTGGTATGACTAAAGAGGAGTATCTTCTCCATTTGACACTTGTACTAATGAGCAGTTGAATAAGTGATACCTGGCTGGCTTGTCCTCAGGAGTAAGTTTCCACTCCCTCTCACTTTCATTTAACATTTCAAACTAAATAGTTCATCATATACCAAAACGTTGTGGCCACTGCAAAGCAGTACAGGCACAAACGATCTCTTTCCTATGAGGTTCTCCAGACCATGAACTACCTGCCAATGTCATTTTCTAAGTGCTGACATGGTAAGATACAAAATCCTAACAAGTTCCAAAAACATGTTTCAAAACAGTTTGTTGGCTATCAGGCTCTAAAACGTGCATAGATGTATGCTGTCATCTGTTTCAGTGATGGGACATCCAGTAGAGTTAACGTAATGTGAATGGCTAGGTTTAAAAGTGGTTCACATATGAAGACAGAATTATTTGCATGGAAAGACAGAAAGTATTAGAAGCTGAAATTCATGCGCAAGAGACGCATAAGGATGCCAGAGTGGAGAAAACTGGTGCAAAGAAGAAAAAGATGACTAGGAAAGTAAGGATTATGATGAATATGGACCTGAGAAATTTTGAAGCTGTGAAGGGTGACTTTTAATATTGTAGAAAGTTTGTGTTACTGAAAAAAAAATTTTCAATTTTTAGGTAAAGTTTCCTCTGGAACCATAAGAACTACGACAATGAAAGTCGGCATACTCCTTTAAATACCTAAGGCTAAAATAAAGAACTACAAAATAATATAATTTTCCCAAAAATATCAGTTGCATGGCATGAACAATAAATTCCTTAGGGAGGGAGGGGGGGGGTTGAGGGGATGAAGCACTTTCTTTTTAAGAACCCACTTTAGTAAGATACAGTAAATGTCTGGATACCATTGTAAGTCTTCATTTCAGGTAGTAATGTTATTAACTTACATTAAATAATAAAAGTTGTACCTTATTTGGAAATTGTAACTAGAGGAAATTTGACCCACATGGTGGTTCGCTCGAGTGTCTACTACATGTAAGAAGAACTTCTTATTCTTACCAAATGGAGTACATACTACTTGGGCTGAGAAGACTCCTAATTAGAGCTCATAAACTTGGCATAAGAACTCTTTCATGACACCCCCATCCCGTCCCTCCCATGGTGCTGCAGCCTTGTATGGTCTTTGTCTACAAAGTGACCACTGCTCAGCATCAAGACCTGCAGATTGAGGTGGAATGTTGTCAACGCAACGACCCTCGGCAGTTATTCTTCACCTTCTAGACCAGGACCAATATCTCCATTCAATGGCTCCTCAGTTCTCATGTAGGCTGCCTGGACCTAGAACCTTGCCCCACATTCCGGTTAAAATCCCCAACCTGCCTGGAAATTGAATCTGGATCCTCCCAGTAAGAACCAGGCTCGCTACACCTAAACCGCAGTACCTGCATAAAATAGCTGTTTAATAAAAAGGTAGCATTTCCCTGTAATTTTCAAATGTAAATTTTTGTATAAGAAACTACAAGGTATTTAAAAATGTACACTGCTGGAGAAAAACAAGAAACATCCTCAAGGACAACATATTTTTATTCACAAGAAATGTGACACGTAGTTCATCATTGCAGGAGTATGATTACAAATTCAGACCAAATGAAACACAAGTCACAGTTAAAGGTACCCAAACAGTTTCATCAATACAGTGTACCCCCTCTGGCGGCAATGCAGGCGTGTATTCGTGCATGCAAACGATCATAAAGGTGCCGAATGGCATCCTGTGATAATGTCCCAAGCATCTTGTACCTTTTGATGCAATTCGGCAATGGTTCTTGCAGGCTCTGAAGAACTCATAAGTTCCTGCTCCATCATATCCCAGACGTGTTCAGTTGGCGAGAGATCCGGTGGTCTTGCTGGCCAGGGCAACTGTTGTACTTCACATAGAGCACGTTGCGTTACAGCAGGTAGGTGGACGTGGATTGTTCTGCTGAAAGAGCACATCACCGTCCTGCTGAAGAAATGGCAATAGCACGGGGACAACAACCTGTGCAACGTAGCGGTCACTGGTAACGTCACTCTGCAGAAACACCAACTGTGACTGCGATTTGTAACTTATGGCCCCCTGACACCATGAAGCCTGTGGGCAAATGTGCTCTGGAATAGGCCGCTCACCAGGTCTACGCCGTACACATGTACGTCCATCACTTGCGTACATACAGTACCTACTTGTCACTGAAGACAACAGAGCACCATTTCCCTCTCCAGAAGACTTTCACAACACCAGAGTAACCGTGCTTGGCGGTGTCGTGATGTCGGTGGTAGCTTGGTCAGAGGCACACATGATCATAATCCTGCTGCAAGCAGACTGATCCAATGGTCCTTGGTGACGCAGCAGGTGCAATATGTGACCGGATTTCATTCCTGAATGATTGGTCAGCCACCGCTGCTCGCACAGTGCATCAATCTGGACGTGTGTCTGTACTACATGGACGTCCGAGGCCTGGTCTACGGGTGTGGGAATGTTCCATAGACCACTGCTGAAAGCAACGACACGCCATCGATACATTGTGCCCAACATGTGCAGCAATCTGCAGAGATGTCGATCCAGATTCCGGCAGGCACACAATGCGACGCCGTTCAAATGGCTGCAGTTGTTCGGGAGCACTTATTCGTTGGCAGGGCATGGTTGTACCGTAGAATGAATGTTGAAAACTCTGTTCATCTCTAATCTCAGCACAGTTACTGCCTGTTGTGTCAAAACAGTGTGCATGGACAGGCCTCCAGAGTGCCATCCGATCGCTGATGTCTGTTGCAAATTGCTAACACGACGACCCCTCAGTATGCACATATTCCCTGGTGCGACTGAACACATTCCTTGAGAATGTTTGCATATTTCTTTTCCAGCTGTATATTACTTCCCAGCAAAGTTTGAATACCCTTTATCTCATGGAATTGCCCTTACAATGGTACATCTAATTCCTCCGCTTCTTCTGTTCTTCCTCCTCCGATTCACTGCTGCTATGATTAATGAAAAGTTCTTCCATTTCATTACCACTTCTCACCTCATTATTGTAGAACGTCATCACATTATTGTAGAAACTTCACAATCTTCTTATCAGAATGTTTCACTTCATTTCTCCATATCTCTGCTGTAACCTTTACAAATAACATGCAATCTGCTGTAACCTGTAGGATATATTTAAGTATCACAATCTGACAAGTATATGATAAAGTCCGCATGCTTATATCCAAAAAATATTTCCACTCTGCCTACCTGATCAAGAGATCCTTTCCATAAAGCTCTATCTCTGTCCAGTCCATCATGGCCTGGTCTTGAATCTACTGTTTTGTTGTTATACTGCTTTACCACAGACCATAGTAATTTGATGGCATTGAAAAATGAGCGATATGGAGGATGTTGTAGGGCAGAATGACCTTCATTGTGCAGTATCTCAAGAACTTGCCTGATTAAAAGGGGAAAAAGAAAAAAGTTATGCATACATGTAAGTAAACATTAGCTGAACACATGTTTAGATACTACTATACCTCTTTAAGTTACTTTGATTCATATAACACATATGAAGCTAGTCTTTTATTGCATTTTCTGGTGGGCACAGTCTATTCTGCTTCAGTTATGACTACAAATTAAAGGAAAAATTAAAATTAAATTCTGGAATGTCAATAAATATCATTCACTAGAAGAAAATATTCAATATAGTATAATTACCACTAACATCCTTCCTCCATTTTGTTAGTTGATGCTCCACAAGCTTAGTGATATGCTGCATTATCCATCCATCACAATGACACAGGGTGCTATATTTCTCAATCATGTTTCCACATACATCTGAATTTTTTTGCTCTTGATAGCGGCACGGTAGTCCTGATTCTCTTCAATTTTTTGTAAATATTAAATCTGCATATGCAAGAATTCTGAGTTTGTGTGAATTTGTTCTAAAAATGTACTCCCTAAAAATATATCACCTTCAGGGTTATTAACCCTCTACTGCCCAAATTATTTTGTTGTGTTTTAAAAAATTTTCTCTGCCATATACTAAGTAAATATGTTGTAAACTACACATAAATGCAGTTTTTATTTAATTTTCATTTTTGATTTTCAAAAATTAGGTTTGTGACTTCCAGGTCACACTGGGCAGTAATGTTCTGATATGTGAAAATTGACTAATTTATAAAATAAGTCTCATAAAATATTCAAGATGCTTACCTTTGGTGTCTATATTTTTTTATGCATATAATTTGTTAGTAATAACACAAAACATAATTGTAAAACTAGCTATCCGCCATGTGCCTGGGAAATGCTCCCAACCATACATTTGGCGCTTCCTGGTGGCTTATGCATATAACTATTAAACTATAAACAGTTGAAAATCACACAGCCATACTGTAACTTGAAAGCTACACTGGGAAGTAGTGGCTCAATTGCATTCTAACGGTAGAAAATGTGTACAGAATGATGTGTGACTTCAAAGTCACATTGGGCAGTAGAGGGTTAAGTTATCGGACAGCCAGCAATCATTAACTCGGATGGAGATTGTCAAATACAGAACCAAACTAATTTGCTGACACAAATATTCTGTAATATTACGTGGAGAAGTTCTAAGTGAAGTACCTCTCTAAAGTTAATCTTTGGCCTAAAGTGAATACCTATAGATCTTTGGAATGACCAAGAACCACTGAGAGAACCCAGCAAAATATCATGCTAGTCAATTTGTTCAAAATAACAGAAAAATGAAGTAAACATGCCAGGTACAAAGCCCCCTTTCATTCCAGCATGTACAGTAACTAATCATCCTCCCTTGGAAGTAGGTTGATAAATCACTCAACATCATATCCAGATTTCTGTGCTTTATTCTGGGAGTACCCTTCTTGAAATTTATTATTCTTTGGACTGAAGTGAAATTGCACTGTAAAAGTACATATCAAAGTACACACACAGTCAATATGAATACACAAAGGCTAAGTCTACAAGCAATAACACCATGAAATCAATACTAGGTTAGGTTATGATAGGTTGATAATAAAATTTCCTTCCATTTCAACCGATTCTCATTGTCAGAAACTTATCATAGAAACAAGATTAAAATGCATTCCTACCTCCACTAATGTTGTAGTTCTTGTTATCATTGCCATATCACTGGTAAATGTTTGCTATGTCTTCCTTTTTCAATTCCTCGTAGATATTTATGATAGGCTTCTGAGGGGAGCTTTGTAGAGGAGACTAAATCTGTTCCCTTCTCGGTGAAGTTCTTGCAGATTTTGCTTGCTTTTCAAGAATCATTAAATTCTACACAGGAACTGGATGAAATAAGATAGTTACTAATAAGTTTGTGCATTCGTTTCATACCAAGTTATTGAATGCATTATTTGAACATGCCACAATTCTACTTGCCTGGTGTTTTCCAAATTGGGTTACAATCCTACAGAAAAAGAAAATGTGCATTATTTATTCTCACAAATGTAAGTCACGATAAAATTGACTACTTAGTGCCAACATGCCAGATGAATGGTAACTGTAAGTCTTCTTATCAGTGAGTAGGGTCCATAAACTGTATGGTTAGGCACACTGAATCAAACCTGACAGTTGCAAAATAACTATAAATCACTACCTTCAGTGTTAATAGGGGAGGAGTAAGGTTGTACCCCTAGTGTACTCTCTTACATGGAGGGGACTACAGAATATTTCAGAACTAGAGCTTTTGGGTCAATTAGTGTTTGAAAGAAGCAATCTTGAAAAGACTAAACTTTACTGAACAAAAAAGTTTATGCTGTCCGTACGGTATGATCTCAATGAGCAGAAACAAGTGGGCAGATCGAGCAGCTCGGAAACTTGGAATTTGCTCATTAGTATACTGTTGCCATATTGGCACTTCATTGTACAGCCTTCTTCTTTGCACCATCACTGTATTTTAACACTCATAATGGCCACACTTCAAGCATGACAATCCTGATCACCCACAGAGTAACTAAACATCAGTGTGTATTGGTATCACAAGCATGTGATCAAGTTTAAGTTGACTCCACACAGCTCACTTTCCAAATATTGCCTTGTTTGATCAAGCAGCAGTTAGTCTCATTAGTCTGTCCAGGCTTGTTCGTTTGAGTCTTGTTCTGTTTGTTCTAACAGCAGGCTTATTCTCTGACCAACCGACAGTTATGTTTAGGAAACTGCTTGTAATAGTTCAATAACTTGCATACTAGAATATTAACAAATGGTCAATTTAAGGTGGCTGCCTTTGAACAGTTAAGGCATGTTTTTATCTATTAATTTTTTTTTTTTTTTTTTTTTTTTTTTTTTTTTTAAATGTAAAAATTATTGATTCTTCTAGGAGTGTTTAGTGCATCATGACTTCAGCAAGTTCAATATTCTGAAGCCCCGTCTATTGGAAGTGGTAGACAAGATGCTAGCTGAAGATATTGCTCGTCTGATGGCAATGATTCCACATGAAGAAATATCTACTACAGTGGAACCTCATGTCAAAGGTTAGTGAAATGTATTTGAAATATTTTTTCAAAGATGGCAAGCCAAATGATATAAGGTTCAATACAGTAACAGGTCATTGTGGGTAGAGGAGGCAACAGGAAAGAGATGATGGTAAATACAAAAAAAATAAAAGAACAAGGACAAATGCTACATGTTCAGAGATTGGTCCTTTCCAAGATATTTCTTCTTGGCCCCTGACAAGCTACAGTAAACAGTCTTAATGTGGTTCCTTCAGGGTATAAAGTAAGAGAATGTCTTAAAGGAGAATACATACTAGTGAATATCTAATTAAAAACTATCCAACAGGAATATGGAACCACTTCACACTTTCTTCAGACATGCGTGCAATTTACTTTGTGTATGTAAAGTAAAAAGCTGTACCTATGATTTTTGAAGATGAGAAGAGTATTAACCCTCTTGCACTCAGCTTATATGCAAGGGTTTACTCAAAGCAGCTCAAACTAATTTTTGTGTTTTTTGCAGCCAAATTACAAAAAATCAACACTTAAACAGTTTAATACACATTGAAATAAAGGAAATCACATTAATGTGGGAAACTATAAGCATTTCAGAAATGAATATACCTTGTATGTACAGTATTGTTGGTAAAGCCAGGAAAAAAATTATTAAATTTTGAAAAATAATGGTTTTCAGTGACAAAGATCAGACATTATTGCGTCTTTTTTCTTTACTTTTAACCTAAAAGAAAGAACATTTAATTCTGAATAATTTGATATGAATATGATGTGTGTGCTGCAATTCACTCGTGAAGAACGGCACAAGTTATTCACTATACCCATAACCATCATCAATGTCAGGTTTTTCACAGTCCGATGCATGGTGAGCAGCTGTGACTGTGTGAAGATCTTCAGGGGTAAAATAGTCACTTCCCACATAATGGGAATCACTTTTGACAAAGTCACTATTACTGTCTAAATCATCTGAAAATTCAAGGATATAGGAATCGTTCAGCCTTGAACGTGGCCCAGCCATTACGAGAATAAAATGACTCAAGTATGTACAACAACGAAGCAATGAGAAAAAAGTGTAATTATAGTTCTGGAAGTACAATGAACACACGATATACCAAAGAAACCAAACTCTAAACTAAACTGATAGCAATATCAAATTGTTGTATTCATAAGCCATCCAAAAACAGATCCACACCAACTTCAATCACAACATAAACATTCATGGTCAACAGATTACATTCGTTGAAAATAAAAATATTTCATAGGGCTGGTGGATATATCTGTTGAGTAACATGTAAATTCAGTGGATTGTTAGTGTCACAATCATCTGTTATCATTTAACAGCCACACAAATGAGTGAAATCCCTAAATAGGACAGAGCCAAATCGGTGCCATGAGCGTTCCCTCCATAACTACTCGCGCCGATCTATCGGCATGCTGGGTGCAAGAGGGTTAAAGGGCGTGATAAACATTACAAATATTAGTAACATTACCATTGGGACCTATAATAGTAAGAAACTGACTGGTATCAAAGGTGTGAAAAATAATAGTACAAATATGAAAACCTTCAGTGCTGGGGCTCATAAAAGTAACAATATACCAGTATTTTTAATTTCTTTCTAAAACAAATGTGTAAATGTTGAACTGTAAGTTTAAGCCTTGTTTCAGACCAGTGTTTTGTCACTTTTTCATTGTACAGCCTTCTTCGACCATGAATTACTCGGAGGTTACATTCACATGCGAGACAAAGACTTCGGCTGCTATCTTCACCCCTGCAACACTTAGCAAATACGCAATGTTTTTTTTATGAAGTGTTCAGATTCGAATATGATTTAACATTTGGGCCAACTCGACATGTTTAAGATGCAGATGCCTACAAGTGCTTAACCTCTTCCTGAAGGACTTTAATTTTGTTTTCATTTGTGAGCAATTTCACAACATTTTTCTTAACCATGACTAGGCTATCGCAAGGCAGATATGTTCCACGCTACTGGAATTCACAATTATGTTCCTAATCTTTCTCTAGGCTATCATAAGACTAATATTCACTACCATTCACTGTACACTCAGCACAATAAATTTGACTAGAATGAAAAATACAAACACAAAGAGGCTCACTGAGTCAATATTGTCACTGCTAACCAGCAAGTAAAACAACTTCCCTGAAGCTAAAAGCTTGCTCCCCGAAGGTGCAATTTACACTGCAAATTTCAAGAATTTAAGGTCTTTTCCATTTATCACAACTTTCCCCGACCTGCATCCAATAATAGTAGAAGAAATAAATTGACGAGTGGGGTCCACCTTTTCAATACAATATATTGAGTAAATAACTAAATCAGTCTTGGGACTAGTTTCAGCCATTTAGTGGCCATCTTCAGCTAAATAAAAATTAAACAGATTATGAGAACTAAAACATGTATACCAGAGACACAATAGTGAGGGCTCTTGTCTGTCTTGGAAATCTCATTCCATACACTGGGGATAACAAAGAAAATTTTCAAGGATGGGGAAAAATTTGGTGGTAATAGTGAAAAATTGACTTGATTAGTGAAGTATATTTACATAAGTCTTAATGATTAATGCATTAACGAGGTTCCACTGCTTAATACGTCCCCAGTACATCTGGACGGTGGACATCCACACATTGAGGAAGAAGTGACCTTCTAGGGAGACCTTCATCTTGGACTGTTCTTACATTTATGCGTTTTTCACCCCCTCCTACACTTGTGCGTCAAGACAGTGACGATTCTTAACGTTCTGAGATTCTCATTCCAGTCAAACTCTGAAATACTTAATTTGTTTAGTTCTATGGATCCTTTCCTAATTCTAGACAAAACTATATTGCATACATTGGATTAGCACCAGGATGGCATTAATCTTAGTGGTACAGTTGTTTAATCATTGACGTTTTACTCCCAAGACAGCAGTCTTGAACTCAGGGGAGATTGATGGTATGTAAGGGTGTTTAATTGGGACAGTTCTGTATAATTGGCTTTCAGCGCATTAAAGAACTGCAGGATAAAATTGAAATCATAATTCAGACTATGTTAGTTTGGATGTTTAAAAAACATTGCACCGATTCAGGTATGCACAGCTGGTGAACATAGCCTGTAAATGGAGTGAGATGTCATTATATTAATTTCCCAGACTTTTTCGTGGACCTATGGTATCGAACATTGTGATACCTCAAAGTTTTTGTCTTGTTTACAGTTTACTTGCTTAACTCATTGATGAATTAGACATTTAATTGCTTTTTAATTTTATTTTTAACATTTGCATACATTGTATTGTATATAAATCTTTTAGTGAATATTGTGTCAACCAGTGCTCTTCCCGAAAATAATAAAGTAAAAATAAAATATTACATTGCTTTTGGTGCTTTCCACAAAGCTCTTCATTCATGCTTCTTCATACATGTTTTATGGGATAATTTCTAAATATATTGTGGAAGTAATTAGTGCTCCATTGCTTGTTTCTGTCAGACTCGTAGGTAAATTACTCTTGACAGTTTACAGGGTGAGTGTTTACTTCATCAGAATATTCTACATGTATGTGCAGAAAAAACATACAGTATATCAAGAGAGTTGGCTACGCGGTCTGAGGTGTGTAGCTGAAAGCTTAAATTTGGGAGATGATGGGTTCGAACCCCACTGTCAGCAACCTTGAAGATGGTTTTCCCAATTTCACCCCAGGCAAATGCAGGGGGTGTACTTTTATTAAGGCCACACTTGCTTCCTTCCCACTTCTAGTCCTGCCCTATCCCTTTTTTGCCATAAGACCTCTCTAACCCATTGCAACATAAAAAATATTATAAAACATAATTTCCTCTTATCCAGCTGGATTGGGACATTTATGGTACTCTTCCACCTTCCTCTCTCCTTCCACTATTCTTGTTCTACAGTATAATTATTCCCTTCCAGGTTCTTTGTTGGTTTTGATCAAGTCTATCCTTCTTGCTCTGGATTTCCCCTCTTCCTCTCTTTCCCTCAAATTTTGCCTTAGTCTGTTCTTCTCACTTGTCATTTCTTCTCCGGTTTCTTCACTCTTTCTTTTCTCCAGTTTCTTCACTATTCTGTACACTTCAGAATTTTATATCTCTGGTTTGAATTTTACTTCTTTCTTCATGTCACTGCCCAGGTCTCTGCTACGTGTGTAAATATGAGTGTACATCTTGTACATCACTTCCTTTGTACCTCCTTCTAAACTATATTCTGTGCATTCTAGTAGAATGCATTTGTCTGTTGCACCCTTTTGGCTAATCTCTTTATCCAGCCATGCATTTTGTAGTAGTTTGCTTACTAGGTATTTGAAGGTTCTGACCTCTGATATTTAAGATTCCTTTTCATACTCTGTCACCTTATCACTATCATCTTGCTCTTCTCCACACTGAATTTCATACCATATTTCAACATTTTCTCACTCCATGTGTAAACTTATTCTTGTACTTAGTATCTGTTCCCCACTCGGGAATATTAGCGAATTGCATTACCTTAATATTTTTCACCAGATGCTTCATTTGACTCCTTCACAATTTTATCCATTAGTGACATGCATTGCCGCAGAGGAAGGGAGTTGGAAAAGGTAATAGGAGAGCTGGATTTATGCATTTTGAATACAGGGAACAAACGCATTTCGGCGTAGCGCACGGTACCATCTCCCACATTGACGTTAGTCTGTGCAGCCGTGTGCTCATTCTCCTGTTTCAGTGAGATGTACACGATGACCTCTGTGATAGTGGCACTTTCCTCATTATTCTTACTTTGTTGAAACAGAAATCCATCGAGGCTCCTCCCCAGTGGGTACTTAAATGTGCTGATTGGCTAAAGTTCACATTACTAGCTGTCTTTAATGATGTGATTAGCTGGAGTGTAGATGACTATGTAACTTAACACCACACAAATTATTCTTGCTGCTGCTGAGCAGTCCATTCCATCTTTTTGCGAGACTCCTTGACGAAAACTCGTTCATTGGTGGTACGAAGAAATTGCAGCAGCTATTAAAGAACGTCACGCTCATAAATGCTTTCATAAGCAGCCTATTGTGGCCAACTTGGTAACATTTAAAAACTTTGCGCTAAGGCATGAGTTCTTCGAGAGAGTAAGAAGGCTTCATGGGACAGATATGGGTCGTCTGACATTGCATAGTCCTCTCAGGTGGGGATTAAACTTCTCACTTGTTTAGAGTGTAGGAGGATCGTCCTGATTATCGCGAATTTCCATTGCAGCCAGTATTGTCACAGATCCATCGATGGTTGCTAACCATCCAGCAAGGCAGAACTCTTCGCAAAATTGGTTCGCAAGGTCATAAAAATAACTAATTTACAGGAATATTACATTGAGTCCTGTATTGTAGTTGACCTTCGAAAAAATGAATTTTCACAGAAAGCTGGATTTTTTAATGCTTGATTGACTTCTTAAGGTTATAAATAACTTGACTTCTAGCAAATTAATGATTTATTTCTCACCATTATTTAGGTTATCTGCTTTCTGGGGGCATAGGTGGGCAACTTTTCTCGCTGGCTTCTAACAGAGGGAGCCATGGTTTGAATCTGGACTTTGTAGCTGGGATTTACGGGTTGATCATGTCCCTGTTTGGATTCTACATAAAATTACAGGGTACTGTGGCTATACCATAATATTAAATTTTGTAAGAACTCTAAATATAATTTTGTCTATTTTACCTTTGGATGCGAGCCATTTTTATACTTTCATTGGTTCTTGTTCATTACCATAGATTCATTTCTGAATGATTTTCTGATAGTATACAACACGTCTACTGTAAGAAACAAAGCCCCTCAAAATTGAGCTTTAGCTGTTGGATAGGAATGTTTTTTAGAATTTCAAAAGAATGATTAAGGTGAAAACTAACTTGTCACTTACTGAATTTATGAAGATTATTGGATCTTTATTGAAAGATGGTTCAATTTGTGGCTGAGACAAGTATGAACGTAGTTCATGTAATCCAAATTTTTAATTATGAACGTTTTGGTGCTAGAGAAATTGATACATTCTTCTCAAACCGAACGCCTTTATGTTGTAGGCCATTGAAAATATTTTGCTGAGAGAAGTGCTATACGATGGTTTTCTAAAATGCCATGTATTCGCCGCCAACAACTTCTAAAGTGATCACACAATCACTCTAGACACTTGTGCTTTGCTGATGGATATTAGTGGGTTGTTGTTGTTGAGTCATCAGTCCATAGACTGGTTTGATGCAGCTCTCCATGCCATCCTATCTTGTGCTAACCTTTTCATTTCTACATAACTGCTGCATCCTACATCTGCTCTAATCTGCTTGTCATATTCACACCTTGGTCTACCCCTACTGCTCTTACAACCTACACTTCCCTCATAAACCAACTGCACAAGTCCTGGGTGTCTCAGGATGTGTCCGTGTGGTCAGATTTAGCCATATTGATATCTCACCAGTTCAATTCAGCATCTCTTGATTAGCGATTCGATCTATACATCTCACCTTCAGTATTCTCATGCAACACATTTCAAAAGCTTCTATCCTTTCTTTCTAAGCTATAGTCCAGGTTTCACTTCCATACAATGCCATGCTCTAGACGAGTGTCTTTAAAAACATCTTTCAAACTCCTATATCAATGTCCAAAGTGAGCAGATTTCTTTCCTTAAGGCCTTCTTTGCTTGTGCTAGTCTGCATTTTATGTCGTCTTTACTTCTGCCATCGTTATTTTGCTCTCCAAGTAACAATATTCATCTACTTCCTTTAAGACTTCATTTCCTAATTTAATATTGCCTGCATCACCTGACCTCATTCGACTGCACTCCATTACTTTTGTTTTGGACTTATTTATTTTCATCTTGTACTCCTTACCCAGTGTAGCCTCCGTGAGTCAGGTGGCAGCGCGTCGGCCTCTCACCACTGGGTTCCATGGTTCAAATCCCAGTCTCTCCATGTGAGATTTGTGCTGGACAAGGTGGAGGTGGGACAGGATTCTCTCCGGGTACTCCGGTTTCCCCTGTCAGCCTTCAGTCCAGCAACTCTTTCCACTATCATTTCATTTCATCTGTCGGTTATTAATCATTGCCCCAGAGGAGTGCGACAGGCTTCGGCAGCCAGCACAACTACTATCCTCGCCGCAAGATGGGGGCTTCATTCATTCCATCCCTGACCCAGTACTGACTGGAAAACAGGTTGTAGGT
Organism: Anabrus simplex; assembly: GCF_040414725.1. Taxonomy (NCBI): domain Eukaryota; kingdom Metazoa; phylum Arthropoda; class Insecta; order Orthoptera; family Tettigoniidae; genus Anabrus; species Anabrus simplex. The sequence continues at coordinate 1,050,915,165 of NC_090266.1, forward strand.
TTTCATTTTCACTCGTTACTCAAGACTCTGTCCATACCATTCAGCAGTTTTTCCAGATATTCTGCAGTCTCAGATAAAATATCAGTAAATCTCAGGGTTTCGATTTCCTCACCTTGGATTGTGATTCCCTTCCCAAATTCCTCTTTGATTTCCTTTACTGCCTGTTCTATATAAACATTGGAAAGTAGGAGGGATGAACTGCAACCTTGCCTCACTCCTTTCTGGATTGTTCTTTTTCAAAGCCCTTGATTCTTATCACTGCAGTCTGATTTTTATACAGATTGTAGATAATTCTTCGTTCTCGGTATTTGATCTCAATCACCTTCAGAATCTCAAATTGCTTGGTCCAATCAACATTATCAAATGCCTTTTCAAGATCTACGAATGTTATGTATGTGAGGTTATCCTTAATTCAAACCTGTAAGATCAGATGTAAAGTCAAGATTGCTTCACATGTTCCTACATTTACCCAAAGAGTTGGCTGTGCGGATAGGGACGCACGGCTGAGAGCTTGCATCCAGGAGATAGTGGATTTGAATCCCACTATCGGCAGCCCTGAAGATGGCTTTCTGTGGTTTCCCATTTCCACACCAGGCAAATGCTGGGGCTGTAATTTACTTAAGGCCACAACTGCTTTCTTCCAACTCCTAGGCCTTTTCTATCCCCTCGTCACCACAAGACTTGCCTGTGTCGGTGTGATGTAAAGCCACCAGGAAAAAAAAAAAGTTCCTATATTTTTGAAGCCAAATTGATATTCTCCCAACTCAGTTTTAACTTGTTTCCATTTTTCTGTAAATGAGTGTTGCAAATTTGCAGGTGTGAGGTACTAAACTAGTGGTGCAGCAGTTTTCAGACTTGTCAGCACTGGCTTTCTCGGGAATAGGTATAACAACTTTCTGCCGAAAATCGGATGGCACTTCTCGTGTCTCATACATCTTGCACACTAAATGGAATAATCTTGCCACACTGGTATCTATTAAAGCAGTCTTTAATTCAGAGGGAATATAATCTGTTCCAGGTGCCTTGTTCCTATTTAAGTCTCTGAAAGCTTTTCAAATTCTGATCACAAAATTGAGTCTCCCATTTCATCAGCATCAATAGCCTCTACTTGTTCCAGAAACATATCATCTAAGTCTTTACCTAGATAAAACTGTTGGATATGTTCCTGCCATCTTTCTGCCTAGTCATCTTTCACTAGGAGTGGTTTTCTAACTGAGCTCTTGATATTCATACCTAGTTTTCCTTTCTCCATAGGCCACGAACGTGCTACGCTGGCGTAGCATGGGGAGAAGTGATACTTGCACGTGGCGCGTCCCAGGTGGCGGATAGGGGGGTCCTAACCGGCTTGCCGGTGGACTTGAGGGAAGTAAAATACCTCTCGTGGACCAAACACGATACCCCCTGCGGGTGGAGGCCGCATATGTAGAATACACCCGCGGTATCCCCTGCCTGTCATAAGAGGTGACAAAAAGGGCGACCTAGCCGCGGACATGGATTGCGGTTTGGTATAATGTGTTGCACCTCCTGTGGATGGGAGAGGCTGAATACATCCACAGGCAATCCCTGCCTGTCGTAGAAGGCGACTAAAAGGGTCATGTGGCCATGGTCCCCTCTTTATTTTTTATTGTTTTTTCCGAGGGTCACTTGTAACTATTTCAACATTTTTGATGTGCGTGCTGCTCAGCGATGGAACTCCTACGTGTGCTACTAAGCCCGTGTCGGTAACCACCTAGGAAGCGGCGGGTGGGAGTGTCATGTACCCGGGCAGTAGTATCCACCTGACAACACAGGTCCCTGCACAGCCGAATGTCAGAAGGACATATTCTTATTATTTTTAATTCCTTTTCCCTATATTTAGTGCTCTGTACACTTTATGGGATACATGCTATTGCGGGTGACTGGAGGGAGTCCTTGTGCTCATTGCCTCAGTCCTCCCGTATTAGGCATTGTCCAATATCGGGCCCCGGGCAATACCGGCTAAGACCATGCGGGTATTGCTTTGGCTGCTTGTTTCGGCTAGAGACCCCTGATCTGAGTGGGTGGCATTCGGGGAGGATGATTTCAGGCATGGCGTCGAAACCACTTCCGCCTGCCACCTCAGGTAGTTAGTTACCCAAGTCTTTAACTTTTGATTCCCTACATGTGTCAACCCCTTGGGAACAAGTGCAGCATATCAGTCTGGGTTCCAGCTTCCCTAGGTTCCTGGTTGCTACCAGAACCGATGGGCACGATTTCAAGCTGGTGAATTAGATTCTATTCAGTTAACACATTGAAGGTGTATACGGTGAACATGAGGACCTTAAGAAAATGTGCAATGGTGGTTTGCCTCTGAAGAAGAGCACTGTGCTCCAAGCAGATCGGTTGCTTAAGTGCGACCACTTTGGCGACATCTCCGTCAAAGTGGAAGAGCACAAAACCTTAAATCTGGTTCGTGGAGGTATTTTCCACCGTGATCTTATTCTGAACACCGACGATGAATTGATGGAAGACATGCAGCACCGTGGCGTGACACATGTCCGGCGCATTACGCGCAAAGTCAACAGTGAAGACGTTGCCACGGGTGCGTTCATAGTCTCCTTCAAATTGTCAATGTTGCCAGAGAAAGTCGAGGTAACAACCTATCGTTGCAATGTGAGGTCGTACATCCTGCCTCCTGTGCAGTGCTATCATTGTCGGAGATTCGGACACATGGTGTCTCGTTGTTCGAATCGGTCTGTGTGTGGTACATGTGGGGAAAGTAGTCACAGCGTGGAGGAGTGCACACCTCCATACAAGTGCACTAACTGCTCTGGTCTTCGTTCTCCTCGGGATCGGAACTGTCCGACCTATCTGAGTGAGAAGAAGATCCAGGAGATCAAGACCCTGGGTGGTCTTTCCTACCAGGAAGCATGCCGTATGTTTAGTTCTCTGAATGCACTGGCCAAGACACTAGACTTCAGCATGATAGCACAGTCTCTCCCAGGTTCATCATTTTTCATTGCAACACCTTCCCAGAAGACTGCTGTGCTCAAGGCGGTAGTTGCTCTTGTGAGCAACACCGCAAAGAGAACAAGCTTGAAGGCAGGTCCATCCCGGCCTTCGACCACCAAAAAGCCTGTGCCGGCTCAGAAACCTACGCCGGCACAGCAGGGGAAGACTACTTCTCCTTCCCCCATGAGGTCAGCGAAAGCCGCGCCTAAGCCGGCGGAGGCGGCATCGTCGACCAGGGCTGGGAAATCGCCTCCCAGCCCATGTAAACAAGAATCGACGATGGAGAAGAGCACCCTTACCAGATATTCTTCTACATCTCCTACAAATGGGGCCTTATGCCCTCCACCTGGAGGGCCTGATTCTGCGCCAGCGGGTCTTCCTCCTGGAAAACCTGCGTGCTCCCCTCATGCAAAGAAACCCGCCCCCGGACTACGACGAAGAAATTCAAGGCATGCATCACCTCGTCTAGTGACAGGATGCTGCATATGGAGCATGAATCTCCATCTTCGGATGGGAATGTGAGTGTAGGTTAGGTTAGGTAGCATTACGCTCATCCTAACCTAAACCTCAGAAGTTCACACGCACAATATGGCACTGTTACAGTGGAATTGTAACAGTTATAATAAGCATCTTGCTGAGCTGCGCCAGCTCATTAGCGAATTTTTGGCGAGTATAATCTGTATTCAGGAAACAAATTTCAGACCAGGTCATCATACAGTCTTGAGAAATTTTCGACTATACTCGACAGAACGACATTATGCTCACTGGGTTTCTGGTGGCATTGGTATTTTTGTTCATTCTGATACCTACAGCGAAGTGGTTCCATTAAGAACCCTGCTGGAAGCTGTAGCTGTTTGTGTTCCGCTGCCTGTCATAGCAACAGTGTGTAATGTTTATTTTCCACCAGGCCAGCCTCTTAACATAAATGTTGTCACTGATCTTATAGATCAGCTTCCACCTCCCTTCCTCTTATTGGGTGATTTTAACGCCCCATATGGGGCTCTGAGACGCATTCCCCCAGGGAAGAGAACTGGAAACCTTAGTAACAGACCTGGATTTATGTATTTTAAACACAAGGGAACCAACTCATTTTAGTGTACGTTACAGCACATATTCTCATATAGACGTAAGTCTATGCAGCCGAGCATTCGTTCCGCTGTTTCGGTGGAATACACACAACGATCTTTGTGACAGTGACCATTTTCCCATCATCCTTACTTTGATGAAACAAAAATTCGTCGAGGCTCTCCCTCGATGGATTCTTAAACATGCCAATTGGCCAAAGTTCACAACCCTAGCTGCCTTTAACATCGATACCAAGCGGACCGTAGATGGCGAAGTAACTTAAATAACACAAGTTCCTTGGTGGTACGAAGAAATTGCAGCAGCAATGAAAGAACGCAGTCGTGCCCATAAACGTTATCGTAGGCAGCCTACTGTGGCCAACTTGGTAACATTTAAAAAAACTCCATGCTAAGGCGCTAATTCTTATTCGCCAAAATAAGAAAGCTTCGTGGGAGAGATATGCGTCGTCTACGTCGCCGCATACTCCATCTCGACTGTGGATAAACTTTGACGTATTTCGGGTATCCAAGTATCATCTTCAGTACCAGGAATTTCTATTGCAGGCAGTGTCGTCACTGAACCCCTCTTGATTGCTAACCATCTAGCTGGTTATTTCACGGATGTATCTGGCTCCGGGAATTACCATTGTGATTTCCTCGCTCTGAAGCAGGAAGCAGAACGTCATCACCTTAGTTTTGCCACTCAAGCTTCAGAGGACTGTAACGTGCCCTGTACGGAGTGGGAACTCTGCAGTGCTTTGGCGCTTTGCAAGGACACGTCTGGTGGATCAGACAACATCCATAACCAGACGTTGAAACACCTAAGGTGATGATAGTCTAAGATATCTCCTTCGTCTGTCAACCAAATCTGGATAGAGGGTGATTTCCAGTCTCAGTACGAGAGGGCATAATCATTCCTGTCCTCAAGCCTGGCAAAGATCCTAAGTATGCAGGAAGTTACAGACAGATTTGTCTTGCAAACTGCCTGTGTAAGCTATTTGAGAGGATGATAAATCGCCGACTTGTGTGGTGTCTGGAGAAACAAGGACTCTTGTCAGAGTACCAGTGTGGTTTTCGAGCCGCTCGCTCGACCACTGACCACTTAGTACGCCTAGAGAGCTCTATCCAGGATGCATTTCTCCGCAAACAGCATTTGGTAGCGGTTTTCTTTGACTTAGAGAAGGCCTACGACACCACATGAGAATATGGTATCCTTGCAGTCCTGCATCAATGGAGATATCGAGCTAACTTACCGGTATTTATTGCAAATGTTTTGTCCCTCCGTTTATTCCGTGTCCGAGTAGGGAGGATATATTCGCAATACTACGTTCAAGAAAATGGAGTCCCATAGGGATCGGTTCTTAGTGTCACTCTGTTCGCGATTGCCATAAGCGGTATTGTCGCTGCTGCTGGTTCAACAGTAATACAGTCGCTACATGTGGACGATTTCGCTCTGCACTATAACTCGCGTAGTATGGCAGTCAGAGCGACAATTACAGCAAGCCATTAGGGGAGTGGAGCAGTGGACCTTAGAACATGGCTTTCGGTTTTCTACCGCAAAGACCTCTGTCCACTTCTGTCATCAACGTACTCTTCACCCATATCCTGAACTTTATCTAGGAAATGTCGCTCTTCCCGTAGTTGACAGATTTCTTGGGCTCCTTTTTGGTAGTAAATTATTGTGGGAACCACACGTGCGGGAGCTAAAAGTGCAATGCACCAAGAGGTTTAATCTCTTGAAGTTTCTTAGTAGCACTAATTGGGGAGCTGACCGCGCGGAGCTCCTACGATTCTATAGGGCACACATTTTATCCAGGTTAGATTAAGGCAGTGCAGCATATGGCTCAGCAAGACCAAGCGTCCTTGCAAAGCTGAATAGCATCCACCACGGCGGGGTTAGGTTGGCAACGGGAGCTTTTTGTACAAGCCCCGTGGCTAGCCTGCTCGCTAAATCTGGTGTGCCACCTTTACACTTGAGGCGCCGGCACCTCCTTTTGTCGTATGCTGCAAATTTGCGACAGATGCCATTTCACCCAAGCTATCCTTGCGTATTTAACAATGGACATCTACTGTACGCTGCTTGTCCTCAAGCAACGCGGCCGGTTGTATACGCCTGGATAGCAGTTAAATTGTTTCACGTACTTTCGGTTCCTTGCCTTGTCAGACAACCAAGTGGGGTACCTCCATGTGTAGTGGGACATCCTGAAATAATCCTGGATATGCACACTGGCCCGAAGGAAAACACGGACCCTTCGATTTATCGGAGGCTCTTCCTGTCCGTTGTTGGCCGATGTCCAGGTTCAGTCGTCACCTACACGGATGGTTCAAGGACAGAAACTAAGGTGGGCTGTGCGTTCGTTGTCGACAATGATAGATTTCTTTTTGCTCTCCCAGAAACCTGTAATGTGTACACAGCAGAGCTCTATGCTATCTGTGAAGCTCTGCGGTATGCACTGTCCGATGAGCGCTGACAGTTTCTTGTGTGTACTGACTCCTTGAGTTCGCTACAGTCTATTGATACCCGTTTCCCTCAGCACCCTCTGGTGCAGCGGATCCAGGACATGCTGGCCAGGTGTTCGGATGCGGCACCAGAACCACGTTTCTGTGGCTCCCAAGCCACATGGGTGTAGAGGGGAAACGAGTTAGCAGATAAGGCTGCCAAGGAGGCAGTTACACTGCCCCTGTTGCCTTTTCAAGGTTCTAGCCAGTGATATTCGCTCTCAGCTGAGACATCCGGTTATATCCCATTGGGAGATGGAGTGGCAGGCCACTCCTCGTCCAAATATGCTGAGAGCGGTTAAAGGTACTACGAAGGTATGGAGGACTTCCCTTCGGGTCTCTCGGAGGGAAGCGGTGGCATTATGTCGTCTTCGGATCGGCCACAGAATCCTGACTCGCTCCCATCTATTGAAAGGAGAACCCCCTCCGGTGTGTACTTGCGGCAATCATCTTACCGTGGTACACATCCTTACGGAGTGTGTGGAACTGGTCGATCTGCGCCGTAGTCTTAACCTCCCGAATACAATTTCCCTTATCTTGCGAGATGACGAGCAGTCAGCAGACCTCATCATCCGCTTTATGAGGGAAAGTGGTTTGTTTTATCGTGTGTAATGATGTCCTTTGTGCTAGTATATTTGTGTCAATTGCGCTTTTATCTCATAGACTTCATTTTAGTTTGTGTTACGTATTTTAACGTGTTATTTTAATGTCTAACGTGAATTATATGTATGTATCTCTACTACCAGGCATGCCTTATTCCTTTGTTTCCTGTATTTTCTTATATTTTATTAGAAAACAAGGCATTGCAAATTAGATCCACTGATTGTTTTTAATCTCATACTCATTTTTCTTCATAACCATTTTTTTAAAATTGTAGTCGGGGGATACTTTTTAAAATTTAAACCATCACTTATCATGTCGTCCATCTCATTCCATTCGGGGCCGATGACCTTCGATGTTAGCTCCCGTAAAACAAGCAGCAGCATCATCATCATTTCTCCATAGGTTTCCTTGATTTTCCTGTATGCAGGATCTACCTCTCCTAGGACCATACAACCTTCAACATCCTTGAGTTTCTCCCTCAGCCATTCTTCCTTAGCTGTCCTGCACTTCCCATCCATTTCATTCTTTAATCGCCTGTATTCCTTTCTGCCCTCTTAATTTTTTGCATTTGTGTAATTTAGTCATTCATCAATGAGATCTTAACATCTCTTGAGTTATCCATTGATTCTTAGTTGAGCTTACCTTTCTTCCTAACATTTTTTCAGCAGCCCTAGAGATCTCATTCTTCACAACTGTCCTTTCTTCCTCCATTGTTTCCTTCAGCCTTTTCATTTAGTTTTCGTGCAACATGTTCCTTGAAACAGTCCCTCTCACTCTTTTCTTTCAACTTGTCTAGATCCCATCTTCTTGCATTCCTTCATTTCTTTAATTTCTGATGGCATTTCATGACCTGAGAAAGTTTTGCAATCCAATACCTGGTTCCTGAATCTCTGCCTAATCATAATGAAGTCTATTTGATACTTTCCAGTGTCTCCAGGTCTTGTCCACATATACAATTGTTTGCTGTGTTTGAACCAAGTATTAGCAAGGACTAAATTATGAGCGGTGCAGAAATCAACCAGCTGACTTCCTCTTTCATTCCTTTGTCACAATATGAATTGTTCTGCTGTATTACTATCTCTTCCTTGGCCTACCACTGCATGCCAGCCTCCGAGCACAATTAGATTCTAGTCACCTTTTACATATTGCATTAAATCTTCTATCTCTTCCTAATATTCTTTAAATTTCTTCATCTGCTGAACTAGCAGGCATATAGACCTGCACTATTGTGGTGGGCATTAGTTTGGTGTCTGTCTTAACAGTAATCCTTTCACTATGCTGGTCGTTGTAGCTTACCCGCAGCCGTATTTCCTTGTGCATTATTAAACCAGACCCTGCATTTCCCGTTTGACTTTGTTGATAGTTTTGTAGTCACCTGACAAACAATCCTGCTCTTCCTGCCAGCGTACTTCACTTATACAAACTATATCTAACTTTAGGCTACCTATCCCCCTTTTCAGATTCTCTAACCTACCACAATAATTCAAACTTCGAACATTCCACATTCCAACTCGAATGTCGGTATCCATCTTCCTGATTGCCCCCTCTCGTGTAGTCCCCACCCAGATATCTGAATGGGGGACTATTTTACCTCCAGAATATTTTACCCAGGAGGGAGCCATCATCAGTACATCATTCATACAGAGAGAGCTGCATGTCCTTGGAAATTAGTTACGGATGTTGTTTCCCATTGCTTTCAGCTGTGTAGCAGTATAAACACAGCTAAGCCATGTTGAGTATTACTACAAGGCCATATCAGTCAATCATCTAGACTGGCGCCCTTGCAACTTCCGAAAGGCTGCTACCCGCCTTTCGATGAACCATTCGTTAGTCTGGTCTCTCAACAGATACCCATCCGATATGGTTGCACCTGCAGCAGGCATGAGATACTAAACTAATGGTGCAATAGTTTTTACACCTGTCAGCACCGGCTTTCTTGGGAATAGGTATAACATCATTCTGCCGAAAATTGGATGGGACTTCTGTCTCATACATCTTACACACTAACAGTCTTGCTAATAAACGGTGTATAACTTTGATACAAGGTTTATACACCGTTTATGTGAAATTCGTTACTAATAAACCGTGTATAAGCCTCCTGTGTATACATCTGTTATAGTTATTAATTGGATTGCTTATACAGACCAGGGCCCTTGTATAAGCGTTGTATAGCAGCGAGTAGCGGAAAAAGAAACGAGTGAGCAGTTTATTTTCGTGGTATTTATTGTCTACAGTAATATAATCGTGGTGAAATATTCGACTTATCCATTTCACATTGAAAGAATGGACGATAACGTTGATCTTCACGATATTTTAAACATAGAAGACCTACACCATTCAGAGGTTATGGACGCTAGACATCTTTGTAAAGTAAAACACTTTAAACAGACGGAATGACAATGAATAACTATAAAAGAAATGATGGTCGGGCGTATTTTTGTGTAATGTGTTACTGCTTAATAGACTTTTGAAATTGCGAGTTTATTATACATTATCTGCCCCTACAAAGATCTTTGTCACATTTGAGTACCTATAAAACGGGACATATTCCTCGAGATAAAAAAAATGGCATAACTTGAAAACCATACGTAATATGATTTCCATACTTTGTAGTCGAATACGCAGAAATATGATGTATAAATGCCTAATAGAAACTGTTTTGATCAAACATTTCGTTTAGCAACAAAACAGGTTTTCCTTTCTCCTGAAAAGTAAGGATTTTGGAATGTGTGCCCTTTTCAACTCGCCGATTCAATTACAATTGCTTACTTTTTCCATACTCTCCCAGTTAGGAACTACTGATCTTTTTTTTAAGCTTTTCCATTTCCTTTTTTGGCATTCATTACACAAGCAAGCTGAAGAAATGTTGATATCAGTATAAGCCAATTTCCAGCTGTCTCACTTAGTGTTGCCACTGCCTTTTTGATATGCCGTGCTACTGTGCGACTTTGCGGAAAGTTTTGCTCGTAGATAACCAGCAGGCGCGATCATAAAGGCGGTGAACGTGCGAAATACACCAGTGAACTGCGGAGAGAGATTCCTATGCCTTGGAACGAGTGTATACATGCTGTATAGTAATACAATGCGTATACCTCGTTTATTAGTGAGAAAAATGTAAAAGGCTTATACAGGGTTTATTCACTGTATAACTAAACAAGCGTTAAACAACTGTATAAGGACTTTTTATTAGTAAGACGGTAAATGGAATAACCTTGCCATCCTGGTTTCTCCTAAGGCAGTCAGTAATTCAGAGGGAATGTCATCAATTTCAGGTGCCTTGTTCCTATTTACGACACTCACAGCTCTGTCAAACTCTGGCCTCAAAATTGTCTCCCATTTCATCAGCATCAACAAACTCTTCTTGTTCCAGAACCAAATTATCTAAATCTTCACCTTGATACAACTGTTGGATATGTTCCTGCCATCTTTCTGCTTTGTCTTTTTTCCCTAGAGGTGGCTTTCTATCTGAGCTCTTAATATTCATACACCTAGATTTCCTTTCTCCAAACGTTTCCTTGATTTTTCTGTATGCAGCATCTACCTTCCCTAGAACCATACAACCTTCGACAACTTTGCACTTCTCCAGCCAGTCTTCCTTAGCTACCTTGCACTTTCTATCCACTTGATTCTTTAATCGCCAATGAATGCTATAAATGTCGTAGAGATGTACTGGAAGCATTACATACAGCCCGAAGAGAGAAAACAAAAGAATTCCTTGAAATATATGCCAGTAAAAGGAGAACGTACAAACTACTACTAAAAGAAGCCAAAAATCATTATAGAGAGGAAGAAGAAAAGAAACTTATAGAATGTGCCAGTCTAGATCCTTTCCTGGCTCTGAAGCCTAGACAACCGAAGTTCTCCAGGAACTTACCAATGGAAGTTTGGGAAAAGCACTTGAGTGCAGTGCTTCAAGAAAGAGACACACAACCTACTAATTATTTCGTGCCAGTTTTTCAAATAATCCCTGAAATTGACGAATTTTCAATTAATGAGGTTGTATCAACTATTACAGCATCTAAAGATAACAAGGCATGTGGCCCAGATTTCATTTTTAATGAACATCTTAAAGCTGCTCTCCCAAAATTGGGTGAATCCATCACTCACCTAATGAATGAATGCTTGCGGCAAGGTAGGATACCAGACAACTGGAGAAAATCTACTATTAAAATGCTATATAAAGGCAAAGGTGATACCGCAGATCCCAACTCATATAGAGGAATAGCGCTAGAGTGTACTCTACTAAAGACTTTAACTTCATTAGTGGGTAAACGTCTCATTAAACTGGTGGAAAATAACCTACCGGAGTCGCAATTCGGATTTAGAAAAGGGAAATCAACGACTTTAGCTATCCGCTGTCTCCAGAATGACATAGAAGAAGCCTTAAAGAAACCAGGGGGTAAATTGCATGCCATCTTTATAGATTATTCGAAAGCTTTTGACACCATAAGCAGAACCATACTGTTAGAAAAATTGGAGAGTTTCATTGGTAGTACGAACTACCTTATACCGCTGATTAGGAACTTACTGCTCAACAATTCAATAGAAGTAGATGATGGCATTACCAAATCTATTATTTTGGAACAAACAACCGGGGTATTACAGGGAGACCCGTTAAGTCCATTATTATTCATCATTGCGACAGCAGACATAGTAGATTTGGTAAACCAGGAAAGCGTCAAACTATTAATGTACGCTGACGATATGGTCTTAACATCGTCAGAGAAGGAACTCCAGGAATCATTCAACCAAATAATAGGCTGGATAAAGAAAAATGAGCTCAAACTGAATGTAGAAAAAACCGTGTCCATGACGTTTAGAAGAGGGGGACCTCATGGAATCTTCTATTGTGAAGACCAAGAACTTAAGTCCGTAAAGCATTTTAAATACTTGGGATAATTTTTCAAACCCAAGGTAATGTTTTCACCCTCCATCTCAGTCTAAATGCATCTATGAAAGCAATATCTGACATTAAGCACCTGAGAAACTTGTCTTTAGAAACGGCCATAAAACTCTTAAATCTAAAAATCAGCCCTATAGCAACATATGGCTTGGAAAACATTTGGGAACATTTGAGTATGAAACAGTTAGATAAAATCGAGAAGTTGAAGGCAATCTACTTGAAACGGGCTCTGTGCCTCTCCAAATATTCTCCTTCCCGGCTCGTGTATGAGCTATCCAGAGAGGGATTTTATGTGGAAGAGCTAAGGTTACAGTTGTTACTTCCAGCAACAACACCCTATATACATCTGCTTCGAGACCTACGATCGAAGAAGGCTGACATCTGGGAAGATTTCTACTCTACCGATGCCATGCTAAATCGCAAGTGGGTTCAAGGTGGATATGAACTGCGACACCTGCTGACAAGGTTCTCCGTTCATGGGTTCCATTATAAACTGTAACATTAAGCGTTATCATGAACCAGGTTTGAACTGTGTATGTTTAAGATGTGGTGCACACTGTACTAGGTACCATGTTTTAAATTGTAAACAGCGATCAGAATCACTGGTGAAATTTTGCAACGAAGACTAATGTTCTATATAGTAATTCTTTGCACATTGTGCGCGTTAAATAAATTATTTAATCGCCTGTATTCTTTTTTGCCCTCTTCATTTCTAGCATTCTTGTATTTTCGTTGTTCGTCAATCAGGTCTAGTATCTCCTGAGTTATCCACTGATTCTTAGTTGATCTTTTCTTCCTTACTAACATTTCTTCAGCAGCCTCACTGACTTCATTTTTCATGACTATCCACTCTTCCTCTATTGCGTTTCCTTCAGCCTTTTCATTTAGTCCTTTTGCAACACGCTCCTTAAAACAATCTCTCACACTATTTTCTTTCAACATGTCTAGATCCCATCTTTTTGCATTCTTTCCTTTCTTCAATTTCTCCGGCTTCAGATGGCATTTCATGACCAACAAATTGTGGTTAGTCACGTCTGCTCCTGGGAAAGTTTTGCAATCCAACACCTGGTTTCTGAATCTCTGCCTAATCATAATGAAGTCTATTTGATACCTTCCAATGTCTTTAGGTCTCGTCCACGTATACAGCCATTGTTTGTGGTGTTTGAACCAAGTATTGACAAGGACTAAATTATGATCAGTGCAGAATTCAACCAGCCGACTTCCTCTTTCGTTCCTTTGTCCCAATTCGAATTCTCCTACTGTATTACCTTCTCTTCCTTGGCCTACCACTGCATTCCAGTCTCCCATCACAATTAGATTCTCGTCACGTTTTACATATTGTATCAAATCTTATATCTCCTCATATGTTCTTTCGATTTCCACATCATCCGCTGAGCTAGTAGGCATATAGACCTTTGCTATTGCGATGGGCATTGGTTTGGTGTCTATTTTGACGACAATAATTCTTTCACTATGCTGGTCGTAGTAGCTTACCAGCTGCCCTATTTTCTTATTCATTGTTAAACCAACTCCTGCATTTCCCCTTTGATTTTGTGTTGATAATTCGGTAGTCGCCTGACCAAAAATCCTGTTCTTCCTGCCAACGTACTTCATTTATACAAACTGTATCTAACTTTATGCTACCTATCCCCCTTTTCAGATTCTCTAACCTACCACGATTCAAACTTCGAACATTCCACATTCCAACTCTAATGTCGGTATCCATCTTCCTGATTGCCCCCTCTCGTGTAGTGCCCACCCAGATATCCGAATGGGGTACTATTTTACCTCCGGAATATTCTACCCGGGAGGAAGCCATTCTCAGTACATCGCTCATACAGAGAGAGCTGCATGTCCTCGGGAGTTAGTTACGGCTGTAGTTTTCCGTTGCTTTCAGACATGTAGCAGTACCAACACAGCTAAGCCATGTTGAGTATTGTTACAAGGCTATACCAATCAATCAATCATCCAGACTGCAGTCTATGCAACTTCCGAAAGGCTGCTATCCTGCCCCTTCAAAGAACCATTCATTAGCCTGGTCTCTAGACAGATACCCATCCAGTAAGGTTGCAGCTGCGGCTCAGCTATCTGATTCAATGGGACACTCAAGCCTCCCCACCATGGCAACGTCACATGGTTCGCAGGGTACATATGGAAAACCACTTTTGGGGAAAGACAGGGCAGAAAGATGGCAGAAACCTACCCAACAATTGTATCGAGAGAAAGTAGATAAGGTTCGTGAACAAGTCTGTTGACGAGGATAACATGAGACAGAGTTCAGAATTCAAGAGAGCTTGGAGACCTACATAGGAACAATGCAACTGGAATTGATGACTCCTCAGAATTAGACTGCTGTAGGAGAAACCGGTATAGTGAGATTACGCATTTAGTGTGTTAGATGTATGACACAGAAGTGCCATCCAGTTTTAGGAAATGTTACACCTATTCCCAAGAGCAGGTGCTGACCCATGGGAAAACTACTGCATCATTAATTATCTCAGTCTTGCAAAATTTTAACAGGTATTATTTACAGAAGAATGGAAAGAAAAGTTTAAGTTGAATTAGATCAGTTTGGCTTCAGAAGAAATCTGGTAACACTTCAAGCAATCCTGACTTTTTTTTTTTGCTAGGGGCTTTATGTCGCACCGACACAGATAGGTCTTATGGCGACGATGGGATAGGAAAGGCCTAGGAGTTGGAAGGAAGCGGCCGTGGCCTTAATTAAGGTACAGCCCCAGCATTTGCCTGGTGTGAAAATGGGAAACCACGGAAAACCATTTTCAGGGCTGCTGATAGTGGGATTCGAACCTACTATCTCCCGGATGCAAGCTCACAGCCGCACGCCTCTACGCGCACGGCCAACTCGTCCGGTAATCCTGACTTTACGTCTGATCGTAAGTGGCATTTGTAGATCTAGAAAAGGCATTGGTAATATTGATTAGACCAAGCTATTTGAGATTCTGAAGATGATTGGAATAAGATACGAGAAAGAATTATCTACCATTTGTAAAAAAAAAAAAAAAAACAGTCTGCAGCGATCAGAATCAAGGGCTATAAAAAAGAAGCGGCAACCGAGGAAAGAGATAGGCAAGGCTGTAGTTTGTCCGCTCTCCTTTGCAATGTTCATATAGAACAAGTGGTCAAGTATATCAAATAGGAATTTGGAAAGGGACTCTCAATCCAAGGAGAGGAAATCAAAACTGAGATTTGTCAATGATATCATTTTATCTGAGTCGGCATAAGATCTCGAAATTGAATGGTATGGATAGTCTTGAAGAAGGAATAAAAGATGAAAGTAAATTAATCTAAAACAAAAGTAATGAGGTGCAGTTGAACGAAATGCCCTTAAAGTGGGTAGCCCTGGGTTCATATTAATTAGGCATTTGATATCCTTAGTCTAGCAAGAAGTTTGTATTGGTAAATATTTTTCTAAAAATTAATTTTGTATTACCGTATTTCTCCGAATTCAATAAAAAAATTTCTGAGAATCTCTTGTGAAAAATCAAGGGTCATTTTGCATTCTTGACATAACAGTAATGAAAACCACTGGCAGTCACCACGGTAACCATGCCGCTTTTCACTCGCGCACACACACACACACCGCTCGTACGGTCACACAACTAGTTGACAATCAACGTCCGCCTCTTCATTATACATCGCTAGCTAGGCAGCCGGTTGTGCAGTGCCTCTGTGTAGCGTCGCTGGATCTCGGGAAATAGTGAAGAGAGAATGACATTCAATTAGCCTCTAAAAGGCAACTGGAGGCAGTTACAACTAGTCTACTGTATCTGACGCTTAGTAAAATTATGCTTTATAGACAGCAGTAATATTTTCATGATTAATCGTCGTATTGTAAAGATAGGTGGAACCGGTATGGCTGGCAAATTTTCAACGGGTTCTCTTTGGTATTATGATGCCGAAGTTAATGGTTATTTAACCTGCGGAAATAAAGAATAATTGTGCAGCTGCAAAAAAATTACATCGCTAAAGCCAGTGTTTGGCTTTGGCTTGAAGACGGTCTAAAATTGTGTACTGTACAAGAAAGGCATCCATATGATTTTACAAAGCACTTTTTAAGCCTAATTTAATTTTTCTGAAAGGAAAAGTGGGGGTTGTCTTGGATTTGGAGAAATGTGGTAGGTTGGTGGGGTCCTTGTTTATATTCTCTGTTAGGAATTCAGTTCTTTTATGAATGTAATCTTGTTTGTCCACTAATACTGTTTTGTTGCCATTGTCTGCTTGACATTATACATCTGAATTAGCTTAAATTATTGTTTTTGTCGCCATAAGACCTATCTGTGTCGGTGTGACGTAAAGCCTCTAGCAAAAAAAAAAAAAATTGTTCTTCTTGCTATTATTCCCAAGTTGCTGAAATGTCTAGTCATTGTTTGGAGTCTTTTTCTTTATCCTGCCATAGTTCCCCATTTTTTTCAGTGAAATTGGTCCAATTTGTTTGTACTGCTGAATAAATCTATTTATAGTGCTTACACTGACAACAAATTTGGTGGCTAACTCTTTTTGTGTAATAGAAGTATTTTGAGATGCTATAATTGCACTATACTTCCTGGGAGTCTTATCCATTGAAGAAATAGGTACCGGTATTACTATCACCTCAAAAATTCTCCAGAGCAAATCACTTCAAAATAAATACCCCTTTTATCCAGAACAATCACCACACAAATTAAACACCGAATAACGGTGCAAATAACGTGTAGAGAGCTCGAGAACTAGGGAAAAAAACCAAACCCCATGGCACTACAGCCCTTGAAGGACCTTGGCCTATCAAGCGACCGCTGCTCAGCCTGAAAGCCGTTATTCTTAGCATTCTAGACCCGGTTAGGAACCAAGAATAAGTAATTTGTAGCAAACGCTCATTAACCATTGGGGAAAATAATGAAAAATTACATTGTTCCGATTAATTTTTGCGGGACTGTATTGTCTGTTCCTTGTTTCATTATCTCCTGTACATGACCAATTTGAATTATTTAATAATAATTCTATAATTACTTTTGACGGTTTTTGGAGACGCAGAGGTGCCGGAATTTTGTTCCCCGGGAGTTCTTTTTGTGCCAGTAAATCCAGACATGAGGCAGACTTATTTCAGCACCTTCAGGATCAAACCTGCCAAGTTGGGGTCAGAAGGCCAGTGCTTAAACAGTCTGAGCCACTCAGCCCGGCAACTTGATTCGACACTTTTCTCCTTTCCAATACTTACGAGGACAATAGACTTCATGTTTTCAGGTTTCTGTATTTGTAAGACTCGAATGAAATGCTCTGGCAAATCATTTTAGATTGAATAACTTGGTATGGAGTGAAAATAATTGAATGATAGTGCAAAATTTATTAACATTCAAAACAATCCATACATCTTACCAAAATTAAAAATTTCCATTCATGTTTTCAGTATATTCTAAAAGTAAATTTATAGAGAAACATTGAAATGTGGCATATGTTATAGGTGAAATCATTATTTTGCAATTGCTTGTTTCATAGTAGTTGGAAGGGGGGGGGGGGGATTGACCTTCCATCTCTTCCGTACTTAATTTACTATATTGAATTAGTTGGGTTTTTTTTTTTTTTTTTTTTACAATTGGTTTTAAGTCGCACTGACACAGATAGGTCTTGCAGCGACGATGGGATAGGAAATGGCTAGGAGTGGGAGGGAAGCGGCTGTGGCCTTAAGATACAGTCCCAGCATTTGCCTGGTGTGATAATGGGAAACCACGGAAAACCATCTTCAGGACTGTAGACAGTGGGGGTTCGAACCTATTGTCTCCCGAATACTGGATACTACTGGCCGCACTTAAGCGACTGCAGCTATCGAGCTCAGTAGATTGCTTTACTAGTTTTATAGTGTTAATGGAGAGGTTGATATACAGATTAGTGATGTCCAGTGAGTGAAGTGTGTGATGTTTTGGTATTTTTAGGTATTTTGATTTTATTACATAATTCTATAGAGTTCTTTATAGTTGTATCTGCTTGAAAATGATAGTGTGCCCGCAGGAATTTTTGGATGAACTGAGATATCTTGTAAAATTAATAATAGGTCTTGCAGAGATATTGATTTTACGGATTTTAGACATTGCTTTAGCTATCAGTAATTTTTTTGTTTGTAGTTGTTAATTTCGTTTTTTCTATGTCGTTAAATAGGAGGGTGCTATTCTTGATTATTCATTTTAGCTCTCTTTGTATTTTATTTGTTGGGTCCTTAATTATATTGAAATTGTTCTCTGTAAAGAAAATGTTTGCTTAACATAATCCTCTCTCTCTCTCTGTGATTGATTGTATTGCTTTTATCTGCTTTAGTTACTGTCAGATCATTATTTTTAATATTCTTCTTAAAGTTTTTAATTTTCCGGTTGGTGGAATGGTTCTTCATTTTGTTTCCAATTTGCTAATAGTTTATTTCATATCTCATTTCTTCTAGTTTTTCTAGGGGTAACTTACTGATAGCTAGTTCTGATTCTGCCAGGGTAGTGATTAGGTTTTCATGCTCTGAAGGATTATACATATTACACTTGTGTCCCTTACTCAATAGTTAAAGGTCTTCCCCATTATGGTTGACTTTGCTCAGATTCTTCAACTGGTAAATGGGACTCTAAGTTATATTAGGTGGAATTTTAATATTTTTGTTTGATAAGCCTACAAGATTATTCCATTTATCTAATGTATTGTTTCCTTAGCAGAATGTCGTTTTAATTTATTAGTAATATGTGCTTGAAATGATGTCCATTCAACGGGTTCTGTAATGTAACTGCCATATGATGTCGCACTGATTTTTCAAATCTGAGATGGCGCTTCACCGTATGGCAGCACACAGTTCTTGAAGTCTGAATTGGCGTGACACCATCTGGTGAACCTCTCAAACATTGTAGATTCCTTGTTCTATCTAAATTGCCATGTTATAGATATATTTGTGCATCAGTATGAAGGAATTGAAGACCCAGATAGTGGGTGAAATCAGCATGATGAATCATTACTTACTTAGAGGGATGGCTAATATTCCTGACAACTTGTCTGCTAAGGCCACAGAAATTGTCCAAGAATTTTAAAAGTTTTCATTCAGAATTCCTTTGCAGAATCACAGTCAAGGCCTCCGGTACAGAGGGTTCAAAGTTTGATTTCCAGTTGGGGTCGGGGATTTTAATCCATTGTGGTTAATCCCTCTGACCCTCAGACTGGGTGTTCTTTGTCCTAACATTCTCCTCTTCATAAACACTTGCATCACATCACATTACCGACCACCGCAGCACCACACAATAATGAATACATCCCTGTACATAGTGTTGGTGTCAGGAAGGCCATCTGGCAACAAAACAGGGCTCTGTCCACATGTGCCATACAGATTGCACCAGCAGCTCCACCAGGGTGCAGGAAAAACGGTAGAAGAATATAATTGGAATTTCTGTTGTACATTCCATCGTTTTACAAATGCAACAAAAAATTCAGCGTCACCCGAGTGGCGTCATGCTACCTGTATATTTTATGTCTTGCAAAAAGTGGTGTGATACCATAAGGTGTCGCACATGACCTTGATGTGATGCAATACGGTTTACTTAGTAAATCATGTAAATATCTTCCACGACTATAAACAGCCTACATTTGTACAATTGCTTTGGCACCAGTGGAAGTGTGTGCTGTATTCGGCTTGGCACTGAGCGTGTCAGCTTTCTTATGAACCTAATGCCAATAATTACATATGCAGCTTTTTTTTGTTTTCATTTGTAGGTGGGTAGGAGAAATAGAGGGAGACAGATGTTGGTTACTCTGTTTTTAATAAATTTATAAATAAGTGTAGAAATAAATGAGGCCAAAGAGTTGATTACAAATAGGATGTATGGGTATGTATAGTTAATTGACATGGTTGCCAGCTGAATGTTGAAAGGCATCTTAACAAACATCACGTAGCATACCGTATATTTGTATGAAGTTAAGCCCAATTAAGGAAATATGTAGTTTTCCATGGTTTGCCATTTTTGCACCAGGCAATTGCTAGGGCTGCACCTTAAGACCACAGCCACTTCAATTCCTCTTAGCCCTTTCCTATCTTGTCGTTGCCATAAGACCTATGTGTGTTGGTGTGATGTAAAGCATATTGTAAAAAAAAAAAAAGAATTAAACAGAAAACAATATTCTCTTTAACAAGGGTGTTCGAGCTAAAAAGGGAATTGTTTACTGTAACATTATGTGCCAGAGGTATTGGTGTAAACAAAGCAGTCGCACCTAGACATCCTCGAAAACTGATCTCCATCCCAAGAAATTGATGTGCATTTTGTCAGATTACATGGGTTTGATCTTTCAAGCTGCTGCATAACCAGACAATCACTTCGGTCAAGTACTATAAACAGCTCGACGGTATGAAGGAAACTCTTGCCCTGAAGCAACCTATAATGGCACCAGAATGAAAGTGATCTTCCACGATATTACAGGGCTGCACAAATTTGTAATCACCATGCAGAAGTTATTGCACTTTCCTTGAGATTCTTTGCCTCACTCCTAATACTGTCCATCTACCATCTGTGTTGTCATCTCTTACTCTCTTAAAGTAAAAAAAAAATTCTGTTTGTTGGATGTAAAAATTTACCTTGCCAGGTTTCTCAACAAGGATGTGACCTGGAAGAATTTTGAGACTGTCTAAATCTTCAGGCAGAGTAATAGAGAATAATGGATAAATTTAATGAAAGCGTTTAGTTAAAACCTGTGCTCCTTTAAAGAAGATAGTAAAAAACCAAACCAAACTTGCCAACAATGTAATATTAATCCAGAAATTACACAATAAAGGTTAATAATAATGTTATTTGTTTGACGTCCCACTAACTACTCTTTTACGGTTTTCGAAGACGCCGAGGTGCCGGAATTTAGTTCCGCAGGAGTTCTTTTTACGTGCCAGTAAATCTACCGACACGAGGCTGACGTATTTGAGCACCTGCAAATACCACCGGACTGAGCCAGGATCAAACCTGCCAAGTTGGGGTCAAAAGGCCAGCGCCTTAACCGTCTGAGCCACTCAGCCCGGCCAATAAAGTTTAAAGAATCACTTCATTTACTCACACATTAAAAGGATTACATTGTTACTAGAACACCAGTAAAAGAACACTGAAAAAAATTCCATAAATTATAACATAGAAATTGAGCATACACTAGGCATTACATGCAGGAATGTTGCACTGCCAGTGCCCATAGAGTAATGGAACTACTGGTGCAAGTTGTTTGTGTAGAGTAAATCAGTTCACAGATAGCACTAATATAATTGATCACGTTAAGATACCAAGACGACATTGCTGTTCCATATGAATAACTTAGCTGAAACATCCAGGAACTCGCTAATTCCTGCAGGTCACGATCCTGCTACGCTGATGTAGCAGGGGGAGAGGTGATACTCCCACTTGGCGCGTCCCAGGTGGCGGATAGGGAGGTCCTAACCGGCTTGCCGGCGGACTTGAGGGAAATAAAATACCCGTCGCGGACCAAACACACAACCCCTGTGGGTGGGGGAGGTAGACGAAGAATTCACCCACGGTCTCCTCTGCCTGTCGTAAGAGGAGACTAAAAAGGGAGACCAAGGGATGATCAAATTAGAACCGAAACTACTTGTGATTAGTACCACTACGTTGGGTACCAGATAGGTTTGTGATTAGTAGCAAACGAGGGCTCAACGGCTTTTACAGTACCTGTGATTAGTAGCACTATATGAGAGACACCATGGGATGAAGGAACCCATGGTTCTGGCTTGCCTATGTTTAGTATCCACTATATGAGGAACACCACGGGATAGTAGGAGTTCCTGTGGTTAGTACCCTTATGTGATGAACACCATAGGTTTGCGTTGCCTCTAAATGGCGCTGCAATGTGCGAAATAGCATAGATCTGTAATACATGTGCGAATTTCATTGCCTGTGAGTAGTACCAAAATGTGTGGAATACTGCGAGTCTACGCTACTCTTGATTAGTACTGCAACATGACATGCATGTACATGTGAGGCACTGTGGGTCGGTTCCACTGATAGATTTAAATTCATATCCATTCGTTCATTCTTCGTCCTTGTGCTTTGAATTGTGGTCAGTGGCTGTTTGGGGCTTTTAACATGTCATTTCATTTTGTCTCATTTCATACCATTAGGGGCCGATGACCTTGATGTCAGGCCCCCTTTAAACAAGCATCATCATCAATTCCTGCAGGCCCTAAGATCACTGAATGAAGTTAGTGGGATGGTGGATGTATTCTCCTTGTTGGCTAGTGAAATTTGTAGTCATTTTATAGCCACCTCTGGCTTCCTTCTATACATATTTAATTGATGGTTCTGTTTCCTTTTATCTGTAAGTAATTTCAAATGTGCTATATGTAACATTCCCCCATATGGAGGCTGCCCATGAAGACAAAGCATATTACATTATGTCCTTATGATGTACTGATGACTTCCTCCTGGGTAAACTATTCTGGAGGTAAAATAATCCCCCATTTGGATCTTCGGGTTGACTAGATGAGAGGGCACAATCAAGACGATGCGTAGCGACATTCTAAGAGTCAGAGCGTGGAATGTTAGCAGTTTGAATCGTTGTGGTAGGTTAGAGAATCTGAAAAGGGTAAGCTACTACAACCAGCATGTTGAAAGGATTATTGTTGTGAAGATACACCCAACCAATGCCCGCCACAATAGTGCAGGTCTATATGCCTACTAGTTCAGCAGGTATTTAATAGAATATGCAAGAGGGGACTAGAATCTAATGTGATGGGAGACTGGAATTCAGTGGTAGGTCAAGAAAGAGAAGTTAATACAGTAGGTGAATTCAGAATTGGACAAAGGAATGAAAGAGGAAGTAGGCTGGTTGAATTCTACACTGATAATTTAGTCCTTGCTAATACATGGTTCAAACACCACAAACGATGGCTGTATAGGTGGAAAAGACCTGGAGACACTAGACGGTATCAAATAGGCTTCATCATGATAAAGCAGAGATTCAGAAACCAGGTATTGGATTGCAAAACTTCCCCAGGAGTGGATGTGGTCTCTGACGACAACTTGTTGGTCATGAAATGCCATCTGCAGTTCAAGAAATTGAAAGAAAGGAATGCAAGGAGATGGGATCTAGACATGTTGAAAGAAGTGTGTCAGGGATTATTTCAAGGAACTCGTTACACAAGGACTAAATGGAAAGGCTGAAGGAAACCCGATATAGGAAGAATGGACCCACGAAGAATGAGGTTAGTAGTGTTGCTGAAGAAATGTTGTGAAGAAAGGAAAATAAACTAAGAATTGATGAACGACGAAAATATAAGAATCCAAGAAATTAAGAGGGCAGAAAAGAATACAGGCAATTAAAGAATGAAGTGGATAGTAAGTGCAGGAGAGTTAAGGAAGAATGATTGAAGATTTGCAAGGTTGTTGATGGTTGCATTGTCCTATGAAGGGCAGATGCTGCGTACAGGAATATCAGGGACACTTGTGGAGAAAGGAAAACTAGGTGTATGAACATGGAGAGCTTCGAGAACACTTTTAGGGAAAGACACGGCACAGCAATAGCAGGAACATATCCAACAGTCCTATCAAGATAGGCATAGATGATACTGTTCTGGAACAAGAGGCTGTTGATGCTGATGAAATGGAGAGACCCAATTTTGAGGTCAGAATTCGACAGGTCTTAGAGAAACCTAAATAGGAACAAGGCACCTGGAATTGATAACATTCCCTCTGAATTGCTGACTGCCTCAGGAGAAACCAGCATTGCAAGGTTATTCCATTTAGTGTGTAAGATGACAGAAGTGCCATCCAATTGTTGGCAGAATGTTGTACCTATTCCCAAGAAAGCCATGCTGGAAAGTGTGAAAACTATCACGCCATTAGTTCATTATCTCATGCCTGCAAAATTTTAGCATGTATTATTTACAGAAGGATGGAAAGTATAGTTGAAACTTAGTTAGGAGATAAATTTGGCTTCAGAAGAAATGTAGGAACATGTGAAGCAATTAAGGACAAGCCCACTTACACGATATTCGTAGATCTAGCGAAAGCATCGATAATGTTGATTGGATAAAGCTATTTGAGATTCTGAAGGTGATCGGGATTAGATACGGAGACCGAAGATTTATCTATAATTTATATAAAAATGTCTGCAGTGATAAGAATCGAGGGCTTTGAAAAGGCAGCAGCAATCCAGAAAGTGAGGCAAGGCTGCAGTTTGTCACAGCTCCTTTCCAGTATTTATATAGAACAGGCAGTAAAGGAAATCAAAGAGGAATTGAGAGGGAATCACAATCCAAGGAGAGCAATCAAAACCTTGAGATTTGCCAATATTATTTTATCTGAGACTGCAGATTTGGAGAAATTGCTGAATCGTAAGGAGTAAAAAGGTGAAAATTAAGTCCAAAACAAAAGTAATGGAGGGCAGTTGAACTAAGTCAGGTGATGCAGATATCTGATTAGGATATGAAGTCTTAAAGGTAGTAGATGAACATTATTACTTGGGTAGTAAACTAACGATGGTAGGACATAAAATGCAGATTAGCACAAGCAAGGAAGGTGTTTCTTAAGAAAAGAAATTTGCTCACTTCAAACATTGGTATAGGAGCTAGAAAGATGTTTTTGAAGACTTGTTGAGAGTGTGACATTGTATGGAAGTGAAACATGGATAACTAGTTCAGAAGGAAAGTGTGTGTTACAGAAGAATGCTGAATGTGAGATCGATAGATCGAATTACGAATGGAGAGATACTGAATTGAATTTTTGAAGGATGGATGGGCTAAATTTCAGTGAGGGTCTCTTAAAGGATGTTTTGCCTATCCAACACATCAGTTATATTAAATAGCCAGTTTTATTGTTTCAGGGCTAGTTTTGGTCCCTATGTAGGATAATCTCCAGCTATCATACACAAGATAAAAAAACTTAAATAGAATACATACAAAAAACATAACCATTGTTTAAAATTCTTTAAAAATTCACACTTCACTAAAATTTCATTCAGTCATAAATACCGAATACTTGACAAAAATATTAATCTGTGTCCATAACGTGTTTCTTGCAATTGTTCATCATGTTGTGAAAATATTTACTCTAAAATTTACATCTGTAAAACATGTCTGTCTCTTTTAATACTGTTTGTTGGTCGAGTAGTGTTCTTAAAAACCTAAAATCTATTGAAGCTGATGTTAAGAATATATTGTGAAAAAGTTAATGAATGGGTATTTAATGCTTACTAACATAAAATCTATTATAAAGTCCTTTGATTGTTTCTTGGAAAATAAATTCTGTGTTTAGGTTCTGTACACACTCTTATTTGATGTTAAATGTGTTATTATTAAATTAACATTACACAGGGCTATTATTATGGGAGGGTACATCCTTTACTGCTATTGCTTATTTTTTGTATATTGATGGCTGCGTAGAAATTCCTAGATCAGGGAGTGTTGAATGACTATTGTATGAATGCAGGTTAAAGAAAGGTGGATGCTCTCCTTGGCTCGTGTTGACCTGTTGTCAGACCTCCATATCCCCTCCTTCCCACTACCATGCCCAGACATCACCCCTACTCCTTGCTCCACTCTTCCTTTGAATCTACACAGCAATAAGCCTTGCAGAGAGGAGAATAAACAGTTCACATTCAACATCTCTTCTGACAACAGGTCAACACGGGCAGAGGGGTGTAAGTTTTTTTTCTATTGGATTTACGTCTCACTGACACAGATAGGTCTTATGGCGACGATGGGACGGGAAAGGGCTAGGAGTGGGAAGGAAGCAGCCGTGGCCTTAAGGTACCACCCTAGCGTTTGCCTAGTGTGAAAATGGGAAACCACGGAAAACCATCAGGGCTACAGACAGTGGGTTTCTAACCCACTATCTCCCGAATACTGGTGTAAATATGGTCAAATACTAGCCAATTTATTTTAGAATATCACTATTGCACACTTAGCTTCATTTTTTTTCATTGCAGGCATCCACTTTTCTTCAACCTGCATTCATATACAAAAATAAGAATAGCAATAAAGGATGTTCCCTCATAAAATAATAGCCCTTTGTTACGTTAATTTAGTAATAACACATTAACATCAAATGAGTGTGTACAGAGCCTAAATACTTCACCCGCCCCCTACCCCTTGGGTTCCCGGTGATGAATCTACAGGGTCGTTTTCTGGGTTAATAAAATAAAGTGGGCATAATAAATATATAAGAATAACTTAGCGGCATAAAGGGTAGGAGAATACGGGTGTCCTATAACTAAAATCGAATGAAAAACAATATTTTAAAATATTAAAAACAAAGAGTTTATTATCCTCCGGATTGTGGAATCTGATGCACAAAAACCATGTTGAATATGCACGAATAATTACAAATTTTGCAGCTAACATGTTGAAGATTGTTTCAATTTAGTATGGAGACGAGACGAAGTACACCCATGAGAAAACCATTATGATCTCTCATATACGGAACGAGCAAATAAAATCGCTCAAACTATCCCCATTAATACTGGAGTATATTTACATAACTTCAACACAAGTCTGAGTGAAGCCTAACCTAGATCTAACTTGTACAAAAAAATAATAATAAACTCGTTTAAAATAACACGTACTAAACACTGATCTCCACGGTGCAAGGTTCGAACAAGTGATCACTGGACTACGCAGATGGGCACTGAAAACCCTAACTATCATATTCAGTCAAAAATGGCTGCATTACACTACCTCATTGAGTCTATCTCTGATCAAAGTACTATAACAAAAGGGTAACCTTCTTAATGAGTCGCATAAACACACAAATTGCATGTCTTGGAAACGGGGCCCAAATCTCAACAAACCTGGCTATGTTTCACCTCGCACAAAAAATTCTCTTTCACTCTCGCTTTTGCAGGGGTCCCTCTTGTGGGCATGCCCCTGTCACACAAATATATAGCTGCTCAAGTCAGGTAGCAGACACACATCTTTAAATCTCTCCATTAGCAACTCTGACTCATATACTTCGTTCACAAATATACCTTTAATCTGCCTTCACGGCTTTCATATTATCGTTGCTTATAAACTCATACTTAGCCTGTTAATATACTAGTTCACAGAGGCATTTTATCTCTTATTCCATTTCCAACTCAGTCCCGGCTTCCAATCTCTGCTGTATCCCTATGTTACATTTCTCCCTGTGCATTGACACAAAAATTCACTACCAAATAATTGGCAATTAAAGTAATAAATGTTATGTCCTAAATATTGGACATCTTCAGCTACTTGTTGTTTAAAGATCTTCTATAATTGAAAGAGGGGAAATTTGATGCCCTCTGTGTTAGATATCGTGCAAAATGACCCTTTAAGTTAATGTTACTAAATTGAATCTACAATAGTGTTCTTTGATGGATTACAATATCCAGGTAATCATTAAAAAATGTTGACATTAGGTACTTCAGTCTGGGGGGGAAACAATATTGTCTTCTGTGGTAAATATTACAGTGAAGTCTTCATAAAGAACTTCTCAAATACACTGATATGAGACAGTCCCTTGATGAATTTGATTCTTGTCTGGAAAAAGACCAGGGACATTGATGTTTTAGTCAAATCCCTGCCTTTGTATATTCACATTACCTCAGTCTATTCAATTTTGCATTCTCAATGAAATTTATATAATGAATTGTGTGAACAACGATCCAATTCATGAAGGAATGGTGTCATGTAGTGTTTTTGTAGAGTTCTTTATTAAGACTTCTCTATAATATTTAGCACACAAGACTTTGGTTATTGTTTCCCCCACATTTGCCGTATAATCCCGAATATCACCCGCCACCAAATAAGACCCGCACCCTAAATTTGAGACGGCAAAATACGGAAAAGAATTTTAAAAAATCAAAGAACTTGCATACCTATTTAATTTTCTTCAAATATACCACAAATATAAATTCATATAGCTTACAATTAATAAAATCATCACAAAAATCATAAATAAAATCGGTCCAATACTCAGATCATTCACAATTCAGTCGTCATCTGAAGTTTCACCATAGGAACTTTCGTCGCTAGCATCTTTCCACAAATAGTCGTCCTCACTACCGTCCACTGAATTTGAAATTCCACATTTCTTAAAGCTTTTGGACACTAGATAGGTCGCGGTCTTGATCCAGCTGCATATTAGTCCCACTTCAGGCCTCTTCACTCGTCCGGTTGGTGGTAATGCGTGATCACCATCAGACATCCAATCGTTGTACAACTGTTTCATTGCAGTTTTGAAAGGCTGGTTCATGCACACATAAAAACGGCTGTAGAATAGAAGTGAGTCCTCCGGAAATTATCGTAAGATCGGTTTTTCCTTTCCTCATATCTTTTACGGCGTTAGTTGTATGTCCTCGGTAACTGTCCAACACAAACATGTTTAGTTTTTGTAACAAAGTTCCCGGGCGACGTTGCCAAACGCACTTCACCCAATCCTCAACTAACGCACTGTCCATCCAGCTGGACTCCTGTGTTCTAACACCAGACGGCAAGTTTCCTTTCAGAAGTGTTTTCCTTTTCAGAACCACATATGGAGGGAGTTTGGTTCCATCCGCTAATACGCACAACATTACCGTGCATCGTTGCTTTTCATTACCACCTGTTCTGATGGTTACACTTTTAGAACCCTTCGTATCCACTGTATTTTCCAACGGCATTTCAAAATAGACAGGTGTCTTGTCAGCATTCCCAATTTGCAACAGCAAATAAGAATTTTGCTTCCTCAAATGAATAACGTGACGCTGAAAGTCTGTTAATTTTTCTTCATGTGCCCCAGGGAGACGTTGTGAAATAGACGTCTCTGAATGCACAATCCCTTTCTCCGGTAAAAGTTTCGGATCTATCCACGGCTTGCAGTAAAAGCCTGAATTTAGAGTTCTTTTGAGATCTCTAGTGCTTTCAATTGACAAATTTCACTAGAAACACCATATCCTAACTCACGTTTTTCTATCACAAATTTGTGGAGTTGTTCAATTTCTGGAAACACTGCACTCTGCCCGCAGAATGCTCTGCGATCGCCTTTATTTTTTAAAGTTTTTCCTTCTTCCACCAATCACGAATACACGATTCATCAATATCGTACCTTCTGCCAATGGCACGATTTCCGTATATTTAGGCTTTGCTTACAACTTTGTTTCTCACGCACAGTAAATGACCGCAGACGCCGTTTTGTCGTTCCTGCAACAAACTGATTCATATTTTGTTGCTGCCAAACGAATGACATAGGTGAACAAAAAGAACCTTGGACGAACATACTTTCTACAAACTACCAACCTAACGGTTCATCCAATGATGAAGAGATCCAATTGTTGCTTTGTGCAGTTTGTAAATTGTTAGATAATTTAAATGTATTCATGTAACAAATTTTTTTTAAATTGAATTTTCACATTTTTGTCATGTTTGTACATATCACCTAGAGTAAGGCCCCTTTTTATTTGTAAAAATAGGAAGATTCTTAAATAAGGTCATATTTGTATATATTGGTTCCAAATGTTTAACATAGAGAAGACCTGGGTCTTGACCTTAAGATTGACAATAGACTGAAGATGCCCAGAAACAGAGTGAAACATGTACCTATGTAGTGTATACAAATCACTTAGAATTTAATCACCACAAACGGTGAATTGTATTGAATAGATGGCTACAATAAATGTTATTCTCATAGAATCTTAATTATTATCTTTAATATGGAACAAACATGAGATTAGTTACTTGTAATAACTCTGGGAAATAATCTTTGCAGTCAATATAGACCCTTACTTCAGAGCTATAGCACAACTCAGAATGATAATAACAGGACACCAAAAGAGGGCTAACACAGATTCGAGAAGTGGGAATTTGCAGAATATGCAAATATGTTACCAGAAGTGCCAACAGATATGCCTTTTGAGAAATGTCTACAACTGTAGACTTACAGTTTGAACAGATATCATCTTAAATTAGAAGTTTATAATAAAATTGTTGCAGGTTTCCTGAAAGGGTGGAAGCTTAGACCATTCAAAAAGACTCAGATTTCATGGTACGAAGGACTGATATTATTTAGAATAGTGTGTAGAGTGTGCAGTTTTAGGTAAGTTAGGTGCAAGTAGTTCACTGGTTCCTTAATGTACATTAAGAGAGGAGTGCATTGAATTCTAATGAAGAGAACTTTGATGGGTAAGGGGATGAAGTGAAGACTTGAAAAGCTGTTGGAATTTTTATAATTTAAGCAAAATGCTATTTTTAAATTAGCCTCACTGCAAATGGTGAATCCTCATATGCTACGTTTTGGCACCTATAACTTAGAGAAATAGGACTACGTATTTTCCTTACTCGCTGCATATCAAATTGCCGAAGTCCTGGTGGAAACTTCAAACTTTGTCATGTAAGAATAAGTTTCCTGTGACTTATTACCTTGTATGCCTGCAAATTTCTCCTATAATGAAAAGAAAAATCTTAACTCCCCTTTCTTCTGTAGAGTGGCTTCTGGGTTATTGTAGCATGTTGAATTTTCAATGTTAACAGACTTTTCCGCAGCAAGAGTGGCTGGCATCTTCGAGACAAGTGGTCTCATCACTCTGAAGGTCAGTAAACATTGAAGGTTCAAAGTGGTAAAACAACTTGGAAGCTGGCACTAGTGATTACTTGGCTTTCCTTCAGAATTTACATCTGCCATTTTAATTGTATGTCTATGCAGTGTGAAGGTTGTAACGAGAAAGCTTGATTCTGGAATTGATTTTCTGAGTATGTAATAATTTAGTTAATACAGAATGTTATCATTAAATTTGTAGGTGGTGCATTTGAGGGTGTGGAAGACAAAGTCAGTCCTTTTGGTTATAAACGTGGTGAAGGAATTGATGCTGGCCATGGTGAACCTGAGTGGATTGTCAATAAGGAGCGTTGTAAATATGACGTGATGTTTGAAGCCCTTGGACCTGTGGATGGCAAAGTTACTGGTGCAGGTAAGTCTTGTTGTGTTTTACTTTTAAACTGCCTTATTTTCCAAAGATTGCACATATATTTTCTTGATTCCTTGAATATCCTAGGTGAAAGTAACTTCAGAAAAGGGACTTCAATGACCTCTAAAATCTTACAATCTTACAAACTTGTAAAGAGCACTATTCTGAAGCTTAATGTGTTACAGCAATTTTGTAAGAACTCTTCCTAGAAGCTTTGCTAATTGCAGCTGGAGAGAGGAATGCTTTGTCAGGATGCAAACTGAAAGTACATACTGTAATTAAAATGGGCAATAAAAATGATCACCAAGTTATTACCCAACAGTATCTACCACCCATTCATTGTTCACTGATAAGTATGAGGACTGTTTATTAGTGGCAACACTGTTGTACATACTCCAGGAAATGGAGTGTTTCTCAGTGTACACATTGGGATGATACCCAACCTACCTCATAGTACATGGACTTGGTCGTCCAGCGTTCTGTGCATGCACAGTGCTTCAGAGAATAGCATTGTCTGCAAGAGACCGATCGAGCAGTTAGTATCCAAGATAGGGACTTTTTTCCTACGCCATATAATGATGGATAAGATGGGGCCCAGTTGTACAAACCCAAACCGAAATCAATCATATGTTCCCACGAAAGTAAAGTGCGATGGAACCCCAGCAGTGGGAAGGTGTTGGTGATTTTGATGTACAACTGTGATAGAATTATCTAGTCGTAACGCATACCATATATCCCAAGGACAGACGGTGAATGTACTATATTACTGATCATTTTTGGAGTGGCAATGACTTGTGAAGGAACTGCTTCATACCATCCGCTTCTGAATTGTTCCGAAGATAGTGTTCGAACCCTACTGTTGGTAGCCCTGAAGATGCCTCTGTGATTTCCCATTTTCACACTGGGCAAATGCTGAGGCTGTACTTTCATAAAGGCTACGGTTGCTTCCTTCACACTCCTAGCCCTTTCCTATCGCATCATTGCCATAGTACTTCATATCGGTGCAATGCAGAGCAAATGTATAAAAAGGAAAAAAAAATCCTGAGCTAATCATGATTGAGGACACTGGTTAGTGTGACATAATTCTGTAGCAATGGTGACATAAGTCCCTTTTTGTGTGGGAGAAATGATTTTGTCTGAAGATAAATGGTATTAGGGTTCAGTAGCAGTGTTTGGTGTAAGTGTGTAAAACATTTAAAGATGCTAATCCAGAGTTGAAAATAGGACTATCAAAGTTCTATGAATTGCAATTGAAGAACTGTATCCTAACATGTACAAGTGGTATCCAGAGTGTGTGCATTTGCAGTATATAACAGAATGTTAAGCTGTGTTGGAAGCTTATAGATTAAATAAGTTAAAGACTTCCTCAAATCATTTGTAATCCACCTCATCCAAGGTGTTAACTACTCATGATGTGAGAGCTGTCGTGATAAATCTACTTTAGTGAAACATATAGCTGAAATATTTGATACAAATTGAATTGATGAGAACTTACAAAATATAGACATCTACGGACAGAATACTTCACAAGAATTTTTTGAAATCGTTGAGGAATCGTCTCGTGTCGCCATGGGCGCCCGCAGGATCTTTTCGGGGGGGGGGCATTAACAATTTTCTTGGTTATAAAAACCAATATAATGTCGGCAACAATAAATTATTTACAGAAATTTCTGGTTATAACAGATGCTAGATGACTGTCAGTAAGTTCAGTTTATGAAATAATCTGGTGTGATATTAAACAATTGAACATCAACCTTTTTAGAATTCCAGGGAGGGGCAGTTGCCCCACCCCCACCCTTGCGAGTGCCGATGCGTGTCAATTTCGTGCATAGCAGCCCAGCAGTCTCATTTTTTAACAGAATTGAAAAATTAACTTATTGACAGTGAACATATCTTGTGCTTTTGCAGAAAACTATGCACCAGTTCTGGATGAGGTGCATTGGAACAATGCACAAGCCACGGTCCACCCTTTTATAACTTATTACAGAAATTATGAAACCTGCACGATAGATGCCATTTCCCTTGTTATAGCATGAGAATGTCCTTGGTATGATACTGTCAGTATGTATCTGTTCCATGGCCATTTAATAACGTTCATCTTATTTCAGGATAACTCCTAATAATACTTATTACTTTTCTCATAAGTCTGCAGCACAGTATAAAAACAATTTTCTTTTTTTTTAACCTTGTTTCCATCAAATGTTTCATTGTATCAGCAGAATGGCATTTGACACCTCACACTGCAAAGGACCCCGTGATGGTCTAGCAGGTACTGTTGAGAGACTTGCTGCCAGTGCCAGTTTGCAGTGAACATACAACTCTCAGCTTATAAAGCCTGAACAATTATTTGAGTGGTATTCAGAAAAAATTCCAATATGTAACTTCTGTTGTATAACTAAAATTGAATATGTTGAGAAATACGTTTGTAAGCATTTTGGAAAAAATGTGAAAACCGTATAATCCTAAGTACCACCTGCACCATATATTTTAAGGGACAAAATGTTTTAAAAAATGTTTCAAATTTATTTACAATATTTGCTACAGAACAGGAATGTCATTTCACTACATATATTTCACGAATTGAAAATGGTTTGACAGTTTTTAAGTGTCCTTTAATTTATACCCGATAAATTATCGTAATCGTCTTCGCTACCATCCATAGCATTAGAAATACTCCACTTCCAGAAACTTTCCTGGACGAGGTCACCAGAGATACAATCCCATGCCATCTTTACCCATGAACAAAGCAGTTGAACTTCCAGACGCTTAATACGACCAGTTGGTATGGGTGCATGATTATCATCCGCTACCCACACGGTATACAGCTGTTACAAAGCTGCTTTGAACGATGGTTTACACAGGCGTCCAACGGTTGTAACATAGACATCAGTCCGCCCGGAGTGATTGCTAGATCGGTTTTTGAGTCCTTGGTTTACTTCTTCACAGCTTCTGTTGTGACCGCGGTATCCAATTCCTGCCTTTCTGTTATGTATTTGTACAGAATCCTTTCATTTTCAGGAAACTGTGCACTCTGGCTGTGGAAAGCTGTACGATCACCACTACTGTTTAAAATAAAATCTATCTTCTTTCTCCAATCTCGAATACAAGATTCATCTATAGAGCCCGGATTTCCATGCACTATCAAATCTCAAAATATGCGTGCATTCATGCACTATCATATGGCAAAACATGCACAATAAACTAGAAGTTATCTTTGATCATGCATTGAGCCATGGCTAATGCTGACCTGAATACAATTATTATTATTATTATTATTATTATTATTATTATTATTATTATTAACAAATGCATTGCAATTGGGAAATAATCACGAAAAAGTTAAAACAGAAGTACAAAAAAAAAAGAGTACAACAAGCGATTCCATGGAAAGAAAATATTACAAGAAATACTACTGGTTTAACATTCTAAATCCAGAATCATATGCAAATTCACAAATTTTCAGTGCTTAACACTATGGCTTACAATATGTACCTTAAGTATTTCAAAATTTTACACTATGACTTACAGTAAGTAGATAGTGGTCCAGGTACTATTATCTTAGCATGGTAAATACAGCACATTCATATACAAATTCACACACAGCTTAAATAATTCAAATACCTTAATACTACAATTTACATGGGATAAGTGCTGCATTAAAATAACACCATCACATAGAAATTTACACACAATTTACAGAATGGTGGGGTCTGTTCTTGAAGAATCTTACATTTTTGGAAAAGGCTCTAAGACACCTGTAGGTAATGCATTCCAATTATCAATTCCCCGATTTACAAATGAATATTTACCATAGCTCTACCTTTTACTTTATGCGGATGATCTGTCCTACTTATGTAACACAGTTTTTGTAGTCAACTGTTCAACTCTCCCCAAACTGGCTTATTCGTGTGGGCATTATCAAAAAAAGGCACATAACAGTGTTAAGTTTCCTTCTAGTCCCCAATGTCTCCCGTCCAAGTTTTTCTATCATACTTGTCACACTACTTCTAGGATTGAAATTGTTTGGCCTGAATCTTGCTGCCTTTGCTGTACCATCACAAGTTCCTCCATCAGATGATACAGATGTTGATTCCCATAGGGAATCTGAAATATTTGTTCCAGATGAGTAAATTTATAATACCAATATAAATGGTCTGTTATTGGACATTATAAATTTTCCAGCTAACTCATTCCTGGTTGCCAGCGTTTAGCCCCCGTGTGCTAGGGTGGACTCGTCAGTTGGTACCTAGCACACCTACCAAGACGCATGGCTAGTGCACACCGTGGAGGCCACTGCGTAAGCTAATTGTAGCCACCGGCAGTGAGAGACTGTCTCCATGCGTCTTGGTAGGTGTGCTAGGTACCAACTGATGAGCCCATGCTAGCACACGGGGGCAAAACGCTGGCAACCACGAATGAGTTCGCTGGAAAATTTATAATGTCCAACAATGGACCATTTATATTGGTATTATAAATTTACTCATTCGGAACAAATATTTTTGATTCCCTATGGGAATCAACATCTGTATCATACTCGGCGTTGCCGTCGTTGATTGATCGTTTCCGAGCCAAAGTTCCACCCGATTTTAACATTGTGAGGTCCTGAGGATATAAACGACCCAATCAGCAAATTGGTTTGGTGTAATTTGTTTCACACATGAAAAAGGCACATGTAAATTGTATTTCACCGTGCGATTAGCCAAGGCTTGCGCGTCGCATTTACCTAAGTAACCTTTACCCAGAAATTCGGAATTGCCTGATATTAGCACAGGTGTATGAAGCAAATCCTGTTTTGTTGAATACTTTTTGGAAATCTGAATGTGAGCACCAGCAAGAACAGATTTCATATCCTCACAAGTAGATTCCACCAAAAATGGTTCTTCGATTACAATGACAGATTTATTAAGAAAATTTTCAAATGCAAACTCTGACAGTGAACCTACATTAGAGGCATACCCAGTCACGAAGTGTGCGGTAATGCTCTGCACTACAAAACTCTTTGCTGTGTTACTTGGTTCATAGAGAAAGAGCGAGTTAATCTTGAGTTGTTCCTCATCAAGAATTTTCTTAAGGTTGCAGACAAAATCAATAGGAACAATATTATTTCTATAAAAGAATTCAGATGTTGTTTCTCTACTAAAGCTGGTGCCATCAGCTGCACAGTTTAACAGATGTTGAAATCTATTTTTCCTTTCAGAACAGTTTTTCTTTAATATAACAGGAAATTTTACTTTGAATTTCCCTAGCAAACCCCTGGGAATTATGTCCAGTTAGGAGTGTCCATTTGTCCGGTGTGTATAAATCGTATAATAAACTGTGCGAGATAGCCTTGTACTTCCTAATTAGTGACTCAAGAATATTGTTTGAACCTTTTTGATGGCGAAGTACTCCCAGCTCGCTGTGACGGTCCAGGGTGATAGTTGTCCAGGGGTGTTTCAGGTGATGTAATTCTCCTCTTCCGGGTCAGCTCCAGGAACCGCCGAGAGTCTTTCTTTTGAAGATCGATCGATTATGGCACCACTCTGACGAACTCAGCCCATTCCCCAAATTTATGGTAAATAGACTCAAACTTTGTAGAGTACGGAAGGTGCAAAAATATGGTATCGTCTCCCTGCAGGTCGAACTTGCAGTTTGGTTGATGAAAAATACCTCGCAGAAGAATGGAGAGGTCAATCGACAGCTTTGCTAAGTCGGCACTTTGAACGAGCCAGATCGAAGGTGTTGTTAATGCAGACATAATGAAGCTGAGGAGAGTCTGATGTCCTTATATACCTATGCAGGGTATTTATACTCCTTAAATTATGTAAGAAAGCTTTCCAGAAGCGTCCTTTTAACTCTGCCCATTTTCCCCTACCTTATAGTAAAACTGAAATCTATCTGTGAGCAAGGCTAACATTAGCGCAGCCCGTCGGCAGCTGGGCTGACGTCAGCAGTGCCCCCAGTAGCGAGCCCGGCCCCCGTCGCAAATGGTGCCGATTTAAAAAAAAATATATATATATATATATATATATATACACTAGCAATTGCCCGCGGCTTCACTCGCGTGGATTTCATAGTTTGATTAATGTAATCATTCCTCGGCATTGTACTAAGACATTATCTGAAAATTCGTAAAGTATAAAAACTCGCCCAAAAAGTTAATTTCATTTACCCCAGGAAGTCACTGTAAACTATCTTTTTGGTATTACCTTTTGGGGCTAAGACGACCATGCGACAGAACTGTACATGTGACAAACAGTATTCTCTCAAGTCAAAAAAATGAATACATGTTTCTTTATTTTTAAAGGAGATTTAAAATAAGATTGTTCACGTCTGTAACATCTTCAGTGTTTAAGATAATTATCCTTATACAAATAATTCAACTATTTTTCACTTCTTTTCAGCCCCCCACCATGTGCCTTCGCCGAAAACAAAATGGTACATGTTCCTGTATTTTTTAAAGGACATTCCAAATACCAATTTTCTTGTCTCTAACATGTTAAGTTTTTGACATATAATGTAGATATACCAGTACTCATTTTAAAAATTCACCTGCTCTTCCAATCCTTTCCAGCCCCTTAACTGGATTTTGCGAAAACAAAAAATACGTGTTTCATTACTTTTAAGGAGATTCCAAATACCCGTTTTCATGTCTGTACATCTATTATAACACCTGTTTTTGAGATAAATGTACTCATAAAAATAATTCTACTTCTTCACTTCTTTCCACTCCTCTCCCGCCTTAAGCGGACGTTACAAAAACAAGAAATACGTGTTTCTTTATATTGAAAGGAAATTCGAAATACCAACTTTCCCGTCTGCAAAAGCTTCAGTTTATAAGATAAATTATCCTCATAAACATATTTCAACTCCTTATTTATTTTCAACCCAACACCCCTTACGTCGATTTTCCAATAAAACAAATGCGTGTTTCTTTATTTTTAAAGAAGATTCCAAATACTAATTTTCACGTCTGTAACATCTTTAGTTTTTGAGATATAAGTATCCTCATACAAAGAATTAAACTAATTTTTTAATTAATTCACCCCCTTTAAGTGGATTTTCCAATGACAAATGACATATATATCTGTATATATAAAGTAACTTGTCCTGACTGACTGACTGACTGACTGACTGATTCATCATCGCCGAACCAAAACTACTGGACATAAAGAAATGACATTTTAGGGAAGCATTCATATTAACATGTAAGTGCTCGCTAAGAGAGGATTTTTGGATATTCCATCGCTAAGGGGGTGAAAAGGGGGGTGAAATTTTAAAATGAGTGTATCTATATCTCAAAAGTTTAAAAGTTTACAGATCTAAAAATTGGTATTTAGAATCTTCCTTAAAAATAAGGAAACGCATATTTTTTTGTTTTCGGAAAATCAATAGGAGGGGTTAGAAAAGGGTGAAAAAGGGGTTGAATATCTTTAATGAGGATACTTATATCTCAGAAACTGAAGACCTTACAGACCTGAAAATTGGTATCTGGGATCTCCTTTAAAAATAAAGAAACACGTATTTTGTTTTTGGAAAATCCAATTAATGGGGTTAAACAGGAGTGACAAATTGGGGTGAATTTTTAGAAAGACTATATCTACAGTATATCTCATAAACGTAAAATATTACAGGCGTAAAAATTGGTATTTGGAATCTCCTGTAAAAGTAAAGGACCATAGGTGATTTATTTTTGCAAAATTCACTTAAGGGGAACTAAAAATGGGGGTGAAATTTTAAAATGAGAATTTCTACAGTATATCTCAAAAACTTAACATGTTACAGAAGTGAAAAATGGTATTTTTATCTCCATTAAAAATAAAGAAATGTTATTTTTTTTTTCGGTAAAACCACTTGGGTGGGTGGGGGTAAAAGTGACTGAAATTGGGGTTGACTTCTTTTAATTAGGATGCTGATTTCTCAAAAACTGAAGATGTTACAGATTTGGTATTTGGAATCTGCTTCAAAAGAAAAGAAACGTATTCTTGGAAAATCGAATGAAGGTTGGAGGGGGGGGGGGGGGCAGGAGGTGAAATAATTGAAACATTCATTGAATTAATTGTATGAGGATACTTACATCTAATAAAAACTAAATTTGCTACAGGCGTGAACATTGGCATTTGGATCTCCTTTAAAAACAAAGAAGAAAGGGTTTCGAGGTAGGGGGGCGGGGGCGGAAATTATCTTTGGGGGGGGACGGGAGTGAAAAGGAGTTGAATTCCTTTTTATGAGGTCACATATCTCAAAAAATTGAAGATGCTAGAGTCGTGATAATTGGTATTTAGTAGATCCTTTACTATTAAAGAAACAAGAATTTTTTGCCGAAAAATTCACTTTGGGGGTGGGGGATTGTGAAAAGAAGTGAAAAAAGGGAATTATTTTTATGGGGTACTTACATCTCAGAACTGAAGGTAACAGACGTGAACATTGATATTTGGAATCTCCTTTAAACATAAAGAAACACTCCTTAATTTTTGGGAGGGGGGAGGTAAATCAACTTAACGGCGGTGGGGTGAAAAAGGAGTTGAGACCAATTGATTTTACTGTTCATAATGTACTTAATATGAGCCTCTGTGGCTTAGGCAGCAGCACGCCGGCCTCTCGCCGCTGGGTTCCGTGGTTCAAATCCCGGTCTCTCCATGTGAGATTTGTGCTGGACAAAGCGGAGACGGAACAGGTTTTTCTCCGGGTACACCGGTTTTCCCTGTCATCATTCATTCCAGCAACACACTCCAATATCATTTCATTTCATTTGTCATTCATTAATCATTGCCCCAGAGGAGTGCGACAGGCTTTGGCAGCCGACACAATTCCTATCCTCGCCGCTAGATAGGGGCTTCATTCATTCCATTTCTGACGCGGTCGAATGATTGGAAACAGGCTGTGGATTCTCAATGTACTTATTCTGATCATAAACTGAACATTTTTAATCTTCTCTGGGTTCGTTTTCAAGAGCCATCTTTTGCTTTGGAGAACGTTCCTAGATTACAGTAGATTCTCCTGACATATAAATAAAAATTTAAACACATTTGAAATAATATATAGGAATGATATTGACGGAGCAATTGTTCACCTCTATAATAAGGTCAATAACGCACGGAAGTGTATCATTCGTATCGCCAGAAATCCCGCGCATTGCATACACGCGACAATGGTGCTGGTCACACAGTCAGCAATGGAAATGGCAGCAAATGTACTGTAATTTACCGCCAAGTAGCGGTCTTGCATCTTGCTGTGGGGTCCTGAACATTATTATTAATAATAATAATAATAATAATAATAATAACAATAATATTGTTGTGGACCGTCGTCTAAATGCACGGACCACGCTGGAAACTGGTCCTGGCTGGGTAATGACTATGAATACATTCCGGCCGTGGGTTTAGTACCGCCAAGGCACCCAAGATGACACCACGCCGGATCTCCTCAAGGATTTGATCCATATTAAAAATGCTTATAGGAAAAGAGGGCAAAGATTTAGGGACCCAACTGACCGGGTGGAATACTTGGACCTATGTTTAAAGGAGATTCCAAATACCAATGTTCACGTGTGTTAGCTTCAGTTTTGAGATATAAGTATTCCCATAAAAAATTCACTTTTTTTCACTTCTTTCACACTCCACCCCCCCCAATTGAATTTTCCAGCAAAAAATATTTGTTTCTTTAATAGTAAAGGATCTTCTAAATACCGATTATCTTCAGTTTTTGAGATGTGTCCTCATGAAACGAATTCAACTCCTTTTTACACCCGCCCCCAAAGATGCTTCCTGCCCCCCACCACCACCAAAACGTGTAGTTTTATTTTTAGAGAAGACCTAAATACCAATTTTCACGTCTGTAACAACTTTAGTTTTTATTAGGTGTAAGTATCCTCATACAATGAATTCAATTAATTTTTCAATTTTTCACCCCCCCCCCCCCTTCCCTTCCCTTCATTGCATTTTCCTAGAATACCCGTTTCTTTACTTGAACAGGAGATTCCAAATACCAGTTTTTACGTCTGTAACATTTTACATTTCTGATATATATATATATATATATATATATATATATATATATATATACTGTAGATAGTCTTTCTAAAAATTCATCCCAATTTGTCGCTCCAGTTTAACCCCCATTCATTAGATTTTCAAAAAACAAAAAAATAAATGTTCCTGTATTTTTAAAGGATATTCCATGTACTAACTGTCTGGTCTGTAATATCTTCAGTTTCTGAGATATAAGTATCCTCATTAGACATTCAACCCCTTATTCACACTTTTCACCCCTCCTATTGGGATTTACAGAAAACAAAAAAATAAGTGTTTTATTTTAAAGGAGATTCTAAATATCAATTTTTACATCTGCAAATTTTTGAAGTATTGAGATGCACTAATTTTTAAAATACACCCCCAGGTTCACCTCCCCCCCCCCCCATTTGGATTTTTAAAAGCAAAAAATACATGTTTCTTTACTTATAAAGGAGATCCCAAATACAGATTTTCAAGTCTGTAACATCTTCAGTTTCTGAGAGATAAAGATCCTTATTAAAGGCATTCAGCCATTTTTCACCCCTCCTATTGGGATTTTCCAAAACCAAAAACATACGTGTTTCTTGATTTTTAAAGGAGGTTCCGAATTTAAATTATAACTATAACATCTTCAGTTTTTGAGATATAAGTCTCCTCATAAGAGGTGTTTACCACTCTCCCCCCCCCCCCCCTTTTCACTCCCCCGCCCCTTCATGTGATTTTCCGAAAACAAAAACATTCGTGTTTATTTTTTAAGGAGATACCAAATGCCAATGTTTATTACTCTAAACCTTTAAGTTTTTGAGATATAGATATTCTCATTTTAAAAATTAACCTCCCTTTTCACCCCCTTGGCGAAGGAATATCCAAAAATTCTCCCTTAGCGAGCACCTACATGTTAATATGAATGTATCCCCAAAATTTCATTTCTCCTACGTAGTTCCGGCTCGGCAATGATGAGTCAGTCAGGACAAGTTATTTTATATATATACTAGCAAGATACCTGTGCTTCGCTACGGTATTATACTGAAATTTATAATTGAATGCTTATTGTTTTATATAAAATCCGCCGAAATTTACGATCTGACTAGTTTTCTGAGAGAATACGCCAAAATTCGTATTCTAATAGATTACGGCAAGTTTCCTCCCATTTTTCAATCTTTCTTTCCAGCAATCGATTTCGTACTTCCCGGGCTATGTCCAGGTATTCTACCCGGTCAGCTGGGTCCCCAAATCTTTGCCATTTTTTCCTATAAGCATTTTTAACATAGATGAAATACTTCAGGAGATCTGGCGTGGTGTCTTCTTGGGTGCCTTGGCGGTACTCAACCCGCGGTCGGACTGCTTTCTTAGTCATTGCCCGTCCCGGACCCGTTTCCA
The DNA here is from genome assembly GCF_040414725.1 of Anabrus simplex. Taxonomy (NCBI): domain Eukaryota; kingdom Metazoa; phylum Arthropoda; class Insecta; order Orthoptera; family Tettigoniidae; genus Anabrus; species Anabrus simplex. The sequence goes on from NC_090266.1 coordinate 1,050,957,473, forward strand.
GCGCGGTCCGCACATTTGACGACGGTCCAGAACATTATTATTATTATTATTATTATTATTATTATTATAGATGTTCTGGACCCCACAAGAAGATATAAAACCACTACTTGGCAGTAAATTACATCTGCTGCCATTGTCATTGTTGACAATGTGACCGGCACCATTGTTGCGCGTAGTCAAATGTGCGGGATTTCCGGCAGTACGAATGACATACTTCCGTGCATTATTGACCTTATTATAGAGGTGAACAATTTGACGGTCAATCTCATTCCTATCGTTCATTTCAAATGTGTTTAAATTTTTATTTATATGCGAGGAGAGTCTACAGTAATCTAAGAACGTTCTCCGAAGGAAAAGATGGCTGTTGAAAACGAACCCAGGAAAGATTAAAAATGATCAGTTATGATCAGAATAAGTACATCGAAAATCTACAGCCTGTTTCCAGTCGTTCGACAGGGTCAGGAATGGAATGAATAAAGTCCCATCTAGCGGCGACAATAGGAATTGTGCCGGCTGCCGAAGCACTCCTCTGGGGCAATGATCAATGAATGACAAATGAAATGAAATATTGGACAGTGTTGTTGGAATGAATGATGACCGGGAAAACCGGAGTATCCGGAGAAAAACCTGTTCCGCCTCAGTTTTGTCCAACACGAAAGTCACATGGAGTGACCGGGATTTGAACCACGGACCCAGCTGTAAGAGGCTGGCGCGCTGCCGTCTGAGCAACGGAGGCTCCCCATAAGTACATTATGAAGAGTAAAATCAATTGGTCTCGCCTCCTTTTACACCCCACCGCCGTTAAGTTTATTTAACCCCCCCCCCCGAAAAAATTAAATGAAGGCGTGTTTCTTTATGTTTAAAGGAGATTCCAAACGCCATTGTTCACGTATATTACCTTCATTTTGAGATATAAGTATCCCCATTAAAATAATTCACTTTTGTTCGCTTCCTTTCACCCCCCCCCCCCCAAGTGTAATTTCCGGCAAAAAATACTTGTTTCTTTAATAGTAAAGGATCTTCTAAATACCAATTATCACGACTAACTTCTTCAGTTTTTGATTTATGTGTCCTCATGAAAGGAGTTCAATTACTTTTCACTCCTGCCCCCCAAGATGGTTTCCCCCCCAAAGCGTGTTTTTCTTTGTTTTTAAAGGAGAGCCAAATACCAATTTTCACGTCTGTAACAACTTTAGATTTATTAGATATATGTATTCTCATGCAGATCTTCCACAAGTAGTGCGAAACCATTTTAGTGATGCCCACGTTCTTCTTGGCAAACTGAAACCAGCTGACTGGGTGGATGCCGGTACCAAGCATCACATTGGGATGCATGATTTAAATAATGCTGCTGCAACAGATAATCCTCCCCAATTGATTCGCAAATGTATTTCTATATTGAGAGAATGTAGTTAGAATTTTGTGTTTTAGAACGCTACTAATATATCACAATCACCATCTCATTCTTATAATGGTCTCTAACGATCCTGGCCATTATTATACGGTGTATTTCTTCCATATGTATTGCATGGAATTTGTTATAATCGTTATTAATTCAAGTATTGACAGAGAATTTTGAACTTCTGGTGTTCTACCGCTCGTTCATAATCGTGTGTCGCCGTGCTTGGCCACTCTGTTGCTGTGGAGTGCCGTGCGGGTTTGTGACGTCATACGGAATCGAGATGAGTGCTCGCAAGCGATTCTGCGCTGATCCAAGAGCCGCTCACGCACAACACAACGTTATAGTGAACCAAAACATTTAAACTCCAATGTAATTATGCTGACAACAATGAATTTTTATAATTTAAATAAGCAGTTTCACAGTATTTTAATTCGAAACAACCAGTGACTAAACTATGTGTTCAAATAATGCAACTAGCACACATCTAGGTTATGTTAGCCAGGTGGTCTGTAAAAACAGCCGGGCGGTGCGCCCATTAAAAAGGTCCTGGGGAGAACACTGTGTGTGTGTGTGTATATATATATATTGATGTGCTCTGAACTGAACTACCTTTTGTTGTACGCTTTCCTTACTTTCCTTTTAAGGATCCTTTAATATCTTATTGTAGTATTCTGGGTCTGGGTTCTGTTTTAGTAATTTAAGGAGCACATACTGCTCAATAGCCCTATTAACAAAATTTCCCCACATTTTGCTTTGTGATGCCCAGCTGGGAAATATTTGAATATATTTGAATTTAAAGGGGTCAGCTTTACTATACTGGTATACTTCATTTTCTCCTCATCTAGTTCAGTGTTTAAGGGATATCTAATATTTACTTCTGCAGCAGAGTGGTCGCTAATTCAAGGTACTGCCATACAGCTAATGTGTAAGTCATCGGGTCTTACAAGATAAACATCTAAAATGTTGTTTCCTCTAGTGGGAAAGTAGTAGTTCTTTACCACGACCTGACTGTAGCCTCTTTCCATAGCCTTGCCAGAGCAATTTGTCCAGAAGATTTAGGTAACCTGCAGTTATAAAACTTTTTTTTGTATATTGTTGCCTGTACACGTATCATGCAGCCTATCGAGTACTGAGAAGTTGTTACCAGGCGCCCTATACATTCCTATTATTTTAATGAAGTTGGCATTCCATTGATCAGTGATTTGTACACATAGAATTTCGTGATCCTCATCAACCCATTTTAAACAACTACCCATGTTCTTTCGCACACGCATGAATACGTAGTCGCCTCTAGACTCTGTCCCTTCTATATATAATGAAATCACCCTGCATTACTTCGCTACTATTTACATTCCCATTCGGTCATGGCTCTGTACAGATGACATCCACATGATATGATTCATTAAAATTACCAAATTTCTTCCTCCATGATTCGTTGGTTTTCCCAGATAAGACCATCAATCTGCCCTATCACATCAGGAGTAATGGCTCACTGGGCCTGTCCTGGGCATGCATCGTTCTGCAGTGATCTGCGCCCTTCTCAGAATCTCCTGTGCCATTTGTGCACGCTAGTCTTGGACATGTAGTGTTTGCCATACATAGCAGACATGCGACGAGTTTTGCATACTCCAGTCCCCTTAGCCACCAGAAAATGAACCACACCTCTCTGCTTGTCTTTGCTTGCCTTCATTTCTACAGCTGCACGAACACACTAGACTAATCTGCACGCCAAGAAAGACATAACCCAACAACTGCATGCACCTGTGAGTTGTCACTGTGTAGTTCTTACCACAGCGATGGCAATATTGATACATACATATTGCTGCCTTTCATGCAGAATGTTACGGCTGGTGTTCATTTCACTGCCCCTTATATTTACCAGAAATTCCAGTAGGTGTTGAATCATAGCTGAGAAGTGATATTATGGGTGCAGAAAACTTCACAGAACTGGAGTGTTTATTGTAGATAGAATACAATCAAAATTAGGGAGTGTGTTCATGCTGGTGAAAGAAGAATTTTTAGGCTATGAAAAAGTTAAAGATTAGAAACATGAAATTCTGGGTGTAAGGCTAATCTGAAACAGCTGATAGATCTGTTGGGATCCAACTAATCTTCAGGCCAAGGACTCAACATGCACGTTGCATTATGTGCAGGGCCAGTCTATAAGCATTGTTATACGGTCAATGCTGCCACACATGTTGTACCATATATGAATGTCAGACAACAAATGGAGCAAGAATCCTTAAAAGTAAACCACTAATACAGACCAGTAATCACAAGCCCTTCAAATCTGTGGTGGTTGTTGCTAACATGGTCCTCTTTTGTCAAGATATGTATAATGGGACAACTTCAGTTCTGACAGAAAGTAAATTAAGCTGTACTGTTCTCTGCATGCTGGAAGTGGCTTGCACATGATAAATCACAAGGGAGTTTGTGTGTGGGTTATTTATTGGTTTTATTAGGAACAGGTCTTATGACGATGGGCTAGGTCATGGCTAAGACTGGGGGGGGGGGGGGGGAGATCATGGCCTTAATTCTTTAGAGTCCTATGAATCATGAGGGGAGTGCTCATTAACCTAATAGGCAGCCATTTAATTTTTCTATATCTTCAAAATTAATGTAAATGAAGAGCAGTGGGGTAAAATGATCTAAGTGCCAGAGGAATGTTTATAGGGAAAATAGTCAGCAAGGGAACTATTTAAACAATTTTTTATTTCTACCATGTTTACAGTCCTGAAAACCAAAGGCAGAAAGTAGAGAAAAGATATCAAATACAAAATGTTAAACATTATTTTTCTAGAAATGATCAAAGTCCATATGGTCTGTCATCTAAGGATCTAAGTCCAAGATATTGATGTCAAGAATGTGATCCAAATGTTGGCTGTTTACTTAATATTGGACGCTACAATGTCCAGAAAGAACTCGCTCAAAAATTCAAGCATAGCACATAAATCACCTTTTTCAGCAGCAGACAAGGGTACAATCTCCTGTAAAACTGAGTGTTGCTGTCTTCAAATGGTTGATGGTGATTCCTCGTTTAAGTATGTTCTGCCTTGCCCAAGTTGCTAGTCGCTGACAGCTGTCTTGTAAAAAGCCGTATCAGGATACTCTTTAGTGACTCGTAGAAATGAAGCCTTTCTAACTCCCAAGTTTGGAAGTATCGATATACTGTGATGAGGTACTATCAAAGTTAGAAAATGTACCCTTTCCCAAATCAACGACCTTGTATGGTCGTGAAGGTTTCTGTTCTGATAGTTTTCTTTACATCCTCTACATTTGCTAGAATTTTATTTTGGTGAGTGTCCAAACTTCTGGAGAGTTTAGGTTGTATGGAATACCTTATGAGGAAATGAGTGTCCTTGGTTCCTAGTAGGACTGGTGGATTTGTGCGAATTGCAGAAACTATAGTACTCTCCGTGTAAGGACGTACCCTAAGGGTGCAACCTTACCCTTTCTCCCCTGTAATATTAAGGTATCGATTTATAGTTACTTTTCTTGCTGTTGGGTCTTTTTCAGTGTCGGTAACCATACAGTTTAGGGACCCTACTTGCCGATATGACGTCTTACATTTACCGTTAATCTGGCACGTTGGCAACGTTCAATCACTGTTCTAGCGTGAATTGCGTGTTGCCACCGCATTGCCGTTAAAGTCACTAGTGATACATTTGCGAGAATATTTAAAGCATATTTTCTTTTTCTGTGTGATTGTAAATCTATTTGGCTAATACCAGGTAAGTAAAATTGTGGCATGTTCGGATAATGCATTTAATAACATAGTTTGTGTGAAATTATGAAAGTGTTCAAATACGCCAGTCTCATGTCTAGATCTACCGGTACATGAAATACGAGTAACTCTTGCGGGACGACATTTTGGCAGTAGAACTTATAACATTATTATTTTCAAATCCGCGGTGAACTTGAAAGCTGACCTAATTTCCGTTTACGGAGCTTGGCACATTAGTATACCTATATGTTTCCTGATAAGCTTGAAGATATAACCAGCCTGCAGGCTGAAAATATGCTCAATAATCTCTCTCCTTACTGGTTACCGGTACCATATTGAAGAGAGAAGGAAATGTTTGCGCAAAAGAATGGTAAGTCATTGGATGTCTGGAACTTTCGAAAATCGCACTGCAAAGACTTATTAAATAAATTACATCGTTTAACACGCCCCTCTTTTCAAGAATATGGTTAAAGTTCGCCTACTGTATATCAAAATAAAGACAGATATATGTGACATTAATTTGAGTGTGCAAGTGTGTTTATTTCCTTAATTGAGCTCATTGAGCGTGGAAATAGACTTAATTATGAATATCTTGATTTATTTTATCTTAACTTTTATCATTTACTAGGGTAGGGAAACATTCATTATTGGTGTTTACATTGAGGTTAGTTTGTTATGATTCTGTCTGGTGATTTTAATATGTAACCAGGCAGGTTGGCAGCAGTGATCAGCCATTACAAAAAAAGAGAAAAGAAGAGAATCGGGTGGCGATATTTACTTTCTGGGGTATTACCTTACGTGGCGATTACTATAATAATATACTTGCTTAGTAAAGATACATTTGTTATAACTTGTGGGGTATCTGGACTCTTTAGACACTCTCCCCCTCCCCACCTTTGGATACGCCCTTGTCTTCATCTATTATTCCCTTCCAAACATAACTGTAGCATTTCATATACTCCGAATACAAGTGAAATGAATGCACGAATAAATTGTCTGAGTCAAGATGCAATATTCTGGTCTAGAATAAATACGATAATTTTATTGTAATAATGCTGATGTGGTAAGCTACAAAGAAGTAACATTTTATACAAAGAATGCGGCGAAGAAACACGCACACACTATACATATATAGAATGGAAGGAGTATGGGTATAGATATTTTGTTACTTGGTAAAGAAAAATGTCGCAACGTATGCTAGGTAGGGTTTACCTCATCTTACTTCTTTCTCTCGCAAGGCTGGGATACAGAATATAGTAGTATAAAATTACAGTTTTGTGACGCTAATATACGTATGTGCAATTTTTGTTTTGTCCTTTATTAATTACTTAGGCATGATCAATGGCAAACAGTGTCGATATTGCAGCTTCCGGGTGCTCATTTATCAGGTATATAATTTCAAATTTATGATTATCCGCCCTGCCCCCGCCTGATGACTTTCTCACTTGGGGATTGTGTCTATCCATCTTTTTGTCTTGAAATTACGTGTTACACAACAGAAGGGGAGTGCAGGTAGTGAGGGGGCACTGAACCCGTTTACTATCTCAGTCAAACTATTGCCTTCTCCCAAAACTGTATTCCTTTGCTCCTGAAAATAACTTTTGCATGTTACAAAAAATAGGATTGTATATTGGTTTGTAACTTCGTTCTTGACTGCTACATTAAATATATATACTCATACCCTTACACCCTGTATATCAGTACATTAATACCAAGCAGTTTGCCTCTAAGAAAGAGGTAGTCTTAGAGCATATAATGTTTCACAACCTCACCAATATCCATATTGATACCTCTATGTACTGCCATGAGTGCAAGAACCGTCGGCCTTTCCTCACCGGTTTTTCTCATGTATTTAGCCTCTTCAGGGTGGAGAAGCATCAGCCAGAATTGTAAGAAGAGTAGCAATGTTTGGAAAAGAGAGCTTGTCGATTTCTTTTAGAACTTCAATCGCAGTCTTTGATTTTCTGATGAAATTCTGCATTTCAGCTTCCACAAATGCCACTCTGCCTCCAGAGTGTCTGTTTGCACTTTCAAGATCGCTTTCGTAAGATTCAATCGCCTTAACAATGTCGCCAAAATCTTTCTTAACGGCATATGTTGGCAATAGATATTCCAAACCGATTAAAGTTTTAACACGTAGAGCGACTGCTTGGTAGACAGATTCCCTGTGGGTGTGTAACCCTCAAGATTAGTCTCGTTCTATGGTTTGTAACCCTGGAGCCAGTGCTAGTATATGGTAGCCTGTGGTGTGTATATGGGGGATAGTACTTTTATTTGTGTAAAGTTCATCCTAAATACTAGTTCTTATCCGACACCGGAGCGTCGGAAGTTAATCCCGCAGGGGAAATTTTTACGTGCCAGAAGCCAATGACACGGAGCTGTTGCAGTTACAACTCCCTTTTAAGCACCACCGACCCTAGCCTGCATTTGAACCTGCGAACTCGAACTCAAAACGACAGCGACTCAACCAACTGAGCCACATGAAAAGGATTTGTTTGCAATTGTTATAAATAGGTACAGTTATTACTTTTACAAAGGTTTTATGACGAGCATTTATTAAGACTTACATTTTCCAACTGTCCTAAATGCACGAGACCAGATGGAAGAATTAGCTAGAAGCTAAGGAGCCTTGTAGGGATGTGACTTAAAGCAGACGTCATCACGTAGTTGCTCTAGGGAGCGGGTGTTACTTGCTCTACTCTGCACGGCTGTCACGTGACGAGAGCAACACTCAGGCGGGATGCATACCGTGGCCGTACTGTACTTCCCGCTCGGAAATGTTACCTACTTGCTATCTGCTTTACGTCGCACCGACACAGATAGGTCTTATGGCGACGATGTGACAGGAAAGGCCTAGGAGTGGGAAGGAAGCGGCCGTGGCCTTAATTAAGGTAAAACCCCAGCATTTGCCTGGTATGAAAATGGGAAACCACGGAAAACCATCTTCAAGGCTGCTGACAGTGGGGTTAGAACCCACTACCTCCGGGATGCAAGCTCACAGCTGTGCAACCCTAACCGCACGGCCAACTCGCCTGGTTGGGAATGTTACCATGTGAACAACTGCTATAATAATAATAATAATAATAATAATAATAATAATAATAATAATTTGGAGCATGTATAATGCGATGATGTTGCTTGTTTTAAGGGGCCTAACATCGAAGGTCATCGGCCCCCATGTATCATGTGATACGAACAGGACACAGATTAGAGTATAGCGGAACAAGAAAATTATTCATTGACAAAGGATACAGCAGTGTGCAGTATGCCCTGAATAAATACATTTTCATGATTAACTGAAGCTTTGGGACACATACATTTGATATAGATGTTGATTCCCATAGGGAATCTGAAATATTTGTCCTGAATGAGCAAATTTATAATACCAATATAAATGGTCCGTTATTGGACATCATAAATTTTCCAGCTAGCTCATTCTTGGTTGCCAGCGTTTCGCCCTCGTGTGCTAGGGTGGGCTCATCAGTTGGTACCTAGCACACCTACCAATACGCTGGCTAGTGCATACCGTGGAGGCCACTGCGTAGGCTAACTGGAGCCACCGGCAGTGCCAATGCACTAAGAGACTTTGTCTCATCACTAAAAATTGATGCCTGCTTGGCCATCAGATGATATAGATGTTGATTCCCATAGGGAATCTGAAATATTTGTCCTGAATGAGCAAATTTATAATACCAATATAAATGGTCCGTTATTGGACATCATAAATTTTCCAGCTAGCTCATTCTTGGTTGCCAGCGTTTTGCCTTGGTATTACACATACATTTACCGAAAGAAAATACAATTTGTGTGATTTGTGTACATTCTTGTACTCTCATTAACATATATTTCAATAATTGTACGGCATTTATGACTGACAAGAAATTAACACGAACTAAAACATATCGCTGGTGTACTCCTCCTTCATGGGACCTTTTGGACTCTTTTAGATAGTATTGTATCAATGTCTGGCACTATCATTTGCAAACTGGCAACTCGCAAAGCACATTTCAAGTTTTCATAGGGTAGCAGACTTCTGTGTCTAGATTTATAAATCTGCATTAATGAAAACATCTTTTGACATAAAAAAAGTTGATATGAATATACTTAAAATATGTGCATTAAATTTGTGCAATGTAGGAAATCCCTCCCATGGAAAATGAACTAAAAATTCAGTCAAACTGTTTGTGTTTGCAAACTTACCTTTCATTTGAGTATCGCACTGTAAGTCAATCAGCTCTAGCTGCAGTTCTGGTCTAACAGTTTGCACATCCACTGAAAATGGCGTAGCGAACACCTGTAGATCATTTTCTAATGCCTGAATATCGTGAAACCTACTTTCAAATTCATCATATAGTGACATTAAAACCTCTTTATATTCTTCTAATGTTTTACCGGAATAGTTTGGAGCTAGACACAACTCAGCAGTCAGTTGGAAAATGCATTGCCTTTATTCACGAACTGGCTTTCCCCACAGTAGTACTTTTCGCTTAAAATCTTTAACATTGCATCCGGGAGATAGTGGGTTCGAACCCCTCTGTTGGCAGCCCTGAAGGATGGTTTTCCATGGTTTCCCAATTTCACACCAGGCAAATGCTGGGCCTGTACCTTAAGGCCACGGCCGCTTCCTTCCCACTCCTAGGCCTTTCCTATCCCATCATCGTCGCCGTAAGACCTATCTTTGTTGGCGCGACGTAAAGCAAATACCAAAAATAAAAGTAAAAGCTTTAACACGATCAAAGAGGTGAATAAGATCGTTACCTTGTAGGGAGGAATTAAGATCATTAAGGTGGCTGGTGAGATCTACAGTACTAGAAATGCCACATCTATGTTCCATTGTTCAGTTCTCCCAGTGGTTCACTGTGCATTTCCATAAAGAGTTTTTTTCTTTCCTCAGAGCATAGAAGCGATGTAAAACTTTTCCTCTACTTAACCAGTGCACGTTCGTATAATACGGAATATCACCTCGCATGAGTTCACCCGTATCGTGTCTGAATCTAACCCGTCAAGAAAGATGTGCTATACCTTTGCGCCACTGGCCTTCAGTACGCATTAAGTCATGAACTTCCCCTACTTGCTCGCTAAGCTCCTCTTGTTCCTTGAAAGCGGGGAGCAAACTGGCTCCGAAGGCATTCTGCTCTCGGTTGACGATGCCTGGCTTAAGGCATCCTGCATTCAGTTCCCGGCACTGCAGAGTTAAGGAATGGGGTGGGGAAGATACAGCCTTGTTTCTGGGTGCAATAGAGTTGGCCTTGAGTCTCCTGTAATCGAAATATCTATGGCACACTTCACCTTCACGGGGCGTAGACCAAAGTGGTTCCTTTTTGAAAACACAAATTAAATGAATATTCTACTTCCTCACAAAAGAAGAATATTAATTTTACGAACAGTATCAATAATGCAGCCACTTCATGTTTACAGTACAGAACCTATTATTTTAATTTTTTAATATAATTACATCGTAACGATTAAAACCACCAATATTTATTGAAGACCAGTCACCACACTTGGCCGGACCGGCTTTCTTTTCACGTCCCCCTCTCAAGGTAGTCGTATCCACGCTACTGGCCTGGACTCATACCCCACCCACTGAGTACGCCACTGAATCCACTCACAATTTAAGATACAAGGTAAGCCTGAAGAATGGTTGGATACTCAAAATACACCACCATAAATGATGTTGTAATGATTTAAAGGTACTAAAAAAAAAAGTAAGCAAGCTTAGGGCTCGTGGGATTTTAAATCTTATAATCATTAGCGACAGGATTTACGGTTTTAAGTAGACTCCAGATCAACAAAATGTGACTTCCCATTTAAAAAATTTTGCATGCATCGACTGCGATTCACACCTTGGCCATCTTGATGAGAACATAGAACCATTGAAACTAAGCTATCAGGCCCGCCGATTACAAAATAGTGACCCGCACTATTGATGGTGCTATTTGAAGTTCCAATCAGTCCCCGGGCATCTCACAAAACAGACAGGCCTACCTATAGAACTTACGCACACATCTGCGATCATGTCTTGCTAGTGCTGCTGTTAGAATACAATACTTTTTTCATAACTTACCGAGGATGTATGTAATTTTGTCTCCTTTATGACAAACCCGTACATCTCCAAAAATATCCTTAATATGGCACAGAATGAACTAATGTGCAGCTTACAATCCCGTCAGTCTTCCTAACACTGCAAGTTAAATACAGCCCATCACTCAAGCACGGTACAATCCGACAATCGCGACCACGTGACATTGTTTCCAGGAACAGAGTTTATACAAAAGCTGAACGATGTTGTAAGCTTGCAACTGTTTCTGGACATGGCCCCTTTATCTTGGTGGTCACGTTCCGGCCCCCTACAGAGTAATCACTTGCTAATTGCTTTTCTCATCTTTTGACATTTGTCAACACGCAGTTATATTCCCAATTCTGAGACTTCTACAGGGGAATATCCCTGCGCATCACAATGCTAAGTGCTTCCCTTCCATTCAAGCTCCTTCAAGCGGTACACATATGCAGATATGCTGTGCCAGTGATAGGAATAACAGCACCCTATTTTTCAGCTCCTCCCCTGCAAACCATGTGACCTTGCCATGGTGGGGAGGCTTGCGTGTCCCAATGAAGCAGATAGCCGAGCCACAGGTGCAACCATGTCGGATGGGTATCTGTTGAGAGACCAGACTAAGGAATGGTTCATCGAAAGGGTGGTAGCAGCCTTTCGGTAGTTGCAAGGGCGGGAGTCTAGAAGATTGACTGGTAGAAGATTGACTGGTACGGCCTTGTAATAATACTCAACATGGATTAGCTGTGTTGATACTGCTACACGGCTGAAAGCAGCGGGAAATTACAACCGTAACTAACTCCCGAGGACATGCAGCTCTCTCTATATGAATGATATACTGATGATGGCTTCCTCCTGGGTAAAATATTCTGGAGGTAAACTAGTCCCCCGTTCGGATCTCCAGGTGGGGACTACACAAGAGGGGGCAATCATCAAGAAGATGGATACTGACATTCTGCGACTCGGAGCGTGGAATGTTAGAAGTTTGAATCGTTGTGGTAGGTTAGAGAATCTGAAAAGGGAGATGGATAGACTAAAGTTAGATGTAGTTTGAATAAGTACGTTGGCAGGAAGAACAGGATTTTTGGTCAGGCGACTACCAAATTATCAACACAAAATCAGTCAGGGGAAATGCAGGATTTGGTTTAATAATAAGAAAATAGGGCAGCGGGTAAGCTACTACGACCAGCATAGTGAAAGAATTATTGTCGTCAAGATAGACACCAAACCAATGCCCACCACAATAGTGCAGGTCTATATGCCTACTAGTTCAGCGGATGATGAGGAAATCGAAAGAATATATGAAGAGATATAAGATTTAATACAATATGTAAAAGTTGACGAGAATATAATTGTGTTGGGAGACTGGAATGCAGTGGTAGGCCAAGGAAGAGAAGGTATTACAGTAGGAGAATTTGGATTGGGTCAAAGGAACGATAGAGGAAGTCAGCTGGTTGAATTCTGCCACTGATCATAATTTAGTCCTTGCCAATACTTGGTTCAAACACCACAAACGATGGCTGTATACCTGGATGAGACCTGGCGGCACTAGAAGGTATCAAATAGACTTCATTATGATTAGGAGGAGATTCAGAAACCAGGTGTTAAATTGCAAAACTTTCCCAGGAGCAGACGTGGACTCTGACCACAACTTGTTGGTCATGAAATGCCCTCTGAAGTTAAAGAAATTGAAGAAAGGAAAGAATGCAAAAAGATGGGATCTAGACAAGTTGAAAGAAAAGAGTGTGAGGGATTGTTTCAAGGAACATGCTGCACAAGGGCTAAATGAAAAGGCTGAAGGAAACACAATAGAGGAAGAGTGGATAGTCATATAAAAATGAAGTCAGTAGGGCTGCAGAAGAAATGTTATGAAGGAAGAAAAGATCAGCAAAGAATCAGTGGATAACTCAGGAGATACTAGACCTGATTGATGAACGACGAAAATACAAGAATGCTAGAAATGAAGAGGGCATAAAAGAATACAGGCGATTAAAGAATGAAGTGGATAGAAAGTGCAAGGTAGCTAAGGAAGAATGGCTGAAGGAGAAGTGCAAGAATGTCAAAGGTTGTATTGTCCTGGGAATAGTAGATGCTGCATACAGGAAAATCAAGGAAACGTTTGGAGAAAGGAAATCTAGGTGTATGAATATTAAGAGCTCAGATGGAAAGCCACCTCTAGGGAAAAAAGACAAAGCAGAAAGGTGCCAGGAGCATATCCAAGAGTTGTATCAAGGTAAAGGTGTAGATAATTTGGTTCTGGAACATGAAGAGGCTGTTGATGCTGATGAAATGGGAGACCAATTTTGAGGTCAGAGTTTGACAGAGCTGTGAGTGACCTAAATAGGAATAAGGCACCTGGAATTGATGACATTCCCTCTGAATTACTGACTGCCTTCGGAGAAACCAGCATGGCAAGGTTATTCCATTTAGTGTGTAAGATTTATGAGACAGGAGAAGTCCCATCCGATTTTCGGCAGAATATTGTTATACCTATTCCCAAGAAAGCCGGCGCTGACAAGTGCGAAATCTACCGCACCATTAGTTTAGTATCTCATGCCTACAAAATGTTAACACGTATTATTTACAGAAGAATGGAAAAACAAGTGGAAGCTGAGTTGGGAGAAGATCAGTTTGGCTTCAGAAGAAATGTAGGAACACGTGAAGCAATCCTGACTTTACGTCTGATCTTAGAGGATCGAATCAAGGAGGACAAGCCCATGTACATCGCATTCGTATATCTAGAAAAAGCATTCGATAATGTGAACCAAGCTATTTAAGATTCTGAAGATGATTGGGATCATATACTGAGAACGAAAAATTATCTACAATCTGTATAAAAGTCGGTCTGTATTGATAAGAATCGAGGGCTTTGAAAAAGAAGCAGCAATTCAGAAAGGGATGAGGCAAGGCTGCAGTTTGTCCCCCCTCCTTTTCAATGTTTACATAGAACAGGCAGTAAAGGAAATCAAAGAGGGATTTGGAAAGGGAATCACACTCCAAGGAGAGGAAATCAAAACCTTGAGATTTGCTGATATTGTTATTTTATCTGAGACTGCAGAAGATCTAGAGAAGCTGCTGAATGGTATGGACGAAGTCTTGGGTAAGGAGTACAATATGAAAATTAATAAGTCCGAAACAAAAGTAATGGAGTGCAGTCGAACAAAGGCAGGTGATGCAGGAAATATTAGATTAGGAAATGTAGTCTTAAAGGAAGTAGACGAATATTGTTAGTGGGTAGTAAAACAACGATGGCAGAAGTAAGGAGGACATAAAATGCAGACTAGCACAAGCAAGGAAGAGCTTTCTTAAGAAAATAAATTTGCTTACTTCAAACATTGATATAATAATTAGAAAGATGTTTTTGAAGACTTTCGTGTGGAGCGTGGCATTGTATGGAAGTGAATCATGGACAATAACTAGCTCAGAAAGAAAGAAAATAGAAACTTTTGAAATGTGGTGTTACAGAAGAATGTTGAAGGTGAGATGGATAGATCGAATCACGAATGAAGAGATACGGAATCGAATTGAGAGGAGATTGATTTGGCTAAACTTGGCAAGAAGAGGTAGAATGATAGCACACATCTAGACATCCAGGATTACTTCACTTGGTTTTTGAAGGAAGTATAGGTGGTAAGAACGGTAGGGGTAGACCAAGGTATGAATATGATAAGCAGATTAGAGCAGATGTAGGATGCAATAGTTGTAGAAATGAAAAGGTTAGCACAGGATAGGGGGGCATGGAGAGCTGCATCAAACCAGTGTATGGACTGATAACTCAAGCAATAACAATTTTTCAGCTGGCTAGTGCAATTGCCACTCCACACACAACTTATTTGTAGGTATTGAGTAGTCCAGTATTAACTCACTAGACTCATTTGATGCGACGTTCACGCGTGCATTGGCCAGGCCTTAAACTCAAATGAGGACACATTCACGCACTGCACCGAGTCATATGTACTAGTATATATTTTGATCACTGTGGAAGGGTTTCCCTTTTGTGAGAGTCTATGAATAGAACAGGAAAGTGGCTTGTCTACAGCTCTCCTGAGTACTTGCAGTTATTTATTGCCTCTGAAAGCACAAACATTTCATCAGGTGTCATCATTGTCCTTGTCATGACTCCAGGCGTAGTAGAAGCAAGTGACAGCAATGCTGTTGCTGTGTTAATAGGGATGTACTGAAACACTGCCAATAGATGTCTCGGGAGTTTTACGCGGTATGTGCTTGTCGATCCTTTGTTCCTGTATATTTTTAATGGAAGATGCCTGATTTTTTGATGAAGTTAGTTTTAATATATTGCAATGGCAGACAAAAAAACAAAACTGTTTTGCCTTACTATTGCGCCATTCCAGTGTTCCAAATCAAGGTAAATCGTACTCGTACAGTAAATTTCCTAAGGAGGATCCTTCCGTAAAAAGTGGTTGCATGCACTTCGTCACTGACTGCTCAATGCATTATGCAGTTGAAGATTTTGTCATTACTGAAACAAGTGAATGAGAATTCATTTTCAGTAAGATAGTGACATTCTGGTTAGTTAATGACCTATTTCAATAATTTTAGCTGGGCTGACTAGCTCAGATGGCAGAGCGCTGGCCTTCTAAGACTAACTTGGCAGGTTTGATCCTGGCTCAGTGAGGTGGTCTTTGAGGGTGCTCAAATACGTCTGCCTTGTGCCGTTAGATTTACTAGCACGTAAAAGAACTCCTGCAGAACAACATCCTGGCACCTCGGCGTCTCCGAAAACCGTAAAAGTATTAAGTAGGACATAAAAATTATTATTATTATTAATAATAATAATAATAATAATATCATCCAGTTAGCTTCTATGGCTTATGCGGCTGCACGCCAGCCTCTCACTGCTGGGTTCCGTGGTTCAAATTCCGGTCACTCAGTGAGAGATTCGTGGTGTAAAATGCGGAGGCGGGACAGGTTTTTCCCGGGTACTCTGGTTTTCGCTGTCATTCATTCTGGCAAAACTCTCCAATTTCATTTCATTGATCAGCCATTAATATTTGCCCCAGAGGAGTGCGACAGGCTTTAGTAGCCGGCACAATTCCTATCCTTGCCGCTAGATGGGGTTCATCGGTAGAATATGGTAATTTCATTTTCATGCATTTAAAGTAACAGTTAGGTTTCATTATCATAAATAAAGAAATGCTCCATACAAGTGTCCTGTAAAACAATCGAGAAGCAGAAAGCGCATACAGTGTATTACCATTACGCTGCCTAACGGACAAGTTTTGCATAATACATCCCTATTGAATTGTTTTGGATTCGGAGGACAATGATAGTGATTATAACGTTGAAGAAGAGATTCGAAGTGAAAGTGAAATCGTACCTAAAGCCCCACGTGCAAAACGTAAACAGTGACTGGGTGTGGATTAGGAAGATATAACCAACCAGTTATTCAGCACTTCACAAGGTCTTCAGTGGTAGAAATATTTACGCTACGGAACAATTATTGGATCTGCATGGAAAAAGATGGTGAAAAGTAGTTTAACACTGAGGATGAAATTAAGGCCTACTTTACCCTCTGCATTCTGATGTCCCAGGTTCGTAAACCTCGCATCCAATTATGTTGGAGCAAAGACAAATGTATCGAGACTCCAATTTTTCGAGATAATGAGTAGTGTGAAATGCCTATACATATACCCAAATGTTTCAAGATTTGCCGTACAAAATCTTCGTTCTAGTATCATTGTTGTAGAGTACAATTATTTTGAATGCTTCACTGAAAAATGTGCGTGAAAATTCTGGTTGCTCTTCCATGTATGATATTTGGGAGCAGTGCACAGTAGTTCTGACTGTGTGGCTTACTCGTGTTGACAATTTAAATCTGATTTTTAAGCAAGCCCATGGGACCATTAAACCTGAAGCGATTGGATTAAGAGCTTGCAGGAGGCAGGAAGCCATCTGATTTTCACCTGTGCCTGACTGGCCTTCATTCCACAAACGCATAATTCCATCTGAAGTGCTTGTCATATGTATGCCAAAGTTATATACAGCATGACAGTTGCAGACTTGTCAGGCTGAGTGGCTTAGACAGTTTAGGCACTGGCCTTCTGACCCCAACTTGGCGTGTTTGATTCTGGCTTAGTCCGGTTGTATTTCAAGGTGCTCAAATATGCCGGCCTCATGTCTGAAGATTTATTGGCACGTAAAAACTTCTGCAGAACTAAATTCTGGCACCTCCGCGTCTCCGAAAACCGTGAAGTAAATAGTGAGATGTAAAGCAAATGAAATTATTCATTATTACAATTGTGGACTATGATACATACTATGTGTGAGTTTTAGAAGTGAAAAATCTTTCTGAAGATCTATATTAATATTGCATGAATCACTTCCCTCTCAAAGTGCTATTTATAACATTGTCTTTCATAACCTCAAACACCCTTTCTACTTTTCACTAGTGCACCCCAAGTTCAGTTTTGGCTTCTTTTGCAAGACTGCTGTCTGTACTTTTAAACTTTATTTTGAGGGATTTGCTAGTTTTGTGTCAGTTCTTACTGTCTGAAAGGAGAGTTTAGAAAAATTCTTCATACACCCCCCCCCCCCCCCAAATGGCACAACAGCCCCCAAGGTTCATGGCCTACCAAGCGACCACTGCTCAGCCGGAAGGCCTGCAGATTGAGGCGTCGTGCGCATGACGAGTCCTCTTGGCCATTATTCTTGGCTTTCAAGACCGGGCTTCATAAAAACAGATCTGTAAAATTTGTACATCAGGTTTGTATGAGGATGCATATTCTTGAATGCTTGAAAATGCCTGTTCGTGTTACTCCTTTTTCTGACCTAGCTTGTGTTTACTGGTTTTGCTCCACTGGAAACCTATTGAGAAGTTCTCTTACCATATTTCTGTCATGAAGAGCATATTTAAATTTTCTGACCCCACCACACTCGTCTTTGTATGTTGAAAAGCCAGCTTTCTTCCTCCCTACAAGTGTAGTCATCTTTTGTGGACTAATGTCAAATATTTGCATGAATGTATTTGTAAATACTTTCTTCAGGCGTCCCTGTCCATCCGGTACAGTAAAACATATGGTGCACTGCATACAACTCTCTGTATTGTATTCTCATTTTATGTGCCATGACGACGTCTGTGTACAGGTAACTCTTCCATAAGTCCCAGCTCATATTTTCCTAGTTTGTAGAAGGTTTCAGACAGTTGCATCCCTACACTTCTTACATTTACAGGTCACCTGAATACAAATGTCAGTGTAAGATCTACTAGGTAACATAATAAACTATAGTCTGTAATGAGGATAAAATAGTGAAATATGATCAATAACAAATTTCATATTAACCACATTTTCTGGCAGAGGTTTGGGAGATTTCACTTTCCACTATTCTTCTATGTTTTCTTACACTATTACTATTAATTCCAAAGGCTTTCTCATCCATTTTAATTCGTACACGATGAAAAGCATGTACTGTGTTGACTAAGATGGTCTCTAAACAATAATGCATTGACAGCAGGTCACCCAAGTCAATTTGCCAATATTCTTTTGCAAGAAGTGTGCAACACACAACATAATTACAATATTTATACGGATGGATCCCGGATTAGCAAAGAAAAAGATGGCTGGCTTGTAGGATGTGCTTTTGTAGTGCTACAGAATAACAGTGAGGTGCATGCTGAAAAACTTAGGCTATCTCCCTCATGTTCAGTCTTTCAAGCTGAATTGTGCGCTATACAACAGGCAGTTATGTGGATTAAAAAACACAAATATTGAGTGACTCTCAGGCAGCTTTGAGAGCAATCCAAGAAAAATACAACTTTCATCCGGTAGCTGTTAATATAAGATCACACATATTAGGATACAGTAACCATATCTGCATGAAATGGGTCAGAGGTCATGACGGGGTAGAAGGAAATGAGAGAGCTGATGAACTTGCCAAAGCAGCTACTACTTCTTCTGAAGTCTTGTTGATATATGAAAAGTCTCCTTTGTCTCATGTAAAAAAGGAACTGAGGGAGTATACACAAGATATGTGGAACAACCAATGGATCCCCAGCAATAATGGCCGGCTAACATGAGAGTTGTTCTTTCCAAATATCCAAGACAGATTACAAAGTAGGTTTTTGCAACATGAACATATTAAAACTCAGTTTGTGACAGGACATGGAAAGTTTGGATCATACCTCGAGAGGTTTGGAATCAGTGTTCAGAAGCCCTACACTTGTACCTGTGAAATGCAACAAACTGTTCCTCATCTCTTATTTGAGTGTCCGATTTTTAACAGGAGTAGATATGAATTATTAATGCATTTAAACATGTGTAATGTAGAATACCAAGCACCTCTCACTATGGTATTTCAGAGATGATGTTGTTATAAAGTGTTTGTTAAATTTCTCCATCTAATTTATAAGTCATCTCTATTTTAATTGAATTGTCATGTATTAACTTAGTCTCACTATCTATAACCCTAATATACTACTTGTAAAATAGGGTTTGTAATGGGAAATTCAATAATAATAATAATAATAATAATAAAACAATGAATCCCGCTGTAATGATGCGCAGCACATAGATCATGTAGGTATACAGGAGGCCATGGACATAAAGGCAGCACCAGGTACTAGAGCACTTATGACCTACAAGGAAAGCGCATTTTGACATACATCTCTGCTGTGCATTGGCGCTGTCACATAGATCATGTAGCTAGAAAATTCCCATTTTTACACTTTCTGGCACTTGATCACTTTGCCCTGCTATTCTTCAAATGATAAATTCTTTCTTAATGCTAATTTCCATTTTAGGTGTGTATTTTGTTTATTGATTGACCTTCACCAAGGAGTTTGTTGCTGGTAAAGGGTGCATTAGTCTTTCGGTGCACTCGAGTATTGCTAGGCCTTGCAACAAGAAGGGAAAAATCCTGAGATGTGCATTTTCTGTTTTCAAAATGGATGGATATTTCTTCTAATATGCTGAAGGAAAGCGGGGAGGGAATAATCATCTGGATGTTAAACAAAGGTTACATTTGTAAGGAGAGTATAACAATTCGACAACCCACCCGAAGTTTAGTTAGGATGAGATCATTACCTTACGAAAACTGCCTACAATCCAGTTATCAAGTTAAGACTATAGAATCCTATCTTGCCATCCAGATTGAAAATATGGACTTCAAGTTGATCCAGTGAATTCACCATGGTTTCTTGGAAAACCAGGACAAAATGTGTTAGAATACGAAGGATTATGCTCAGTTCAGTTTAGATTATAATATTGGCTGATCCAAGCAGTACTCTACCATTAAAACTACTCCATGATCTAAATTTTTATGTACTGTGCATGCGAATACGCGATCCACACCCGTGTGCATACACATTTTTGAAATTGATTTTGTGGTAAACCTATTGTGGAAAATTGATGGACATGAAACTAGAAAAAAAAAATTGTTTACCATCTCCTGTGAATCCTCAAAACTAGTTGGAATATCTCATAATTATTCTCTGCTACAGAGAAGTGACTAAAACAGTTTTCTTTGGTGTTACAATGGCTGATCACAAGAGGAGGAGTAGTAGTAGTAGTAGTAGCAGCGGTTCATCTTTCATAAGAAAACTGGCAATTAATGTGGCCTTCGGTGACTTAAATGAATTGTTTGCTAGCATAGAGAGTGAAGAAGCACACAAGTTTTACAGTGAAAGTAGTTGTACAGAAGATTAGGTTGATGTTTTTGTTGTGAAAACTTGTGTAGAAGCTGAGGTTGGGCCATGACAAAAATGTGCTTCCAGGTGTCTTTGGAGTGAAGGTAAGTTTCTCTGTAATATTGATGTAAGCTATTTGGTAATTCAGGTAGTAGTGTATAGAGGGTAGCTCTCAAGGCAACCTGGATAAATCTCATCATCCAAGTCGACATGTATTGAATCAAGATTGCTTAACAATACTTACAAGGTTAACAACCAAGCCTCTATATTTCTGATATGGAAACATGTCCTCAACTGAATAAGTTCACTTGTGAGAGGATTGACCTAGCCCACACCTGTAGTACTGTCTCGCATAGCCTGCTATTAGTGCAAAAAAGCATTCTACTCTGAACAAATACCCAGTGTATAGACAATGAAGTGAGCACACAAAAGCAAAATTTTAATAATTTACAAAACTACTATTTATTATGGAACTTTTGCCAACTCAGCATTACATGGAAGTATTCCCCAGAATTTTACATATTTAAGATGTGCAAAAATGCCAGGCTTCTGCATTTAAATTTGAGATATTGATTGTAGCAAGAGATGAATCTGAATACACAGTAATGTTTTATATAGAATTAAAAGGTCAGATTGTTGAGAGCGATGACACTTTTGGCAAAGGCTTGCAGTGTTTTATAAACTGGAGGAACCCTCTTTGCCAAATGACTCGGTCCACATCCTTACATGCTCCGATTGCAATGAAATTAGGCACACAGATTTTATGGAAGGAAGCATTCACAACAAATTACAGGTACCTAGTTATAATATTTTAAGGATTTAATAATTTGTAAAAAATAGATATTTTACACAAACTATCTTGTTTCTTGGCATAACTAGTCAGTTATAAACTTAGTTAAGTGGTATCAGTCAAAAGTTGGCAAGACTGCTTTTCATTTGACATGTAACACAGCTATGTTAGCAAGTTTTCAGATTTCAAGGTGACATGATTTCCTTGAATTACACAAAAGAAACTATTCTCAAAATCTATATATATATATATATATATATATATATAAAATAACTTGTCCCGACTGATTCATCATCGCCGACCCAAAACTACTGAACATAAAGAAATGAAATTTTGGGGATACATTCATATGAACATGTAGGTGCTCGCTAAGGGGGTGAATTTTTAAAATGAGGATATCTATATCTCAAAAACTTAAGTTTACAGACGTAAAAATTGGTATTTCGAATTTCCTTTAAAAATAAAGAAATACGTATTTTTGATATCGGAAAATCCCATTAAAGGGGAAAATGGGTTGAACACCTTTTATGAGGAGACTTATATCTCAAAAACTGAATGTTACAGGCATGAAAATTGGAATCTCCTATGAAAATAAAGAAACACGTATTTTTGTGTGTTTTAATATTCCGATGAATAGGGGGTGAACAGGAGGGACAAACGGGGTGAATTTTTAAAGACTATATCTGCAAATTATCTCAGACACGTAACATATTACTTATTTGAAAACTGGTATTTGGGATTTCCTGTAAATGTAAAGCAACATAAATATTTTTTTTCAGAAAATCCACTTAAGGGAAACTGAAAAAGGGGGGTGAATTTTTAAAATTAGTGTATCTACAGTATATCTCAAAAAATATGTTGCGGACATGAAAATTGGTATTTGGAATCCCCTTTAAAAATACACCCATTTTTTGCATGGGGGGGACCAACTTAATGGGCAATGGTGGAGTGAAAAAGGAGTTGAATTCTTTTCATGAGGATACCTATATCTCGAACTGAAGATGTTAGACATAAAAAATTGTATTTGGAATTTTATTTCAAAGTAAAGAAGCACGTAATCTTTTGTCTTTGGAAGATCCACTTAAGGGGGTGAATTAATTGATAAATTAGTGAATACTTTGTATCAGGATACTTATATCTCAAAAGCTAAAGATGTTACAGACGTGAAAATTAGTATTTGTAATCTCCTTTAAAAATGAAGCACTCATTTGTTGTTTTTTTTTTTTTTTTTTTTTGCGGAAAATCTACGTAAGGGCTGTGGGGTTGAAAATAAGTAAATGAGTTCAAATATGTTTGTCTTAAAAACTGAAGCTGTTACAGACGTGAAAGTTGGTATTTTGAATTTCCTTACAAAATAAGGAAAAACATTTTGTTTTCGGAAAGTCCACTTAAGGCGCGAGAGGGGTGGAAAGAAGTGAAGAAGAAGAATTATGAGTAGGCATTTATCTCAAAAACTGAAGGTGTTAGACGTACAGGCATGAAAACTGGTATTTGGAGTCTCCTTTGAAAAATAATGAAAAACTTATTTTTTTGTTTTCGGAAAATCCAGTTAAAGGGCTGAAAAGAATTGGAAAAGTGGATGAATTTCTAAAATGAGTACCGGTATATCTACATTATGTGTCAAAAACTTAACATGTTATAGGCAAGAAACTTGGTATTTGGAAAGTCCTTTAAAAATACAGGAACCTGTACCTTTTTGCTTTCGGAGAAGGCACTTAACAGGGGGTGAAAAAAAGTGAAAAATAGTTTAATTATTTTTATGAGGATACTTATATCTTAAAAACTGAAGATATTAGACATGAAAAGTGGTATTTGGTATCTCCTTTAAAAATAAACATACATTTATTTTTGTTTTTGGAAAATACACTTAAATGGGGGTGAGGGTGGGGTAAGGATTGATCAAGGGGTTGAATTTTTTATGGGGATTCTTATGTATATCTCAAAAACTGAAGATGCTACAGATATGGGAATATGTATTTGGAATCTCCTTCACAAATAAAGGAACATGCATTTATTTTTTCGACTTGAGAGAAGACTGTTTCTCACATGTACAGTTCTATGTCGCATGGTCGTCGTAACACCAAAAATTAATACCACAAATATGGTTTACAAAGAACTTCTGGGGTAAATAAAACTCAATGTTTGGGTGAGTTTTAATGTCTTGGTACAATGCCGAGGAAAGATTACTTTGATCAAATTATGAAATCATTGCAAGCGAAGCTGCGGGTAATTGCTAGTTATGCAATATAATCGTAGCTTAGCTCATTAGTCAGAATGTCAATCTGGAACAGAAAACATAAATAAGATCAATATTTTTTTATATAAAATGGAGACATTAAACAGTTCATACACATACATCTTCATTATAGACAGTTATGCCTTATAATGTTAAGTCTGTAAGCCTCTGTGAATTTACTAATTGCCACCACAATCCTCTATATGTAACTAGTTCTTTGACCTAATTTAGTTGTATATCTCTTATCTTTTAAATCATTAGAAACAGAGTGCAACCATAGTCAGATGACCCTCCACAAGTCCCATTATACTTCTAGATAACCTATCCTCCTCCATCCATCTCGCATGATCCCACCACCGTAGCCGGATTACGCGTACAGCTTCATCCTTCGAGTTCATTCCTAACTTAGCCTATATTTCCTCAGAGGATCCTCCTGCCATTGTCCCCACCTGTTTGTACGAGCAATCATTCTCGCTATGTTCACGACCGTTACTTCTAGCTTACGAATGAGATCTTTATTCCACCCAGCTTTCACTCCTGTAAAGCAAAGTTGGTCTGAAAACAGACTGATGTAAAAGATAGTTTCGTATGGGAGCTGACTTCCTTCTTCCAGAATACTGTTATTGCAACTGAGCTTACTGCATTAGCTTTACCACACTTTGATTCAATTTCTCGCACTATACAACCATCCTGGGAGGATACGTATCTTAAATATTGGAAATTAATGTTCTGGGTTTGTATCCTCAATCTGACAGTTCAGTTCTCTTGGATTTCTTACCTATTGGTGTCAGGGTTGTCAATTTAATCTTAGAAAGGCTGATTTTCATACCATACTCATTGCACCTATTTTCAAGTTACGAGATATTAGACTGCAGGCTTTCAGCACAATCTGCCATTACGACTAAGTTGTCGCCATAGACCAGACTGCTTATTAAATTTCCACCTAACTGAATCGCTCCGTGCCAGCAGATGATCCATGTAAACTATGTACAAAACGAAGATTACATTTTTGTCTAACCCCTGTAAGTACCTCGAACCTAAAACTCATTCTATCAATTCTCACTGCAGCCCAATTGTCAACATAAATGCCTTTGATTTCAATAATCTAACCTTAATCCCATAGTCCCCCAGTATGGCGAGCATCTTTTCCCTCAATACTCTGTCATATATCTTCTCTAGATCTGCTAAACATAAACGTAACTGTCTATTCCTCTCGTAGCATTTTTCAGTTACCTGGCGTGTACTGAAAATCTGATCCTGTCAGCCCCTGTGTGGTTTGAAATCAGTTTCATCCACCTTCCCTTCCAAGATGCGAGTGAACACATTGCCTGGTAATAGGAGATACGTCCGACTCGGCTGAATGGTCATCTTACTAGCCTTTGGTTCAGTGTGTCCCAGGTTCGATTCCCAGCTGAGTCGGGGATTTTAATCGCTTCTGATTAATTCTTCTGGCTTTGGGACTGGGTGAATGTGTCCGGCCCAACACTCTCCTAGTCATTCAGACAACATACCACACTACCAACCACCACAGAAACACGCCATAGTGCTTACATCCCTCCATATAGGGTTGGCGTCAAAAGGGGCATCTGGCCTTAAAACCAGGCCAAATCCACATGTGCGACGCAGTTGGCACCCGCGACCCGACAAGTGTGGGGAAAAAGCTGTAGGAAAAGAAGAGACTGATATGTGACATACTTCGATAGTTGTTGCAATCCTTCTTGTTCCCTTGCTTATATTGCTGCTTTTGTCCAAATACAGTAGAGACAATACGCGACACTTACGGATTTAGCCTTGCTAAAATGGGAGACTAGTCGCAAGTGGTGCTCCTAGTGGCTTGACCTGAAAATTCGCGCTAAATTCAAATATCAATGGAAATGTATATACGGAAATGGATAAATAAATTACGTCTAGAAAGAAAGTGTTACTAAGATATTAACTTCAAAGTTGCTAAAGCAATTCTGGATAAATGAAGAATTATTTAACAGGTTATTATTTAGACTGAAATTAGACATATAATCAAGATGTGAAATGGACTGCTGTGAAAAGGCTTGATCTTTCATTTATGCATTACTTTTTTAGCTTTAGAATTCCTGCCTGAACGTTCACGGCTAGATTTTTCTTTTTTATCACTTGAAAGCATTGTATCATCATATTAAAACACTTGTCAACAAAAATATCAGCACATTCCTTACACACGATTCAATGAATTTACATTTAAGAGTTGAACAATTTTCCTCTTAACTTGAAACCTACTAATAGAAAATCTATAAATTTAGCCTCAAAAACATTCAAACTTTCCCTATAAGCAATACTTGCCATAATGCCATTACATAAGGATAAGCAAATTTGCATCATATTGTTTCAACAAAATATGTACATTTCTTAAATCGCCCATATTTTCTTCAGTGCTTGACAATGCATTACAGCACCAAATGGGGTAACTTGGAACACAACCAGCCACACACATATGCGTATGTATTTTCCTGAATTAAATCAAACCCACAGATCACACCTACAACACCACATCAGTATTGAAGGTTAACTGCTGCACTAAACAATAAAATATGCGTATTATATTTTAAGCCAGTTAAAATATGGGTCGAGCAGATCAGAAAATTATGAAGTACTATAAAAATCTGTCACTGGAAGAATATATATGCAAACACACTATTACTTACATTTTCTTGTCACGAGGGAAACGGAAGAAAGACCGCACATTCTTCTCTACTTCATAGTTACTGCCGCCAAACACAGCACATACTTTTCCCCTCATGTTGAGAGGAAATATCAAGGAATGACACATGCTACTGTTTAATTATATCAGCTCACTGAAAACACATAAATAACACCAAAAACTTCACACACAAATACACGTGCCCTTAAGACAGAATCAGTAGTTCTCAGATCAATCTGCTAGAGAGAGCTCTAATAGCTGTCCCTTGATATCTCTGAGTGTCTCGTATTCTCTCTACTGTGTTTTTGTCCAATCTGAAGGTACCTTGCTAACATTCCATGCTAATCTTATTACTCTATGAAGCCATTTCAGCCCTGCCTTCAAACTGCACTTCATCATTTCAGGTCTAATTTCATCTATTCTTGCTGTTTTATGACAATGGAGTTTACCATCCTTTCCACTTAAAGTGTAATTTCACCATTTTCCTCCTCCCCATGAACTTGGTTGTGACTTCACCAAGATTATTTCATTTTACATTGTGAAGATTTTCACAATATTCCTTCCACCTCTCCAGTGATTTCCTGGGATCTATTGAGAGTTAACCTGATATACAGAAAACACTATTCATTTCTTTTTTCCCTCCTTTCCTAAGATACTTTACTACCATCCAGAAAGGTTTCCCTGTTGCTTCACATAGCTTTTACAGGTTATTACCATAATCTTCCGAAGACTTCTTGGTATTGTACTACACAGTATTGTACAACATTTTACAAATTATTCACAGAATCGTGTTTGTTCTTGATGTTGGTACATCATTTTTTTTTAAAAACTCTACCTCAGTACTGCCTATTATTAGGATGGCTGATTTTTCCACACTCAATATATCAGGAGTTTCAGGATACAGAAATGAAGGTGAAGTTCCACAAGGATGTAGAAAGTTTATTTTAATGTTGTCTGTACTTTCATCCACGTTTAGAACACAACCTACCACTAGTGACCATTTTGCAAGTATGCAACAAACAGTGTTATATTAGTGAGCTCTAGTTCATTTTGTTGGCAATTCTACTTTTACTTCATCAGAATTTGAAAAGAATTTTTTACATCATTGGTATTAAGGCCAGCTGGTATAACACAATGTAGCTTTCGTGTACCTGGAATTGTGAGCATTTTTTCGAAATGCTTATGAAGGAAGGAATTCTCTTCATCATATTCCTTGTTAGTGGTACAACAAAAGTTACATATTGTAATGTTTTCTGAACACCAGTCTAATTATTTAGGCTTCATGATCTGAGAGTTGTATCATCATTGCAAACTGGCACTGGCAGAGACAGAATGTCTCTTGATGGTACCTGCTATATACCATCATATGGTGTCCAGCTCCATGGCTAAATGGTTAGCATGCTGGCCTTTGGCCACAGGGGTCCCGGGTTCGATTCCCGGCAGGGTCGGGAATTTTAACCTTGATTGGTTAATTTCGCCGGCACGGGGGCTGGGTGTATGTGTTGTCTTCATCATCATTTCATCCTCATCATGACACACAGATCTCCTACGGGAGTCAAATCAAAAGACCTGAACCTGGCGAGCCGAACATGTCCTTGGACACTCCCGGCACTAAAAGCCATACGCCATTTCATTTCATACCATCATATGGTCCTTTGCAGTGTGAGGGGTCAAAGAAATACAATTTTGCTTTGATGGAAAGCAGAGGTTAACCAAAAGAAGTTTTTATACTGTGCTGCAGACTTATGAGGAAAGTAATAAGCATGATTAAGAGTTATCTGAATGTAGATAAACATTATTAGATGGCCTTGGAACTGATAGGTACTGAAGTATCATGCCAAGGGCATTCTTATACTATAACAAAGAAAATATTACTTTTACCTTATTGGTAATATAGTACATTTATTGTTAAATTATATAAAGAGAGATTGATGTAAGCAGTTTTAACTATTTCAATTATTTTAGTATTTTTTAGCTTGTAATCAAAATGCTTGATGATGCTTGTTGTTTAACAGGGCCTAACATCTAGATCATCAGCCCATGATCAAAATGTGGTTAAGTGTAAGAGTGGGCCTCAAGCCCTGACTTTGTCACTGAATAAGGTACTAATGAATAAATAAATGAATAAAATAAAATAATTACACAGGTTTCAGTATTTCTGTAATAAGCTGTGATGGTGTAGATTGGGCTTCTGAATTGTTCCCTGCACCTTATCTAGAAGAGCAGGTGCATAATTTTCTGCAAAAGCAGATATATCCATATATTCATTGTCAATAAGCTTATACTTCAGGTCTCTTAAAACTCTTGTCCTCATCAATGTGACAGTGGTATCTTAGGAGGTTAATTTATTTTCCTGCCAGACCAGTTGCCTAATCACAAGTGATGTTGCTGGCAGAGTTTGCAGAACATGCCAATTTTGCTTGTGTTACCAGGCTTACTGCAGCTTCTGAGCTGTAGTAAGTGGTATATTTTATGCCAAGTGCTCAGCTATCACATCATTTGCATTGTGGGGGTGTGGTGGGTACTTACATTTCCATGTCTGTCATTGTATACTCATGAGTGAGTAGTAAATGCAGTTCAAAAGTTCTTAATTGAATCTGTTTACCTCCAGAAGGGTAGGTGGTTTGGAAATTGTCCTAGTAGCATCCAAAGGGAACAGAATAATGGTTTTACCTTAGAAAAAATGTGATGTATATGTATTTCTGTGGAATTGAAGATTTTTTTAAATTTTTTTATTGCAGCTGCTAAGAGTGAAATGGTGAAATCTAAACTCCCTAATTCTGTGTTGGGGAAAATATGGAAACTTTCTGATATTGACAAGGATGGACTGCTAGATGCTGATGAATTTGCCCTTGCAATGCATCTAATTGGTGTGAAACTTGATGGTCATGATCTGCCAGCTGAGCTGCCAGACCATCTTATTCCACCATCTAAAAGAAACTTCTAACATATTGGTAATGTAGTAGATTTATAGTTAAATTATATGAAGAGAGATATTTATGTAAAAGCACAAGTGCAAATACATAACTGACTTTATCAGTAAATCTTGCAATCTGTAGTCTTTAAAAGTACAACTGAACTGACCTTTTATGGCTTTGCATTATTGTATTGCTGATTTATTCCAAAATGTGGAATCACTACTGTTTATGCTTCAGTATTTTTGGAACTGTATTGTGTTCTTACTTTGGAAAAACTTGGATATTCAATTACAAGTGCATGCTAAAAGAAATATTGGGGGGAGTCTTTACCATTTAGTGTCTTAATGGAATAAATAATTCATTAAATGCGAATGAGTAATATTGTTAGTTTCTCTGTTCTGTATTCTGAACTGTTTTTTTTTTTTTTAGAACTGAAAGGATAATTGTGAATTGTATGAATGTTATATATTTGTGCCTAATTACCAGTTTCCGAAATATTGTACACGTATGTCCTTTCAATGTCATTTCAGGCTTGTTCAAGACTGAAATAACTGGACATACGTTCTGTTTCTGAGGCATAGTCAAGCAGGTTCATTATGTAGCTCTGGCAGTTAGTATTTATTGAAATCGCATTCACTTAAGAGTTGTAATGGAAAAATGTTTTTGGAAATAAAGGTCACCTTTGTACGTGGTTAATCGTTTAGAGATGGTCTGATTTAAACCTTGAATTAAGGTTGAAATTTTCTCCATAGAACCTGAAATAAACTACAGATAAAGAACTATTTTGTAACATTTAACTAATCTAATATATATCATTGAAAAGGCTGAACTGTAATTATTTTAAGCAATATATAGTGCAAATCTTTTATATGGACAAATTCTGTTCATGGATACTTTGTGTAAATGGGTGTGCTACTCTTAATTAGAAATATGCAATTATAAATTTATATGATATTGAAGATTATCTTAGTTTATTATAGGAATCAAAATTACTGTCAAAAATACCTTCAGAGTATATTAATAAACCAGTTATTTTATTATTACTAAGAAATATAAACTTAAATTTAAGAAATTTGCATATCTCTAGGTAGTACCTGTATGCATGTGTGAGAGTGCTTAGTATATGGGCAAGTTTGAAAAACAATCCGTGTGATTTGATTACATGTTGCTTTTTCTTTCTGCATTTTCATTGCTGGAAGGATTTTATTGGCAAATGGATTGTGTGACAACTCCCCTTCATTATGTACTGTGTGTACGTAATCTCTCTTGGAGCATTATATATTGAATAAAATGGTTGGAAAATTTTATAGGTTTATAAATGTGAACATATTTATCAATAGTATGAAAAAAATGGTTCCAAATGTATAGTTTCCAGACTTCAATTGTATCCTTTAATTTAAGTTTGTTTCTTTTGCAGTATTTGAAGTGTTATTTTTAAGATGTCTTTAAGAAAGAAGACTGGTTAACTTAATGTGGATAATTCCAGGTTATTTCTGAAGAAGTGATTGTACCAAACTAATTAATGCCTTCAGTCTACTTTGCATGTTCACTGCATGAATCATTGCAATTAATTTTTAGAAGGTTTAGCTTCTTAATTCTGTTTGGAACATTCCAAAGCTGGAAAAAGAGAAAGAGAATATTCCTGGGGCTATATGTGATAAACATATGGGAAGTATTTGGTATTTTAACATGTTCATTATGAACTGTAGCATCAGAATATTCTAGTTCATTTTTTGACTCTGTAATAAAAAAATTAAAAATACTTTCTTGCCTTGACAAGTATCTTGATTTTCTTCTCTAGCTAGATGATGTTCTAGTTTCCAATTCTGTTGTAATATTTTATTTGAAACATTCCTTCTGTTACATGAAGATATTTTTGGTACAGAATTCACTGAGTATTATGGTGTGGTTTATTTTGTAACACAGAAAAATAGTTCAGTTAAAATCCTAGTAAACTGACTACATCGAGAAATGTTTAGAATTGTAGACTATGTATATTCGCCCTATAAATGGAAATGCTTGCAACAAGCGCACCGCAGTTCCTTTTGTATCCACGTTAAATGTTTTATGAGGCTATATGTACAGTAGAACTACATTAGACCGTCATCCATAATAAGCAATGCATACACAATCTTTATTTGACTCTTTTGAGTTACAGATTTCCTTTTCCTCTCACCAGTTAGCATCCAGTTTTACTCTTTCATAGACTCTAGTACTTGTTGATATGCTTCAATTAAACCATCATCTGGAGAGAGCTGGGCAATCCTCCTTCCTTTAGTGCAGATGTTAAGAGCTTCTCAGATGGCTTTGCTGGAATTAATTAGTTATATTGCCAATATATTGTAACAATTTTCAAACAATGATTTTTGCAGGAATATTTACTAAGTGTTGTTTGTGTTTCAAAATCTGACTTGAGCCTGTAAATATTTTTCACTTCTTTAAAAGAGGTACATAATCAATGTCAACTTTTGTCTTGCTAAAATTTATGGAAGTGGAACAAAGCAGGTTCATGTACTTGTAACCCACATCGGACTGGTCTTCAGCAAGAATTCTGCATTTAATCCGCTCGCGATATTTCTCGAAAAGATCTGGCTCCAAACTGTGCACTATTTCAGGAGCTTTCATTTCCTCATCCCTTTCAATATAGCTATCAATGCAGAGAATGTAAGCTTCCTCACAAAGATGCACAGACTTGTCTGCAATAAGCAGAGCTTCCTTCTTTCTCTCCTTGCTTTATTATTCTGCGAATAAGTAATAACGAGGTCTTGAACGAGCTGGAGTTCAAGTATCGCAGGTCAAAATTATATTTCTTGAACACAATTTTAGCTGCAATCAAATGTTGCTGTGTTCTTATTTCTGCCACAAGGGTATGGGTAAGTTGCAATACTTGCTCCGCAAGCAATGTCACCGTGTTGCTCCAGGGGATGGGATCAGCTTTCAACACTTCTAAGATACAGTGAATACGTGCCGATACATTATGGATGTTCCCTATGAGGATAGCCGCAGCTTGCTCACTAACATCGCTGATCTGATCACCATACAAGCTTAACACTGCATGTATATCATGATGGTACAGTTTACTCAATACACAATGCACTACTTGATATTTATCATCCTGGAGATAGTCTTCTCAAGTTACGTGTATGTAATCAGCTGTTTTCAACTTTTGTAGGTCCCTCAGAATTTTGTACGAAAGTCAGTTGTTTGAATGACTACATTGGAGGATGAACATCGATATAAATTACCAATACCATTGTGGTAGTTTCTTGATACTAACTTTAGTATATCCTCAACGAAATAGATTGCTTACAATATTCATTCAACTAATCTCTCAAGCTACAGGTTTCCTTTTCCTCTCACCATTCGGTATTACCAAGTCCTTCATAGTCCACACTAGGTAATTTCCTATGTCACTTTAGGGGCATCAGTTCTCCACAGACTCATGTGCTTTCTTGCATGTTCATTTAATTTTGATTCTAGTATACCATATTTTGAAGTAAGTTTACAGAAAAGGTTTCTTATTCTTCGGCCGAGTATTCATAGTCTACTGAAGTAAATACTCTCCAAACTAGGTGAAGGTACAATTAGTCATTTTTTGCTCCTTGCTTAATGTACTTTTTATATATCTTGCGTTAATCACTTGCATATCTCAACAGTTTTATAACTCGAATGGCATGTGAAGCCTCCCTCATCAGAAGTTAAAGATTTTTGGGCTATTATCTTACTTCAATATTGTATGTTGTCTGTTCCAGAATTGTTTGTTGTTGAAAGTTCTCTATAGTCTAATGCTAGTGAATTGCAGCTTAGATGGACGTCTCAAGGACTGGGAAGTGATTTAATATTTTTTTCACTGAGTTTCACTCTATTAATAATTTAACAAAAATGTATAATTAGGCCTACTTAATTTGGCCAAGTTAGTTGCATCACTGTTAAGTAATTCAGACAGGTTTAAATGTAATGTTGGGTGCTCAGTTATTTGTGAATATTTTTTGAAATATTTGCCTTTATGGAATTAATATAAATTGTGCAAAGTGTTTTCAATTTGATTGATGCTTATGTCATCAATGCTATAATGGTTGGATAATGCTTCTGGTTAAAACTTTTTATTATTCCAAAATGGCTGCCATCTCCAATTCAGTTGATCAGTGAATATAGAAGGCCTCCATTTAGAAATTGACCTAAAGGTATTTTCAACAAAGTTTTTTTCTACTGGATGATTGAAAAAAGTGGAGCAAACTTGTTAAACTCAGTGTCATTTGGGAATATTTTAGTGCATAAACTTGCATTATGAGTGAGAAGGAAATTTTAATGTTTTGACATCTTTTATGAGAATTATGCAACTTTCATACTCTTGACAGATAAAGCAGTGTAAATTTAAATTACACAGAAATAAAATAAAATGTGTATCCTTGTGCATTTTTCTTCAGATCACGTAAAGGGAATCTTATTACGTGCTTTTATTTTAGTCATCAGTTCATTTCAGCATCTTAAAGACTTTTGTTATGATAAAATTTTACAGAAAAAAAAAGTGTACATTTGGATTGTACCCTCTACCCTACTGTATGTAGAACGTTACACCAGTGCCTTGGATGTGGATTTAAGGGTGGATGAATAAGTAACTAATAATTTCCTTCATACAGAATTAAACAGCCACCTGTGACTGGATTATAGCCATAGTTTGTCCTTCAAAATGTTGAACCACTGCAAATTTATTAACATACCATGGATCTGTTGTACAGCTCCGTGTGTACATAAATTACATGCTAGAATTAGTGAGAAAAATTGCCAGTAACCTTTTCATTGGTAAACTGGTACAACCTCTGCACAATATTGCATTACAGATTTTCAGAAATTAAATATATGAATTGCGAAGTATTTTCCCAATCAGAGATATATTTGGAATTCTGATGTAATTAATTAAAATGTATGGGTACAGAGCCATTGGTTGAAGCATAATTAGCTCTAGGTGGGGAGGAGCAATATAGAATGCCTTAAAATAATTCAGTTAAATGAAATATACAGTAACTAAAACTAGTCAGCAATATCATAGGATATAAACTTCATGGTTTTGATTTGTGTTGAATTGTGATTGCAATAATAACTCGACTTATGTCGTAATGGTCCACCTTTTCAATATTATATTATGCAAGGTTTACATTCAATTTTTAATGTGGGAACTAGTTTTGGCCTTGGCTGGCCATAATGAGCCTTAATACAAAACTGTGCAAACACATCTAATGACTGAAACAAATGTATAAACATACACAAATGACATTAAAAGGTGTTAAAAACATCTGGGATGAACTCTGTGCAAGACACGTAAAATATATGATGAAATTAAAATAAGTCTCTAAAATCCTTAGATTTAATTTAATATTTAATTAGTGCTTCTTGTTAAAATATCATGGAAAACACTGAAAAGTTGTCACTGCATTGAATTGCCAATCTCTACCAGTTGCAGTCTAAGACCATGCCAGCCATTTAATCGTATCTTCGTGTGCCGTCATTGATTCGACCAGTGACAATTTCCAACAGAGGAACTTTTCAGTGTTTTTCATGCTATTTTAACAAGCAGCACTAATGAAGCATTTTAACAGAATGCAACGTATGTAAGGATTTTACAGCCTTACTTTATTTTCATCTTGTGTTGTGCACATAGTTCATCCCAGATGCTTTTAATACCTTTTAACATCATTTGTGTATGTTTATACATTTTAGTCACTAGATGTGTTTGTACAGTTTTGTGTTAAGGCTGACAATGGCCAGCCAAGGCCAAAACTAGTTCCTAGATAAAAAATGTAATGTGAGCATTGCATAATATAGTATTGAAAAGGTGGACCATTATGACATTAGTTATTGTAGTCGGTAACATGCAGAAACTAAACTCGTCAGCATTCGATTGTGATCGGAACACTTAACCTGGTCTTAAGTAAACAAAACTTGTGTTTTTTTTTTTTTTTTTTTTTTTTTTTTTTTTTTTTTTTTTTTTCTTAAGCAGGTATTATATTTTTCTTCCTCTGGATCCAGCAGATAGCATTCAGTGATGTGCAAGTAGGTGAAGTCTGAGTCAAGTGTGTGTTGAGGCCTGGATGGTTAAATTGTTAATGCTTGCCAGACCAAATAATTCACTTTATTAATGAAGTAAAACTTCTGATCGAGTTGATGAGGGAGAGGGGAAACAACTTCAAGATTGTGTGTAACTTTTAGCTCAATCTTATTTTGCTCATTTAGTTTGTTTTCAAGATGGTTATATATTTAGTATTAGTGAATGTATTACCTATGTTTGAATGATCAGAATTGCAGCACAATATATTTGTTCTACACGCTTTCTTGTAGTTTCAGGGATCTTTCCTCTTAATTTGTCTTCAAATTTGTCGTAGTCTTCGTGTAAGGAACTTTTACCTGGTTGCTTTCTGGTCCGAGTCTTATTGTATTTTAATACCTAGAAAACTGAAGCTATCCTGCAATGTTTGTTGTAGTTTGAGACTATCTCATTATTTAAGAATACACTTAAAAATTAAGTACGGTATTTCTTTATTTTTGAGGTCTTTTTGAAGTGGGAACTTCCTTCAGTCCTGCTTCTGTTTTTCATATGAAAGACTACCTTAAATCTTCTATGGAGATATATTTGTAAAGATACTGTATTATAAATAGATTAATTTGTAATATATGGTATGTAATCATAAGATTGTTAATGGAAATTTGAGACCATTTTGAATTAAACGTCAAATATTCTAAGTCTGATAGGCAGAAAGTTGTCAGGTGTATCTTTGACTGGAATTTACAGCTCCAGTTGGTCTCTTACTATAAGAATGATGTAATTAAACCTATTTTCAGTTGTTCCATGTTAAATAGAAATATGCCAAAGAATTGTAAACAGTGTAACAAATTGGTTAACTTAATTTTATACTTCAAATAAATATTTATCTTGGTTAGATAGTGCTTTTTCTTCTTTCTGTTACCACTTCCCTAATATAGAACAAAATGTACTTCACAGTGCTTCATTGCTGGCGTTCTGACAGTATTCCTTTAGTCCATTAAAATTGCTGTAAAGGTGTGTACAATGTTTGTAGGATATATCTGTGGCTTCATTCTAAAAGGGCAGTAGTGTCCAAGCCCTGTGAAAGAAATTATAGGAACTCGTAGGACTAATCATTTCGAGAGATAAAGGAGGCATTCAGTAAAAAAAAAAAAAAAAAAAAAAGAAAAAAGAAAAAAAAAAAGGTAAAAACAAACATGAGAGCACGCATGTATATCCTTCAATAAAAATGTTTGTGTATTTTAACATTGGTTATATTTAGTTATAAATGCAGTAGAAGTCCGTTACAGCGAGAATTTATAAAGGCGAAACATTTACTCGCCATAACAGATTGTGATTTTTTTGTAAAAGTCAGGTGCGAAACGGCAATCAGCTTGTTAAAAACCTGCGTTTTCACGGATGATATCCACACTATGGCTTGCTCATTCCTTATTTTTCTAAATCTGATACTAAAAAGTATAATTTCATTCTGAAAAAATTGTATCACTTCAGAGGCTTCCGTGGCAAACGTTCCAGTTTTCCTCTTTAAACAGTCACCTAACCGTATATGTGTCATGAAAACTTATTTCAAGCACATGTAGAGAAATGATATCCTCCTCACTGAAAATTTACATGGAAACAGAATTTAACTAGACGTGAGGAAATATAAACTATCCTCTGAATTGGTGATGTACTCTGCCATATCTTGAGGTATATCCCATTCCTACCTAATTTCATTATATAATAATAAAAATTAAGCGGTCGTTTACTTCAACCTTTATTTCTAACGAGTCAACAACTGCTGTTGGCCACGGTATTTATGAATTTATTACATAAATGTTATAAACGGGCATTACTAACAGACTCGGACGTTGCCTTCAAATGTCGATGAGAGAACTCGCATGTGTACATAGCGAGAAAACGATAACGTATCGAAGATGACCGATCGCATTTTTTGGCAAATGTTTGTTTCCCTATTCAAACAGATTCGCGTAACTTAACCGTATTATATGTATTATGAAAACATATTCAAAGCGTCAGTAGAGAAATAACACTTTCGCTATAAATTTACATGGGAATAGCCTCTCCGAAATTTAACCAGAATTGAGAAAATATCAACTAGCCTAACACTTGAAACTAGTGATGCGCTCTGCCATATCTTGAGATGTATTGCATTCGTAATTTCAGTGTAGAGTATTAACCTTTTAAATGCTGAGTTACCAGTTGACTTTTTTGTACCTCAATGCTGAGTTTTTCATTCGTATGTAAAAAATGTATAGAAGCCTCAATTTTTAACTTATCAGTGGCGTGATTAGCTTAAAATGTTTATGAATGTTGGTTCTTTATAAATCTAAATGAAAATGGAAAATCCTACACTTGTGTTCAATATTATTTGAGAGAAAACAAAATTACACTTATGTGCCCGTGCGTGCATTATCTTCATACTAAGTAACGATCCCAAAATAATATTTCGTAAAATCTGTAGGCAACTAATACATGTAACTTCTTAGAAGTATATAAGTTGATATTTTAAAATAGTTTCTAAACCGGGAATGTGGTGATAGTTAAATGTTTTCTACTGGTTGTTTGTGATGCCGATTTGTTAAACTATCTGCACCAACTCCACTGGCACAAAAGTTTTTTTTTTAATTCAATGATTTTCGGGTTGTCATCAAACACTACTTGGCCCTCGGAGCCTGTCACAGCTACTTGAAAGTTTGGTGAAGAAAAGTAATCCGTCAGCCACGAAAATATTGATAAAATTGCTTTTGTACTCGCCGTGTTTTTCTTCTTTCGTTTAGGAGGCGGCTCTGTTTCTCTCTCACGTACAATATTTTCGGCAGTCCATCACTCTCACTTTCAAAATCGCTTAATAATTCATTAAAATCATCTCCATCACTTTCCGCTGTGGTTAATAACTGAACTGAAGGATTGTGATCCGAAGCAACATCGCTGTAAGAGCAACTAGATTGTTGTTCCGCCATGTTTGTTTACATCAGACATCTACAAAAAACTCTTTCTGAAGCTATAATCTCTGATCAATTAGTTCTACATAATGCCCAACAGATGACAGAACATGTCAGAGATCAAATTGGCACTCGAAAGTGAACCAGGACACTCAAAAAAAAATGAACATTCTCGCGCACCGCCTATAGACGGGCGTAGCAGTGCTGGACCGGCCGCGTCAACCAGTCTATAGGCAGGCGTAGCACTCATCGGGTTAAAATTAAGTGATTGTTTACTTTGCCTTCATTTCTAACGAGTTAACAACGGCTATGAACCATATTGTTTACGTATTTGTTACAAAATTATCTTTTTTCATTTCTAATTTTCTTTACAGAACAGCAGTTGTCTGGTATTACTGATCGATTCAGACATCGCCTTGGAACGTCTAGAGCTCGCAGCGAGGAAATGATACCGAAGATGATCGATCGCATGCAATATAATTGCTGGGTGCATGATTGTCGGTAATGGAAAAAATCTTGCACGCTTAATCGCTCGTAATAACGGATGCGTCAGCGATAGGGCTCTTGCTGTAACCGAAGGATAATACAGTTTAATATAGGAATTTCGAAGGGACAGACAAAAACTGTCGTTATAACAGGGTTCTCATATGCCGTACTCGTTACAGTGGGCTTCTACTATATATTTAAAAATCAAACTCATTAAGTGGTGACCCTGACGTGATGCTCCAGGCATAATTCTGCCATCTCTCAGTTTAGAGCATACTGGTAATGCGTAATTATACAATGGTGGAACATAACCCCAATGCGAGAAGGAAATGAAAGTGAGCTTGAAGGCAAAACGTGTGATATTAGTAAAATCGGTATAAAGATTCCCCATCCTGGTCAGAGAAACCAGATGTATGGTTCTATTAGGTGGAGGCGCCATAAATAAGATAACTAAAGAAGAAATTAAATTACCTAATAGTCAAACTAGAATCGAAGTATGCGGAGAATATCTGAGACATAACCGCAAATGAGGTAAATGAGTATTCTGCTGCAAAATCACGACTT
Source organism: Anabrus simplex (assembly GCF_040414725.1). Lineage (NCBI taxonomy): Eukaryota > Metazoa > Arthropoda > Insecta > Orthoptera > Tettigoniidae > Anabrus > Anabrus simplex. Next base: position 1,050,996,950 of record NC_090266.1, read on the forward strand.
ATTGATATTTTTAAAGAAAGTGAAGATAGAAGAATTGATGTTAGTTACTGGTATAGAGCTAGGAGATTATAAGCCAAGCCAGTTACTAAGGAAAATGATGTCTTTTTCAGGAAGATATGTCTCTGACAAAAGCTTTTCGCACTCTTTGACAAGAGAAACTTTCTAACCCAATAGAAAGCATCCTCGTAAGTGAGGAATGCCTTGACAGAGTTGCCGTTATGGTAGACAAAATACTAGAAATGAATCCTCATAGCTTTGAGTCAGCGGAGAATGAAAGGTGCGTCAGTTAATGAATTAGTTACTAAAATATCAGTTAAAGCAACAAATAGCAACATTGTCAACAGGAAGATGATGCAGCCAAAACAGAAGCTCATACTCCAGATCTTCAAGCGGGGGCTGCAGCTAATAGAAGAAAATTTGACCCTAACGGCAAGTTCTGCTATTACAATTTTAAATTTGAAAGGAAATGAATGCCTGTAAAACACAAGCAGCCTTCCCAATGGGATGCACAGGAAATCTAAGACAGCAAACGTAGCGGCCAGTTCTGCTGCTCAATATCGGAACAGCAGCTGCAAACGCTGCCTATTCTTGCAATATAAAAAGCCAGGGTTGTGGTTTCTTGTTGACAGTGGAGCAGATTTTTCTGCGATTCCAGCATCCAAAGGTGATAAGTTAGACAACAGTTTTAAATTATATGCTGTGATTGAAACTCAAATTTCAACTGGACCTTTGCTTATCCAGACAGTTTTGATGGCCATTTATTGTTTCTGATGTAAAGAAAGGAATACTGGGAGCTGATTTTTTTAAATTAATTCAATTTATTGGTCGACATCAAGAAATGATTAGTTGATATTTTGACCAAAATTGGTACCTTAGGTGAAGGGAAAACGACTTTATCAAAGATTCTGTGGAAGCATTAAATTTTCAGAGTTGTTTCAGCGGCATCCTGACATTAAAAAACCAATCTTAGTGCCCAACAAAGTGACACAAAATATGAAGTACTACATTGCAACAAAAGGACCGCCTGTTTATTGGAGACAGAGGCAGTTCCACAACATCTAGGGACAGATAGGAATTCCAATTCATGTTAAGAGTCATTTGACCATCAAAATCAGAATGGGCAAGCCCACTCCATATGGTCACAAAAAAGGATAGCTCCTTAAGACCTGGTGGGGATTAGACACTTGAATAACAGGACCGTTCCAGACAGATACCCTATTCCTAGGATAGAAGACTTGCAACAGATTCTAAGAGGTGCAAAATTTTCTAGAATTGACTTATTCAAGGCATTCTTAAAGATCCCAGTGGCTGAAGAAAATAAACCAAAAACTGCCATGATTAACCTATTCGGTTTTTTTTAATTCAATGTGAATTTTGGGTTACATAATGCCCCAGGCATAAACGTTTCAGCACTTCATTAATGAAGTGCAGAAAGGTTTGGAATTCGTGTTCCTCTATCTTGACAATATTCTTGTTGCATCAAAGTCTGAGGAAGAACATTTTGAAAATCTGAAACTTGTTGGACAGACTAGCTAAACTTGGTTTGAGAATAAATGTTGCAAAGTCTATAATTGGTATTCAGAAACTTCAATTTTTGTGTTACCTCATAATACCTGAAGTCTCTAGAACAATTCCAGAGAAAGTTAAGGCTAGAAGAGATTTTAAGCTACTGGAAACAGTTTGTGAACTTTGCACTTTTCTATGTGTTAAGAATTTCTACTGCCAGTATGTACAAGCAATCGTCCATGATTACCTGAGAGGAGCCAAGAGAAATGATCGAAGATCAAGTAGACAGAAGAGGCTAAAACCTAGTCCGAAGAATGCCAGAGAATCTAGCAGATGCACCTTGCTTCCTTTTCGTAATAATCAATTCTGGCCTTGGACTGCTCACAGATGCATCATATCAAGCAATCGGCGCAGTACTCCAACAAAAGGAAGGCACTGGATGGAAACACACATCAATTTATTCTACGGAACTGAGACCAGCACAGAGATCCTACAGCACGTACGACAGAGCTACTATTGATATATTTGGCTGTGAAGAAGTTTAGACATCTGTTGGAAGCAAGACTTTTCTCCATCTTAACGGATAATAAGCCACCGATCTATGCATTTAAACAGAATAATGAAAAGGCTTCTCAACAGTTTTGCCACCTGCGATACATATTGCAGTATACTACTGACATACGACATGCTAGTGAAAGAGAGAACATAATTGTTGAGAATTGAAATTATGATGCGCTGACGTCAAGAATGGTAACTGACGGTTCATCCTTGCTCTTTTTCTTTTGTTTCATGTTTCCTTTGTTTTTTTCTTTGTAGTAATATTAACGGAGATGTCTTCATACTTGGGGCTGAGAAAAGACTTAAGATTTTTATATTAATTAAAGATAAACCTAGAATTAAAGGTATATTGGAATAGTCCAAATACAACAGTCACTTTTATCCAACCCGATATGCCACTGAGCATATGTAACAAAACTGGCGACCGTGATAGGACCTACTTACCTTAGTAACAAAATCTTGATGCAACGCTGAATTCAATTTTCATTAACGAAGAAGTCAACATACATAGCGCGATATGATTCTTGTTGTATTTTAATCTATCAAATTAAGGAAAGTGACGCGAAACTCATTCACTCGACTGTTAAACACTATCAACAGCAAAATTGTCGACCTCTGCGGGTGGGGGACGCACATGTAGAATACACCCACGGTATCCCCATGCCTGTCGTAAGAGGCGACCTAGTCGCGGACATGGATTGCGGTTTGGTACAATGTGTTGGACCTAGTGTGGATGGGAGGGGCTGAATACTTTCACAGGTAATCCCTGCCTGTCATAGAAGGCGACTAAAAGGGTCATGTGTCATGGTCCCCTCTTTATTTTTTATTGACTTTTTAGGGTGGATTGTAGACCATTTCAAAATGTTTGATGTGCGTTCTGCTCGGAGATGGGCCTCTTAAGTGTGCGGTTGCGCCCAAAAGCCTGCATTTGACCTCCCAGGGATCTTGCGGGTGGGAGAGTCATGTACCCTTGCAGTAGTATCCGCGTGACAACACATGTCCCTGCACAGCCGAATGCCAGAAAGACATATTATTAATACTTTATTATTTTTCTCTATATTTAGTGTTCCGTACACGCTACGGGGTACATGCTATTGCGGGTGACTGGAGGAAGAGAGTCTTAGTGTTCGTTGCCTCAGTCATCCCGTATTAGGCATCGTCCAACATCGGACCGCGGGCCCGGCTATGACCAGGTGGGTATTGCCTTGGCAGCTTGGTTCAGCTACAGAGACCCCTGATCGGAGTGGCTGGCATTCGGAGAGGATAATTTTGGGCATGGCTTCGAAACGAAGTCGCCCATCCCAAGGTGGTCCCCCACCAAAGTCTCTAACTTTTGCTTCCTTGAGAGGTTCAACTCCCTGGGAACATGCACAGCATGAAAGAATGGGATCAAGCTACCCTAGGTTTCTGGTTGCTACCAGAACCGATGGGCATGATTTTAAGCTGGTAATATCGATCCTTTTTAGTAGACACATTGAAGGCGTCTACGGCGAACTTGAGGATCTCAAGAAAATGCGCAACGGCAGTTTGCTTTTGAAGACTCGTACAGCACTGCAAGCCGATCAGTTGCTTAAGTGCGACCACTTTGGGGAAATCCCCGTCAAGGTGCAGGAGCACAAATCCCTGAATCTGGTTCGCGGAGTAATCTTTCACCGCGACCTTATTTTGAACGCTGACGACGAGTTGATGGAAGACATGAAGAACCGTGGCGTGACACACGTCCGACGCATTACGCGCAAGGTCAACGGTGAAGACGTTGCCACTGATGCCTTCATTGTCTCTTTCAAGTTGTCAGTGTTAGCAGAGAAAGTCAAGGTGACAACTTATCGTTGCGATGTGAGGCCGTACATCCCGCCTCCTATGCGATGCTGTCAATGACAGAGATTCGGACATATGGTATCTCATTGTTCGAATCAGTCTGTGTGTGGTACATTTGGACGAGTAGCTCACGGCGCGGAGGAATGCACAACTACATACAAGTGCACTAACTTCTCTGGTCTTCATTCTCCTCGGGATATGAACTGTCAGACATACCTGAGTGAGAAGAAGATCCAGGATATCAAGACCCTGGATGGTCTTTCCTACTAGGAAGCGCGCCGTAAGTTTAATTCCACGAATACACCTGCCCGTACACTCGACTACAGCTTGATAGCTCAGAGTCTTCCAGGTTCGTATTTCACATCGTTACCCGTGATTATCACTGCGCCCAAGGCGACTGTTGCTCCTCAGAACAAAGTCGCAAAGAGTAAAAGCTCGAAGGGGCGACCACCCACCTTCGACCACCCAGAAGTCTGTGCCGGGGCTGGCAGTTCTAAGCCGGCACAGCAAGGGGGAAGGCTAAATCATACCCCACCAAGGTCGGCGAGAGCTGTGCCCCAGGCGGCGGAGGCAGCATCTTCGACCAGAGCTGGGAAATCATCTCCCACCCCGTCTAAACTCGAAAAGAAGGCTGCGAATAATAACGCCCCTACCGGGCGCTCCCGCACTTCCCCTGCGAAAGGGAAAACATGCCCTCTATCTGAAGGGTATGAGTCTGCAACAGCAGGTACTTCTGCTCCAAAACCTGCGTGCTCCCCTCGTAGGGGAACTACTCGGCCCCAGAAAGCTTCGAAGTTCTGAGCGTCAACCCCACCGTCTGTCGATGACAGCTCGACGTCCATCCCGTCATCGACATCTACGGATGTAGATGTTGATAGTGTTTAGGTTCACGAGCATCTTGTCGCTCACAACTTAACTCTTTTTATAGTCCACACTACAGCATTGTTACAGTGGAATTGTAACGGTTATGACAGGCATCTTGCTGAGCTCCGTCAGCTCGTTAGTCAGTTCGCGGCGAGTATAGTCTGTATTCAGGAGACAAACTTCAGACCAGGTCATCATACGGTCTTGAAAAATTTCAGACCATACTCGACAGAACGATATTATGCTCACTGGGCGTCCGCTGGCATGGGTATTTTTGTTCGTTCTGATACCTATAGCGAAGAGGTTCCTCTAAGAACCCCACTGGAAGCTGTTGCGATGCGGAAACCGCTGCCTGTCGTAACAACAGTGTGTAACGTTTATTTTCCACCAGGCCAGCCTCTTAACATAAATGATGTCACTGATCTTATAGATCACCTTCCACCTCACTTTTATTAGGTGATTTTAACGCTCATAACCCCATATGGGGTTCTGAAACGCCTTGCCCCAGGGGACGGGAGTTGGAAACATGAGTAACAGAGCTCGATTTATATATATTGAACACAGGGGAACCAACTCATTTCAGTGTACGTTACGGCACATACTCTCGCATAGAATTCAGTCTATGCAGCCGAGCGTTGGTTCCGCTGTTTCGGTGGAATACACACGATAATCTCTGTGACAGTGACCATTTTCCCATTATACTTACATTGTTGAAAGAGAAATCCTTCGAGGATTTTCCTCGATGGGTTCTTAAACATGCTGATTGGCCAAAGTTCAGATCACTCGCTATCTTTAACGACAAGACCAGGCGGACTGTAGATGGCGATATAACTTGTTTAACACAAGTTATTCTTGCTGCTGTTGAGGAGTCCATTCCCTCCTTCTCAGGGACTCCTCGCCGAAAACGCGTTCCTTGGTGGAACGAAGAAATTGGAGCAGCTATCAAAGAACGCCGTCGCGCTCATCAATGTTATCGTAGGCAGCCTACTGTGGCCAACTTGATAACATTTAAACAACTCCACGCTAAGGCTCGAGTTCTTATTCGCCAAAGTAAGGAAGCTTCGTGGTAGAGATATGTGTAGTCTATGACGTCACATACTCCATCGCAAGTGTGGACTAAACTTCGACGTATTTCGGGTATCCAAGGTTCATCTTCTGTACCGGGAATTTCCATTGCAGGCAGTATCGTCACTTTTTTGTGTGTTTTTTTTTACATCTGATTTATTTACATATATTAGGTAATACAGAAAATTATTTCAACTTTTTAACAAATGCACACACAATTAGAGAAAACACAACAGGAACCGTCATTACAACTTCTTATTGCCTAATGTTCATTAATTCTTTGAAGTCTCAGAATATCACAATAATGCCCATCTGTACTTGACAAGAATTAACAAATAACAAACGAATCAATCACACAAAGGTATATCACATTTTATACAGTCCATTTTGATTTATTTCAATTTACCCTTGGCACTTCCAGCACTTCACTGTTACAGAACACTACTTAGCTGCTCTACATATTCTCCCAACCATAGCTTCCTTTGCGGGTACTGAATGCACATTAAAACATAGTCACTTATCTCGGACATTCTTTCGAGTTCACTGTAAGGCTCAGAAGATTTCAGCACACAGTCGACATAACAATCTAACAGTACCACGACAGCACTGTTCAGTTGCGGAGGCTGTAAACTAAATACAGGGCGGATCACACATTCAGGTATGATGTGTGTATTCGGACGTCCCATGATACTCTTCAGCTTCTATTTAAATTTATTCCATGTCGGACGAATCTGCGTACAAGTTGTAAGTTGGTGTTGGATTGTATCTTTGTGTTGACAGAAGTGGCACAAATCCGTCTCCATCATATGAATGTGATGTCTGCTGTATGTCGGTATGTCATGGATTACTTTATACCAACTTTATTTTACTGCGTCTGGAAGTATGCGTTTAGAGTTATTCTTCCATACTCGATTCCAGTTGATCATCATAGCTGCTTTCGTTATGTTAGGGGATAAATAGTGTTGAGACAGTATACAGCTATAAACCATTTTCGTTGAGACATCTGGAGATGTGACGACGTCCTTTGGCATATAACTTAACTCGACTCTCAGATACCTTGCATGAGGTGCATGATGATGGATGTCATAAGCTGGTGGGTTAATGCATTGTTGAGGACTGCACCATCTCATGAGGAAATTCTTCTGTTTATGATCCCCTGCTTTGTGAAAGAGCTTTAAGTTTCTTGTTAGAAACAAGATATTTGCTTTCTCTTAGACTTCAATTAGTCCCAGCCCACCCTGGGATTTAGGTGAGTGTACTTCTGGTAAGTCATATTAATGATCCTTGCCAAATGAACCAAACAACAACCGAAATTATACGTTTACCAATCTTCCTTGGCATGGGAAGAATTTGGCTCAGATATCATATTTTGCTTAAGCAGTACATATTCACATACACTATTCTTTGTTGCAAGAGGAAAGATCGATACCTAACCTGTTGCAATATGCCCCTGACTAAATGCAAAGCATCGGCCCAGTTCTTTTTGATCATCTTGTGCACACGGTTAAAGCAGATTATTCCCAGAATTTTAATTTCTTGTGTTAATGTTACACGCTCTGGAAGTGCCCATTGGGCACGGCCCATTTTCCAAATCCACATCGCCTTTGTGTTTCTTGGGTTCAGCTCAGCCCCGGAATATCTACCGTAATCCTCGATTACCTTGAACAAATGCTGGATATCAATGGTTTGATCGAATATTAGAGTAACGTCATCTGCGAGTACGACAATATCTAGATTACTAGGACTGAAAGTTTGCTGTAGATTGCTGAGGAGAGGTTCTAGGGAGAGAACGAAGAACAACGTAGACAGCGGACACCCTTGCCCTACTTCTCTGTGGATGTGGATTGGCCTTGTTAAATAACCATTTATGTTAATCTTTGAAGAGCCTCCATTAAGAATTTTTCCCGTGAGAGTTGGGAATCGATTGTCAAAGCCAAGGGCATTTAGTGTTTCAATTATATATTTGTGGTTTACCCTGTCAAATGCGCGCTCAAAATCTAGTGATATTAGCAGTTTCGTTTTATTGTTGACCAATTACTCGCTTATAATATCCCGAATGACACAGAGAATGTATTACACATCTTCTTGGTATCGCGCCAGACAGGTGTTCGGATATGGCGTCCTCCATAAACGCAGTTAGTCTCCTTTTCACACATTTAGTTAATAGCTTATAGTCAATATTTAAGAGCGTTATGGGCCGAAAGTCAGATAACTTTGTTGGATTTGTCATCTTGGGAAGAAGAACCACAAGGCCTTCTTTCACCTTCTCGATGTTCCTTTCTGGATTATAGGCATCATTCATTGCTGGAACAAGTTCGTCTCTAATGATGGACCAGTATGTCATGTAAAAGGCTCTTCCTAGACCATCGGGACCAGGAGATTTGTTCGGTGCGCTTTGTGGTATTGCCGGCTGGATTTCTACTAAGGTGATGTCTTGGGTCAAACTTTCTTGTTCACTTTGCTGAATTCTTCCTCTTATATAATCAAAGAATGGGTGTTGGTGTTTTATGATGGTGGGCGATTCTTCGTTATACAAGGACTGGAAAAAGCTCTCCGCCATTCCTTTTATTATTTGGAGGCTATTCGTTATTTGTCCATTAGTGGCTTCGATGTCAAGGATGTATTTTTGACGTCCTTTCTTGCAACTTCTTGTAAGGTTGTTACTGGGAGGAGACTTGTTGCCAAGAATTTGATGATCTTGCGCTTGAATTTTCAAGCCTTCCATTTCTCCTCGCTGTATCGTTAGCAGCCGCGCTCTTGTTGTTTATTCTTTGACAGGTATCAGGGTTGGTAGGATCCTCCTTATATCGCTGTCTTAAGCATTTATAATACAATTCTGTCGTTTGGTTTAATTGCCTTCTCCTCTCGGCACTGTATGACTTCAACAGCCAGATCGTGCGAGGTTTAGCGTATAACAGCCACCAATCAAGAGTAGGTATCTCTTTTTTTCTACTTGCTTTACGTCGCACCGACACAGTTAGGTCTTATGGCGACGATGGGAGAGGACAGGGCTAGGAGTGGGAAGGAAGCTGCCGTGGCTTTAATTAAGGTACAGCCCCAGCATTTGCCTGGTGTGAAAATGGGAAACCACGGAAACCATTTTCAGGGCTGCCGATAGTGGGGTTCGAACCTACTATCTCCCGAATACTGGATACTGGCCGCACTTAAGCGACTGCAGCTATCGAGATCGGTATAGGTATCTCTATATCGGGGTATGTATGTTTTCCATTTTTGCCATTCAGCGAAAAATCTTTCTTTTAAATCCATGTTCTTCAAAATAAATTCATTTAACCTCCAAATTCCTCGTCCGCGTCTTGGTCCCCACTCAGATTGTCGGATCTTACAGATAAACGCACAATAGTTTGAAAATCCCACTGGACAGACATCTGTTTCCCTCACTTGTTCTTTCAGTCCCCCGCAGACATATATTCTATCTAGTCGAGAAGCGCCACCTTGGTAATAATACGTATATCCAGCTGACATCTGTTGCTTCACTTCCCATGTATATTTTATACGTAGCCCTTTTTTTAAATCAGATAGCGCGGGACATCCCTGGAACTGTCCCGTTTGGTCTTTGGGTGATAATACTGCGTTAAAATCACCTCCAAGGATCATATTGTCTCTATGTCTGTGAATAAGTGGAAGGATGTCTGTGGTATAGAACAGCCGTCTTTGCGTCCTTGCTTGTGAGCCGGATGGAGCATGAATGTTTACAATTAGTAAGTCCCGAATACGTATGCTAATTCCTTGAGAATTTGGCAGGAGTGCTGTGTCCGAGTACGGTATATTGTCCTTAATGTATATGGCTGTACCGCGTTTGTGCTCGTTAACATAATTTCATCGTATCCAGGAATGGGAGCAACGTCTTCGGTTGCCACTTCTTGCAACATAACTGGTCACGAATAAGCTGTTTAAGAAGCGAATGTTTACTTGCAGTTAGAATACAATTTATATTTAGTGTCATCAGTGTGTATGTAACAGCCTAATCGTGAAAATATACATGTTCCTTCTGCTAATAAATTCAACAGGGATGGGGGAGGGACTCTATCGTCTATCTCCTAGTCTACTACCCTGTAACCGCGAGTCTCTGCTGTTGTATGGCTTCTGTGTTTCCTCAATCGAGGGTCTATGTGTTTTTACTTTTGTTTTGCTTTTCGAAATTGCAACTTCTTGGGTTGGTGTTTCATTTGTCTTCAAGCTGTCTTGATTCCCTGACCTCGTCTCTTGTATTTCCATAAGATTCGAGGTTTCCGCTTCTATCTCATTGGCCAATTGCATGCTATTAGTCGTAGTGTCTTGAAAAAAACACTCTTGTTCAGTGGTTGAATACGTATGTCTCTCTCTCCTGGTTTATCTAGTGTCCTAGCATTTATTGTATTTTCCGCTTCCGTGTTGACAGGTGTGTTTACAATTTCGTGGTTGTGTATTAGAGAAAGTTCTGTTCCAACATGACCTTCATTTTTGTGTTGACTACTTACGGATGTTTGTTGTTGCTCGTGTTCGCCTTGTGGTGATAGCTGTATTTTTGCTGTGTGGATATGTCGTCCGGTGAGGCTGCCTGGCTGACTTGTGTTGGCGATAAAGCATTGGAGTGAGTAACTGATTCATCAACTGCGTGTTGTTGTGCAGCCTGTGTTTGTACAGGGGCAGGTTTGTCCGTGTGAGGTATGCTAATAATAATAATAATAATAATAATAATAATAATAATAATAATAATAATAATCGCATGGCCTCAGCTACCGTGTGCGGGCATTTCAATTTGACGCCATTTGGCTGTCTGCTCGTCAATTTTGACGTTCCGTTTTACTCTAGGCCCGCTAGATGGCAGACCGAGTAAACCGAAACTCTCTTGGGCGTCTTTGGCTGAGATACAATGAATTTTGTCGGGTAAACACCACATGTGTCACCAGAGATCTAGTGATGGGCTAGCGACGGAATCGAGTAGAATCGAGTAATGTGCTCTTAGAATCGGTATACTCGACTCCAGACTCGAGTCCAAGCCACTGCCTGCTCGATCTGCATCCGATGGCTGCTTATACTGCCTGCTCATTCCATACTCAAACGTGTAACACGCCTTACAAACAATCTGCCGCTAGATGGCAGCACCAGACGTACCTAGTTATCGCGTGAATACAACTAGATAAGCATACCTGAAAAATTTAAAATCTGAAAGTAAGAGAAAAATTAAAGAATTTTACGTATAAAGTGGTGCTCTAGAGAGTTATAGCTTCAGCACTTTTCAAGAAAGAGGTTTCGACGAACAAGAAAACCTGGAAACTTTGTCTGTATGGTACAGTACTTCCCTACATTACTAAGTAGAGGTTTCACGAATTTGGCCGCCACAGTTTCTGACACAAGTTCCTGGTGCTTGTTACTAAAACTCTTTAAAAACTTACATTGGCACAAAGAAGGTAGAACATAGTTTTTTTATAGTCTGGAGCAGACTTGCAGAATTCTTGCAGTACGGTAGAGCTGCCTCAACATTTTTCTGTAGCCCCATAATTAGGCCAATAAATCGTTGCTAGGGATAGCGCAGCTATCAATGGGGATGCATTAAATGAGGTACCGGTAGAAACGTTATTCAAGCACGTGCTGCATTCTGTTTTTTCTTCGATTACACGCACTAAATAACCACACACTAATCCCTGGTAATCAGTTTCCAAAGTGACACACACTGACTCAGGGTGCTCACGAAAATCATCCAGTAAATCAAGTACATACTCAGGGAATAATAATAATAGACGGCCTATTAGGCGACTTGCATGTCTGTGAAGATGAAGGCCCTACCTAGGATGATTTCTAATGCTGAAGATGCCACACACACCCAGTCCCCGAGCAACTGGAACTAAACAATTAACTAAATTGGCCGTTGCGTAAATAATAATAGTAATAAAAAGAGCAGTATATTGACACAATTTTATACTGCTAGCAAAAGACTCGTAATGGAATCGTAATCTGCTTACCCTAAAGGGTTGGCTTTTCCCTCGGATTCAGCGAGGGATCCCACCTCTACCGCCTCAAGGGCAGTGTTCTGGAGCTTCAGACTGTGGGTCGGGGGATACAACTGGGGAGGATGACCATTACCTCGCCCAGGCGGCCTCATCTGCTATGCTGAACGGGGGCCTTGCAGGGGATGGGAAGATTGGAAGGGATAGACAAGGAAGGGGGAAGGAAGCTCCCGGCATTTGCCTGCAGGAGAAGTGGGAAACGACGGAAAACGACTTCCAGGATGGCTGAGGTGGGAATCGAACCCATCTCTATTCAGTTGACCTCCCGAGGCTGAGTGACCCCCGTTCCAGCCCTCGTGGCAGAGCCGGGAATCGAACCCGGGCCTCCGGGGTTGGCAGCTAATCACACTAACCACTACACCACAGAGGCGGACAATGGAATCTATGACAGCATATTATTCTGTTTTGTACCTTCACATTAACAGTACAATGTCCCCAGAAATTATATTACTTAGTACGGTATGTAATACTTCAAACCTTACGCTTACCATTTTCTGCAATGGTGTTTGAAGAGCTCTTGTTAGACGTCTCTGTGCTTGAATCCCTTCTCTTAATCATCGCTGAAATTAGCGGTTGTTTATAAGCTGGATAATCAGGGAAAGGGCTGGGTACAGATCCTGTTTTTAATTTTCGCGTTTTGCTGGTCACTTTGAAATCGGCATTTACGAAATGGAGACTGCAAACCACGGAATAATCAGAAGGAATCCATTGACTTCCCTTGCTGTTGCCTCCCCGGGATATAATACTTAACCACTTTCGACGCAATTCTGTACTTGAAGGTATATCATGGAATGAAATATCACAGCATTCTGGTTTCCCTTTCTTTGATTTGCCGAAAGACACGCAGCAGTACACCATTTTCACTGAAAACAAGTATAGTCTATCCTATTTTCCGCTATTTCATTACGACAGGTCTGGAGCCGGTTGGTGCTGCCACCTACTGTGGATATTTGAAAACGGAGTGTTTCATTTTGTGCCATGTTAAAATGTTGTAATGAGCAGGCAGTATAAGCAGCTATCGGATGCAGATCGAGCAGGCAGTGGTCCAAGCATACTAGTGTCGCTATCTGTGGACATATCTTAGAACTATAATCTATTGTACTGGATTGCACGGCATTCAGGGTCACCCACAGAATATTTTTGTGATGTGGATTGCAATATGTTTGCTGCTGATGATTGGTTTTATTGAGTCATCGGTCGTCAATAATTTGATTGTTACGATAATTATCATCATAGGCAAAATATTTATGACTTACTAACAAACCATCAACTTGAAAGATAGACACGTAGGACCGAAGATAAGCGTAGGACGGGGACAATTTCCACACTGTGGTGGGGACCTTTTCTAATGTCGATAACGGCAGCGTTCTATTATTATTGTTATTATTATTATTACTTTTATTACTGTGCAGCCTGGAAGTAGCCACCAGGGATTTGTTGATAGCTATGAAATATTATTCCCGCGACGCCCTTGTAGGAAAACGTGTAATAATATTGTGCGAAATAATGACATTATTACTGCCAGAGAATTTATTGCAAAGATACATGTATAGGGCGTTCAGAAACATACATGTGCTGTAGTATCACTTATTGTTGTTGTCCAACTCGTTGGCTGAATGGTCAGAGTACTAGCCTTCGGATCAGAGGGTCCCGGGCGGTTCGGGGATTTTAATCGCTTCTGATTAATTCTCCTAGCTCGGGGACTGGGTATTTTGTCCGTCCCAACACTCTCCTCTTCATATTCACACAACACACTACACTGCAAATTACCACAGAAACACAAAGTTCGGTTAGGGGCGCGCGGCTTTGAGCTTGCATCCACGAGATTGTGGATTCGAATCCCACTGTTGACAGCCGCATCCTTCCACTTCCTAGACCTTTCCTATCCCATCGTCGCCGTAAGACCTATCTGTGTCGCTGCGACGTAAAGCAAATAGCAAGGGAAAAAAAGTACTGCTAACATCCCGCCGCTATTCTTCGACCTTCTCTCAACTTCTTAAGACTACACTCGGTTTTGTTCCTTTGCACAGTCATATGTTGCAATGATAAACGTTAAAACGGAGGGTGTATTTTGTTCATTACTTTCATTGTTCAGCTAGAACAGAACGACGTTCTTTCTGATGATTTGCTTCGTGTACATGCATCACATTCCGGACGCCTAATCTTAATACCCTACATTATATCTGCCGAAAGTATGATGTAAGTATAAACTATTCACTTGTCCCCTCGGACGATTGTAGGCATACCGTGACAGTGAAAAAAATGAAATGGCGTATGGCTTTTAGTGTCGGGAGATCCCAGGAGGGGTTCGGCTCGCCAGGTGCAGGTCTTTTGATTTGACTCCCGTAGGCGACCTGCGCGTCGTGATGAGGATGAAATGATGATGAAGCAACACATACACCCAGCCCCGTGCCAGGGAAATTAACCAATGCTGGTTAAAATTCCCTACCCTGCCGGGAATCGAACCCGGGACCCTGTGACCAAAGGCCAACACTCTAACCATTTAGCTATGGAGCAGGACACCGTGACAGTAATTTTAAATAATAATAATGTTATGAGTTTTACGTCCAACTACGTACATTTTTATGGTTTTCGGAGATGCCGAGGTGCCGGAATTTAGTCACCCAGGAGTTCTTTCATGTGCCAGCAATTCTACCGACACGAGGCTGACGTATCTGAGCACCTTCAAATATCATCGGACTAAATCAGTATCGAACCTGCCAAGTTGGGCTCAGAAGTCCAGATAACTATGCTATCATTATTAGAATAGATGGCATATTCGGTGGAGTGGGTAAGAGACGCCGTGAACGGATATTTTCATACTTTATTATGCGTATGTAGTTGTAGTATTATCTTTCGCAAGTCATCGTCAAATTCAGATTATTTATTTTGCTCACTCATTAAGAATATTTATATCGTACCGGTCTATCGCAATCCCATAAAACCTCGGCGACCACTTGTACATTATGCTCCATCCATCCAACAGCGGGCGAGAGAGCGAACGTGTGACGTCATGCTGTCATCGAGTCTTCGCAAGCGAAACGAGCCCGAGCCTGGACTCGAAAGAGTCGAGTACCGCGATTCCAGGCATCACTCGCGCACATCACATCACATCTTTTACATGCCGACATCGTACGACATGGAGTGTCGAATGGACTTTTTCCGCCCTTCAAAAATCCGTCTACCTCTGCAGGGTTTGAACCCGCTATCTTGAGATCCGGAGACCGACACTCTACCACTGATCCACAGAGGCAGCTTGAGGTATGCTTATGGGTATAGTATCCATCTCTAATACAGCAGGTGAATTAGTGTGATGTTCCCTGTTCGCAGCTATATCACTGAGTAATCTTGGCCCTGTTTTGTTGTCGTTCTCACCTCGCCGTATGGGGCAATCTTGTCTAAAGTGATCCGTAGCGTTGCAGTAAAAGCAAGATTTAGGTTGCTCTTCATATATTACGTACGCTTTATATCCCTCTATGGTCACGATGGGTGGTATGGCAGTTTTAAGTTCTATTCGCATAGCTCTGATACCACTGTAAATGTTATAGATGTAAGTTGAAGACCATCCTTCATTTCTAATTTCCCTGACTTTCCCATGCTTGTTAAAAATGACATTTTCTCGTTCGGCATTTCTATTGGTAGGTTCATTATTCGGACCAACTTACTATCAACATCTGCACATGCAATAACAACATCAGAGAAGGAACCATTAAATTTTCGTTCCTGTGATTTTCCGTTTGTAGTTATTAATATCTTCTCCATCAGTAGTTTACTGATTAGCTTGATGTAAACAGCGGTTTCCAGATTGTCGATTTGAATGGCTTCCAGTTGATCCACTGTATGTTTTAAGGTTTGCTGATTCCACTCATGAATTTCAGCTGGCCCCGGTTTATTTGTCTTGTCGGTAAACCCACATTTTTTTTGTATTCCTCCTAATGCTATTGGTTGCCATTGTCACATTACTGTATTTTACTGGAAAATATTAACGCACTAACGTCACAGGCAATGAATGCAGAGTACAGCGAACTGCTCTCTGCCACAACTCAAACCGGACTCACGCCATCTCTCCAATGACAGCTCGGAACACACCTCTTACAAGGAAACCTCACGAGTTCCAGGTCGCGATCGGCCAATGGTATTCAGTGCATTCGAAGCCTCGTCTATCATCTAGCCCACATACGCAGTATTTGCTGCTAATGGCAAGAGGGGGCAAAATTGTAGGTATCCGATAGTGAATAGAGCGTGAGGCTATGAGACGCAATTAAACGGTACATTCGACAAGTATATCACAAGTTGCATGCTGCTCGTAGTAGTGATATAAATCAGTGCGATGACAACCATAAACAAAGCAAACATATCCTTATATCTACAGCGACATTTGCGGACATCGACGTTCGGTCAGAAAGGAATGTAAGACATTTCGCACATTGAGAAGGAAGTGGCAGATGACATATTAGCGTTTTTGCTAGATGAGTCAGTGCAATGTGTAGCGTCGTATACTCTCGACTATGTGGACACTGCACATGCGGATAGCACTGATGAGGATATGGGTGAAATTAATATAAAAATAGATGTCCAGACATGTAGTTCGTCGTCCATGTCGGAGCCACAACTCTCGGCTCTAGTGAAGCTAGAACACAGTCTTATGTCAACCAGCAACGAGTGCAGTCGTGTGGAGAGAAGAGTGCGGTGAAACATGGTGGGAGTAGAGCAATATCGAGCGGCTATAGGGAGCTGGCTGGTAAGATGTATGACAGCTACGGGGAAGTCGGCCATTAAGGATGGAAAAGGGAAGTTTGGTGAGGCACGAATGTTATCGGCGGTGATAGCAGTGCTACTGGTGATAGGGCGGGGGGTGGAATAGAACCCCGGAACGAACGGCAGCCTGAATTGGGAAGATATAGAGAAGATTCGAGAGGTGATGAAAAGAGAGATGGAAAAGGTAATGGAGAAGTTGGAGGTTATGAGTAAGAAGCAAGAGGAACTCAGAATGGATGAAAAGCACCAAGGCAGAAGTGGAGGCGAACGCAGGAAGAAACGAGAAAGATATCCAGGGGCTAAAAAGAAAATCACAAGTCTGGAAGAAGATGATGTACTACTGAAGAGAGAGGTAGAGGGCATAAATCAGGAGAGGAATAAGAAGTGTGTTTTCACATATGGAGTGCAAGAAGAGGAGTCAGAGGCGAAGATAAAGACAATATACAAAGTCGTGGACATTATGCAAAACGTTATGAAAATTAACTTCAGTGCGGTGGATATCGACGACGTGGCGAGAGTAGGAAAAGTGAAGGGAAGGAGGCCAATAAAAGTGCAACTGATATCTACCAAATGGCGGACATAATATTAAGAAACGCTAGCAAC
This sequence comes from Anabrus simplex, assembly GCF_040414725.1. NCBI lineage: Eukaryota > Metazoa > Arthropoda > Insecta > Orthoptera > Tettigoniidae > Anabrus > Anabrus simplex. The sequence continues at coordinate 1,051,014,130 of NC_090266.1, forward strand.
CTGCAAGGAAAGAAAATTTGGATTAAGAGAGACATGGGGAGAGAGGGCAATGAAATCATAAGAATTTAGAGGAGACATCAAGGAAGGGCAAGAGCGCAGGGACCGCAAGCGTATATTAGTGGTGTAAGCAATTGCGTCTGTTCGAACGTTACATTCTTTACCCGATACCTCCATTTCAACTTGTCGTTGGGCAGCCTAGTCAGACGAAATGGGGTCACTCAGCGGATACCTCAGGGTTTTCTAACGGCAAGTAAGACATGTAGTCTTACTACAAGATAAGCTTAACGTGAGTACGAAGAGATTAGCAACTCACGGGTGACGCCTATAGAAACTCACGACGTAATAGTAGTAACCGTCGACAAATTTTATCTGAATATTTGACTACGTGAGAACTGGTCATGATTAAATGGAATACTTAATTACTCAATACTTCTCTTAGCTAGCAAATCACTTATGAACTAGGCTGTAATGGAAGAATTCATGACACATACAATTGTAGAAAATAAATAAGATATTTATTGATAAAATATTGGATTATTAAATTGGCATTTTTTGCGAGTCATTATTTGGAATTGCGTAAAAACAAGTATGGATAGTGAGTCAGCGCTGGCTCGTAGAAATGAAAATAATGTCCAGTATTAAACTATGAAGATCAGTTCCTTCGTGAAGTAAAAATTGAGTATGTACATATTTACAATCGATCACTGGACATCTAAGGTCCATACTGCAGTTGAGACATAGGTGTAATACCAACACAATCAACTTGTTACGATAGCTCATTTGCTTTAAGACTAATTAAACAAGTCTCACTTAGACACAATGTTAAGCCAAAGTGTATCTCAAGTCCACTAATAAGTTCAACTTTAAATTGAACCAAAACATCATTTTTAAATCGGAGGACTGAACTGTATATCACGGATATATTTACTCGCCGATCCAATTAGAATTGAGCGTTGAGAACATCACATGGTAAATTGTAGCTAATACTCAGTCAATGACGAGTCACTAATAAGTACATTCATATAAGCAAACTGAAATAAGTAAATCTAGATGCGTAAATTTAATTGGATGAATCCATATGAGTGAAATTAAATGCATAATTCCATGTGAATAAATCTGAATAAATCTGAATAAATCTGAGTAAATCCGAACTCATGTTTTATTGCTACGTTCTCGTTGTGCATGGATAACTTCTTACGAACTAAGGCATTCGTTCCTAGTGCCTGTTAAATACGGCTCCTATTCTAGCCTTTCCCTAGCTGTAGTTCGTTGAGAAAATGTAAGTTCAAACAGAGAATATGTTAATCTATTTAGCTATCTAACTAATTTCAACATAATCTTTGGCTGTCATACACATGTCCTTTTAGGTTCAATGTCCCTTTCCTTCGTTATATTCCATAACATTCTACTTCAATGCAAGCTACTTTATTCATACGCAGTTACTATGCAAGCGCTATGCCGCGGTGTTCAGAAACATACTCTCATATATATCGGTGTCGTGAATGCATTTGGTCAAATACAGCTATCAAACGTATCGTTGTATTCCGATATTCATTACAACACATCTAAACTTGACATACGATTCCGTCACAAGCATACTTCTACAATAGTAAATTCTGTTCATACCTTGGCTTAGGTCGCTCCAGCGGTGTGGGCAATCTTACGTATACGAATCTAAAAAAAATGTAGTGTGGCATATCTTAAACTGCAGGCACTCAATGGCCCCTGCGTAGTGCGAATAAAACTTCTCATATCACTATATAACTCATACCTTTCCTCCAGTTAGCACAATCGTAACCTTATTTCAACATCCATATAATATATTAACATCGTAGCCTCAATAATAACTCGTCGCGTTCCCAAACACACGACCATGTCAAAGTACCACACTGTTTCTTAAAACAACATTTAAAAGTTGCTATATCTCATAACCTATGATTGAGTTCAATGCCCTTATTGTGAAGCAAAACAATGTGTGATTCCATCTGTTTATTTTTACACCGCGCGCAACCAATCGTGACGTCGACTTGTAGCTTTACCACTATGAAATCTCTGTAATCTGCCAGTATGTCATTATGATCAGCTGTTTCCAAACTTCTTTTTCAAACCTCACGCTACATACGTGTATTTTGACCGATATACGATGACGTATATATCCATTACATCAGAAACTACTGCTATATTGCTAGATCATGTAACTACGGACTTAAATATCTCACAATTTGTTGGTAACATTCACTTGCATTTCTTATGTATCGGTCTCTAATTGGCCCATCGGCACAAACCTAAGGTATATGTGTAGGCAAACAAAATTATGCGATTAAATATTGTAAATGACTAAGCTCGCTCATGGTTGTCCCTGGTCCAGCTGTTCTGCTCCCAAATGGATGTAGTTGGGTCTTCGGTTAGGTCATGGGTGGGACATCTGGTACATCATCCGCTTCTTCATCACGGAAGTGCTGTCTGGATTCCCGTCACCTTCCTCATCATGGCTCGGTCGGATGGTTTCCCGTCGCCTTCCTCATCATGGCTCGGTCGGATGATTTCCCGTCGTCTTCCTCACCATGGCTCGGTCGTATAGCAAGATGTACTGGTCCCCAGCTTGGTCCATCATGTGTACTTAGCACATCATCCTCATGGTCCTCTTGTCAGCATCTAAATTAATGATTATAGTGCAGTGTACAGCCATTATACAATTCTTTTTTGACGTCCGTAATCCTTAATTTTATTATTTCTTTCGTGGCTCTCCGACGTATCCTCGATTTCGTTGGTAATGATTTCAGTGCATCTATTCTCTGTCTGCCCTTCTTGTAGATCTTGAGGAAAACTTATTTTTATTCTGATTCAATCATTGGAGATGTTTCTCTTCTTGTTTGTGATCCTTTTTATGTTGGCTTGGTCTCCCTTTGCAGACTATAGATCACTGCGCTGAGTATCCACCCACGCGTATCTCTTAACTCTTGTAGGTGATTCCTTCTTAATATCTCGAGTCAACTATGCTATTTTTCGGTGATTTGACTTGTTTCTTCTCGTTTCCGATGCTTTTTCCTTTAATACATCTTTAGATCCTTTGTTATTCCTAAAAGAATTATACCGCGGCGGTAATTCCGTCCTCACTCTCCGTTGAGAAAATTTAAGATGGAGTTTTCTTAACAATCAAGTTTTCTACTTTTTTTTGTAAAACAATACAGTAGACAGTCCACTGTCCGTTTCACCCTGAATACTTGACCGTTCCATGACGTGTATGGCCTTCTGTGTCATCGCAACTGGTGTCTATTCTTTGCTTCCTATATATTACATGGCCCATACCTTCAGTCGGCGCCATTTTGAAAGCTGTCGCGGACGTGTGAATGGGCACAGTGGATAACGGCTGTGGGTGTCCGACAGAAATTGGAGGCGTTCCTGGACCATACCAGAGCTGAAAGTTATGGAAGAGACCCGCAAGAAGAGGACCTGGGTTCAAGACAAGACAGAAGGCTGATCAAGAGGAGCATGGGAGCGAGACAAGAAGTGAATCCAACGAAGGAGTAAGTGTGCAGTGTAGCATGAAACTAATGACATGTTCACATGTGGTAGGGGCGGCAGAAGACACTAATAAAAAACTCCTAATTCAGAACAAAGGGGGCAGAGGCATATGAACGAAGGAAACGGATCGAAGGAAGATAAAAACGGGAGAGACATGCTGTCGAAGGGAAGAAGCAGGAGTTAAAAAGATCTGTGGGGTAAGAAAAACAAGGGTACAGAGAATATAGTTAAGAAAGAGCGCCCTAAATCGTCAAGATGTGAAGGGTGAAATGCAGAGGGTGAGAGGCTAATGATGACGAGAAGTAAGAATAAGGAAAGCAATGGGGGAGGAATTGGGAGTAAGCTATAACTAGAATGGAAAGTAGGATTCATAAATATAGAAGGTCTGCTAGGAAAAAAAAACAATAAAGAGGTGATAAAGGTACCGGTAGTTGAAAGTTATGGCATTGTAGCACGACTGGAGACTTGGATACAACCGGTTACGGGGATAACTTGAGGGGGGGTGTTCACAGTTAAAAGTAAAGAAAGAAAAACATAAGGAGAGGGGACGAGCGCCTAGGGGGAATAGTAGTGTTAATTAAGAAAGAAATTAACAAGTTGGTGGAGTAAATTGTGAATGATCTAGATGAAGTGTTATGGTTAAGATGTAATGTAGGCAGAGAGGAGGGAAAAGAAAGAAAGATATGTATAGCGTGTGTATATTGTCACCCCAAGGGATCTCCGTACGCGAATGATAAACTGCTGGTGGAGCTACTCTTGGAAGTTAGTATGATCAGGGAGAAGTTCGAAGAAGATGGGATATTACTGCTGAGTGACTGGAACGCCAGGATAGGGGAACTATTCCCACGGTTTGACAAAGAAGAGGAAGTGGATTTAAGGGTAGAAAGAAGCAGCAAAGGTAAGGAAACAAACAGCTATGGAGGGTTGCTACTTGAGTTCTGTGAGGCAGGAAAATTCTATATTCTAAATGGCTTTTGGGAGGGGGACAAGGAAAGGAAAGAGACATATATAACTGCTAAACGGGGAAGTGTAATTGACTTAGTGTTGTGTTCGGGAGATTTACTAAGGATAATTAGAAAGATTGAAATTGCAGACTGGATAGGGGTATGGCTAGAAAGGAATATATGGGAAGAAAGGACAGGGCTTAAAAATATTGTGGAAGAGAGGGGCAGAAGCTATTCTAAGTATATATAGACTGAGGTGTCACATATAAATTTAGAGGACTTTTTGAAGCAGGAGATGCAGCTAATAAAATGTGGGTGGGAAGCGGTGTTAGAGGAAAATAATATAGATAGGGCCTTAGACCTAATGGACTATCCTATAAGGAGGGCGGCACGGATGCAGAAAAGAAGGGTTGGGAGGAAGAATGGAATGGATGAGTGGTACGATAAAGATTGCAAGACACTAAGGGTGCAAGTTCTATAGGCTTTAAAAATATAGGCTAAGTGAAGATAGGGAGGATAGAGAAGCTTTCTGTAGATTAAGGAAAGAATACAAAAAGAAAATTGATGAGAGAAAGGAGTCATGGATTACAGAAAAAAACAGAGGCGATCAGCAGGGAATGCAAGTTAAACCAAGCAGAGAGAGTATGGGAAAGTATAAACAGAAATAACAGAGGAGGGAAAAGGGTTGAGAAAACTGTAATCGGCTATGACCAATGGGTAACCTACTTCAAGGGATTGTTAGGCGCCAGGGATAGACGGGATGACGAACACTTGGAGTAATTTAGAAATTAGTAAATACGAACTAGATAAAGAGATCTATTTAGAAGAAATACAAGAGGTATTAGGTAAACTTAAGAACAAATCGGCGGGGGGTAGAGATGGAATAAATCATTTATGCTGGAAAAATGTGTGGAATTACTGGCAAATTAGGGAGGGAATAGTTAAATTATTTAACAGGATCTTTGATAGCGGCAACGGCCGTAGCCGTGTTGAAACACCGAAACCCGTGAGATCTCCAAAGTTAGGCAACATTGGGCGTGGTCAGGAGTTGGATGGGTTGCCACGCGCTGTTGGTGGGGGTCAAGGAATGGAGGAGCGGAAAGGAAGTGGCCATTCTACCGCACGTAAACTCCGGCTCAGGAACACCTCTGCAGAGGTTCGGACCTGCCTTCGGGCAGAATAACCCTTACCTTACCTTGATAGAGGCACCATTCCAAAAGAATGGGAAGGCGGAATCATCTGTCCAATTTACAAAAAGAAAGGAAACACGTTCACACCAAGTAACTATCGAGGAATAACGTTACTAGACTCTCTAAGTAAGATCTATGCAGGGGTTTTGGCTGATAGGTTATCGAGCTGGGCAGAAATCCAATCAATAATTGTCCCCATATGCCACCAAAACCTGGTTTTGCTCCGACTTTTGCTAAGTATCTCGGGGGTGACCGGTTCACGCCCTCTCGCGAACGTCAACTAATTGTACTAGGCTAAGATTTCGGGGAACATATACTTCCACTGACAGACATAAATAAGGTTGGTGCTATGCTAAAATAATGGCAACATTTGGTAAATTTATTCTAATATATTCAAAAGAAAATCAAAGCAATTAATTAGACAAAAACATACTATAATTGCGACCAAAACTCATGACATAAAGCGAATAGAATTGCACTCAAATTAATCTCCCAAATGTCTGGAATTCAATATATGTGTGCACTCAAAACTACGAACATAATTAACCGTCGAACATTTGATCACTTGGCCGAAGGATTTGCTTATTTCTCATCACGATGTGCCTATCCTCGTTTAGTCCCTATCCACCTCGCGCAGATGTTTTAGGAGAACACTACAATTTAACCTAATCTACCACCGGGCGAGTTGGCCGTGCGCGTAGAGGCGCGCGGCTGTGAGCTTGCATCCGGGAGATAGTAGGTTCGAATCCCACTATCGGCAGCCCTGAAGATGGTTTTCCGTGGTTTCCCATTTTCACACCAGGCAAATGCTGGGGCTGTACCTTAATTAAGGCCACGGCCGCTTCCTTCCAACTCCTAGGCCTTTCCTATCCCATCGTCGCCATAAGACCTATCTGTGTCGGTGCGACGTAAAGCCCCTAGCAAAAAAAAACCTAATCTACCATACTATCTCCCGGATGCAAGCTCACAGCCGCGCGCCTCTACGCGCACGGCCAACTCGCCCGGTTATTTACATGTATAATTTATCTCAAGTGGTCCCCATGCATTTTAACTAAACCACCCGTCATAACACAAGATGAAATGAAATGAAACGAAACCACACAGTTTACCTTTCTTTACAAATTCCTATCATTTACTGTACCGTAAACTACGGTTTTCAAATCTTTATAACAAATTCCTAGTGTCTAATATTTACAAAATAAAACGTTTCCTCTAAAACATCTACGTGAGTATTTTTTTTACAGGCTAAGAGTTTGTTGAACTCATCCTTCGGCTGTCATCTCTCCTCCAGCGTAGGGTATCATTCCCTACTGCTTCTACTCCCTCATGATGCAATCGCTGGGTCCCATTGGTTCAACTGCTCCTTGGATGCTGGGCTGGATCATGACGTCGCCTGTTCTGGATACGACACTGCTACTGCTGTTGTCCCTCGCTGATATGACTGGACACGTACTGGTGGCACGAACAGCTGGTAACCTCGTGACAGCCTGTAAAATCACTCGGACCTCATTTATTATTTATCCTTTGACTAAAGGAGTTATTAATCATTAAGAATGGCTATAGTGATCTATTTTATCTTGGTGGATTGTGTTTCTACCACTATTTCCTACTGTCTTTCTAATGTTTTTCTTCACTAGCGAATCCCGTTCGCGGATGCCCGTCAGAAACTCCTGAACTTCAGTTTCGTTTCTGTAAAGCGACGGTCTTCGATACTCGGGCGCACACGTAATATGCCTCACTCATGTCAATCATGCTGATATACCCTCCACAAAAGTTTACTGCTTCTAATACCTCGCAATTACACCGTGTCCCTTTTGAATTACCTCTACACGAGCTGTGCGTATACTTTAATATTATTTTCATATTTAATTGACTTCCGAAAGACATTCTCCGTACAGCATAAAATAATTCTAAGTTTGCTTCTGAAATTAAGTTCGATAATGAGTTCAAAACTCGATTAAGGCTGAGTCAGTAACTGTCTTCGGCGGGCGTTACGCACGCATGAATTAACACTGCAACTCTTAAGAAAATGAGATTGACAATCAGAATTTCTATGTGACTACATTTAGAATGTCTCAGAATACTAACAGAACGTTTCCACTGATACGAACTGAATCTCTCTGCCAATACGAACTGAAAGTCTCTTCTCACACGAACACGAATGAATGACTGTCCTCCATACCTCCCATCTTATTGGTTGATTACTCTGGCGATGGTATCCCCATCCATTGTCGAGTTCAACTCTCCACATTCGTTCCGCTTGTACCATATATTTTCCACCCCCGTTGTTGATTTACCACCTCCATTCTGTCATGGGTTGTGTGTGTCAGATAGCTCAATTTTCCTCATAGTGCAGTTTTACAATCTTTATCCGGCCCATCTTAAATTTCTTAAAGAACCCCTTCCTGATACAACACTCCTTTCAAGAACTCCCTTTTTTTCTTTGGATTTCTAAAACATGGTCTTATCTTCTCGAGTGGACCCTGTATTTCCATTGTCTCGACGTTTTCTAAAGAAGTCTTGCACTGACCCTCAAGTCTTATAGCGACATTGTCAATGTCCAACAAAGCTTCAACTTTCTACTGTTGACCCTCACTAGCCTGGTCCTTCTAAGTCATTGGGTCGCATTACTCTCAGTTACAGCACGTATCTTTTGCAATTATTCTACTCACATTCTTCAATATCTATAAATTTATCTTTTCATGAGCGCCAGCATGGGCTTATCTACCGCGTAATTTGTTTTTAAAATACCGTGACATGAAATAGAATGGTATTTTAAACAATATCATCCTCCTCTTCACCCTTTCTTTCCAGTGATTCTTTCTTCTTTCTTAAGAATTCCTTTGCCAACAACAGATGGCGACGTTCTTGCCTCAGCCTTGCATTCTCCCTCAGCTCTAACACTAGTAATGCCTTCCTCCTTTTCAGTAACAACTTCCGTTCTCCGTAATCTCCTTGTGTGTGGGGTAGCTGTTCTTTATCTTGGGTGATATTTTGTAGGGCTCTTCGGTTCGTATCTACCGTTGCGATGTTCTTCCCTTCACGAATGCTATCCATCAGCTTGTTCATCACGCAGATTTCACCTTCTTTTTCCGTTTCATCTGTCTCCCCAGGTCTTTCGTCTTCCCTTTCACTTTAATAACATATTTTACTTCTGAGAAATGCTTTTCCGCGACGGGATGCGGACGTTTTTGGTACGGTCTCCAGTCATTTATGTTTAATGTTTATTTAAAATTCTTGATCTTCCCTGGTTTGGAATCAAATACCGTCTGATTGCTCAATATAATAAAGCGTAACTTTTCGTTTCCGTTAAGATCACATTTGGCAGCCATTACCTTTTCGTCCACTGCTGTTAAGAATGGAATCTCCGGTTTCCTGTCTAGACTAGAAATAAGTCCTTCACTTTCACTCAATGTAACTATTCTTTCCGCCATCCATTCCGGCCGGTCTTCCCCGTCTGTCTGGCTCTCAGACACAAGTTGTAAACACGTCATCTCGGGCTGTCTCGTTCGACCTTGCGCCCCATTCATGGCCATTGCTACTTCTGTACTGTCCTTTCTCAATTTTATTGGGTTTGTATGCATTTCTATTGTCACGTTAAACTCACGCATAAAATCTGCACCCAATATGCACTCATAACTGATGCCAGGCATTATTATAAATGTGTGACTGAAAGTAGCGTTTGACTTTAACGTTGGAGGTAGGGATAATTGGAACTTTATATTGAGTTTTTAATTTGCTTATTAATCCCTGCAATACCACGCTGATAGACGCGCCAGTATAAGTTAAACAGTATACAACATTTCCGTTCATTTGGGCACAAATTACAGGTAAGTCCCGACTTATTACCTTTCTTTCATTTGTACAATCATTTACTAAGTCCTCTGGTGTCACTATCCACGATTTTATCTGCGCAACAATCCAGCTGTCTTCTCTCCCTGACATCTGCCGTTCACAGCCTATGTGCACCCGTCTCTCTAGTGATTTTTTATTTAGTGGCTGAGGTTCGAATCCCCTCGCATTCGGATTTACCTCCCTTTCTCGAGTTTGTCGTCTCTCTCTCTCTCTCTCTCTCTCTCTGTGTCTTTCTAGACTCTCTGCCCCTTCTTCGTTTCCGTCATTATTCGACCCGCAAATCGCGCCTTTCCACTTCTCATGTTCCCGTTATTTTCTTTCCAATTCGTCGAGATATCTCTCTGACTCTTGGTATCTTTCCTCCATGTTCTCACGGTAATTCTGCGGCTCACATTCTTCTCGCCTCTCTCGGTGCTGCATTCTACTTGTCGGGTACCTCTGGGTTGGATATGGATATCTTCTATCCGTTTGCCTTCTTTCATTTCTCCCACGGTCTTGAGATTTTCCGTGCGCTTGACCCCGGTGTCCTTCCCATCTTCTCTGCGGTCTTTCATATATCGTTCGGCTCTGGTACATTGGCTGATATCGGGGCCTCCAGTTTCTCCTTTCCTCCCGATACGTATTAGTACCTGGTTCGCGCGCCTCAGGCTTCTTATCCTGTTCCATCGCCTCGATCGTGTTTACTTGGTGTTCTGGGTGTCTCACTACTCTCTGCGGCAAATAGCTCGTAGTCTGCTCCAATTGCCTCAGAATATTCTCTGCCTCGACTAACGATCGGATATTTGCGGCCACCATTATCCGCTGGACTTCCGCGGGTGATTGCTTTTCTATAGCACTTATGAGCTCTTCCTCTAACGGTGCGTTGTCTAACTCCTTTAATCGCTGTAACTGAGCCACGAAAAAATCTGCATATCGGCTTTGTGGAGTACTTGCGTGAGTATAATTCTAAGCGAAGAGACTGTTGTGTCGCTGTGCTCCAATACCGCTTCAAAAAAGCTGTTTTAAACTCCTCATCATTTTCAAAACTATAACGGAAAGCGTTAAACCATTGGCTCGCTCCTCCGTCTAGCAATTTCTCCACTGTTTTGAGTCTCCGTTCTATGGGAATTCGATTTTCAACCATGTAATCCTCAACTTCATGTATGAAAGATTTTGGCGTCCATGAGTCGTTTCCTGTGAACTTCCGTGCCCTATCATCGCTTGTCCGGATAATATTTACTATTGGCGTCGACATCTGCGCACTCCGTCCTGGGTTTATACCTTCTCCATTACTGTGTATACTGATATGGTCAGGTAGCGTCTCGTCAGTACTTATTCCTGTCTTGCATGTGTCATTTCTAGGCTCGGGTGCTAGGAAACAGGTCTGATGTGTTTGTGGCTTGGAGTACATAATCGACCTTTCGTCCCCTACTCTTAATGGACTGATTTCCCGTTGCAGGTTCAGAATCAAATTAGCTTGCGTCCCTAAATCACTCTTTACTTCTTGAACCTGTGTCCCCTGGACTTCGACTCGGTTTTCCATTTTCTGGTACCGGTCTACCCAATTCGATACCTCCTCTGCCAACTCGTGACCGTTCTTATTTCTTTCTTCGTTTCTCGAGTCTATCTTATCTATTAACTCCTTATGAAGGATGTCTATTTCGCTACGTACTTCGGTCTTTCCTACCTTTACCTCTTCCGTGATGATTTCGCAGATTTCTAGTCTATTCTTCTGTCTGACCTCGTCCCGTTTTATCAGTTCGGGGTGTAAATCCGCCTTTATTTTCTCCCTCTGTTCGGTGTTTTCACTCTGAGCTCTCTCCAAGTTCTCTGTAAATTCCGACTTTACGTGACTAATATGCTCCGTCACCTCATTCATTATTGCCGTGCGTGAATCCTGTACCTCTTTCTTAAGATTGTCAACCTCATCCTTTACTGAATTTGACACGCAAAGTTCCTATACTGTCGCTCATTTTCTTAACATCAGCTCGCGTTTCACTTCGTTCTATGCGCATTTCCTCGCGACATTTATCGATCTGTTCCTTTACGTCCTTCCTACCTTCGTCGCATACACTCGTTACTTTGTCTATTTGCAACTTAATCTGATCCTGAAATTGTCCTATTAACTTCCTGATCTCTTCCAATGTTGCCATTTTATTTAATAAAAACTGGATTTACCTTACACTTTCGGTTCGATGACCTCCTCGATTATATTATTTAAGTGATCAAATATGGCTTATGTTCGTGCACTTTCCTGTTCAGCTTATTTAAATTTTGCAATATGAAATTTATATCTTCACTATCAATTATTCTAATGCCAAACAACCTTTCAACGCTAGGTCCTGCAAAGCTGACAGCTATTCCACTAATTTACATAAGTTCCTCCTGTTGCCATTTCATACTATCATCTGAATTATTCTCGCAAACACTGTCTGTCATGACTATCCCGGGCGCCAACCAATTAGTTGCCATACCCCAAATTTCCTTATTATGCCGCTTGTGGGAATCGAACACGTGTTCTTACCTAATGAGGTATCTTCCACATATACAACCTTCCGATCAGGTATACTAAATATTATTCAAACTTCACGACGACTGCTACCGACTGCTACCATATCCCGATATCCATGATATATTAAACTGTTCTAACTTCCCCTAACTATCCATAAAATTTAACATCTCCATTCTGAGTCACTCCACGTAATCTCAAGAATAGTGCTTTTGACTTATCGAGCTGGGTAGAAATCCAATCAATAATATCAATATTCCAAGGAAGAATCCGAAAAAGAAGACAACCGTAGACAATATTATGACAGTCAGGATGATACTGGATAAATATTTAAGTAGAGAAAGAGGACACGTGTACCTAGCGGCCATTCACTTTGAAAAAGCCTTCGATACGGTTAGCAGAAGAGCACTGGTAGAAAAATAGGCTGGTTAGGGGTCTGAAGGAAAATGATACGAGCGATAGAAGCGTTATATAGGAAAGTCCATTGCTGCGTCAAGGTAAAAGAGAATTTAATCAGTCAGCCCATAGACTGTAAGAAGGGGCTGAAACAAGGCTGTAAACTTTCGTCGCTGCTATTCTTACTGTTCATTAATGACATTTTGGAAGGGCATGGTAGAGAAAAATTGGCAGTGCCGGTCATGAACAATCTAGAGATACCGCGCTTGATTTTTGCAGATGTCATATTAATGGCTTTGACATGGGGCGGTCTCCAAAGGAGTTTGGACGAGCTGTCGGAATACGCAAAGAAGTGGGGCATTAAGAGTTAACTGCAACCAATCTAAGGTATTAACTATAAGTAAAGTCAAGAGGCGAAATGTGAAAAGGAAATGGAAGCTACGGGAGAATACATAGAAGAAGTAGACAAGATAGGATACTTAGGTGTGATACTAAACAGAAGGGGGGATGATCATATCAAAAAGGAAAGGTGGACAGGGCTGGCAGCATTTTCTATGGTCAAAATCTGAATTTCAAAATTCCCGGGGATAAGCTATAGGATATTGAGACTCGTGTACAAGACGATAGTGATGTGTAGAGTATTGTATGGGGCAGAAATTTGGGGGTTGGAATAAAAGGGATTTGCTAAACCAAGTCACATATCTCCCCCATTGCACTTAACGCCCTTGAAAGGGCTTTGGCCTGCCCAGCGACCGCTGCTCAGCCCGAAGGCCTTCAGATTACGAGGGGTCGTGTGGTCAGCACGAGGCATCCACTCGTCCGTTATTCTGGGCTTTCGAGACCGGGGCCGCCATCTCACCGTCAGATAGCTCCTCAATTCTAATCACGTAGGCTGAGTGGACCTCGAACCAGCCTTCAGGTCGAGAGAAAAATACCTGACCTGGCCGGGAATCGAACCTGAGGCCTACGGGCCAAGTCACATATAAGTTTAGTAAAATATGTATGAGGTTATCTCAATGCACCGCGAACGTGGAGGTGGCATTGTTATGTGGAGAATACATGGAAGTAGATTGCGCTCGGAGGGTTCTCAACTATCTGATGAGACTGAGGAGAGGACAGGGTGGCGCAGTGGTCCAGGAAGCCTTTAAGCAGCAGGAAAAGTGTATGTACACAGAGAGTTGGTTGATGGTTGATGTTAATTAAAACCTATGTGGAGAGGATAGAGTTAGGTTATATCTGGACGGAGACATGGAAGGGTAAAGGGAGCAGGGGCAGAGAGCAATGATAGCCAGGATTAAGGACTTCAAAACGCAAGGATTGTTAGAGGAATGAGGCAAGAGACCTTCTGTGAGTTTATTTTACAAAGTACTCCAAGTCTCTAGGAATAGTATAAAATTTGGAAATAATAGGCGGAAAGTGGGGTTGATTCGGTGGATAATGGGCCTGCATAAGAATAAGGGTAGGATCAAGAGAAAAGACACTTCAGTATATATTCTGTGTGAAAAGAAGATGGACGATCTAAATCTGATTTGGGAATGTGATAAAACGGAGGTTTTGAGAAAGAAGTCTTAAATGAGAAACAAATAGTGTTGTGCAAGCAAAAGGATATTCCACGAGTTACTGCTTGGTTAATTAAGGAGTGGAATAGTGAAAACTATTTGAAAAAAATATCTAAGTGCCGTGAGATATCTGTGTGAAAAGAAAGTGTATTGAGAATATTGCGTAGTTGTAAATAGTGATGATGCAAGTGAACAAACAAATCGGTGTTTAAATGGTTAGGAGGTAGAGCAGAGTCAGCAAAAAGAAAAAAAGGGGCTTGTGCACTCAGCACAAGGTGACGTGCTATCGGAGCCAAGCGACAGTGGTACATCACAATACTATGTCGGTTGGCACCGCGCACTAAACAGATGAGCAAGCAACAGTCATAAGTCTGCATAATGCTGTGCTACTTATTCCACCTTTAGTTTGCTCACTCTTTCAGAATAGGGAGTAGCCTCCTGATTAATGATTTCCACTTTTAGCATATTAGTTATTCCATTTTGTCCCTAAGTATAGTGGATCTCCTCACGCCAGCAGTTAACACCACTGGCGGGAGCTATTACTCTTATTATTTCTAAATTTCGTTATGTTGTGAGCAGTCTTGCGACTAATCGCAAATGCCAAATACTTAGTATTATTTAGGGTATACTCTACCTCTTTAAAAATGCTTGTTCATTTTATTTGTTTACTGGTTTTGTCCATACAATGTAGTAGTCACTGTAATTGGGACAATAAGTCCTGGAGTGTGATAAATAAATAAATAAATAAATAAATAAATAAATAAATAAATAAATAAATAAATAAATAAATAGTGAAGCTAGTAAAGAACAATCGTTGTCGAGCAAGCGGATACCAGACATAATTACGTACATGAATGACCATCCACATTATAGCAAAACATAATTACTAATCGATTTCGAATAAGTCCGAAGCAATATGACCGTGTGGTGGATAAGAAAAACTATGGTACATCAACTGAGTGAACCTCTTAAGAAGATTGTTGCTTGTGCGAATCAAGGACGCTTGCATGATGTGCATGATAGTGACCTACTGTTGTGCCGTTATGGGCATCAAATTGTGCAGGACATAGGTTACAGTGACTTAAAGGTTTGTAGTGGATGGTTACACAACTTCAAACGGAGCTACAGCATTGGATGGAACAAAATATAGAGATGCTAATAAAAGCTACAACTTGACGATGCACAGCAAACTGCAGAATGGGCTCGAGCATTTTTAGATGAGGCAAACAACCTTATGCCATCGTTTAGTGCAGAATTCGTTTTCAACACCGGCCAATCGGGATTTGACGAAGAAATGCATACAAAAGGCACCCTGGCAGTTAGAGCTACCAAGAGAATTATAGCACGAGCAATGAATATCAATGCCCTAACGTATTCGTATACAATTATGCCTACTGTTAGTCTGGATGGCACATTGGCTGGGAAGTTATTTATTGTGCTGCAGTGGCGGCTCGTGGCTGTAAAGTATGGTGATGAGTTATAACCCGTTCGGTTTCGAGTGACAGATTTAGAAACTACGTGTTGTTTTTGGTTGTTTTGTACTCGTACCTCGTACCAGTGACTGGCGGAGGGTCCAGCACGTGACCAAAAATGTATACAGACCGGAACGCTGTGTAACGTCACAGCGCGGCAACCATGTGGCTGCCTTTCCTCTACAATGCAAAGTAGATATAAGATCTGACCGGGAGACTAACAATTATGGAAGCGCGGCACCCTCAGGAAGAGCTGGACATATTGTCGTGTTTTCATTTACGACGCACAGCTGATTACGAACGCTAGGAACCGAAAATGTTATAGTAGTAAAGAAAATATATATACTTACATTAATTGTTTTCTTAATAATTGAACTCGCTTATTTTTTTAACATCAAGTCGATCCTCCGGTCCTTTAAAGCTGAAAACTTGTCAGTAATGTCTTCATAGAATGGTTGGTAGTTCATTAACTGCAGAAGTAGCTCTTTCTGAATATATCAGATGTAAGGCTTTTCAGGCGTTTGCTCTATTAACCAGCGTTTCGTCTTAGGTCTGACACTAGACTCGTCAGAGTGGGATGTAGGATGTGACCCACTGACGCTGGGTGTATGCAGGTGAACTCATCAGAAGCCTATATAAGAGGCACAGTCTGATAACTGCATACCGAAGATAAATCTCCACAATGGAATTATTGCCCGCCTAGCAATTCCGAATGGAAAATTCTAAATTCCCATGGAGGGAACTAGATATTTTTCACCAATAGAGCATGTCAAAAACATATCAGATGTAAGGGTTTTCAGGCGTTTGCTCTATTAACCTGCATTTCGGCTTAGGTCTGACACTAGACTCGTCAGAGTAGGATGTGTCAGACCCTACCCACTGACGCTGGGTGTATGCAGGTGAACGACGACGACGAAAATGTTTTCATTCCCCACCCGAAGGGCGGGGTGGGCCCCCTAGATCGTTACACGATCTCTCGGGCCAAGAGAGGTGAAGATAACTGAGTGATGTGGTAAATGAAGAAGGTGGGTAATCGATTTGACAGATTGAATGAGGGGGGAATGACTGCAGTGACAGGAAGAGGAGAGGGTTTGCTTGGGAGTGAAGTTTTAGAGCGGGGTACCAGGATGAAAATGGAGGGTTAAGAGATGCAGCGACGGTGTGATATTGAGGATGGAAGATGTTAAGGATCGTAGGATTTCAAGCATCGAAGGTGCATAGCGGATGTAACTAGGTGGGGGAAGGTGTGGACTGACGAATTGGTGAGGTCGAAAAGAAGTGGCTGGCCGGGTGCGACGATGAGAATTGTTGTTGGGATGGCGAACAGGTTGGGGTGGAGAGATGGAGGGTTCCACTTTATGGCGATGGCGATAGATGTAAACTCCATTGTTAATTAGGTGCTGGATATCGGCGGTGCTCGGGACGTGTAGACGAACCATATAGGTTGGGCCAGATGCGTTCTTAATTCGGAAGACGCGACGGACTGGGACGCCTTCAGCTTGGAGGTGACAGAGAATGGCTCATTCTGAGAGGGCAGGATCCACACCGTGGATCACACAGCTGGACATAGTGTGACGAGTTAAATGAGGTTGCGTCAGCGATGGTGGTGCGGAGGCTGCTAGTTCATCGGCAGGTGGAGATAATAAAGGCGGTGCTGCTGTTGTAGACCCTGATGATTCAGCTGGTAGGTATTGATGCAGGGGTTGTTCAGAAATGGGGGAGAGATAGAGGGAAGAACTCATGAGTGGGGAAGGATGGGAGGTGGCAACAGTTGTAATTGGAACAGAGGAAGAAAAATGGGTGGATATTGTGGTGGTCGTAGTAACGGCAGTGGTGATGGTGGTGGTGGCGGTGATGGGAGGAGGGGAGAACGGGAACAGTAACGGTTGTTGTGATTGCTGTGGTGTGGTTGTTGCGTCGTCAACATCCGAAAGAATTGGTTCCACTCGGTGGTGCTGGCCGTTGGCGAGGATGTGTTGAAGGTGGCCTGGCCTGTAGAGTTGAACAAAAACTCGACGTGTGGGAACGTTGTCTTGTAGTATTCGGGAGACGCTGTCAGCTGCGATGCCTTTCCGTTGGAGTTGTGTTAGGATGGCGTGGTCTTGGAGAGCAGGGTCAACGTCACGGATCACACAGTTATCCATGATGTTGGGGAGGCCGACTTCCCACTTGGTGTCTGGCCGATATGCTTTATTGGGTCGGCTGTGTGCGATGTTAGAGTTGCGACGTCACCCGGCCGAATCAAAAATAATTTGGGATGAGGTAAAGAGTACACAGTCCACTGTACAGACGGAGATAAAACCTTGTGTGGCTCGTATCCTGAGATGTGTATATATCCCCCCGCAGGTGAACTTATCAGAATCCTATATAAGAGACACAGTCTGATAACTGCATACGGGAGATAAATTTCCACAATGGAATTATTGCCCGCCTAGCAATTCCGAATGGAAAATTCTAAATTCCCATGGAGGGAACTAGATATTTTTCACCAATAGAGCATGTCAAAAACATATCAGATGTAAGGGTTTTCAGGCGTTTGCTCTATTAACCAGCGTTTCGTCTTAGGTCTGACACTAGACTCGTCAGAGTGGAATGTGTCACTGACGCTGGGTGCATGCAGGTGATTTTTATTCTTTTTTATTCAAATAGTTGTTTCATTCTCCCCGTGAGGGGAGCGGGCTACCAGTCCAACAAAGGGACTCTTTGGCCGATTACATGTACAAGAATGTGTTGTAAAATGTGTTATATGAGTGTGTGCTGATAACACACGTTTTACGAAAGTTAAAAAAATCTTCCTTTGTAGAACACATCAACAAAAATAAAAGTCTGTTTCTTGAAGTACGAATCACTACAAACTTAACATAAGAACAGTAAACATTGTTTTCTTGAAGAGAAAGTATATGGAATGAAATGATAAACAAGATCGGAATGTATATGTGCAAGCAATGACATAAAATTATTAACCAATTCTTGTCCAAGTGAAAAAGCCAAGTCGTCATAAGTTCTGAGAGGTCACACATACACTGAACACAAATGTAACCGGAGATGGCGGTGGTATCGCCTTTAATTCCACTAAATGTGTAAGGTGGCAATGGAAAAATAACCGGAATAAGAACCTCAGTCAGAATTGTGCGATCTGTAGTGGTCCATAACTTTATGTGCGTTTAGCTTTAATTGTGGGCTGAGGTCGATGGTGGAAAGAGGTGTTTGATTAAAGGTGTTGATTGGTTGGTAAGGATGGCGGTGGCGAGAGGAGAAAGGTTAATTGCTTCTAAAGGTTCAGGTGAGCTGCGGGAAACAGCATTCTGTAAATAACGAAGACGAATAGAATGGATATGGGAAAGAATTGTTGGGAATGTATAAAGGTTATTTACTACTTCAAGTCTTGTATCTGGTCTGAGGCGATAAGCCAGTCGAATAGCGTGACGGTCTAGTTTTAATATGTCGAGGTATCGGAGGCGTACGTGATAACAGGCCGAACAAAAGCTTTGTACGTATTAATAATCTGTGTTGCTTTTAATCCCCAGGTTTGACCTAACAACCAGCGGAGGTGGTGAAACCTGCGGGATGCCTTTTTGTAAATCTGGTCCAAATGTATATTCCATTTCAAATTATTTTGAAAAGTGATGCCTAGGTAGGTAAGAGTGGTGGTTTCGGTAAGGGGTTGATCATGTAAGGATAGGTAAATTTGGTTAGTAGGACGGCATCTACGTTTACAATTGCAGAAAATTATAAATTGTGTTTTACTTACATTGATTTTGATGTGCCAACGATTCAGCCATTGTTCGAGCTCATTTAAGTAGGTTTGTAATCGGGATTGCAGGGATCGGTTATTAGTTCCTAGAGCCAGTATTGCTGTCATCAGCGAATTGATATAATCTGAGTGGAGGAAGAGGTTGGGGAATATCGATACAAAACAAGAATACAAAAGCGGTGACAATGGACTACCTTGTTGGACTCCTGCTTTAATAGGAAAGGGGTAGGAAAATGTATTATGAATATTGATTTGGGCTGTGTGGGATTTAAGAAAGTTGGCGAGGAAACGGATGATCGTCATAGGTAGCGGGAGGTGACGAAGTTTAAATATCAGTCCGTCGATCCATACCTTGTCAAAGGCTTTCTCAACGTCTAGACTGATAAGGGCTGCGCGGTTTTTGGGAGGTAAATATTTTGTGAGGGATGCAGAGATATGAAAGAGGTGGTCATGTGTGGAGTGCTGAGGGCGGAAAGCGGCTTGCGATTGTGGTATGAGATGTAGGGAATTGAGATAGGAATATATAAGGCGTGCGAGGATGGTTTCGAAGATTTTAGAATACACTGTTAGAAGGCTAATAAGACGATATGAATTTAGGAGGGATGGTAGTTTTTCAGATTTTTAAAATTACAAAATAGTAGCATGTCCCCAATGGGCAGGAAAGAATCCAGTATGGAGAATGATAGTATATACTGCACTTAGGAGGTGTAGGAAGGGATGTGGAGCTTCTTTGATGTGTCGGTAAGTAATCTGATCTAGACCAGGGGCTGTGTTTTTTTTGGTCCTGAGTACGTCTTTTATATCTTGTACGGTAATAGGAGCATTTAAGGGATGTTGGGAATCAGGGGCGAAAGGAGGTTCAAAACTAGGTCGAAGAGGAGGTTGAGTGATATCCGCATATTCGGTTATTACAGCGTGGTCAGGATGGTAGAAATGGGGGTCGGAAGGCGGCGAGAAAATTACTCTACAATGATCTGCGAAAATGTCGGCCTTTACTTTAGGATCACTGGGTGCGGATTTGTTATGTATTATTGGATAATGGGGGTAGGATTTCTTTATGTGTGTCAGTTGTTTTAATTTGGTCCAATATTTGCGAGTATCAGTCGTGTTGGATAATTCAGTACAAGTATTTGCCCAGGCTTTTCGTTTCATAGCCTTGATGAATGAACGAGCATGTCTAAGGGTAGTTCTATGTTCGCGGAGGGTATTTGGGTCACGGGTGCGGAGGTATGCCTTGTAAAGGTCGTGGGAATATTTTAATAGCTGGAGTGCTTTAGGTGGGAGGGGAGGTTTGGAGAGATGGGAGGTATGGCGAGGAATATGCAGTCTGTCGGCAGTAATTAGTGCGAATTCTAATGTCTTAATTACGTCATGTAATTCATGCTGTGATGTAGGTGGGTCGGTATTGCGTATTTTGTCTGTTATTGTTTGCCTGTATGCTACCCAGTCGGTTCGATTATACTGTCTGACTGGTGGAGGACGTTGGGTATGTTGATATGGACTGGTTAGTACATTGGTTACGGTTAATAGGGCAGGGGCATGGTCACTGCCGATTGAAGGTAGCATAGTGATGTCACAGTTCGTTGCAAGGTTAGGGGTGAGGATTACAATGTCAGGGGTTGTTTGTGATATAGGGCGGGTGGGGGAGGGGAAGGGTAAGTCAACACCCCGAATATCATGTAATAGTTGGTCTAGATGGTGTGTTGTTGTTGCGTATATGACGTAATGTTAAAATCTGCGATGATAATGTACGTACTGTATTTACGATCGATGTATTCCACAAATTTGGTTGGTGGGGAAGAGCTTGGAGGTATATAAATTGTTGCTAGAGCTATTATTTGATTTCCAATCGTGGTTTCTATAATTAAGTTTTCAGATGGATATTCATTTAGATAATGATAATGTTGTTGGGAGGGAATGGATTGATGAATACTAATAGCTACCCCTCCGTGGCCTCTAGTGGGGCGATCGGAGTGGTAGAAAGTATGATTTTTAAATTTTGGACTTTGTTTCCTTGTTAAAAATGTTTCATTAAAAATTATGATATCCGGTTTGTGTTGATCTATCTGCAGATCCAGCAGCGGGCGCTTGGCTCTCAGAGAACATACATTATCGTAATAAATTTTCATTTACTACAATAGTGGACTAGGATCAAGGGGAAAGAATGCACAGTGCATTCTTGTCCCAGAGAACGTTGCGTCCAAGTGAGTCTGAAAGATCAATCGTGCCGCTAACTGGACCTGATACAGAATATCAGGACGTTGGAAGGGGAGAACATTCTGGAGCACCATAGTGATGAATCGCAGAATGTTCTCAGTGGAGGGAGGGGGAAGAGTGGAAGAGGAAGGCGGGGTAGGAAGGTCAATGGGAGTGATAGGTAGCACGGTTTCTGGTTGAGTGGGGGAAGGTTGAGGTTTACCCTTGCATTTAACTGAAAATGTTGGATGAGCTTCGCCGCAGGTGCTGCATTTGGGTGATCCCTTATTCATGCAAGCATGTGAGGCGTGTTGACCACTACAAATCGCACATACCTGATCGAGAAAGCACGGTGCACTAGTGGGATGATCGTAGGATTGACAGCGATCGCAGCGCCTGCGCTGTGGTGGAGATGAGCGGGAGGCCTCCACACGATGTCGCTTCGCGTAGATCAGCACACCATCCCTCAGTAGCTGGTCCAATGTTGCAGTATCCCGGGACAGGATACGCATCAGCGAGGTCGATCCGTTGGCATTCCGGATACGAATGACCCGGAAGATTTGATGTCCCTGCTGCTGAAGTTGGGCAGCGACCTCGTCCCCAATATAACTGCGATCGACCCCGTATGCCACCACTGACAAGGTGGGGGCTGGACGCGAAGGTGGCTGGTTTCGCCGTGGTTGTTGAGCCAGGTTCTGTGCTGCAGCGTGCGTTCCAAAGTGCGCCAGTCATATAGAGTTGACTAGGACTGGGTAGAATGGTCTAGAAGTTTTGATATTGTAGCCGTCTTTGCTCAATTGAATTTCTAGATTATATTCATGTATGGCGTTGGGCAGAAACTTGGTGATAATATGGTAGATTGCTTTTGGATGGTTGATGTCCGGGTTCAGATGCCTCAACTTCACAATGTAGAATGGGGCAGGTAGACCGGTGTTTTTTTGCTGTGCCACAGCGCTGTCGTACTTGGTAGGGCAGTGCAGGATTTTTTGCTGCCTCTGCATAGCTTCTAATATTTGATGGCATAAATTCCAGAGACTGGTTCCCAGGTGGTAAATGGAACGGTGCTATAATATCGCTCTCTTTGATGTTGAGAAGTGATATGCCGCTTGGAGACGCTTCGGGATTGGCTGACAGTGTTGTATAAGTACTGCCTGTCATCCTCAGGAGCAATGGCGATCTTCTTACGATGAGTGGGACTCGGAGAATCGTTGGATTCAAGACTCCTTGCTTGTTTTATTGTTTCTTCGTCCATCACGGTTTGTTGTCATCGTGGTGGTGGTGTAGTACTTCCGGACGCCATGAATGTTGCTTTACCCGCAGGTGGTAAATCTTCGACGAATGATGCTCTCTGTTGATCTGCTGCTGCTATACAGGTGTTGCCGTTCGTAGTTGTTGCTATACAGTACACAAGTAGCTGGAATGTGATGACGCAGGTGATCATCATCCTCATCAGAAAGTTGGTTCATTCCCTCTCCTCGATAGAGGAGGGGGCGGGCCACCAGCTCAACTAAGGGGCTCTTTGGCCAGTGGGAAAAGAAAGGAAGTAGAGAAAGACGTCATTAAAGAAAGTATGTATTGTACATACCGAAGATGAGATTATGATAGAAGTGGCGCAAGGGAACCGGGACGACAAGGCAGGACCCAGGGGAGACCCGCAAAGCACCCCGCACTAAGAAAATCCCCGCGAACACCAAAGAGAATGACACAAGGAAGGTATTTATTTGAAATTATCCCGGGCGCGTATATGAATAAGATGGTACATAATATTACAAAAGTATATTACAGATATTGAGCCGTAGGAAGAGACGAGTGCATGGAAACATAGGAGGAAGAAGCGGGATAGTATTGTAAGAGGAAGTAGTAAAGAGTTGTAGACAAGTTGGTAACGGATGTGGCAATTAAACGTAGGAGATCCAATATCGGGAAAGGCCGTAAGGTAAAAATTGGATGTGAAACAGAGATAGGAGTTGATGGCGGGGGTGGGGTGGGTGGCGGGGCGAGAGGTGGGTTAGAGGGAAGAGTGGTGGTAGAAGAGCGAACAGGACGGGGCGGTGAACGAGAGTGTTCCACTCGATGAGTTCTGCTGCGAAAACGGATGCCTGTGGTAATGAGCTGGTCTACGTCGGCATGAGGCTGGAGTTGGAGACGTATCATAAACGTTGGGCCGTAGTCATTGAAGATACGGATGGCTCTCTGGGCCGGGACACCAGCCAGTTGAAGTTCTTGAAGGATAGTCTGTTCTGGGACGGCCGGGTCAATGCCACGTACCACACAACTAAGAGTCGGAGATTGCTGTTGGGTCGTCCGTACCGATGTTCGGCCAGTGGAGGATGACTGAACAGAGCTGGTATTAGCCGTGCAGGAAGCCAGAGAGGGGGAGGGTGCAGATGAAACTGGAGTTGTGGACATAATGGTGGAGGGGTGGCTAACCGTGGTAGATAAGGCCATGGTAGACGGAGAACTGGTGAGAGAAGAAGTAAAGGTGGAAGTAGTAGTGGAAGTAGTAGGAGGGGTAGGATAAGTAATAGAGAGGGCATTAGTAGTAGGGGATACAGGGATAGTAGTTGTAGGTGCGGAGAGACGGGATTTACGAGATGGATAAACAGTAACAGGGTTAGGATCCATGAGTGACGATTCGAGGAGACTTTTCGGAGTAGGAACCACTTTGTGCAGTTTACCGTCGATGGCCAGGCCGTGATTGATGAAGCCAGCTGTAGATTGAGCATCTGGAAGGAAGACCAAAACCTGCTTGGCGGGTGGATCATGGGGTCGAGGTCTGAAGGCGGATAAACTTGAAGATTCCATAGCTGGAGAGAGCCGCTGCAAGGTATGGGTCACTATAGGCGAGGTCCACGCCCTCAATCATACAGGTAAACATGTTGGGGTGGGGTGGGAAGGCGACAGCCAACTAGGCGTCTGCCTGATTATTATTGTTTGGGCCGGCTGAGACAGCGACGAGAAGAGGGCCACCCAGCCGCAAAAATAGTGAGGCGGGACGTAGTATTGGTGGATGATGCAGGTGTTGTTGTTGTTCAAATGCTTTCATTCCCCACCCTGAAGGGGTGGGGCGGGCCACCTAGAGGGTGTCGCCCTCTCTCTGGCCAAGAGATGCGGGCAGGTTGGGGAGATGTGACGGAAGAAGGAGGTGGGTAAAGGATGTGAATGTGTAGGAGAGTGCGAGGTGCTTTATTATATCATAGTTTGAGTGTTTACATTGATGTTATCTTAAAGCTATTGTACATTCATATGGATTAGGAGGGTTATATGTTGGTGAAATGGAGCGGGGAAGGGTAGGTGCAGTGACTCTAGCATAGATGGGTTGATATGCCTGGAATTAGGTATGAGGTTAGGAGGTGGAGAGTAGTTGTGCATTGTTGGAGAGAGGTGATGAGGATGCGAAGGTCAGGTGTGGGAGGTCGCGGGGTGATGTATGCTATGTTGGGAGGGGTGAGGTAGACTGTTGGATATGCTGGGATTGGAGTGGGAGGTGGTCGGGTACGGTGGTTGGGCGGGGAATAGGAAGGTTCCACTCTATGATGTTGGCCAAATACTTGAGCTCCTGAGCTGATGAGTTGCTGGACGTGTAGTTCGGATGGCAGCTGTAGTCGGACCATGTAAGTGGGTCCGTGGTTGTTGCGTATCCTTATGGCCCGTTGTGCGGGGATGCCTGCAGTTCGGAGTTCGTGGAGTATTTCCGGCTCGGCGATATTCGGAGAGATTCCACGTAGCACGCAGCTGGGCCTGGGCTGGGGCGATGGTGACTGTTGGATCGATGTTGGAATGTTCGAAGTGTTGACTGACGGCGATGGCGGAGGTAGTTCCTGCGTAGTGATGGGGGATTGCAGGGGTGAGCGTGACGTGGGATTCGGGAGAGATGATGACATGACTGGGGAGGGGTGGCAGGTTACGCTGGTAGTGATCACGGTTGATGCCAGATTGCAGGGAGAGGTAGTAATTGTGGTGGTGGTAGTGGTTGTTGTTATCGGGGGTGGGGGCTCATGGAGAAGGGGTACGAGGCCAGGATCGTTCTGTAGCTGGTTCAGTATTGATTGGGGAGGTGGTATCACAGAATAGTTCTTGCCTCGGAATGTTGCTCCGGAGGTGAACAGGCGGCGCTCTGCTTCTTCTCCGCTGGTTTGTATTATGATGTGCGCTGTAGGCATCCTGGTGCGGTAATCGTCTGGTCTGAATACATTAACCACCTGAGGGTCTGCTGCATTGAGCTCTTGGTAAATGTCACTTTCTGAGATTGTAAGGTCTATTCCTGGGATGAATACGTAGGGCATGGTGGATGGGGGAGGCGACAGCCAACGAGGCGTCTGCCTGTTTATGCTTTGTTGCGGTCGGCTGAGCTGCGATTAAAGGTGAAGGCTGCCCGGCCGAAAAAATTCTGGGAGTAGATATTGTGATGAGGTGTTCCTGCCAAAGTAGCTCTTCGGCGTCCTCCTTCCACACCTAACCTTCCACACGGTCGTTTTGAAGGGTTAATCTGGGATGAAACCAGAGCTGTTATGATGCAGGTGAACTCATCAGAAGCCTATATGAGGCACAGTCTGATAACTGCATACGGGAGATAAATCTCCACAATGGAATTATTGCCCGCCAAACAATTCCGAATGGAAAATTCTAAATTCCCATGGAGGGAACTAGATATTTTTCACCAATAGAGCATGTCAAAAACATATCAGATGTAAGGCTTTTCAGGCGTTTGCTCTATTAACCAGCGTTTCGTCTTAGGTCTGACACTAGACTCGTCAGAGTGGGATGTGTCAGACCATACCCACTGACGCTGGGTATATGCAGGTGACCGTCTGTCTGTCTGAGAAAGTTTTCATTCCCCGTCCATAGGGCGGGGCGAGCCCCCTAGAGAGTTACGCACTCTCTCGGGCCGTGAGATGTGCACAGAGAGAGAGGTGTGATGAAGGAGAAAGATGGGTAAAAGAAGGAGTGTGGAATGATAACGGATGGGGCCTCGTGGCTACGTAGATGGGATTAAAGGAATGATGTGTGCGAGGTGTGTAGGTTAGAAGAAAGTTCCAGGGTGGAGATGCAATGTGAGGAGATGAAGTGTAGCTGTGATGTTAGGTAGGGAACTGGTGAGAAAGCGAAGGAGGTCTAATGACAGAAGTGGTGGGAGGAAGAAGCTAGTTTGCGGAGGGGGTGGACGAACGGGTTGAGGGGGTGGAACAGGTGGAGGGTTTGGCCGGGGGCGACGGTAGGAACTGTTGCGTTGAGAGCGAATAGTTGGGGGTGGAGAACGAGAAGGCTCCACTCTGTAGTGATGACTGTAGATACGAGCGCCGGTGCTAATCAAGTGTTGGACATCTTCTTCAGTAGGAAGGTGTAGCCGCACCATACACGTAGGTCCGTGGGCGTTGTGAATTCGAAACGCGCGACGGGTGGGGACGCCTGCTGCTTGAAGTTCGCGTATGATGTCCCTTTCGGAGATGGCAGGTTCGATGCCACGGAGAACACAACTTGACATGGCATGGCATGGCATGGCATGGAATGACGGTGGAGGCTGCTGGGGGCGATGAATGTGTGGCGGCGGCTACTACGGTGTCTTCTTGTGAAGATGGTGATGGCGATGCTGCGGTGGTCGAATCCAAGGGGGTGGTAGGGAGTTGTTGGGGACTAAGTTGTGCGTAAATCGAGGAAATTATGAGTGATAATGACATGATGGACGAAGGGTGGCAAGTTTTGGTAGTAGTGACGGGAATACGGGATGAGGTATAGGCGGACGTGGTAATGGCCGTGGTGGTGGTCAAAGTAGTTGTGAGGTAAGTGGAGAGGGAAGGCGATGGCGGCTTAGATTCGTTGACGGTTGGAAGAGAAGATGGGTGTGCGAAGAGCTGATCGAGGATGTACGAAGGAGTATGCACCACGTCGTAGAATCTGTGGTGAAGAGTCGCGCCGACGGCTTGGAGGCTTAGCATTTCGTCCGCGCTGCGTAGATAGACCAGAATCTGCGTTGACGGTAAGGAAGTAGAGTCATCCAAGAGCCTGAAAACATCATGTGCTGGGACGCCGGCTGTGCGAAGATCGGTGAGAATGTCTTCTTCAGAAAGGGCGGGATCCACACCGGGAATAAGGCAGGTATACGTTATTGTTCGGGGGGCCGGCTTCCAACTTGGTGCCAGCCGTTATGCTGAATTGGCTCGGCGAGGTGCGGAGTTATAGTTGTAGCGTCACCCCGGCCGATCAAAAATAGGGTATATCGTGGAAATTAAGTCCTCCTATATAGAGATGCTGGCGAAAGACGAGCGTTTTTCCCCCCATGCAGGTGAACGTATCAGAAGCCTATATGAGGCACAGTCTGATAACTGCATACGGGAGATAAATCTCAACAATAAAATTATTGCCCGCCTAACAATTCCGAATGGAAAATTCTAAATTCCCATGGAGGGAACTAGATATTTTTCACCAATAGAGCATGTCAAAAACATATCAGATGTAAGGTTTTTCAGGCGTTTGCTCTATTAACCAGCGTTTCGTCTTAGGTCTGACACTAGACTCGTCAGAGTGGGATGTGTCAGACTCTACCCACTGACGCTGGGTGTATGCATGTGAACTATCTATCTATCAAATGCTTTCATTCCCCAACCTGAAGGCGTGGGGCGGGCCACCTAGAGGATGTCGCCCTCTCTCTGGCCAAGTGATGCGGGCGGGTTGGGGAGATGTGAGGGAAGAAGGAGGTGGATAAGGATGTGAAGAAGTAGGAGATGGGAGAGGATTTGCGTCTTGCCTAAGTGCTTTGTATATTATAAGACTTTATTGAGATTTTAGTGAATTTTACAATTCAGAGTGATGGATGCGGTGATACAATTCTTAATGATGAGTATGATTTGCCTAAGTCGGTCGGAAGTAGGGTCCGGGGTAGCTGTGGGAGGTTAGGAACTGGAGGGTGGTGGTGATGTTATGGAGAGATAGAATGAGGGGGCGAAGAAGATCGTATGTTTGGAGAGGTAGGGGGATGGGTCCAGTTGGGAGAGGGAACGGAGTTTGTTGTGGATATGGGGGAACACAGGGGAGGGTTGGCTGGGGGCGGCGATGTGAATTGTTTGATAGTTAGCGGTTGGGTGGGGATAGGGGTGGGGAGTGGGAAGGCTCTACTCGATGGCGGTGACCATAGACTTGTACGCCGGTGTTGATGAGGTGCTGGGCGTCTTCTTTGCTGGGCATCTGGAGGCGCATCATGATTGTAGGTCCATGGCTGTTGTGAATTCTTATGGCTCTAAGTACATTGACTCCAGTTTTCCGTAGTTCTTCGATTATGTCTTGCTCGGTGACTTCTGGAGATATCCCACGTAGTACGCAGCTGAAGACGGCTGGTGAGGGCGTCTGTTGTTGGTTTGCTGGTGGTGAGACTGCGGCGTCCGGCGGAAGTAGCGGTGGTGGGGTGGCTGGGGTCTGCTGGGATGATGATATCAGGCAGGATGATGACATTACTGGGGATAGGTGGTAAGTTGTGACGGTGGTGACTATGTCTGGGGAGGGGGTACATGTTGACGGAGTTATGGTTGTGAGGGTAGTTGTAGTTGTTGTTGTTGTTGTTGTTGCGAAGGTGGGTAAGGTTGGTAGGGGCGATGGGGGCACCTGGATGATAGGGATGTGATAAGGGTCGGCTTTTATTTGGTTCAGGATGTATGGGGGGTTGGCACCACTGCGTAGGTTTTATTATGGATGTTTGCTCCGGTGGTGAACAGGCGGCGCTGGGCTTCTTCTCCTTCTAGGTGGACTAAAACGTGAGTAAATGGTGCTGTGGTCTGGCCGTCCGGTAGTCTGAATGCGTTAAGAACTGGAATAGTGGCTGCTTGGAGGTCTTCATATATGTGGTCTTCGGGAATGTTGAGTTCCACGCCAGGGATGAGGCAGTAGGTCATGATGAGGGTAGGCGACTGCCAACTAGGCGTCTGCCTGTTTGTGTTTAAATTGGGCCGACTGAGCGGGCGATTAAAGGTGGTGGCCACCCATCCGAAAAATGTCGGGCGTGTGTAATGCGTTTTCCCCTCTCCAACCAGAGCAGGTGTGTTGAGGGCTGCAGGTGAACTTACTTACTTTACTCGTTTTCATTCCCCACCCTGAAGGGGTGGGGCGGGCCACCTAGAGGGTGACGCCCTCGCTCTGGCCAAGAGTTGCGGGCAGGTTGGGGAGGTTTGATGGATGAGGGAGGTGGGTAGGAGGATGTGAGAAATAGAGGGGATGATAGTGGGTTGGGCCTCTTTATTGAGCTTTATTGAATGTGATTTTCCAAAAGTTACAGAGAAGAATTTATAAACATAAACAATATTTTTCATTATTAGATAATTTTAAAGGGTTTAAGGGGTGTTTTTTTCTTTTTTCATCCTTCGCCTGATGCTATACAAAATATTATGCTATAAATACATCTAAGAAGAAGGACGTTTGCAATACAAGAATTCGGTGGTTCTAATAGCATGCCGTTCTGAAGTGATTCTGGATCTTGTGCATTACAATGCGTCATTAAGATATGATGCTACTGTGCGTTTCTTGATGCTGAGAAGAGGTTGAGGGGATTTATACGAGAGTTTCTAAGGGTGTGAAGTTAAAATGAGTATTTAAGCCTGAATGGGTAGTGAGAAAATGGAGATTGAGGGTCTGATTAGCTGCAGCCTGAAGGTGTGCGAGAACCAGGGGTCTATTGTATGGATGGATATTTAACAATGAAAGTGTAACAAATCTGACAAAATCTTCAATTGTAGGATGGGGAAAAAGTGAACGGGTGGGCGTGGTTGGTGGGTCAATAGTGCGAATCGGGGCTATGAATTCTGGGTGATTTGAGGGAGTTGTCGGACGTCCTCGACAGCGGCGAGAATAGACTGGATGGCTGCCCCCCGCAAGTGTTACAGCGGGTGGGGTGTAGGGTGTTGGGGCACTTGGTAGTGACATGATGCTGAGTGCAATGACCACAGATTGGATGATTTGCTTTGCACTGAGCCGTTGTGTGATTGTTATAGAGGAGGCATCTTTCACATCTGATTGACTGTGGAGGTGGAGCACGAGAAGGTTCGATTTTGTGATGGTGTCGATGTATCGATACACCACTGGCAAGCAGTCTGTCCACATCAGCTGGTGTTGGCAGAAGAATCCGCACCAGGAATGTTGGATCCTCCGCATTCCGGATGCGAAAGGCCTTCCGAGCAGGCACTCCCTCCGCACTGAGCTCGGTAAGAATCGTCTCTTCTGTAAGTGAAAGATCCACACCACATTGACGCAACTTAGTAGATTATAACGTGATGGTGGAGGTGGTGGTCGAGTGGGTAGTGGTGAGAGGAGTTGAAGAGGGATAGTTGATCCGAACGGAGTTGATCCTATTGTGGTGGCGAGTTGATGTGCTGCTACTTCCCCGTTGATTTGAATGATGATTCCTTTTGAAGTCTTCCTGATATCAGCGATGTCCTCTCGGCACATGTTGTAGCGAAGAAGCGTGCAGAAGATGGCTTGAGGTGTCCGAAATTCTGGAGAAGGGTTAAGGAGGAGAAATGCATGTGTGCCGGAAGGGGTTTGCTGGAGAAATCGGAGATGGTTGATGGGTCGTCTAGTGCCAGACGTGGGGGAATATTCGAGTCGAGAAGAGGTGGGTGTAGTGATGGTAGTAGATGGGGATATATATGCGGTATGGTGATGTCCATTGGAAGAGATGTAGCGGCTGCTGTAGAAGTCCGTGGGGCAGGTGCCGAGTCTACCGTCAGGTAATGCGGAGCACGCGCTCCCTTGGGGGCCGATTGATGCGTCATCCTCTGGTACTGAGTCCGCGGGTTGTCCGGATGCGTAGTTGGATTTGCTGGCAGAAAGCGTGCGGCGTGATTCGGAGTTGCATAACTGGACAGAAGAGTCGTGTGGAAGGCTACGGCGGCGGTGTCTACGGAGAGTGGTCGGAAGCTGGAGGTGGTGGTGCAGGTGGCAGCTGTGGTATTAGCAGGAGAATATGGCTTGTAGGGGTACATGGTTGTGATTTGCTTCAGACCCCGGAGCGGCGTAAATACAGCCTTGGTAGACTCGGATCAGGGCTAAGCTGCTGACGATTCTCCTATTGTGCAGTGCTACCGATGGGCACGTCCTGAGGTGAGACCTCACTGGTTTGCGTTCGTCCACCTGGCTAGTCCACAATTTTTAAGAAGCAATAAACCTCCGTGGCTGCTTTCGGTGTTGCAAACAGTCGGACGGCGAAGGATGATGTGATGCAGGTGAACTATATCTATCTATCTATCAAATGCTTTCATTCCCCACCCTGAAGGGGTGGGGCGGGCCACCTAGAGGGTGTCGCCCTCTCTCTGGCCAAGAGATGCAGGCGGGTTGGGTAGATGTGAGGGAAGAAGGAGGTGGATAAGGACTTGAAGAAGTAGGAGATGGGAGAGGATTTGCGTCTTGTCTAAATGCTTGTATATAAGACTTTATTGATATTTTAGTGAGTTTTACAATTCAGACTGATGGATGAGGTGATACAATTCTTAAGGATGAGTATGATGTGCCTAAGTCGGTCGGACGTAGGGTCCGGGGTAGCTATGGGAGGTTAGGAACTGGAGGGTGGTGGTGATGTTATGGAGAGACAGAATGAGGAGGCGAAGAAGGTCATATGTTTGGAGAGGTAGAGGGATGGGTCCAGTTGAGAGAGGGATTGGAGTTTGTTGTGGATATGGGGGAACACAGGGGAGGATTGGCTGGGGGCGGTGGTGCGAATTGTTCGATGGTAGGCGGTTTCGTGGGGGTAGGTGTGGGGATTGGGAGGGCTCTACTCGATGGCGGCGACCATAGACTTGTGCGCCGGTACTGATGAGGTGCTGGGCGTCTTCTTTACTGGGCATCTGGAGGCGCATCATGAATGTAGGTCCATGGCTGTTGTGAATTCTTATGGCTCTAAGTACATTGACTCCAGTTTTCCGCAGTTCTTGTATTAAGTCATGCTCGGTGACTTCTGGAGATATCCCACGTAGTACGCAGCTGAAGACGGCTGGTGGGGGCGTCTGTTGTTGGTTTGCGGGTGGTGAGACTGCGGCGTCCGGCGGAAATTGCAGTGGAGGGGTGGCTGGGGTCTGCTGGGATGATGATATCAGGCAGGATGATGACATTACTGGGGATGGGTGGGAAGTTGTGACGGTGGTGAATATGTCTGGGGAGGGGGTACAAGTTGACGGAGTTATGGTTGTGAAGGTAGTTGTTGTTGTTGTTGTTGTTGTTGTTGTTGTGGGTAAGGTTGGTAGCGGCGATGGGGGCACCTGGATGATGGGGATGTGGTAAGGGGCGGCTTTTATTTGGTTCAGGATGTATGGGGGGTTGGCACCACTGCGTAGGTTTTATTATGGATGTTTGCTCCGGTGGTGAACAGGCGGCATTGGGCTTCTTCTCCTTCTAGTTGGACTAAAACGTGAGTAGATGCTGCTGCGGTCTGGCCGTCCTGTAGTCTGAAGGCGTTGAGAACTGGAACGTTGTCTGCTTGGAGGTCTTCATATATATGGTCTTCGGGAATGTTGAGTTCCACGCCAGGGATGAGGCAGTAGGTCATGATGAGGGTAGGCGACTGCCAACTAGGCGTCTGCCCGTTTGTGTTTATATTGGGCCGACTGAGTGGGCGATTAAAGGTGATGGCCACCCAGCCGAAAAAGTTCGGGCGTGTGTTATGCGTTTTCCCTCTGCTGAGCTTCTTCGCAGGTGAACTTATCAGACTCCTATATAAGAGGCACAGTCTGATAACTGCATAACGGGAGATAATCTCCACAATGGAATTATTGCCCGCCTAGTAATTCCGAATGGAAAATTCTAAATTCCCATGGAGGGAACTAGATATTTTTCACCAATAGAACATGTCAAAAACATATCAGATGTAAGGCTTTTCAGGCGTTTGCTCTATTAACCAGCATTTCGTCTTAGGTCTGACACTAGACTCGTCAGAGTGGGATGTGTCAGACCCTACTCACTGACGCTGGGTGTATGCAGGTGAACTTATCAGAAGCCTATATAAGAGGCACAGTCTGATAACTGCATACGGGAGATGAATCTCCACAATGGAATTATTGCCCGCCTAACAATTCCGAATGGAAAATTCTAAATTCCCATGGAGGGAACTAGATATTTTTCACCAATAGAGCATGTCAAAAACATATCAGAAGTAAGGGTTTTCCGGCGTTTGCTCTATTAACCAGCGTTTCGTCTTAGGTGAAAAGTATCTAGTTCCCTCCATGGGAATTTAGAATTTTCCATTCGGAATTGCTAGGCGGGCAATAATTCCATTGTGGAGATTTATCTTCAGTATGCAGTTATCAGACTGTGCCTCTTAAATAGGCTTCTGATAAGTTCACCTGCATACACCCAGCGTCAGTGGGTAGGGTCTGATACATCCTACTCTGACGAGTCTAGTGTCAGACCTAAGACGAAACGCTGGTTAATAGAGCAAACGCCTGAAAAGCATTACATCTGATATGTTTTTGACATGCTCTATTGGTGAAAAATATCTTGTTCCCTCCATGGGATTTTAGAATTTTCCATTCTTTCTGAATAGTAATATTCCCAAATAAGAAAGTCTCCCTTCTGAAATTGCATTTCTACGGTATGTTTTTATACGTTTTAGGCAAGGAAAGCTTCTTTCCACTGGCGCAGTAGTAGATGAGATGGACAGAATAAGGGAGAACAATTTATAAGCGTCCGTAAAAATGCCTTTATCTTCGTGAAGCATTTGGATCATCTTTTCAGTAGAAACATGTCTGTTCTTTTCATCGGCGTACAAAATAGAGAGTTCGCATCTTGGGAAACACAGATCCAAAGAAATTTTGCACGTTTTCAAGAGCGCTAGAAGGAAATCACCTGTTGTATTCTTCAACATTTGTGTTATCGGCTAAGCAAATAAATCTAATTTTTTCATAGTCGCGAAATCTCTCATCAGTTTCAATCAAAATGTAATCCACAATTCCAAAATGTAAAACTCGATACATCCGAACACATTCGTCCTGAGTAAGGGTGCTATACTCTCGGGTTTGGCGCACATCCGTCATTTTGCTGGCCTCTTCAAATATAATTAGAAAATACTCATCGGTCTTCTTGTTTCTTAGAAGATCACATGTTGTTCTTATTTTTTATATACAATAGTTCACATCCAATGACTTCTTTTGCAAAATATCATAAAGAATATCAGTAAAACAAAAAATGTCATGAAACCCTGCTGCCAGAAAAGTGTATTCAAAACTGTTCATGTCGTGAAGAAAGTCTCTGGCAAGTAGAATACGGTATATATAGAGCGTTCCAACCTTAAATTGCAGTACAGCAGTAATGGGATAATTCCGTCTCTTTCCTTCTCCCATGTTTTGCGGGTAGCGCTGTCCTACTCTAAGGCAGCGGGTTTGCCAAATATCCGTGAATCAGAATGTTATCGGTTAAAATGGGTGAATATCGTGTTATGTACAGAATTTCAAGGCGCATTAGATGCCGTTAACAAAAAAAATGTAAAAAAAATAATGTAGTGTAAAAATGGTAATATAATGGAAAGTTTCGCCAAATGCAAAATCTTCATTGCATAGAACTTATCATGCCATAACTCCTATTTTATATTAATTATTTTCCTAATTTTTTCACTGCTGGTAAATAAACATTTCAGCTCGATGTAAATAAGTTTATTTTTAAATTTAAATGATAACAAAATGCAGTATATGCGTTTATTTTCAGTCATGTTCAGGGAATTTTATGTGTAGGCACGAAAAAGTCAGTCGCTGGCCAGCGTCTTTCCTATTAAATTTGCATGGGGGGTCAAAGCGAGGCGAATGGTCTTCAGATATGGAAGTTATTTTTAAAACAATCCCGAAGTTCCTATATTGCTTAGTTATTAATTTGTGACAGGAAGAATATCTCCTTGAATTTTGCTTTCGCGCGTGACTCGGCTGGCTGTCTGTCTGGCTGGCTGAAGTACCGATAGTGATCTCCCAAACATGCGCTTTTAACATTTCCAGACAGTCGCATGCAGTGCAGTGCTCATTTCGTCAGTAGTATTTATAATAGTGATTAAATACATATCAGTGACGTATGTACAATTCTTGAGGGAAAGTGTATTTCGTTTGTGTGGTTGGTGAGTTCGCGCTCGTGCGTGGGGATCTAATTTCGAAGGAAATGTGCAGAAGGATCATGGCGTGGTTAAAGCAAAGCAAACGCTCTTCGAATATGGAAGTTACTTTTAAATCATACCTCGAGTCCCTATCTCGTTATCTCTAATTTATGGCAGGGAGAACGTCTCGTTTGTTTACGTTTCACGAGTGACTCGGCTGGCTGTGCTTTTCAATATACTGACAGCCGTGTGCAGTGGTGTTCATTTAATCAGTATTATAAGATTGATTAAATAAAGATCAGTGATATACAGTATATAATATTTAATGGCCTGTGGCCTCCGAAGAGGCCGAGTGCAGGTCTTTCCAGTGTTGACGCCGCATAGGCGACCTGCGCGTCTATAAGTATGGGGCCCTACCTTGTGATGAATAATAATGCTGAAGACGGCACACACACACACCCAGCCTCCGAGCCATTGGAATTAACCAATGAAGGTCAAAATCCCACACCCGGCCGGGAATCAAACCCGGGGCCCTCTGGACCAAAGGCCAGCCCGCTAACCATTTAGCCATGGAGCCGGACAAGGTCAGTGATAAATGTATAGTTCTTGAGGACAAGTGGACTGTGTTTGTTGTGTTTGTGTAGTCTGTGTAGTTGTCAGTTCGTGCTCGTGCTCGTGCGGGGGGGTTCTTAGTTCGAAGAAAAAGTGCAGAAGGATGTATAATGGATCGTCAAATTAAAAAGATACGTTCCGTAGGTAAACTCAGGGGAAAAGAACGCAATATTATAATGAGTGTCCTCGATTATTTTTTAAAGACTATGAATATGAGCAGCGCAGTCAGTGAAACAGCTAAAGCTGCAGGTTGTTCCGAAAGAACAATCTATGCTATAAAGGAAGGAACACACACATGGTCCTTTGCGAACTCTCGCAAAAAAAAAAAAAAAAAAAAAAAAAAAGAGAAGGACGACAGAAAAATTAAATATGATGAAATTGTTAGAAGTGGAGTGCGTCGGGTAGTTCACTCTCTTTTATTTGCTAAATACCACCGACATTGAACGTGATTTTGAGTCGCGTAAATGGAGAAGATTCTTTGCCACGATTTTCCAAAGCTACGTTGTATCGCTTCTTACATAATATAGGCTTCCGTTATTTAAGACGGGGTAATAAAGCAGCTTTCAATGAAACCGATGAAATTATTAATTGGAGGCACAAATATCTCAAGGAGATAAAACGTTTGAGGGCACAAAATAAAGCTATAATTTACACAGATGAATCGTGGGTAAATATTGGGCAGACAGTGACAAAAGAATGGAAGGATACGACAGTGAAAAGTGCACGGCAGACCGCCATTGAAGGGGTGAATTCGGGACTTAGGCCACCGAAAAGCCGAGGACCGTGATATGCCTTAGTCCACGCGGGTAATGAACATGGTTTTGTTCCAAATGCTGAACTAAAATTTTTATGCCATAAAAACATAAGACAATTGGGGAAATTACGTGAACGAAGTAAAGAAAAATGAAAGAGTTTTGTGGAAAGCAGACGAATTACAGGACGATGTCGACGATGACAAGTTTTTAATACGACTTTCTTCATCGTCCGGATCATCCTCAAGTTCATCTCCCGAACCTGTTTCATCCAAAGCGGGAACATCAGGCCTTGCAGATATGTTAGAATGTGTACGTCCAATGTCTGAGAGCAACGTCAGTGATAAAGGTATGTTGTATTTATTTTACCATCCTACAAATATTAATTTATGAATGAATGAACGAACTTAAAATTACAAAATTACAAACGAAAAATGTGGAACTGTGACGCCCTGTTTGAGTCACACTCGAGCGTGATCTTCATGAGTCGATTTCGCAACAGCGCGCTCCATCTACGCTGTACTGCAATTTAAGGTTGGAACGCTCTATAGTAACAATTGAGACAGGGAACAATATTAGCTGCTAATGACGCACCATGTGAATAAGGGGCGACAGCAAATAAGTCTCCGGGCGGTGAAGAGATCAACCTTCTATGGAATGTATGTGTTACACTTCAAAAAATGGATTTCATCGACGTCCACAAAATGTTGAAAACAAACTTTTCGTCTTGCGCCATGAGCACCGAATGAAAAATGACGCACCACAGTGATCAAAAAGTTAGTGCAAGGCAGATCAAAGGCGAACGCCTTGGGAGTTATAAATCGTTCAGAACGGTAAGCTAGGTACCCACTCTTACATAACGCATGGATAATCATACTGATAAAATGTGGTGACGAGAACTGATGGAAAGTTATGCTTGCAACCGAATGCGAGCCAGTCTAACATGCAGTTTATTGTGAAACGTACTATCCTTTATGGCGTAGTTGCAGATGGTGTGTTAGTATGTTTTGTAGACACGAAGAAATCAGACATCCAAGGGTTGAATTTGTCCCTGTGGTTCCAGGTGGTATGAATAGCAATGTCACGCACTTTCCAGGATGGATTTTTTTAACAGAGTATAATTTTTATATTCAGACCAGGAGTCAAGCAACAGCTATGGGCCAAAAGCTATGACGTAAACACACCTTACTGCCCTGGCTAGGTCTCTGACATGCGACAGAATCGCTGGAGGCAGTTAACTTCCAACTTCTCGCAGTGCAACAGGGGCGGCTTTTCAGGTGAAGAGGGTGAAGTGCTACTTCACCATTTATTTTTACCAGAAAATGACATTTTAAAATTTATTTTTCTTATGACATTTGTTATTTTTTCGGAAAGAAAATGTATTTTTGTACGGCGTTTAGAGCACCAAGAGCTCGCATCACTTGATGAGAACCAGGGGAACTCACGAAAGCGCCGGCTGTCGCCCACAGTACGGCGCGTGAGATTGATTTTGAGTGAAGACGAGAGATTCCGCAGCTGCCTCTCCCTCCCAAGTGCTTCCTCGTACCGCTTGGCCTTGGCGGTTGCCATGACAACCGTGACGTCACCCGCGTAATTTCCACATAGCGGAATGTGCGAGTGAAGTTGCAGGAAGATCGGAATGTTTCGTCTTCCCTGGGTCATCCTGTGTGAAGTACGAGTACTTACGCCTCGTGTTTCATTTGTAGTGTTCTGCTGTTTTATTTAAACATGTATCCTGTTTATGACAGTGTGTATTTTATTAGAAACACCATTTTTACGTTGGAGACACGAAGATCGGAATGAAGTCCTACGTTTTGGTCGCCCTACTGAATCACTGCAAATTTGTGCTACAAAAGAAGTGAAACATTCGGGTAAATTTTACAATCTTAGTTTCAAACGATCGTTGTTTAAGGAATTCCCATGGTTGTGCCCGCTCCAGCTCTACAGAAGATGTTTTGTTAGCCCTGCTTGCTTTTTAGCAATACAAATAACGTTTGGAATAAAGAAGGATTTTCAGCCCTTTTGAACATAACACGTTCTTTACATAAGCACTCAGACTCTGCAGAACATATAAAATGCCAGCTAGATTTGAAGTCTTTGGAAGGAAACCAAAATACGATCCCTGATACACTGAAGGAAAATGCTAGACTCTACTGTATATTGTACAGTTCAATGAAAATGTACGTTTAAATAGGCTTTTCCTTCAGTTGGTAATTGATGCAGTGCTCTATTTAAGTAAGCAAGAACTAGCTCTTCGTGGTCATGACGAAACATTAAATTCAGTGAATTGTGGTAAATTTAAGGAATAGTTAACATTACTGTTATCAAGGAGTCCTGCAGAAATACAAAACCAGTATTCTAAGATAAAAAGTGTGTTTTGTGGCGAATTAAAGAGTGGAGAAAAAATTACATTTTTATTCCGTTTTAGCCGGCTGAACTAGGAATTATTGGAATTGTTAAAAAAATTGTACGAGCCCCGTTATCTTACCAGCTAGCTCTTTAGTTTATTTTCTTTAATTATTAGCGGGAATACGTACAAAATGTCGTTCGTCGCTGCTAACCGATTTACATAGCGCATCATTATGTAGTGTGCTATGAAAGGGGGTAGCAGGGGTATGTCTTTTTTCAGAGATCAAGAACACTGAGGTATGATTCACCGATTGTCGCGCGCAAACATCCCGCTGGCAGTCTCTTATAATAATAATAATAATGTTATTTGCTTTACGTCCCACTAACTACTTTGACGGTTTCCGGAGACGCCGAGGTGCCGGAATTTTGCCCCGCAGGACTTCTTTTAGGTGCCAGTATATCTACCGACACGAGGCTGACGTAATTGAGCACCTTTAAATACCACCAGACTGAGCCAGGATCGAACCTGCCAAATTGGGGTCAGAAGGCCAGCGCCTCAACCGTCTGAGCCACTCAGCCCGGCAGGCAGTCTCTTTTTTGTCTGTTAATTTCTTTGTGTGTAGTCAAATACTAAATGATTTTTAATTGTATAACCACGCCGCACTTCTATTTAGTTGTAATGCATATGCATAGTATTCCTTTGGTGAAAGTTTTATTCTGTCGTCTAGTATTGAATCAACATCTCAAAAACTGTTAATACCGCACTTAAATTGGTAAAACCTTCACCTCTCTGTGGAAATTCGCCCAGAGAGTGTACCACGTTGTAGCTTTTCTTCCAGTTTACACGTTCCCCGTCGCCCGCTATATCCCAATAACCCGGGTACTTTTTGTTTCGCCCCCCCCCCCCACACTTTCAATTCCCAATCGCCGCTACTGCATTTCAGAATACATCGATGATTTCGTAAAAACAGAATTGACGAGTGCTGATTTTTTCCTGTTCAGGTGGACGATACGACAGGTGTCTCAGTGTTCTGTAATTATGAGGTTTGTTAATGCTGACGGGGGTCCGACTCGTTGGCTGAATGGTCAGCGTACTGGCCTGCGGTTCAGAGGGTCCAGGGTTCGATTCCCGGCCGGGCCGGGGATTTTAATCGCTTCTGATTAATTCTTCTGGCTCGGGGACTGGGTGTATATGTCCGTCCCAACACTCTCCTCATCATATTCAGACAACACACTACACTAACCAACCACCACAGAAACACGCAATAGTGCTTACATCCCTCCATAGAGGGTTGGCGTCAGGAAGGGCATCCGGCCGTAAAACAGGGCCAAATCCACATATGCGACACAGTTCGCACCCGCGACCCCACAGGTGTGGGAAAAGCGGCAGGAAAAGAAGAAGAAGAAGTTAATGCTGACGGGGCTATAGTGGAACGTTTCTTAGGTTTCCATGATGTAAGTGTTGGCAGATCCTCAGATGCTTTGTTTGCTTTACTGGACAAAATTTTGGGACCATTCGATTACGAGCGCAAATTAGTAGGACAGTGTTACGATGGTGCAAGCGTGATGTCTGGCTATTTAACTGGACTCCAAAGAAAGATGAACGAGAACGCTCCTCTTGCAGTATTTGTACACTGTTTGGCGCACCGATTAAATTTGGTCTTACAACAGAGTTGTAAAACAATACGAAAGTGTCGTATATATTTTCATCAATTTCTGGAATACCATCCTTTTTCCATCACCCGGCGAAGAGAACTTACGCCATTTCTGCTGTATCGGGGACACGCATTCCAATCGTGACTCCTGTCCGCTGGAGCTCGAACTCAAAATTATTGAGTGTAATATTGTGGATGACCGGGAAAAGCTGAAGAAAGTTTTCGAAAATATAGTTACCAGTGCACAGCCCGGTGACAAATACAGCCTCTCGCGAAAATATTCGTCCGCGCTCGTCATGTGAGAACAATACCAAACAGCACCAATACAATAAAGAAGTTAAATGTAAACAAGTAATAGTATGTTTTATTTGCCATCTGAGCAGCTGAAGACATCATTTATAGCACCCTAAGCACTGGCATTTGGAACAAATAAATCACAATCGCACTGCTTGCAGGAAAGTCACGTTGCAAAAGTATTCGTCCACTATAAGAACTCAAGGAATGTTCAGTCATTTCCTAAGTATCAGTACCGCGTCGAACGTTCTTTGGAATCAATCACGGCTTGTAGGCGTTTCGACACGGATGTCACAAGTTTTTCTGTCACTTCCGGGCCCATTTTGTGCCATTCTTCCATGAAGTATTGCTTCAGAGCTTCTTTATTGGGAATACGCTGCCTGCTCAGTTTACACTTTAATTCCGCCCATAAATGCTCTATGGGGTTTGAGTCTGGGGACTGGGGTGGTGTCTGCAGCACATGAGGTGTATTGTAGAGTAGCCATTCCCTAACAACCCGAGCAGTGTGCTTAGGGTCATTAACTTGCTGGAAGAAGTCCCCACTACCAAGACCTAATTTTGCTACGCTGGGTGTTAAGCGTTGCTTTAATATATTCAAATACATCATCTTATCCATCCGTTCAGGTATTATATAGCAGTTGCCTTCCCCAGCCGCCGTCATACACCCCCATACCATTATGGAACCTCCTCCATATTTTACGGTTGGTTGCAGATTTTGATTTTGGAGCTCGGCGTTCTTCTTTCTCCATACACGTCGCTTTCCAGAGCAATTAAATAAACAGAATTTGCTCTCGTCCGTAACTAACACGCGTTTCGAAAATGCTGGTGGCTTCATAACGTACTGTTTGGCAAACACTAGCCTCTTCTTACGGTTCACCTCACTTATCCAGGTCTTCTCCCGACTTGTACGCCCCTGCAAACAGGCTCTGTGTAACACACGTCGTACGGTGTCGGTACTGTTGTTCTTCCCAGTGGAGGTTTATACTTCCGTTCGAAGCACAGGTCCAGACACATAGGGATTATTCTGGACGATGCGTATAATGCTTCGCTCTTCGCGTGCTATTAGCTTCGTTGGCCGCCCAATTCTTGCTCTGTTGAGTACAGCTGCACTGGTCTTATATCGCTGAATGATACTTGCGACTGTAGTTCGCGGTATTCCGGTTTTCTCAGTAATTACTCGTTGCGAATTACCAGTTTGGTGGAGTTGGATAATTCCTTGGCGTTCAACAACAGTTCGTTCCCTTATTTTACCCATTATACTCAAGGCATGCACAAGATGTTGACTCATGGACACTGTCCGTATCACTGATGGACTAAGCTTGGTGATGTGTCTGACTTCCTCAATGCTGTGTTCGTTAAACAAGCCTGTGAACAAGGTGGACAAATATTTTTACGTTGCCATTTCCTAGCCCAACCACACTCATTATCTTTTATTAAACAATATTGACGTGCAAGAGTTATATTCTCCGGTATTATTGTACGTATATATTGCATATTCACTGCGTATTTGTTTCTGAACGTACCCGAAGCCTTGCAATGAATTTTTGGTGTTCGATATATGAAAAGGACAGATGGAAGAATATTTATGCGAGCGACTATAGAGCGTTCCAACCTTAAATTGCAGTACAGCGTAGATGGAGCGCGCTGTTGCGAAATCGACTCATGAAGATCACGCTCGAGTGTGACTCAAACAGGGCGTCACAGTTCCACATTTTTCGTTTGTAATTTTGTAATTTTAAGTTCGTTCATTCATTCATAAATTAATATTTGTAGGATGGTAAAATAAATACAACATACCTTTATCACTGACGTTGCTCTCAGACATTGGACGTACACATTCTAACATATCTGCAAGGCCTGATGTTCCCGCTTTGGATGAAACAGGTTCGGGAGATGAACTTGAGGATGATCCGGACGATGAAGAAAGTCGTATTAAAAACTTGTCATCGTCGACATCGTCCTGTAATTCGTCTGCTTTCCACAAAACTCTTTCATTTTTCTTTACTTCGTTCACGTAATTTCCCCAATTGTCTTATGTTTTTATGGCATAAAAATTTTAGTTCAGCATTTGGAACAAAACCATGTTCATTACCCGCGTGGACTAAGGCATATCACGGTCCTCGGCTTTTCGGTGGCCTAAGTCCCGAATTCACCCCTTCAATGGCGGTCTGCCGTGCACTTTTCACTGTCGTATCCTTCCATTCTTTTGTCACTGTCTGCCCAATATTTACCCACGATTCATCTGTGTAAATTATAGCTTTATTTTGTGCCCTCAAACGTTTTATCTCCCTGAGATATTTGTGTCTCCAATTAATAATTTCATCGGTTTCATTGAAAGCTGCTTTATTACCCCGTCTTAAATAACGGAAGCCTATATTATGTAAGAAGCGATACAACGTAGCTTTGGAAAATCGTGGCAAAGAATCTTCTCCATTTACGCGACTCAAAATCACGTTCAATGTCGGTGGTATTTAGCAAATAAAAGAGAGTGAACTACCCGACGCACTCCACTTCTAACAATTTCATCATATTTAATTTTTCTGTCGTCCTTCTCTTTTTTTTATTTTTATTTTTTATTTTTTGCGAGAGTTCGCAAAGGACCATGTGTGTGTTCCTTCCTTTATAGCATAGATTGTTCTTTCGGAACAACCTGCAGCTTTAGCTGTTTCACTGACTGCGCTGCTCATATTCATAGTCTTTAAAAAATAATCGAGGACACTCATTATAATATTGCGTTCTTTTCCCCTGAGTTTACCTACGGAACGTATCTTTTTAATTTGACGATCCATTATACATCCTTCTGCACTTTTTCTTCGAACTAAGAACCCCCCCGCACGAGCACGAGCACGAACTGACAACTACACAGACTACACAAACACAACAAACACAGTCCACTTGTCCTCAAGAACTATACATTTATCACTGATCTTGTCCGGCTCCATGGCTAAATGGTTAGCGGGCTGGCCTTTGGTCCAGAGGGCCCCGGGTTTGATTCCCGGCCGGGTGGGGGATTTTGACCTTCATTGGTTAATTCCAATGGCTCGGAGGCTGGGTGTGTGTGTGTGCCGTCTTCAGCATTATTATTCATCACAAGGTAGGGCCCCATACTTATAGACGCGCAGGTCGCCTATGCGGCGTCAACACTGGAAAGACCTGCACTCGGCCTCTTCGGAGGCCACAGGCCATTAAATATTATATACTGTATATCACTGATCTTTATTTAATCAATCTTATAATACTGATTAAATGAACACCACTGCACACGGCTGTCAGTATATTGAAAAGCTCAGCCAGCCGAGTCACTCGTGAAACGTAAACAAACGAGACGTTCTCCCTGCCATAAATTAGAGATAACGAGATAGGGACTCGAGGTATGATTTAAAAGTAACTTCCATATTCGAAGAACGTTTGCTTTGCTTTAACCACGCCATGATCCTTCTGCACATTTCCTTCGAAATTAG
Source organism: Anabrus simplex (assembly GCF_040414725.1). Classification (NCBI taxonomy): domain Eukaryota; kingdom Metazoa; phylum Arthropoda; class Insecta; order Orthoptera; family Tettigoniidae; genus Anabrus; species Anabrus simplex. The sequence continues at coordinate 1,051,058,676 of NC_090266.1, forward strand.
ATCCCCACGCACGAGCGCGAACTCACCAACCACACAAACGAAATACACTTTCCCTCAAGAATTGTACATACGTCACTGATATGTATTTAATCACTATTATAAATACTACTGACGAAATGAGCACTGCACTGCATGCGACTGTCTGGAAATGTTAAAAGCGCATGTTTGGGAGATCACTATCGGTACTTCAGCCAGCCAGACAGACAGCCAGCCGAGTCACGCGCGAAAGCAAAATTCAAGGAGATATTCTTCCTGTCACAAATTAATAACTAAGCAATATAGGAACTTCGGGATTGTTTTAAAAATAACTTCCATATCTGAAGACCATTTGCCTCGCTTTGACCCCCCATGCAAATTTAATAGGAAAGACGCTGGCCAGCGACTGACTTTTTCGTGCCTACACATAAAATTCCCTGAACATGACTGAAAATAAACGCATATACTGCATTTTGTTATCATTTAAATTTAAAAATAAACTTATTTACATCGAGCTGAAATGTTTATTTACCAGCAGTGAAAAAATTAGGAAAATAATTAATATAAAATAGGAGTTATGGCATGATAAGTTCTATGCAATGAAGATTTTGCATTTGGCGAAACTTTCCATTATATTACCATTTTTACACTACATTATTTTTTTTACATTTTTTTGTTAACGGCATCTAATGCGCCTTGAAATTCTGTACATAACACGATATTCACCCATTTTAACCGATAACATTCTGATTCACGGATATTTGGCAAACCCGCTGCCTTAGAGTAGGACAGCGCTACCCGCAAAACATGGGAGAAGGAAAGAGACGGAATTATCCCATTACTGCTGTACTGCAATTTAAGGTTGGAACGCTCTATACAGGAGTTTCAAATGCTCCTTACTAGACATCGCACCTGCGACATTGCACTCGTGAGGGTTCCTTGTTAGTCGAGTAACTCGTCTCCTTTCTAAAAGCTCTTTCCAATCGAAACGTTGCAACATTTTGTAACGCTACTCTTTTGTCAGAAATCACCCCACCAATATTTTACTCCACTTGTAGTGCTTTCGTCATCACTTGAATCTGGCGAGTTATCAATGTTCTCAATAGCATCTACGGGTTGATTGGCGGAGGTGTATAATCAGAGCTTTAATCACTCTAGGCAAGGGAATTAGTGTGGTAATTACTGAAAGGGAGACAGACACTCTAATAAGCGAAGTAATAAGCGGGGAACGGGAGAGGGGGTGTACGGATCCAAGACCGCTAGATCAAATGTAAAGAAATGACAATGGTGAACAATGTACCCATATGGCGATTAGCATAGGGTAAAATAATAAATTTTATGACATTCATATATGAATTCATTGTGTAGTATGAATTCTCGGAGTCGCTTAAGTGCGGCCAGTATCCAGTAATCGGGAGATAGTGGGTTCGAGCCGCACTGTCGGCAGCCCTGAAGATGGTTTTCCGTGGTTTCCCATTTTCACACCAGGCAAATGCCGGGGCTGTACCTTAATTAAGGCCACGGCCGCTTCCTTCCCATTCCTAGACCTTTCCTGTACCATCGTCGCCATAAGACCTATCTGTGTCGGTGCGACGTAAAGCAAATAGCAAAAAAAAAAAAAAAAAATGAATTCTCGGATGTACATTTCTACTTGGAGAGCTGATACCACCCCTTGGATTATGCTGATACCTTGAACTCGCTTAAAGACACGAGTTGTTGTTGTCGTAAAATAATACAACTTACGGTGTAATGCTCGGTCGCCGGCAAGTAGAATTTCTCTATCTCGTTCCCGTGGGAACGTGAACTCCGCACATAGACAGCGACATAGTTTCGTAGAGAGAGAAACGAGATGCACATTAAAGGATAGAGTGATGTTTACTACCGCAAAATAATAATAATAATAATAATAATAATAATAATAATAATAATAATAATAATAATAATAATAATAATAATAATAATTTTTCAGTCCACAATGCTCCAGCCGAACCAGTGAGATTTCGCTATTTATAGAACGTGAACACAATCAATGAATATTCAAGATAAACTTAAATATTATAATTAAGCGGTCCGCCTATCCAATACAATATATAATGTATTAGATCTAGGACATGTTTCGTCCCCTAAGGGACATCATCAGCTAATAATAAATAAACATTAATATATCAGAAATAAATATTAAAATTGGAAAGACACCTTAATATTTTTGACATTTAAAATAAGATCTTCGAAATTGTGTTAAAATTGTAAGTCATAAGACAGATAAAACAGTTAAATTGTCCATACTTCTGTTGTTGATGTTCTTGGAAAATACCAGTTTTGCTTATAAAATCTTAAAATATCATTTGTCGTAAATAGCACACTTGATTTGTATCTCTTGGTAAAAGATTTGTTGAAACTTAATAAGCATACCTTAGATGGTATAATAAAGTTTAAATGCTTCAGAATTTAAAGTCAGAGGGTCCCTATACTGTGGAAGGTAGAATTGGCAAGTGTGCTTATGGGCTTCTAACTTCTGACGACAAGATGCTTGGGAATTATAATATCTATAGTCTTCGCAGAAATAGGGATAGGATCTGCACCTTGGATGTCAATATTATCATTTTTGTGCTAGTATTTTTATTGAGTTGTAAGAAGGGATCATGATGAACTGAGCCTGAAACGAACCGAGTTGATCGCATTAGTTGAGATTTTGTTATTATTATTGTACCGGCTGGTACACCTCTACGCCGCACATTTGAATTTTCCAACTTTAAGTACTCCTCTACAGGAGAAACCGTGAACTTTAAACTGGATCTACTTAAACTTTAGCTCTGAAGATGTCACTGTGTGAATTTCGATTGTTTTTGTTTTTTATTTATCAAGAAGTTTGGACATTCTCTCATGGATGTCTCTACTAAAAAACTACGATCACGCACCCTGGTGCGAAGTGAGGGAACTTTCTTGAAGATATTTGGTACTCATAAGTTTTCTTATTACTAAATTTCGTTCTTTCATTGGTGGGTTGGCAATATTAAACTTTTCTTTCCGCCAGTTTGGAAGTTATCCAATCAATTATTTTCTGTAATTAATTTCCCACCAATCACAGGTTTCTTCTTCGATTTTGTGTGTAACTGTGTACTGTAACCAATAAAAGCCTGTTGGTGTGTCTTAATTATTCATGAAAGGTCTCGAATCTTCCCCGAGGGAATTAAAACTGCTGATTTTCTTGTCTCTCGGCCAATTAATCAACATCTAACTTAGTGTATGGACGTATAGCAGGAGGCGGGAAGCGCCTCTTTCTTCAGGCAGCAGTTCTTCAGTAAGGTAATGGCCGCTTAACATCTTTATTTCTTGCTAGCTCAGCGGTTTAACCCGCAGGGAAGGTCCGAAACCTTTACCATGTAACATATCTCTATAAACATGTAAAGTTCAATCAATCAATCAATCAATCAATCAATACTGATCTGCATTTAGGGCAGTCGCCCAGGTGGCAGATTCCCTATTTGTTGTTTTCCTAGCCTTTTCCTAAATGATTTCAAAGAAATTGGAAATTTATTGAACATCTCTCTTGGTAAGTTATTCCAATCCCTAACTCCCCTTCCTATAAATGAATATTTGCCCCAGTTTGTCCTCTTGAATTCCAACTTTATCTTCATATTGTGATCTTTCCTACTTTTATAAACGCCATTCAAACTTATTCGTCTACTAATGTCATTCCACGCCATCTCTCCGCTGACAGCCCGGAACATACCACTTAGTCGAGCAGCTCTTCTTCTTTCTCTCAATTCTTCCCAACCCAAACATTGCAACATTTTTGTAACGCTACTCTTTTGTCGGAAATCACCCAGAACAAATCGAGCTGCTTTTCTTTGGATTTCTTCCAGTTCTTGAATCAGGTAATCCTGGTGAGGGTCCCATACACTGGAACCATACTCTAGTTGGGATCTTACCAGAGACTTATATGCCCTCTCCTTTACATCCTTACTACAACCCCTAAACACTCTCATAACCATGTGCAGAGATCTGTACCCTTTATTTACAATCCCATTTATGTGATTACCCCAATGAAGATCTTTCCTTATATTAACACCTAGATACTTACAATGATCCCCAAAAGGAACTTTCACCCCACCAACGCAGTAATTAAAACTGAGAGGACTTTTCCTACTTGTAAAACTCACAACCTGACTTTTAACCCCGTTTATCAACATACCATTGCCTGCTGTCCATCTCACAATATTTTCGAGGTCACGTTGCAGTTGCTCACAATCTTGTAACTTATTTATCACTCTATAGAGAATAACATCATCCGCAAAAAGCCTTAGCTCCGATTCCACTCCTTTACTCATATCATTTATATATATAAGAAAACATAAAGGTCCGATAATACTGCCTTGAGGAATTCCCCTCTTAATTATTACAGGGTCAGATAAAGCTTCACCTACTCTAATTCTCTGAGATCTATTTTCTAGAAATATAGCAACCCATTCAGTCACTCTTTTGTCTAGTCCAATTGCACTCATTTTTGCCAGTAGTCTCCCATGATCCACCCTATCAAATGCTTTAGACAGGTCAATCGCGATACAGTCCATTTGACCTCCAGAATCCAAGATCTTCCAGTTTATGAAAAACTTCATACATCTTTAGCTGTAAATCGGGGATAGAGAGTGCTTTACCCTCTCGAGCTCCCCTTCATTTTGATTTGAGGTGACTACGTTTTCGTAACCGATTTTCTACTCTTCATTAATTTGTTAAATTTATTCAGTATACGAGTCGCCTCCATAGTTTGGGAATAGCCCCTGTTTCTTCGGCCTAGTGCCTTTTAGGTTTTAGAATGTGTATTTAGGAGTGCAAGTAGTCGCCTCCATTCCTTCGGTACTGCGGGTCATTCACTTAAACTGTTCTTTTTCTGCTAAGGCTCAGTAGATTGGGTACAAGATACCCCCGTGTCAGTGGTGTAATTTGTGCCTTGATGGCAAGTGATTGCAAAGTATGGTATGGCCTTAAAGAGGCTTGAAAAACTGAGAGCGTGTCAGCTCTTTTCTAGAGTTGTAAGAAGTCCTCTGGGAGACTTGAGGTTAAAAGTTGGGAGCAAGTGCTCCATGCGGTAGGGGTTTTCTGCCCCTTTGAACAAATCTGGGTTTTTGAGCTAGCACACAAAAAAATGTAAAACTAAGGGCTGGTAACCGAAATGTGTTAAAGATTTAATATCTTAATTTTTTTCCTCTTTTCTGAATCTTGTTTTAAATTTGCTATGTAATTGTTATCTTACGAAGTGAAAGTTTGTTAACTTGTTGCTTTTCAAAAAAATATAACCTTCCATTTCTGTTTAAATTCTTTCTTGACAAAGTAGTTAGACCCATTCACCCCCGTACCTTATTTCACCTCTGCCGATCCACTAAACCACGGTAACAATTATTATTATTATTATTATTATTATTATTATTATTATTATTATTATTATTATTATTATTATTATTATTATGTGGACGAATTGTATGCACGTGTGTGAATACAATGCAGTAATCGCAATGTATATATCTTTATCACACAGTAATTTAAAATATTTTTTTAGATGTTGCTTTACGTCGCACCGACACGCACCTGACGTGTTTAGTCAGGTTGTGTTAGGCTTATTAGTGTAGATATGTATTTTGTTGAATCATGACATCTGAAGTTATTGATTTAACAAGGGGGTGTATTGTAATGGAACATATCAGAACCTCACATAGTATAAATTACAACTTATTATTATTATTATTATTATTATTATTATTATTATTATTATTATTATTATTATTATTATTATTATTTCATTTGTGTATTAATGTAAGGGAATTTGAAGCTGGAAGGTCTCCATGTTAGATAACAGTAATTTAGTTTGTACAGAGCATGGAGGTGCTTGTTCCTTCTCTAGGTCAGGAATTGATTGCGAAGAAACGAAGCGGTTTGCAATGCATAACTCTGAACTATAATTTGAACTACCATCTTTAGAATTTAAGCTTCGTTGTGGTAATAAACTATAATTCTGCTAACAATGTATAATTCACCGGATTCTGATGTTGTGGCTTCCTCAGGAAAATTAGATAAAGTTCTTACTATCATTTTCAGTTGGAATAGCAGCACAGGAGTACCTTAATATTTTGCTGTGATTTCAACATAGTCTCCGTTAAAGAAAACCCGTCAACACTTAATTTTTATACCTACTCGGGTAACTGCTAACTCAGCAACAACGAGAGACAACAACTACATTCATTTCTATTGTTCTAAAATGCAAGCGTTCAATATAAATTTGGGATCATCAGATCATGCACAAATTCTGCAACTAGAACTTGAACGTAAACAAGTATCATCATCATCATCATCATCATCATCATCATCATCATCATCATCATCATCATCATCATCATCATCATCATCATCTTCTTCTTCTTCTTCTTCTTCTTCTTCTTCTTCTCCTACCATACCCTCAATGGATGCCGGCTGTCATCAGGGAGATCTAGTTCTTGTTCTCAGCCACTCGGAAAAGTGTGGGGGTATAGATTCCGTAGCCAAGATGTTCTCATTCATCCCCTACCTCTCCTTCCTTCAGTTTTACCTTGTAAGATAAGCTGAAGGAGTCTATACTGGTATTTGTCATTTCGAATGGCATGGCCAAAGTACTCGAGTTTCTTCTTAATGATGGTTTTCATAACTTTTAGCTCTTCCTTCAGGCGTTGGAGTACTTCAGTGTTACGTATTCTGTCAACCCATGATATTCTGAACAGGCGTCGGTAACACCACATCTCAAAAGGTTGAAGTTTTTTGGTTACGTATTCTGTCAACCCACGATATTCTGAACAGGCGTCGGTAACACCACATCTCAAAAGGTTGAAGTTTTTTGTTGGTGTTCCCTGTTACGGTCCAAGTCTCTGCACCAAAAAATAAGACAAAAAATATATGATATCGAAGTAAACGGAAACGGAAATTGATCTTAAAATCCCTGGTAGAGAGAAGATGGCTCATTCACTTGAATGCAGTCTTTGCCTGTTCAAAACGGGACCTAATTTCAACAGCATTGTTCCAGCTGTGATGAAGTACGCTGCCGAGATAGTTAGAACGTTGGACTTGCTCCAGTGATGTGCCAGCTACTCTCAAGGTAACATGTTGAATGACATGTTTGCTTATGACTACTACTTTGGTCTTTTCTGTGTTTAGACTCAGACCTTCTGCAGCACTGTGTTCAACCACACAGTTTAGTAGTGTCTGCAGATCTTCAGTACTTGTTACAAGCAGAACAGTATCATCTGCATATCACAGATTTTTTATTGTGGTCCCATTAATAACAATGTCCACTTGTTTTCTTTTAGAGCTTAAGAAAATAGCCTTTTAGAGTAAATATTGAAGTGGAATGGAGCTTTATTAGAAAAGCACAAGTGTTTATGCTGCCAAGCATCCAACCAAAATTAAGCTGACGATATTCACAGTATTTTCTCCGCAGCTGCATGCAGCAGCTTCATTGAAAGTTTTAAATATCAGACCTGGGCTGCATTAATATTTTGTCATAATATTAACAATAAGAATATTTTAAAGTATTTTTAACCCATTTCGAATTACATTTTCCAAAAACTTACAGTAATTAATGAAAACACCAAAAAGCCATGGATCAGGAAGTTTACAAAGATTTCAAGCCAAAAATGTTATTAGTTTAGCGGAGAAGAGTTGTGAGCAAGAATGTTGCGAGTATGTTAAAAATTACAAACCAGTCTATTGAAGAGTCCTTAGAGCCGCTATGATAATGCACAGTAACTAGAAAATTAAAAAATCGTACAACAAATCACGAACCATGTGAAATGTAATCAAGGAAGAAACCAACAGATATTCAATTAGAAATAAAGCTGTTAGCATAAAAATGATCAGGGAATGCAAAAGATTGGCCCGCATCACTTGGACAATTATATAAATTATTGCTTTATATCGTTACCATACAAAATTAAAATGCATATAGGTCAGGTATATTACCAAAACTTCCAAACCTTATCCATAATTCAAGGCAATTAACTCCAGTAACCGAATTGGAAATTATTAAAATCATACAAGCTTTGTAAACTAAATCTTCCATGGCTGTAGATGAAATTCTTATGAAATCCATTTAAAATTCCTCCTTATTTGATTCTGTCATTAGTTTATCTTATCAGTGAATCATTTTTAGTAGTAAGTTCCATAATTTCTTAAAAATATATAAAGATATCCTAGTCTTTAAAAGTGGAAACGTATATCATTTACATAATTACAGACCAATATCAATATTACTGTTATTTCAAATGTATTTGAATGTACCTTGGAAGATCGGCTTACTAAATTTTTAATCAAATACAATTTTCTAAGTAATGCACAGCAGGGGTTCAGAACTGGCAGAAGTACTTTATCTGCTTTATCACATTTTACTCAGTAAGTTGTAAATGTTCTTGATAAAGATGAAACAGTGTTGGGTCCATTTCTAGACCTTACAAAAATATTTAATTCTCTTGATTACGAAATGTTATTGCACAAATTTATCGGATTGGGGTTATAGGAATTGTTAATGACTGGTTCATATCATACCTGGATAAACGATCCCAATTTTTGAAATTTCTCATTGTAACAGTAAAGGACATAACGAAATTTATCAAACCTAAGATGAAAAAACATAGCCTTAGGTAATCCGCAGGGTGGTCTTTGGGACCTATTCTTTTCTTAATCTATGTGATTGAACTTCTTCACAATATCCAAGTAGAAACTACAGTTCTGTATGTTGAAGACACAAACATAATTGTTAATAATCCTGATCATACGTCTTCATAAATTACAGCATATACAGTCCTGTTCAAATTAGAGTCATGGTTCATTAAAACAGATTAACATTGAATTGCGAAAAGACCCAACACATGGAATTCAAGCCTTCAAACTACCACGACAAGACTGAAAAAAATTACAACCTTACACGAAACGCTAATGCAACTGAAAAGACGCTGACCACTAAATTTTAGGTGTCCATATAGATGAAATTTATGATGGAATTACCACTCTCAAAATAGGGAAACCTCTGAGTTCTGTTTGTTTTCCCTTAAATATTCAATAGATGTAGTTATGAATCTGTTAGAATAGCAAATTTTGTATATTTGTAATCAGTCATCTCTTAAGCTATTGGCCTCTGGGATTGCTATAAAACAAATCTTGACATTATATTACGAGTACAGAAATGAGATATGAGAATTATATCGAGACGTAACAGGTTTCATCATTGCAGGCCATTATTTAAGTGAATAAATATATCCCTAGCACAAAGCAAATACATCATGCAATGCTTTCTGCATTTGAAACAAATTATTGATCGCTTCAGAAAGAACTGTGACAATCACACTTTGCAGACGCGAACAAAAAAATATTCATTGAGCACACGAATAAAAGAATTGCCTTGAGACATATATATATTCAGTTGGAGTCAGAATATTGTGACTACTCCTACCACTACTCTAACACCTTAATCTCCTTCACACAATATGCATTACATTTGTTGAGCGCCATTTGTTGCAAGATACAACAAAATTCTGAGAGCTTGCCTCTTATCTCAATTATCTCAAGGCGCGAGGTGATAAACTCACTCATCTGGCAATATACAGGAATATGGATCAGGACAATGGTATATTACGGTTGCATTTCCACAATTGAGGATTGTACTTGGAAATAGAATCACTTATTATAATTAAAATAAAACTGAGTTTATGACTATAATTTACGTTACAATGAACTAGCAGTGCCGTACTTTAATTTAACATTAAAAATATATACTTTATGAGATTTGCTGTTACAGAAGCAGAAAATTTAATCTAAATTAAAAAAAACTATTGGTATGAACTTGAAGTAAAACATGATATCGCCGCTGATTACATTCTTCTTAATGTTATTAAAGCGTTACATGTCGGATGCCGTAATTACCTGATGGATGCACACACCACTGTTGAACTAGAAATTCCTGGAAGAACCACTGAGTTGAAGTCAGAAGTAGTCTGCTGTAATATTACCTCATTATGTAACCTGGAGTTGATCTACATTTCCTTCCCGAGTGTAGTGACTTTCAATGTGGTTACGTCCACTCAATAGATTGTAAGAAATTGGAAAATATTTTTGAAACACATTGTGAAGTCCGTCCTCACAAGTAGATGATGCTTCACTATCAGTACAGTACCAGTCATACTCAGATCCAACCACCACTCGTAGACATCTTCGACGATTCTACGACCTCGTGAAAACACCTCTTAGCACTTCTTCCTTCACTTCTTAGCTCTCACCACCACTCTTAGATCACTGACCAATACTCTTCCATCTTCTCACCACTGTTGCATCGAGTTTTATAACCTCGTGATGACCACTCATCTCCCTACTCTCTGGTCATCCCTTCCACCTCAACATACGGAAGCTGGCGAATACAGACACTTGGCCCACGCACTGATGTCATCAGTCATGTGTCTTATAAGCTTGCCCACGCGGACTACCGATGACAACCCTGCATGTGTCAGCGGAAAATCTACTTGCTCAATACAGTCTCGGTTAAACATAGCCTCGATTGCAAAATAATATGCCAGCTCATCTGGCCAGAGTTACAAGCCACAGCATGACTATTTGAGACCAACAAATTTCACTTATTAATATACAGAATAATTACAAACAAAATTCACTTAACCTATGATTAAATAATATAATATGCGTGATACCTAATTATTACAGTCTAAATGATGAAAAACAGAATATAAAATCTAATGAATCGGCTTAATTAATAATAATAATAATAATAATAAATACTGAATGAAATCTGTAACCCTGTTGTACGTTTACAGAACGCCTCCCTCATGAAATAATCGATTAAATGATTCGATTGATTAATCAAATATTAACATTATCACCTGAAATCGGGTACACTATGGATACGTGTATCAAAATGCCCTTTACAAATTGGATACATAGTATCATCCATATGGATGTTCAGTTTTACACATATAAAACATAGACCAAATATCATTTTCACTTTGATTATACAATATTATTTACATATAGAGATTACATTCCTTTTTCACTTCGGTCGTTCCAAACGTTCATTTAGTGTCCAAAAATATTACATTACATTACATTATACACACTTTCTCCTAACACTGGAGTTTATTGCACTACCGTGCTTCACTTAATAACACAACACACGCTAATTTCACTGAAGTCCTTTTCGCAATGCCAGCTTCATAAAACATGGTGAATTAACATAGTAATGAGAAATAATCAACAAACTCACATGATATATTTCTTAAGATTTCTTATATTGTACGTGCCTACGATCTTTCCTTCTTTGTCTTTTGATGAATAAGCACATTTTCCAATCCGTTTCACTACGGTGAAGTATCCCTGATATAACAAGAAAAACTTAGAAAATTGACCAGCTTCTGCTGATGACGGGAGTCGCACTCTGAATAAAACCTTGTCACCAAGCTCAAATTCATCCAATATAGTCTTCTTCTGCTGGCGAATTCGTTTATCTCCTGCTTTCTTTAAATTCTACATGGCTAGCTGGATATAAAAATCCTTAATTTTCTCTTGTCCCAAGTCAAAGCCTAACATACTCGCAATTTAATCAGTAAGTTTCCTGCCGTGATGAATTTCATAGGGCGTAAATCCAGTGGACTCGTGCAACGTTCGACATTACTCAACTGTGAAAACCAAGAGTTGTGTTTGTCATGCATGCACATATGCTCTAAATATACATCCTATTTCACGCATCGTTCTTTCAACCATATTGCTTTGCGGGCAACGTACCGATGAAAATATAGCTTTGATCCCCAATTCATTTAGTTTGGGATTCCAGATCTTCGAAATAAACTGGCTGCCATGATCAGATAATATTCTGAGGGGACATCCGAACTCAGGAATATATCTGTCCACGACCTGTTTGAGACAATCCCTCCCTGTAGCTTTCCTCAATGTGTACATCTTGACATATTTGCTGAAGGCATCAATCAAGACAAATACAAATTGGTAACCATATCTGGATTTAACTAAAGTTCCGAACATATCACCACTAACAAGCTTCCCGGGTCTGTCAGCAATAACAGCCTGCCTAGGCCCCTCTAGAAGTCTAGTCAGGTGCTTAGAGCGTTGGCAGAGATCACACGTAGCGAGTATTTTCCTCACGTGCCTTCCCATATTTCTCCACACAAAGTTACCCTAAATAGCATATAAGACCTTATTTTCTCCAAAATGACCCAGCTCCTTACGATAAAACCAAATCATGTCCTCCTGCAGGGCTTTGGGTACACAGACTTTAAACTGCCCGGAATAACATTTCCTAGTGACAAAACCATTACATAATGTATACGTAAGTTTTCCGTTCTCTAGAACAGTACCTGGTTCCTTTATTTCTAAGCGAGGTCAACAGTCCCGGCAACTCTTCTTCTCTTTCCTGCTCGGCCAGACGATAACGAAGTCTATCTCTTTCTGCTGTATTATCAGTCACCGAGCCAACACAAATCAAAATACCTTCTTTCACCTCTAAACAGACAGCATTTTCCTCTTTAGGGAGATGCCTGCTGTGAAAGTCAGCCATAACATTATATTTCCCTTTAATATGACGTATCTTAAAATCATATTTACTTATGACTAAAATCCAACGAGTCATACGATTACTAGTTAGTTTGCAAGTATTTAAGGACACCAAGGCCTGACGGTCAGTCAATATCTCGAATTTATTACCTAAAACATATATTCTAAACTTACTTAATGAACACATGATTGCAAGAAATCCAGTCTCAGTAATCGTATATCTCTTTTCTGCCATACTGAGCCCACGACTTGCCAAGGAAACGATGCCTAAATTGCCGTTATCATCTCTCTGACATAAATATCCAGCAACTCCCTTCTCTGAACCATCAGTCATGAGAATAAATTCACGATCTGGCACTGGATATCTCAACATAACTCCTTCATTAAATCGGTCCTTCAACTTCTGGAAAGCCTCATCATGTTCTTTCCTCCACTTCCACTTCACACCTCCTTTCAATAGCTCACGAAACGGCTCTAACAGCGCAGAATATTTACCCACAAAACGTCGAAAGTAATTACACATGCCCAGAAAATATTTCAATTGTTTTACATTACGTGGAGTAGGAGAGTTGATTATCTTGTCTAATCTCGTCTGTTCCGGTTTTACCCCCTGTTCTGATACGGTGTGTCCAAAAAATGTGATCTGTTGTGAACACAATGCTGATTTACCCAGTTTTAATGTAAATCCCCCTTCCCTGATTTTATGTAGAAAGATCTTTAAGTGTTTCATTTGTTCCTCAAACGCGTGGGATGCAATTACAATGTCGTCTATGAACATGGTCACAAAACTATCCCTGTCCCTCCCTAATACTTTAGTCATGGCCCTAATTAACGCTGAGGATGAAGTACGGGTCCCAAAAGGCACCCTGGCGAACTGATACAAGCAATTCTTGTACGCAAAAGCAGGAAGTGGATGGTCGCTTTCTCTAAGTGGAATCTGCCAGAAAGATGACGACAAATCAAATGTAGAAAACCATTTTCTACCTTCAAAACGTTGAATAAGATCCTCTACCGTCTCCGCCCTTTGCTGATCAGCTTCAATTCGCATATTCATTAATCTGGCATCAATGCAAAGTCTTACCGTGTTACCTTTCTTTGGTATAATTACAAGTGGATTTAAATTAGGACTACATGATGGTTCAATTATATTATAATCTAGCATAATGTCAATCTGCTCTTCAACAACGCTAGCGTATTTCCACGGAATGGGATATTTCGGTCCTACAAAAGTTGAGTTATCATGAAGATTAAATTTGTGTTCGTAAAGATGTGTTCTACCGGGCCGGTCACTAAAAACGTCATGATGTGATATCAACAATTCACACAATTCGTCCTTCTGACTTTCCGCTAATTTACATTTCTCCACTGTCTCATACAATTCATCTCTAGAATCTCTCTGTATAGACACTTGGCAGACATCAATATTTTTCCTCATATTAGGAACTTCATTAGACCCTTCGTTACTAGAACACACTTTGTTCGCACTAATTTCTGACACATCATCATATGGTAACCTGACTTCCCTGCTAATATTTCGCCAAATCAGACTGACATTACACAGATCAAAATTTAATTTAGCCTTGTAACATGTTAACTAGTCGGTACCTAAAATAACGGCATAAACTAAATTGGGTACAACTAAACATGGTTGGAAAATACATCCTCCACTTATGATAATGGGGACAGCAATTTGTTCATTCACCCTTTGAGACTTGTTTCCAACAGCTGTTACGATGAACGTATTCCTCACTGGAATCTCCGCTACCTCATGCTTCTCTCTCAAAACTTCCTCATACAGCTTGGAATTTACGCATGACTTCTCACTTCCAGAGTCCAACAAAATCTTAACTTTCCTGCCCCATATCATCAGTTCAGCCGTCGGTGTAACAGTAAAACTACTTAAATTATCCTCATTACATAATACAGGGTGATTAATTTGAAAGTACAGAGCGGAGTGCCGAGGATTAGGCGCGCTGGGAAGCGAAGACAGCGAGCGCAGTGCGCGCCATGGCAAGCAGGCATAGTTGGCTCAAAGAAGCGGCATGATTACGCCTATAGAAACTAAACGAAACTGAACTCGCCGTCTACATAAATGCTCTGGACAAATAAGTGAATGAATAAACAAATAAATAAATCAACTAGGAAATTAAACTGAACTCACCAGTATTTACAGACGATGCTGAAAGTGATCTCCTTCAGCTAAGATGCAAGCCTCACATCTTGTAATGAGATTTCGAAACACAGTTTGTAGTTCATGCACAGCGATAGAACGCACAATGTTCCTAATTTCAGTTTTTAATTCTTCTGCAGTTCGAGGATTATTCCTGTAAACTTTTCCTTTAAGATTTCTCCACAGATAAAAATCACATGTGCTTAAATCAGGCGAACGAGGGGGCCTTTACTGATGATCTGATCATCATCGAACATTTCCCGTAACCGTCGAATAGAGCTACGCGCCGTATGGACCGCTGCACTATCCAGCTGGAAATAGCCGTACCTTTTCTCTTCTTCAGTCAGTTCAGCAAAAAATGGTTCCAGACTGTTGTGAATATAAGGTCAGAAGTAATCGTGTCCTGAAAAAATATCGGACCGATAGCGCACCACACACCCACCTTCACATCGTGCAGAGGTCTCGGCTGTAAAATGTGCGGGTTGTCTGTATCCCAGATTCTATTGTTCTGTGAATTTACATATCCACTCAAATGAAACCAGGCTACGTCGCTCATAAAAAGAAAGTTCGGATCCACAATATCGTCGTGGACACTATTTATTAGCCAATTGCAAAATCGTATTCTTGCATTGAAATCTGTAGGCAGTATGTTATGGACTGAATGAGTCCGATAAGATCGTAAACGTAACAATTTTGTTGCACCACGTTATATGAATGTGATTATTATCGATGCATTCTGGAAGATTGGGTACCTACCTAATCATCCTGAAAGATTTATAACTCCCAAGGCTTTCGCCTTTGATCTTCCTGGCGCTAACATTTGTTACTACTGTGGCGCGTCATTTTTCATTCAGTGCTCATGGTGCAAGTTAAAGGTTTGTTTTTAACACATTGTGAACACCGATGAAATATATTCTGAATTGTAACACACAGAAGATTTCTCTAGACTCGCAGAGTACCAGTCAGGGTTTTGGAAAGGATTGAGAACCACAGTTCATTTAGTTATATTTAAAACAATTATAAATAAAAATATAAAGCGAAAAGAAGTTGGATTATATGTTGCAGCAAAAATATTCAAAAAGCTTTCAATTCCGTGAGCAGGCAGGCTGTTGTTTCGAAGCTGGCTAGGATAGGGATGTCAAATAAAATTAGAAAATCCTTAGAAGAACTACGTGCAGATGTGATATGCTTGATTAAAATAAGGGAAGATTCAGTGGTAGACAGGACTGATTCGAATATTGAAATTATCACCAATGTTTATCATTTTTATTAATGATGTAATGGACTGCCGAAGGAAGGAGGATAGGACAAGACACTGCTTAAAAAACAAAGACATTCCTAGCAGACGATATCCTCTCACTAATAATATTTGGTGTGCAAAACCGTCTTAAGAAAACTGCTGAATATTGCAGAACATGGAATTTCAAATCATATCAAGAAAACAAAAGTAATGGTATATAAAAGATGAAATGAAATAAAGAAAAATAAGAGGCACTGGTGGTTAGAAGGTGTAGAATTAGAAATTGTCAATAAATTAGAATATTTAGGAATTATAATAACGCCGAATGAGAGATGGAAGGAACAAATAAGACATACCAAAATGAAAGAATTGGCCGCTTTATAATGCTCAAGCTCCTTAGAGAGAGGAAGGTGCCAAATATTGAATACAAGCTACTCAAAAATTACTCATGTTCATAAAGAAGAGAACACCTTGAAAGACTAGAGATAGGAAGTTCATATTCACAGGACATGTTCACTAGTATGTTCTGCAGAAACTATTAACATTTCAGTCACCTAGGTTCAGCATGTGTCCTGTTGCCTTAGAGCCACTAGGTCCTCCATGGGTACAGATAACTTGTTCCATTCGTGATGCCATCGACGCGTATAAGATGCAACTGGCGTCCCGGGGTATAGCCATACATGATGCATTCATCTAGTTCCACAGTTCATCTTTGGTGGTTGGCATTGGGTCACAGCGCCGCACCCGTCGTTTCGCCATATCCCACACATTTTCTATTGGCTACAAGTCCGGTGATCGGGCGGGCCAAGGCAACCGTCTGACATCCTGTGACAACAAGAAGGCACGTGTTCGAGCAGCAACATGTGGTCACGCACTGTCCTGCTAAGTACGAGAATTTGTGCTTTACAGTGGCAAAAATTGAGGTGATATTTCAATATACGTACTGTCCTTTAAGGCCGGTCTCCACTGATTAACATTTAGCAAAATCATGTTAAATGTTAAAAAAGTTAAATGTTAACTGGTGACACCATCAACATGTTAAATGTTAGATGTTGTATAATGTTTCATTTAACATTGTGTCCACGCTTAATAAACATGTTAAATTTGACTTTCTTTGTTTATATATAGGTAGTTCATCATATCAGTTTGCGGTAATACATTTTGGTGGTGTCTGGTATTTTCAAAAAAGGACAATGGATTCAGATGAACAGGATTTTTACCTTTTTTATTGCCACTGTTGCTTCTTGTTATGATTTAGAAATGCAGTGTTATTAGACACATATCCTCCCCTTATCCTACTCATTGCTTCAAAAGCAAACATCTTTGAAGTATAAACTTCCTCCTCTTCCGCCCCCCGACTTCCGACTTTTCTGATTTTTTTTTTTTTTTGCAATATTCGACTCTACTGTGAGCGGAGGGACGTTAGTTTTTCTTTCGATGCAATCGCGGAAATAATTATAAATAATTATAGATAATTTAGAGTTCCTGGAAACTGTCGGCTTTCTTCGCTTTATCTCTGTATTCCTTTAATGAGACATCCCACAAACAAGGCCTTTCTATACTGTCATTAATTAAGTCGAAATTAATCTTGCTCCACTCCACTTCTGACTATAAATTTTAGTGTAGTGCAGAGAGACCAACACGCTTTCGCGTACCGGTACTGTATTTGTAGCTTATAACAAAGAGAATGAGTGTTGTAACTATAATCCTACTTCACGAGAGGCACGTCGTTTGCGTCGTTCGGCTATCTGTTGACATGGAAACGGCAAGGAAGTTGCCGAAGTGAACGTTAAAAAGTATAGTTGATAAGAAATAAAACACCATAGGACTCACACATAACATGATGACCTCATATAAGACACAGATTAAGGTGATTTATATCCCACCATAATTATGACAAACATTTTCCAATGGAAGAGTGAGAGCAAAGAGGCTGTTGAAGGATTATAATACAATATGTGTACCATCAAGAAACTGATTTATGCTGTTAACAAGAGTAGGAGTTAGAGAGGATAGTAAACACGAAATACTTGTGGGGAAGGTGATGTCCATGTTGAGCAAAGAGGATAGGAAAAGCTGTAACAGAAGGTGATTACTGATTACTGTCGGTATCAGGCAAGCCACAAATACAGGAAGTTGGAGGAGAAAGGTGAAAAGGATTTTTATATTGGGGAGTACCCAAGAGCATGATTAAAACGTAGACGAATAATAGATGTGATGTGGCGCCGAGAGTACGTGCCATAATAAAACCACGGTTTAGGAGGAATGACAGGTTGTGATAGATGATAAAAATGTCCCTTTTAACGTTTGCTACGAGTGATATATGTGTCAGTGCTGTTAATCTGGTTTCGTGTCTGGACGATAACAAACGTGTCCAACCACACCATTCAAGGAGAAGAAGTTGCCGAAGCTGTGCCAACATCTCTTGAACAAGGCTATTCTTTTAACCTGTACATGATTAACAACAGTACTAACCTCAGCTCACCGATTATAGAAGAACTTTCATATCTATCATTGATATCCCATATAGGTGAAAATGAACTTTTTATTACAACCTCATATAGGGTTAAATTAATACTTTAATCATCCTTTACCAGCACAAGCATACTCCTCTGATTCATCCTTACCCACGAAAACCCAAATTCCAAGACTTTCACTTCCCAACATAGCCAACCTACGGATATTAAATCAACGCAAACATATGCATTACACAACGGTGTGGTTTCTGGGTACGGAGTTAAACAAAGCCCATTAACATACAAGAAGAAAGAAGGAAAAAAAATTCGTGAACAACGAATTGACTTGACATGTTTTCCACATGGAGCGGAAAACACGCCAACATGTTAAAAGTGTTAACCCCAACATTCTGAGTTAACATGCAAAGTCAATTGGAATAGACAATCACAATATACATTGCAATTGTAACATGTTAAATTTAACATATTGGTGTTAAATGTTAATCAGTGGAGACCGGCCTTAAGAAAAGAAATGACTTGACATAAGATACATTGTTTATTTTGCTCGAACAAAGCATGGGAGACAGAATGTAGGCATTTTCACGCTACAATTAATAAAACCAAACTTCAAAATAATTTCAATCAATCAATCAATACTGATCTGCATTTAGGGCAGTCGCCCAGGTGGCAGATTCCCTATCTGTTGCTTTCCTAGCCTTTTCCGAAATGATTTCAAAGAAATTGGAAATTTATTGAACATCTCCCTTGGTAAGTTATTCCAATCCCTAACTCCCCTTCCTATAAATGAATATTTGCCCCAGTTTGTCCTCTTGAATTCCAACTTTATCTTCATATTGTGATCTTTCCTACTTATATAGACGCCATTCAAACCTATTCGTCTACTAATGTCATTCCACGCCATCTCTCCGCTGACAGCTCGGAACATACCACTTAGTCGAGCAGCTCTTCTTCTTTCTCTCAATTCTTCCCAACCCAAACATTGCAACATTTTTGTAACGCTACTCTTTTGTCGGAAATCACCCAGAACAAATCGAGCTGCTTTTCTTTGGATTTTTTCCAGTTCTTGAATCAGGTAATCCTGGTGAGGGTCCCATACACTGGAACCATACTCTAGTTGGGGTCTTACCAGAGACTTATATGCACTCTCCTTTACACCCTTACTACAACCCCTAAACACCCTCATAACCACGTGCAGAGATCGGTACCCTTTATTTACAATCCCATTTATGTGATTACCCCAGTGAAGATCTTTCCTTATATTAACACCTAGATACTTACAATGATCCCCAAAAGGAACTTTCACCCCATCAACGCAGTAATTAAAACTGAGAGGACTTTTCCTATTTGTAAAACTCACAACCTGACTTTTAGCCCCATTTATCAACATACCATTGCCTGCTGTCCATCTCACAATATTTTCGAGGTCACGTTGCAGTTGCTCACAATCTTGTAACTTATTTATCACTCTATAGAGAATAACATCAACCGCAAAAAGCCTTAGCTCCGATTCCACTCCTTTACTCATATCATTTATATATATAAGAAAACATAAAGGTCCGATAACACTGCCCTGAGGAACTCCCCTCTCAACTATTACAGGGTCAGACAAAGCTTCACCTACTCTAACTCTCTGAGATCTATTTTCTAGAAATATAACAACCCATTCAGTCACTGTTTTGTCTAGTCCAATTGCACTCATTTTTGCCAGTAGTCTCCCATGATCCACCCTATCAAATGCTTTAGACATGTCAATCGCGATACAGTCCATTTGACCTCCAGAATCCAAGATATCTGCTATATCTTGCTGGAATCCTACAAGTTGAGCTTCAGTGGAATAACTTTTCCTAAAACCGAATTGCCTTCTATCGAACCAGTTATTAATTTCACAAACATCTCTAATATAATCAGAAAGAATGCCTTCCCAAAGCTTACATACAATGCATGTCAAACTTACTGGCCTGTAATTTTCAGCTTTATGTCTATCACCCTTTCCTTTATACACAGGGGCTACTATAGCAACTCTCCATTCATCTGGTATAGCTCCTTCGGCCAAACAATAATCAAATAAGTACTTCAGATATGGTACTATATCCCAACCCATTGTCTTTAGTATATCCCCAGAAATCTGATCAATTCCAGCCGCTTTTCTAGTTTTCAACTTTTGTATCTTATTGTAAATGGCATTGTTATCATACGTAAATTTTATTACTTCTTTGGCCTTAGTCTCTTCCTCTATCTCGACATTATCCTTGTAACCAACAATCTTTACATACTGCTGACTGAATACTTCTGCCTTTTGAAGATCCTCACATACACACTCCCCTTGTTCATTAATTATTCCTGGAATGTCCTTCTTGGAACCTGTTTCTGCCTTAAAATACCTATACATACCCTTCCATTTTTCACTAAAATTTGTATGACTGCCAATTATGCTTGCCATCATGTTATCCTTAGCTGCCTTCTTTGCTAGATTCAATTTTCTAGTAAGTTCCTTCAATTTCTCCTTACTTCCACAGCTATTTCTAACTCTATTTCTTTCCAGTCTGCACCTCCTTCTTAGTCTCTTTATTTCTCTATTATAATAAGGTGGGTCTTTACCATTCCTTACCACCCTTAAAGGTACAAACCTGTTTTCGCATTCCTCAACAATTTCTTTAAACCCATCCCAGAGTCTGTTTACATTTTTATTTACCGTTTTCCACCGATCATAGTTACTTTTTAGAAACTGCCTCATACCTGCTTTATCAGCCATATGGTACTGCCTAACAGTCCTACTTTTAAGACCTTCCTTTCTATCACATTTATTTTTAACTACCACAAAAACAGCTTCATGATCACTAATACCATCTATTACTTCAGTTTCCCTATAGAGCTCATCTGGTTTTATCAGCACCACATCCAAAATATTTTTCCCTCTGGTTGGTTCCATCACTTTCTGAATCAGCTGTCCTTCCCATATTAACTTATTTGCCATTTGTTGGTCATGCTTCCTGTCGTTCGCATTTCCTTCCCAATTGACATCTGGCAAATTCAGATCTCCCGCTACAATCACATTTCTTTCCATGTCGTTTCCCACATAGCTGACTATCCTATCAAATAATTCCGAATCCGCATCAGTGCTACCCTTTCCCGATCTGTACACTCCAAATATATCAAGTTGCCTATTATCTTTAGAAATGAGCCTTACACCTAGAATTTCATGTGTCTCATCTTTAACTTTTTCGTAGCTTACAAATTCTTCTTTCACCAGAATGAAAACTCCCCCTCCCACCTTTCCTATCCTATCTCTACGATACACACTCCAGTGCCGTGAGAAAATTTCTGCATCCATTATATCATTTATCAGCCATGATTCAACTCCTATTACAATATCTGGTAAATATATATCTATTAAATTACTTAATTCTATTCCTTTCTTTACAATACTTCTACAGTTCAACACTAACAATTTTATGTCATCCCTACTTGATTTCCAGTTCCCTGTTCCCTTATCACCGCTCCCTAGGCCATCCCGTTTCCCTGAATGTACCTCCCTATTACCCTTCCAAACAAATTTCCTAACTTATACGTACCACTGCGGTTTAAATGAAGGCCATCCGAGCGCAGATCCCTTTCTCCTACCCACCCATTAGGATCTAGAAATTTCACTCCCAGTTTCCCACATACCCACTCCATAGTCTCATTTAAATCCCCAATCACCCTCCAGTCAGTATCCCTCCTACACAGTATTCCACTAATAACAATCTCCGCTTTCTTAAACTTCACCCGTGCTGCATTTACCAGATCCCACACATCTCCAACTATGTTGGTACTTATATCAGCTTGCCTTACGTTGTTGGTACCAACGTGAAACAGTACCACCTTCTCCTTCCCCTCCTCCCTCTCTTCTACTTTCCTCAACATCTGCCTCAACCTAATTCCTGGATAACATTCTACCCTGGTTCCCTTTCCTCCACACACTTTCCCCACGTGTCTAACGATGGAATCCCCCATGACCAGAGCCTCAACCCTACCCACCTCATTTGATCCCCTCCCCTCCTGGTCAGCCCTATCTTTCCTGATAGCTGCAGAAGCTACTTCCTCCTCCCTTTTCTCCTTCCCATGACCCTGTTCCACCTGTCTTTTCCTATCATCTACTCTACATTTCCCTTTCCTACCTTTTCCCTTCCTCCTACTTCCACGCATCTCAGCAACAGTTCCCTGTCCCTCATCTTCCCTCTGTTGTTCTACCTGGAGTGACTCGTACCGATATCGCACTGACACCTGTCCTGAATTCTGATCCTGAATAGACCCCTTGGCCTGCAATCTCCTTCCCCTTAGAACATTAGACCACCTGTCTTCTACAACTCCTCCCTCTCCTTCCCCTCCCTCTTGTACACCTACTGTAACCTGTACATTGTTTGAGGGAGTCCTATCTTCCTTCCCGTCTTCTGTGAGAATCCTAATTATCTCCCTCAAACTTTCCAACTCCTCCCTCATACCCCTCAATGCCTCACCACACCCACAATAAGTACACTCGCGCTCCTTAGCCATTCTTTACGGGGGGGAAAATTTTAAATTAAAAAAATAAAATAACTTATTTGCAAAAAGTAAATGAACAGAGGGATATATTGTCTGGGATAGTACACAACAATAAGGTAATTAATATACGACTACACTACAATACTACTTAGTCGTGCTCTATTATTTTTTTATTTTTTATTTTTTTTATCCTACAACCCCTAACAGGATAAAAGCTGCTGTTAATTACTGAATATCGAAAGTAATACACAAGAACTACACAATTCCAAACTGCAATTAAGCCTATCCTAATTTCAACAATATTTTAGTAAGAGTTTCTACGGATACCTCTACCACACCAGTACTACACAAATATTTTACAATAATAAAATAAGCACACTAAATTCTAATAGGATATTACTCGTATACTACTGTACAGTACACTACAGTAATTTTTAAACTACTTTCAGACGTATCGTAATTACGATACCGGTACCGTACCGTATGTCACTACTAAGCACAACAGAAATGAAATTTGCAAGAACTACTGTACTCAAAGATTACCAACGAAGCTAAATGGTTAGACAAATTATTATTAGTATTACGGTCTAATAGATATACACGAAAGATAACACACGAATATAGCACGCAAGATACGGCACTATCTAAATGTACTGTATCTATACTACAATGTATCTACACTACACTACACTGCGTTTGGTTAAAAGCTTAAGTATCAAAAGGATTGCCGTACACGAAGAAAAAACACGAATATAACTGGCAAGATACTATCTAATATATTATACCTTATCTTCACTACAATTCTACTGAAATGTGGTTATGTGATTATTACAGCTGGTGGATTACTATTATTTTCCCTACTCCACGGGACGGAGAAAAAAATGTCCTAAATTAGGCCTACTGAAAAATACGAGGTTGTCTACAATAATTTCTCAAATATTTCTATCAAAACTACTACTACTATTACTCCAGGGACTTGAACTGCAATTACTGGGATATATGAACTTTATTATTATTAGCTAACCGCTCATAAATACTGAAAGATCGAGGGAGCGAAATATAAATTACGGATACTAACTACCTACTCAGAAGTACAAATGAATGGAATACAAGGTCAGCTGATTTTTATTTATATTTACTTGACTACACTACACCCTTTGTTTACGACTGTAGCCAACAATGCAATATTTGAATATGAGGAGCGACGATGAACGTCAAGATTACTCAAATAGCTCCAGACAGCTGTTGTCGTTAGCTGGCTTTGTATATCATGGCGGCCGTAATGTTGCATGCCTCCCCCATGGGCGCTAATCGAGCTGCTTTATCTACTCTATGTATTATATTCTAGCTCGTTAACGTCTACCTCTCGTAGGCATCTATCAGTATGTTTCAATACATCCCTCTTCTAAACGCCTTTTTATTTTCTACACTTTGCTTCTGCTCACTAAAATAATGAAAGCTGGCAGCTATACCGGTCAGTATTTTCCTGACCCTAAGCATTGTAACCTCACAAACATATTTTGGTGCGGACATAATATTGAAGAAGTTCGTTAACAAATTCTATTAACTATGTTGAGGAATGTTTTCACGAACGTTGTTTATTAACTTTGTTTTTTTAACATTGTTCACTTTGGTGCGGACTAGCCATAAGGAATTGGACCTTCGAAAACATACGGAGCGCATGGGCGTTATAGTCAATGTAGATGAAATTTAAAGCAATTTATTCAAGTTAAATGATCATTAGTCCTTGATATTAGTGATAATTAACTGGATGGGATAAGAAACAAAACTTTATCTCCTTTTTTCGAAAATCCGGCTGGATAGAAATCGTAACCCTGAAAGATAGGATATTTCTGTGGCAATCCATCCGTATGTCATCCCTGGCAGTCAGACATTCAATTGTTTACATATACATATCGAATCAGTTATATTAGCTTGTTATTAATTAAAATTAAGTTATTGTACCCTATTCTGTTATGAAGAATATTTTCTGGTGAAATAGGACTTTCGCAGTGTCCAATGACGTAAAGATGAATTTAGCGCTGGAATCGTTACATGACGTAAAGATGAATTTAGCGCTGGAATCGTTACGAGCCGGTTGTGCATATCTTTCTTATTCTTTTATTCCTTTTTTTTTTTTCTTGCTGGTTCGATTCTCTTTGGCATGATCTTTGTGTAGGAGTGGGGAGTGAACCGGATTGCACTTTGTTGATCGTGGTGAATCAGTAATATTTTATTAGTACTTGTGTGTTAAAGGTGTGGACGTACATTCGAAAATATATTGTGGAAGTTGTGGTTGTGTTAACTGTATCAAGTAAGTGAAAATAAGACGTTAAGTAATATTAAAACCTTTTACGGGTTGAATGACTTAACGTTTTGGCAGTTTTAATACACCGTAGCCGAAGTGACCGTTTATTTCTTCTTTTCTGCTTACTTTCAGATATTCAAAATGAGTCTTCAGTGGACCATAATTGCTACGTTCCTGTATGCGGAAATTGTATTAGTTCTTCTGCTTGTCTTACCTGTTGCGTCACCCCAGAGATGGCAGTCGATTTTTAAATCGCGTTTTTTGAATAGTTTGAGGAACCAGGCGTCCATTTATTTTATAGTTCTTTTAGCTGTTCTCGTGCTCTTTTTCCTGGACGCTATAAGGGAGATGAAGAAGTACTCTCATCCAGAAGAGGGTGCTCATCAGCATTTGGATGCCGAAATGCAAGGTAATATGAGGCTATTCAGAGCACAAAGAAACTTTTACATATCAGGATTTGCTTTATTTCTGTCTCTTGTAATCCGTCGTCTTGTTACTTTGATATCATCACAAGCCACACTTCTAGCTCAAAGTGAAGCTGCTCTGAAGCAAGCTCAGTCGGCATCTACTACTGCCCGTAGTTTGATGGCTCAAAATCAGACTAGTGCAGCTCAGAATGATACAAATGAAGCTCATGACAGAGAAATTACACGTCTTAAAGAGGAAGTGGCTAAGTTGGAAAAAGCTCTTGAGCGAGAGATGAAAGATCGCATTGCAATGAAGACTCAAGCTGAATCTGTTGCCAAGGAATATGACAGGCTTGCTAGTGAGTTTGTGAAGAAGGAAGCTGCTGCTTCAAGTGATGTGAAGAAGGATGCTTGAAGTAGGCTTCAACTCCTGTGTATCCTTAGTTTTATGTGGGGGGGCTATTAGAGACTTTGAATCTTTATACATGGAGAGCACATCAAGCTCATGACATTTCCATTGGAACTAATATTAACCATTTTAAACCCCTTTAAACCATCTCCAGATTGTCTACTATATTACGCTAAGGTAATGATGGCATGGTATATATTTATTTTCCCAGATATTAATGTTATTGCTACCTTTCATGGCCTCAAGTATTTGCCAAAAATAGCTTTCCATTACGTTGTTATCTTTCGGTGATTGGCAACTTTTTTTTTGTTACTACTGTGTGTGATTTTTTAAGGTTATGAAAACTAAATTGTGGAATCCTTTGTATCAGTTTTGATACTACATTTATAATGATTGTGTAAAATGAAACATACTATCAAGATCATGTAATGGAGAGAAATTAGCATATATAAAACATAAATTTACTCAGGATGATATTTACCAGAAAATTAAAAATATTGTATTTGTGCTGGTATGAAAATAACTTTCCTTCAAATTCAGTATTTTATTTAAGTTACATACTTTTGTCGAACTCCAAGCTTGCTGAAATTCAAACAGTTAAGTTTTTTTACATTATTAGTTTACTGGTTTTCTGATTTAAGTCAAATTTTCTTCTACACTTATTTTTAAAATTACTGGAGTGGGATCATTACATCTGACAGGTAGATTCTATAATTTTCTGTGGTAAAGGAATTTAGATTACAGGAGTGGGTGCATTACATGTCACAAAATAGATTTTATGATCTGTGGCTAAAGGAATTGAGATCAGTTGATTTGAGTTATTTATGTGATGTGGTTGATGGGGGAGGAAATGCTGAACAAACCTAAACCTGTTCAGAATTGTCATACAAAGTTGAACCTGAACTCATTCTCTTATCAGTATGTTGCTTATCACAGTTACGGCCATCTTTCTTTTTCCGAGGCTACTTCAAAGTGATAGTCTTGAGTTGCTCTTGGTTGAGTGACTCAGTGAGGCAAAATTGATTCATTTCATGTTCTCATAGACCTATATATTGGAAAAACGTGCAACCTGCTTTCCAGTCATTGACCAGGTCAGGGATGTAATGAATGAAGCAGATGTAGGCTATTAGTACGATGGGGTCGCCACTCCCAAAGTGATTTATTAACGACTGATATATGCTATGAAATGAGAATGGAGAGTGTTGCTTGAATGAAAGATGACAGGGAAAACTGGAGTACCCAGAGAAAAACCTCCCCTTCCTCCACTTTGTCCAGCACAAATCTCACATGGAGTGACCAGGATTTGAACCACAGTATCCAGCGGTTAGAGGCCGGCGTGCTGCCGTCTGAGCTACGGAGGCTCTACCCATATATTATGTAAAGATATTTTTTGTTGGATTTTGATATGCTTTTGTGGCATAAAGTCAGGCCAGAAAGATTATCTTAATCTCCACCCAAAGTTTATTTTTTACTGTTGATTATCGTTCCTTAGTTTTAGGGTAATGAAATTGCACAAATGAAAATTCTTGTCCCTATGTTGCTATTTGCAATCGATAGCAGCCATTAGTGTTTGTATATGGTATGTCCAGTGTTTTTGGTACTTTATCTTTTTAATGAATTGGGTTCATTGTGGACACGGAGTACTGCCACTGCCTTAATTTTCCTGTATGGTACTGTAATTGGTGGTAATCAGTGTTTTTCAGAAATGTGCCCTGAGATCCAATGGGTAAGTGGACTCACATTTATAATCTAGTCTCTTGTGAAAATATTTCATTATGAATGATTTCCACAAAAGAATCTAAAAGTTTTCTCCCTGTTATGTCTATGGTAGAGGTTTGCACAGCCTGCTACTGCTCTTAATTATTAACATAATGCACAACATTTTTGTGAGATTTTTCTTTTTTTTTTTTTTTACAATTCTCTCAACGTCGCACCGACACAGATAGGCCTTAATAAGGTACAGCCTTAGCAGCAATTGCCTGTTGTGAAAATGGGAAACTTCGGAAGATCAAACCCCACTGTCGGCAGCCTGAAGATGGTTTTCTCTGGTTTCCCATTTTCAAACCAGGCAAATGCTGGGACTGTACTTTCATTGAGGCCACAGTCGCTTCCTTCCCACTCCTGCACCTTTTCCTATCCGATCCTCGCCATAAGACCTATTTGGCGCAAAGCAAATTGTCAAAAAATCTATTGTTGTACCTGTGAGTTCAGAGCTGTGTGAACTGCAAACTGACTTTGATTTCCTCATTTACAAATGGATGCATTTCACTAGTAGTCTTTTTTAATTTTTTATCTTATTGTTTGGAAGGAATCAGAAACTGGATTTGCAATGTGATATTGAAGAGCTGTTCAAAAAAAAATATATAGCTGTTTGTTTTACGTGTCACTGATGCAGATTGGTCTTATGGCTTTGATAGGATTGAGCAGGGGAAGGAAGTGAATGTGGGCTGAATTAAGGTACAGCCCACCATTTGCCTGGTGTGAAAATGGGAAACTATGGAAAACAGTCTTCAGGGCTGCCAGCAGTGGGGTTCAAACCCAGTATCTATGGATTCCATGAGGATTAGTTGTATTGTTTTTATTTGAAATCACTGTTTACAGGTATCTTGAAAAGGTGCCTCTTGGCTTTGAAGAAACAGATGTATAAATATAATGCTGATTTAGTCCATGTTATTGCCTTTTTTTTTTTTTTTTGCAAATGATTTTGAAAAGTTTTGTTATATGCTGATTTCACTGCAAGTTTTTCACAGAATTTATTGTTTATTCAATTAGTTTGACTGGAATGTTTGAATTTTCAATGATCTTTGTACATAGTCCAATTATATTATTTTTTAAAATATTAAATATGTATGTTCACGCAAAATAATATGTATGTTTTCATGTAATGACTATATTTTTGAAGATCTGAACTTCCTCATGCCTTATAATTACTGCACCCAGTAATTAGCCGCGAGTAATGTTCAGTGTGGACAGAACTTCAACACTGTTAAAACTATTAGGATGCGAGGGTATGCTGCCTTGTTTATAGAGGACTATGCTCTTTTGTTCTTAGCTGCTAAGTCACTTCTTCAAACAGGCTGCCACCATTGGTTTGTTTCCAGCCTACGATATATGCCAAGGCATAAGGGACTAGAAAGGTTATCACTATTTTTTTTTTTTTTTTTTTTTTTTTTTTTTTTTAAGACTGTTTAGGTGTGTGTGTGTTTTTACTTATAATAATGAGCATTTGAATGAGTATTAAGTATAGTGGGTTAATTCTTTGCTATATTCAGTTGGCAACTATCACAGGCATCATTACACAGTGTGCAAACAGTCACTCATTGGGTTCTGGTATTTTGTTTTTGCACATATTTTGTGATGGAAGCCGTGTATATGTATTGCATATCTGGTTATAACATGTCTTTGTTCTTGTAGTTCTTTGGTCTAGTTACGTTCAATCATAGCATCACTGCCGTAGAATTCAAGATCTGTATCGGTGCTTTTCCTTAAAAGTTTCTTTTGAATTGCTTGGAATGGCTCTGTAGATGGCAGTGGTAGATTGATTCGTAGATCTTCAACGAAATACGTTTCCCGAGCCAGAACGTAAACTAGTCTGGAGAGTACTGATTTACCCACTCGTTGGGCCTTCTTGAGGAATCTCTGACTTTTTCTATCTTCTCCAGGTCGCTAATTGTCAGGTTGTCCCAGATTATCTCGATTCCGTATGTGTGAAAGTTGGAGCAATTGTGGTCTTAAATAATATTATCGCTGTGTTGATTGATAGCATAGATAGGTTCTTGATGTTGTGGATGGCTCCGATTGCTGCTGTCGTTCTGTTTAAAACGTCTCTGTTGAAGGATGTCATGGCTGTTTGAAAGGTGATGCCTAAGTATTTGAATTTCTTGACTATTTCTAGTGGTTTATTTTTTGCGTTATAGTGTCGCCTGTGGCCATTTTGCCACCTTTCCTGAACACCATCTGAACTGTCTTTTCCTGGTTATAATCTCAAATTTATTCTCTGATGCCCATGCATCTGATTTCATCATTTTCTTCTAAAGTTCCATGTTTGAACACGATCCCAGAGCCATATCGTCAGCGTACATTAAGGTAGTAGTCTCGGGTGACTCCACCGTTACTTGAGTGATGAATGCTGTTGCTATGTTGAATAGCAGCGGGCTTAGGGGTCTCCGTGGAGTACCCTGTTAGTTTGAGTTACTTTTCCTGATGTGGCTACTCCATAGTCTATTTTGATTACGTTGTAGTCTAGGATGGTCATGACGTTTCTAGTGAGTGGGTGGTCGCCAATAATTTGCTTTATTTTTCCTACCAGGATCTGTCTGTAAGGCTGAAAGCTTTTTTTATAGTCCACAAAGACAACATAGTATTTCTCCCTTGGGAAGTAGCCGTTGAGTGGAAAATGCTTTGCCAACAAACAAGACATCATACAAGCATTTCGACTTGAGGTAAGTGTACATCGATGAATCTCGTGCTGCAGATGGTACGTTCAGTCTTCCTCATTGATTGGAACGAACCACAGACAACCTAGGAGATTACTTCGAAGAATGTTAGACAGCTAGTACAATACGTAAAAATAATTTTATACAAGTTATATGAGAATTAAGCAAATAAAACAATTTTTAAATGCCATGTTTGCCTTCTTACCATTTGCCATGACTTTTGAATCAACACTCATATCACTATTGGTTTGGGAGTTATTATGTCTTAGTTTGCCATAACCTCTATCAAGATAAGTACCCATCTTGATTTATGGGAGTAACGCAGTGTAAAATGTATTCAGCCAATAGCAGCGTTCCTTTGCCTACCTACTTTGCAAAAGCTTATAGTTGTATGATATTTTACTTTTTTTTTTTTTTTTTTTTTTTTTTTTATGTAACCTTTTAGGGCGGGATGGTGAGTCCCGAGCAGTGTTGGTGAACACTCTCTCTGCTGCACTGTTGTGATGGTGCTGAAATTCTACCTTAGTATGTCCTATGCTGTTGCCTGGTTACCTATTATTTGCACATCTTGCTGTTTTCTACTCATATGAATAGCAATTATTTCAGTTGCTGCTGTCAAATCCCTGTGTCTCTTTACTGGCTGAGGAATTTTTACCATCCATTACAGGTATGCAATTTCAACATTGAATAACAAATAGTTAAACAATGCCCGGTGGCTCAGTTTCGATGTCAGTTTTCAAGTCCTGTGATAGCCGAGTGTAGCATTATTTAAATGATATTGTTTAAGGGTAAAGTTATACTCTGGCTTACTATTTGATATCAGATACAATGGAACTTGGTACTGGTAAGAGGTATTGAGTAAATGTTTTGATTTGACACTTAAAGTTTCAGACTGGAGTTATTTGTTTAAGTGAAAGCTATCTTTGGTACTTTTTCATGTAAACTCTGGTTGTGGAATGCTTGTTCTTTACAGTCATCTCACTTGCAGCAATGGGATGTTTCTTAAGAAGTTGCCTATAAATAATTGAAAGCTCACGCAGTGTAATAGATTAATTATATATTGTTTAATTTTGCAAAGAAAAGTGCCTTCAGTTCTGAAATTTGCAGTATATACAAATTAAGTAAAAAGCAGCTGTATTAAAATATTCCTGTCCATATGGTGTAGGTCTGACTGCCTGAAAGTAACTTTTGTTGTCAGGTTAGGTTTTGACCAGCCAGAAATTATAACTGGTTAAAGATGCAAGATTAGTAGCATTGTCATCATTTGGCTGTATTCCAGTATATACAACTTCAGAGTTTTGAGCAACATATTGTTCTTATTGCCTTACAGAATAATGCATGCATATATATATATATATATGAACAAAAGATCTGTTTCTGCTTTGTTATAATGGAAAATCTTGACTCCAACACTGTGTTTCTTATGGATGTGTGTCAACATCTGGATGCGGAATGCTTGTTGCAGTATTATATAAAATATTTTTCTTTACAGGTGTTTATGCTGTTTTAGCAAATTCAGTTGGTGAATGTATTGCTTATTTTTCATTCTGTGCAGTTTTAAATACATTGTCATTTTAATTCTATGTTTATCACACAACAGTCTTGCCTGTAAGTATATATACTTAAGACATAGGTGACCATAACCACCTTTGAATGAACCAACTGTAAAACCTTCAATCTAATGTTCATACATACAGTTGGTGAAACCCCAATTCACGCTGTGATCAATCTCTAGTCAATATTAACACATTTGCATAAACTTTCATCCATACAGTAGGAGAAATCCATTTTACACTTAGGACGTTATTTAGTCATTGTAATATGAAATAATTTAGTTGCTTCCTTGTTCACAAATTCTGGCTTTTAATTAATGTTCATATTTTAAACTATGTAAATATCAACTTTTATAATTTTTTTTTTTAGCATAAGGCCACTGTATTTAGTATTAAGTTCCAATGTTTAATAAATTTAAGACTTGACCTTAAGATTAGTATTAGGCTGAAAATGCCCAAAATTAGGGCGAAACATGTTCCTAACTAGTGTTTATAATTCATGTAGGATTTAATCACTACAAAATATAATTGTATTGAATAGGTGGACACAGTAATTTTATTCTTGAAAGAATTTTACTTATTGTATCTTCAATACAGAAGAAAATGAGATTAGTTACCAGTACTACAATGCCGATCTAACAGTCCAAAGTTCCAGAGCTGGAGTGACCAGGCCGCAGAAAGCCGTGAACACCACTCTGCCATTATTCACACTGCTCATTTCAATCATTGCCTCAAGAGTAGGGATTGAATAGCTCGAATGCTATGATGAATCAGTATATTACGTACCAGTAGTATCAGAAAATTTTTGAACCAGAAGAATGGCATGCTAAGGAAGAGAGTTTTCTAACTCCCCAGCTACTTCTCGCCAATATTCAGGCAGGCTGTGACACTCGGTATGACCAAGTGTGTTGGCTGTGTGGTTAGAGGCGTGCAGCTGTGAGCTTGCATTCGGGAGATAGTGCATTCGAATCCCATTGTCGGCAGCCCTGAAGACTGTTTTCCATGGTTTCCTATTTTCACACCAGGCAAATGATGTGGCTGTACCTTAAGGCCAAGGCCGCTTCCTTCACACTCCTAACCCCTTTTCCATCCCATCGCTGCCATAAGACCGATGTGTGTCGGTGGAACGTAAGGCAGATTAAAACAAATACTCTGTACGGAGGAATAATCCTGTCCGTCGGAGATAAGTGGCAACAGAAGACGTAAAGCACATCACAACAAACAATGCTCAATGTAACTTTATTGTTGATCAATTTTATGAGCTTTCTATATTGTACGCTTTCACGTTTAGTTTTGTTTCTACTGAGCTCAATAGCTGCAGTCGCTTAAGTGCGGCCAGTGTCCAGTATTCGGGAGATAGTGCGTTCGAACCCCACTGTCGGCAGCGCTGAGGATGGTTTTCCGTGGTTTCCCATTTTCACACCAGGTAAATGCTGGGGCGGTACCTTAATTAAGGCCATGGCCACTTCCTACTCCTAGCCCTTTCTTGTCCCATCGTCGCCATCAGACCTATCTGTTTCGGTGCGATGTAAGGCAGCTTGCAAAGTAAAAAAGTTTTGTTTCGACTCTGTGACATTAGGGCGTCTTTTAAAATTCTTTATAGCGTAGTCTGTAGTTCCCTATTCTCAAACTTAATATACCGATTTTCATTTATTCTGTTTACCCATTTTCTCGTGACTTGGCGCTGATATGGATTTGGTAACAAAAATCCAAATTCATGAATATCTCCGTAAACATAACCAGTAATTTAATACTAGATAACGTTAATTATGTAGTATTTATCGATACGACCACTAATAACAAATATTTGAGAATTCAATTTTAGGCCTTCCTGTAAACTACCATTTCACTCAGTGTGAATAAAATTATTTATCGCCTAGATTGTAGCGACTTATTCCCCAACTTTGCATACCGATTTTCATTAAATTTTCTTCAGCCGTTTTCTCGTGATGTGTGTACATACAGACAGACAGAAATTACGGAAAATTAGAAAGTGCATTTCCTTGTTACTGTGGACATGACTGATACAGAAATACCATCCTTTTTAAATTGTGAGCAATGTACAGACAAAACTCTTATTTTATGGGTAAATGAGTATTCACTTCATTTTTCATATGCGTGCACTAATATTGCATATTTGTCAGGGAAATGCGTAAGATTTCATGTACTGGTACTTGTTCTGAACTCCTCAGACTGGCTGCATAGCATAATCATACTTGCCTCGTATTTTAGAGATTTCATAATTGAATCATGCCACTTTTGAGTGCCTAAGTAGTAAAGATCTGTGACAGTACATTTACTGGCATGTTAAAGAACTCGTTTCCAGGACAAAATTCCAGCGTTGCAATATCCTGTGGATTAAGAGAATTTTTGCTGTTGTTATTATTATTATTATTATTATTATACTAAAGGAATTTCTATATCTTTGCCAATTTGCTGTTGCATGGAATGTCCATATTACTTTTTGCAGACATAATACTGTTTTTTTTAAATTTTGGAATGGAATCTGTTATCCCAACACTGGTAGTAACTTCCTATTCGAAAGGAAAAAATCCCTGTCATCTTCTCAAGTTTATGTGGGGTTGGTGGAGCATCCAGGCTGAGTGTTTGGTCTTGGCTGTGGTTTTGAAACTGGTCATCCTTCCTGCCACCATGTACCAGTCCCACCCAAAATTGCCAGGATTCAAACCTGGGTCACTCAGGTTGGGAGCCAAGCAACTAGTATTGGTGCCAGGCCACTAAATATATTCCTTAAACTTTGAACTTTATTAATAAAAATGCATTGAATAGTTGTAAGATCACTAGACGAGTTGGCCATGCGGTTATGGGCGCGCAGCTGTGAGCTTGCATCCTGGAGATCGTGGATTCGAATTCCACTGTCGGCAGCCCTGAAGATGGTTTTCCGTGGTTTCCCATTTTCATACCAGGCACATGCTGGGGCTGTACCTTAAATACGGCCACGGCCGCTTCCTTCCCACTCTTAGCCCTTTCCTATACCATTGTCGCCATAAGACCTCCCTGTGTTGGTGCGACGTAAAGCAAATTCTATTTTAAAAAATGACAACTGGAGTAGAAGCAGCCAAACAAAATGGATAAAAAGTTTATCTATAATTAAATGTATGTTTTGTGCTGGAAGGAAATGGAAATCCTTATATAACATCCCCCGAAATATATATTAAAATAGAAAATGCGCATGGCAAGGTTCGAACTAAGAACTTGCCAAGTTTGAATTGTGAGTATCATTACTAATTTATTGTATTACTTTTTCATGATAGTATAATGATAACACTTGTTAAGGAAACTTTAGTATGGTAGAACCATGGCAGTGTATTAATGTTTCTTAAAGGTAATTGCCTGGTGCACTTCCTGGCTTTGAATAAGTAGTAGTTCAAATACATACTTTTCCTACCCATAAACTCTGTATGTGTATCTGGGATGGCATCCAGTGCTGTGATCCAGAAACCTAAGGAGGATTGATCAGTAACACCATGGATCTCTTAATTTGATGTAAAATTACAACTATTTTCTACAGCTAGTGGTGGTGATTATTGTCTTAAGAGGAAGTACAATTGGGCAACCATCCTCTAACGATACGTGAGGAATTATTATTATAATTTCCATTTTATGGCCTTCATTGGTCCACTCTAGCCTACTTCATACAAAGAAATTTTCAGTTTCCTGTCAGCCCATTACTTCTTCATTCTCTCGGAACTTATATTTCTTTCTTCATCGGATATCACCCTTCCTATTGTCTGTTGATTCTGGTTTGTTTGCGAGTTTCCTGATTTTGTCGGTTTTGTTTCTTCGGTATCCCACTGTAATTTGTAGTTCATATCTTCTGTGATTTCTGTAATCAACTTAAGTTGCACTTACTGTTCCATAATTTTTCTATTCTCCTGATGATCCTGTTCTCTGGTGTCCTGATTAGATGTCTAAAAAATAAAATGAGTTTCTTCCTGATTGTGCTCATTACTGGTTATATTTCCTTGTAGACTATTTCATTAGAAGCTACTCTCCAGTGTCCATCTTTTTGGCATGATTCATTGATGCATGTTCTAATGATTCTTGTCTCTATCTTGAGTATTTTGTCTATTTCCAGCACCTTGGCATCTCCAAAAACCGTAAAAATGTAGATTGTGGAACGCAAAGCAAATATTATTATTAATATTATTATTATTATTACTTAGGGCTACTTTTTGGGGGTTTTTCATTATAATATTTCCATACACAGTGCCATCTGTACTGTCTACTGTGAAATAGTAAGCAGTTGTCTGTTATCTACTTGATAATCCACCTAACATAAACATGAATGCATGTGTAGCTTGCCCATTATGATCAGGTAAAATTACTATCCCAGTGAATGCATTGCATAAATAATCAGATTCACTCCCTGTGTGTAATTGATATTTCAACTATTAATAGAATACATTGTTTTTCTTCAGTTGAATAGATCAGCTTTTGTTTTGAGGAAGTACGTACCACTGCAATTTTTCATTCAAAGATTTTACTGTGTCTATATTTGAATGAGGCAGGCTGCAACTTGCTGTTGCAGGCTTGTTCAATGAAGCAGTTGTTGAGTTCAGTAAATTGTGTAAACGGCATTACCAGGAGAGTTGGCCGTGCGGTTAGGAGCGCGCAGCTGTGAGCTCGCATCCGGGAGATAGTGGGTTCGAACCCCACTGTCGGCAGCCCTGAAAATGGTTTTCCGTGGTTTCCCATTTTCACACCAGGCAAATGCTGGGGCTGTACTTTAATTAAGGCCACGGCCGCTTCCTTCCCATTCCTAGGCCTTTCCTATCCCATCGTCGCCATAAGACCTATCTGTATCGGTGCGACGTAAAGCAACTAGCAAAAAAAATAAAAAATAAACGGCATATCTCAGAATTCCGTACCCATCCTCTTGTACTTTTTCCCACCTATGCAGCTCAAATTGTGCCTAGTGAAATAAAATAACATGCTGGTGATTCCATCCAACTATATTGTGGGGACTAACTTAATTTTTTTAAAAGTTAATCTATATAAATGTGTCGGTAGGAGAACACCCTTCTTTTAACCATGGCAGCCCATTGCCTTCTTCGAATTCGGTCCCTGGGGAATACCTTAGTGATAAATTCTCTCTCTGGCTTGTTCGTACAGCCGAAAGCACGACAAACTGGCGTTTTCACCAACTGTGTGAACTATGACCATTAAAATAACTCGTTTACAATACAGTGCTAGGGACGAATGTGGTGGATCAGGTGCAGCCAATCAGAAATTGAACCGTGCTAGCCACAATGTATATAGTTGCTATTTTTGTCTGGGAGCCAGCTTGTTTCTTACAGAATACTGTTGATTGCAACTGCAAACTCACTGCATTACCTTTTACTAAATACTTGAAATTATCTACCTATTCCAGCTTTGTATTTCCAACTTGACATTCAGTTCACTTAGATTTCTTCTCTACTGATTTCACTTTAGTTTTGGAAAGGCTAATTTTAATATCATACTTGTTGGACTTATTTTCTCAAGTTCCAAGATAATAGACTGCAGGCTTCAGTGCAATCTGCCATTAAGACCAAGTTGTTGGCTTAGGCCATATTGCTTACTACATTTCCACTGAACTGAATCCCTCCATGTCACTTTATACCTTTCAGCAGATGATCCATGTAAACTATGAACAACAAAGGTGAGAGATTACAGCCTTGTCTTAACCTCTCTAAGTACCTTGAACCAAGAACTCGTTCTGCTGTTAATTCTTACCGCAGCACAATTGACAACGTAAGTGCATTTGACTGCTTTTAATAATCCACCCTTAATCCCATAGTCCCCAGTACGGCGAACGTCTTTTTCCTCAGTACTCTGTCATATTCCTTCTATAGATCTACATAACACTATTCCCTCCGTAGCATTTTTCAATTACCTGGTGCATACTGAAAATCTGATCCTGACAGCCCCTATGTGGTCGGAAACGACACTGGTTTTCATCCAACTTACTCTCAACCATTGATCCCCTTCCAAAATGCCAGGGAACACCTTGTTTGGTATACTGATCGTTGAAGTACCTCGATAGTTGTTGCAATCCTTCCTGTTCCCTTGTTTCTAGATAGGTGCAGTTACTGCTGTTGCCCTGTCAGAAGGTACCTTACTAACACTTCATGCTAATCTTATTTCTCTATGAGCCATTTCAACCCTGCCTTCCCACTATATTTCACCATATCAGGTCTAATTTCACCTATTCTTGCTGCTTTATGACCGGAGTTTATTTACTATCCTTTCCACTCATCAAGCATAATTTCACCAACGTCATTGCCCTCCTTCCCATGAGCTCAGTTGTTCACGATGTCACCAGGAAGATTTCCTTTTGCATGAGAAGATTTTCAAAATATTCCTTCCACCTGTCCAGTGATTCCCTGGGATGGATTCACCTGATTTACCCAAAACACTATTCATTTACTTTTCCCCTCCCTTCTTTAGATTACTTATGACTGTCCGGAAAACTTTCCCTGCTCTTTGACCTTGCCTTTCCAGCTTATTACCAAAGTCTTCCCTCGATTTCTTCTTGGATTCAACAACTAATTGTTTCGCTCTGTTTGTTTCATCTACGTACAATTCTCTCTACATCAGTCCTTGTTTGGAACCATTTCTGATACTCCTTTTTATGTTCACAAGCTGCACTCACTTCATCACTCCACATAGGTGTTGGATTTTTCCATCTTTACACACAATTGTTCCTAGACATTCCCTTGCTGTTTTTACTACAGCATTGCTGTAAGCCCCCATTCTGGTTCTATACCCTGAACCTGCTTGCTGTCCATTGTGTGGAACTTTTCACTAATCGTATCCATGTACTTCTAATTTTCTCTTCCTGGAGATTTACCCTTATTCATCTGCAGACAGATTCACTTTCCCTAGTTCACTACAGATCAGGTAGCGGTCTGTATCATCGAAAAATTTCTGGAAAACCTGCACATTCCTAACAGATTTCCTGAAATCAGTCTGTTAAGATAGTCT
This sequence comes from Anabrus simplex, assembly GCF_040414725.1. Taxonomy (NCBI): domain Eukaryota; kingdom Metazoa; phylum Arthropoda; class Insecta; order Orthoptera; family Tettigoniidae; genus Anabrus; species Anabrus simplex. The sequence continues at coordinate 1,051,097,748 of NC_090266.1, forward strand.
ATTATGGATCTGCTGCCCCTATCCCCTCATGTGTAGCGGTGAATGGCCTTATGCATGAGGAATGTATTCGTAACTACTAACCCCATAGTAGCACCGAAGTCCAGCAAACGCTTCCATTCTTATTAGCTTCCATATCTTTCCCACTTTCACTAATCGCCCATTAGCACAATCCTATCTGTGCTGTTGACCCTGACTTTGATGTTGCTCAGTGCTTCATAAAGCTTGTCAACTTCATCCTCATCTGCACCCTCACATGGTGAATACACTGAGACAATCCTCGTCCTAATTCCTCTAACTGCCAAATCTCCCCACATCATTAGCTCATTTGCGTGCTTAATAGAAACTATGTTGCTTGCAATAGTATACCTGATGAACAGTCCTACCCCACACTGACCTTCCCCTTTTAACACCCGTCAAGTACACTTTATAATATATCTCTTCCTCGTTATCTCCCTTTATCCAAATGTCATTAACTCCTAACACATCCAGATGTATCTTCTTTGCTGACTCAGCCAGTTCTACGTTCCATCTTCCCTAAGCCCCATTAATATTGATAGCTCCCATTGAATTCCATTTTGTTCACGAAGTTTGTTTACAAAGAGTCCCTCACCTTTCAAATAGGAGTGTGACTACATTACTCCTGTAGGTCCGATGCGTGCTTAAATTGTTCTGAACATGCTCTTGAAAATTCTGTGAAGCAGGATGCTACCCCTACTGAAATAAAGTCGGAGTGAGGATCTCTCCACTAATGGGTTAGGGACCATCAGAGGATTGTATAATCCTAGCTGCCTGAGCACAAGGGCATGACTCGATATATCCGAGATGCCCACTCCCATTCCATAGCAGCTGGTATCCCTACTCATTGCACCACTTACTAGTCCACTTGGCTGTTGCCTATGGTTCACGAACTTGGACCTGACTACAGTAACCCCCTCCTATTTATTAATAATTATATTTTTGAATTTACGTCCCACTAACTATTTTTTCATGGTTTTTGGAGACTGGAGGTGCCATAATTTTGTCCTGCAGGAGTTTTTACATGCCATTAATTTTAGAGACACAAGGCTGATGTATTTGAACATTTACAAATACCACCTGCCAGGTAGGGCTTAGACAGTCAGGGCTGTAATCGCCTGTGCTACTCAAACCCGGCGGATGATTAAAAATTTAAGGTAATGTGAGTGTGCATGATGTGCACACATGCTAAGAGGAAGCTTGGCTGTAACAGAGATAAGCATCATTGTTTTGATGGAGGACAGAGAGAAAATGAATAATAAATCTTGTCTAATATGCTCTTGGATTTTTTTATACATGTAGTATATGTATACTGTTTTAGTACTGGGCAGAGTGTCTTATGTAGTGGTGCATTGACTTTTTTTTTTTTTTTTTTTTTTTTGCTAGGGGCTTTACGTCGCACCGACACAGATAGGTCGTATGGCGACGATGGGATAGGAAAGGCCTAGGAGTTAGAAGGAAGTGGCCGTGGCCTTAATTAAGGTACAGCCCCAGCATTTGCCTGGTGTGAAAATGGGGAAACCACGGAAAACCATCTTCAGGGTTGCCGATAGCGGGATTCGAACCTACTATCTCCCGGATGCAAGCTCACAGCCGCGCGCCTCTACGCGCACGGCCAACTCACCCGGTGCATTGACTTTTAGAGTCCGATTAGGATTCGGTTGTGCCTCAGTATGGTGATCAAATACACCAGTCTCATCTTGATTTATTAACACAAAGGAATTAAAGTGGGACAAAATTTCCAGTGCCCATTACTGATAAAGTAATTTGTGGGGTATATAATAATAAATACATTATTTTGCATGTGACAGGCATTTTATTATGTTAATAAAGAACCAGTAGTATTAAATTGTTCTGAGAAATGTCAATGGTAGTCTCAGATCTCAAAGATATTTATGGATAAACCTCTCTGTATTAACTAGCCGAGAAATTTCTATGATAATGTGCTGCTCCTTTCCATCATTTTTTTGGGTGTGTAAATACTGTATACAAGTGACAACTAACTAGGTATGTCAGGTATGGTCTGTCGGCAGCCCTGAAGATGGTTTTCCGTGGTTTCCCATTTTCACACCAGGTGAATGCTGGGACTGTACCTTAATTAAGGCCACGGCCGCTTCCTTCCCACTCCTAACCCTTTCCTGTCCCATCGTCGCCATAAGACCTATCTATGTCGGTGCGACGTAAAGCAGCTAGCAAAAAAAATCATGTATGGTCTTGCCTTTTTCCTAGAGAATGACCAGAGAATTTTACTCTTGATCTGATTTTTTCTCATATAATCAATTTGAAAAAATGTTAAGTGTACAAATACTGAAGAATAGGATGCTTGTTCCATTCTGTTACTTATATAAGACCTGTTGAGTACCTTATTTCATTCTTTGTTCTATTATCGTGTGTTCCTTGCTTTTACCATCTCTGCTAACATTTTTCTTTTTGCCTCTTTCTAACTTTTGATCCATCTTTATCACGATAGAATTCACAGAGTACAATTGCCTGCCCTCCCGATAAGGCAGTGGAGCAGAAGTGGGCTCGTTGGGAGACTAAAGAGGAGTGTATCCTGCCAGGCTGGTTGTCTTAGGCGGTAGAGTGCTGGTCTTCTGAACTCAAGTTGACTTGGGTTTTTTAAAAAAAAAATTTAATTTTTTTTTTTTTTTTTTTTTTTTTTTTTTTTTTTTTTTTTTTTTACCAGCTGGTGGTATTTGAAGGGGCTCGGATACGTCGGTCACATGTCTAGATTTAATGGCACATTAAAGAACTCTTGGCTTGGCTGGCCTTCTGACCCCAACGTGGCAGGTTCGATCCTGGCTCAGTCCGGTGGTATTTGAAGGTGCTCAAATACGCCAGCCTCGTGTCGGTAGATTTTCTGGCACGTAAAATAACTCCTGCGGGACTAAATTCCGGCACCTCGGCGTCTCCGAAAACCGTAAAAGAATAGTTAGTGGGACGTAAAGTAAATAGCATTATTATTAAAGAACTCTTGCGGAAAGAAATCCCGGCATCTCTGTATCTGTTGTCTGTTAGGTCATCAGCCCTGAGGCTGGTTGGATCCTCAAATAGCACCACCGAAGGTTATGCGGTTGTAAGGAAACCCCAAAAACCAATGGCAGCACCAAGATGAGGAGTGAGGTAGTTTGCCATTGCTTTCATCACTGGGTCAGAAAGTACTATTGCAGCACGACTGACCCTATGAGCAGCACCTTTCATAACACTCAGATGCACTAGTTATGCTCCGAATGTCATTACTCAGCACTACCCATACCCCAGCAACTACCATATTGTCACAGTCATGTATGTTGACTGGGACTTCGGTGGAAGCTACACTTTACTCTGTATCTGTTAAGATGGTAAAAGTAGTTCCAGGGAAGTAACACGAATAAAATTATTAGAAATGGATCCTGAAAAACTGGGATTTATAACAGGAGAGCATGTTTACTCCTACTTGTCCTTGTCTCACTACTCTTTTGCTTCCTCTGCTCTGCTAGCCTGGCGTTGTATTTTCCTACACTCTTTATGATTTAGTGTTTCATTGTCAGGGCCGGATTAAGAGGGGGGCTAAAGGGGCTGCGGCCCCGCGTGCCAAGGGGTCCCGGCTTTTGGCTGAACCTAAAATTGTATAAAAAGGCCTGCTGCTCCACCTCCGTGCATGTATATGAATATTTACGCTCGCAAAATATCGAACACGCACTCTTCCTTCCTTCTTATCAGTTGTCCGCGTTAGTATGTCATCACTGCTAGAATCAATTGCCGTCCGGAGACACGAATCCTCGCTACTCACGCACTGTAATTATTGTAAAGGTTATTGTTGACGAAAATTTAAATCTGGCAGCTTGCGAGTACGGGCAGAGGGGGAAGGGGGTGAAGAGGTCTCGGAAGTGAGCGGGAGGGGACAGGGGAAGCACGGTGGAATGCGCATGCTATACTATATCTTTGCATCAGGAAGAGAACTTCCAGTTCACCTCTGATTATTGAACCATTCTTAAGTTACTACTGGAATGTTTTTGTAAAATGGATAGAAAATATCCTAGTGGTGCCAAAAAACGTAAGTTCTGTTTTGTATGTCGATTTGATAGTGATGATGAGACAAATGTAAAATATGTTTTGGCATTATGAAATATTAACATGAAAAATTGTAGTCTATTTCAATACTTCCCTATTCATTAATTTAAGTGCAAGTAGTTCTATAACGACTTCTATGCTAGTCTTACATGGTTACGAAGAAGGGGCCCCACATTTTTAAATAGCCCAGGGCCCCCAAACACCTTCATCCAGCACTGTTCATTGTTAATTAACTTACATGCTGTCTACATCTCACATTAATGATGAAAGTAGATTTCATGCTTCCATGCATTCCTCTGTAATTTAAATTTTCTTGATAATATTATATTCTTGTACCTAATTAGGATGCTAGGAAATAGCTGCAAGTGTGAATCAGTTCCTTCATTAGTACTTGGGCCGAGCCATTTCCCAGACAAGCTAATTTTAGGCCAGGTGAATCATCAGTAGAGTCCAGATTTGTATGTGTTATTAACCTATGATATATATGTACACAGCCACACAAAAAATAAGCCGGCAAAGGAATATGTGAAATTATACATTCAATTTTCTACATTCACAAAACGTGAGGATATTCGTAAACTGCATAGCCGGTGGCCGGTGATATGATACTTGGAATCCTTTCACCTGCACAATATGTTCATTCTATTTCAAACAAGGATTTAGAAAGAAAGTCATACCGAGTGAGTGGCTGTGAGTTTTAGGTCATGTAGCTGTCGACTTGCACTCAGGAGGTAGTAGGTTCGACCGCCCTGTAAGCATAGCTGAAGATGGCTTTCCCGTGGTTTGCCATTTTATTAATAGGAAAATTATTTATTATTTATAGGAAAAGCACCCGAAAGGGCATATACAATATGATTATATCAAATTTTTTAAATTATTCTTTGCGGGATGCTTTTGGTCCTTTTTGAACACAACACAATATGGTATTTTACGCAGCACTTTCCACAGAGCAAACATATGCAATTCTCGTTTGGTGGGTGGAATTTCGTATTGCTACATAACTTGTAGTGGTAGCCATGAATGGCTAGTCTTGTGATTGTGTGTCTTTGTTCTTTGTTAGCGTTTGTCCATGATCTGTCTTGCATTGCATCAGTACTGTAAAATTCCAAGTCGATGTCCATTCGTTTCCTTTGTCTAGCAGCTAGAAGTGCCTGGTAAGCGTCAGTATATGGCAGGCTGAGCTTATACCTGATATCCTCTAAGAAGAAAGTCTCTTGCTAATTCATAGGCAAGTCTCGATGGTGCATACTTCCCTGTTCGCAGGCAGTGCTTTATGAATCTTGCTTTCACCTTTTCAATTCTCTCGAGGTTCTTGTACGTTAGATTTTCCCATATTAGTTTTATGCCATATGTTGTTATTGGTGTTAATGTGGCGTCGAAAAGAGTCATAGCTGTATTCAGCGATAAGCGATGAAGATTCTTGAGTCCACATATGTTTTTAATAGCCGTTGTTGTCCTTTCTTCCACATGGTAGCTGAATGATCGACCCTTGTCTGCAGGGTGGTGCCTAGGTATTTAAATTTATTAACCACTTCCATCTCTTCGTTGTTCAATAACAGCGTGTTCTTTGGTGATGCTGTTCCCCCTTTCCTGAATGTCATCTGTGCTGATTTCTTCATGTTTATCTCGAGACCATTCTCCAGTGCCCATTTTGCCAGGGCTTTTAATGTCGTCTGTAATTCCTCTTTGTTGGGGCCCGCTATGACCATATCGTCGGCGTACATCAGGAGGGTCGTCTCCATTGTATTTCTAAGGATATTGGTGATGTTCGCAGTGGCTATATTAAACAGTGTTGGGCTGATGGGGTCCCCTTGTAGTACACCATTTGTCTGCCTGATTTTGTGAGATGTTGTTATTCCATCATCTACTACAATGTCGTATGTCAAAATGTCTTCTATTATTTTACTAATGTAGTGTGTCTTTCCAATCATGCCTTCGATGTTTTGCAGTAGTTGTTTTCTGTCTATAAGATCAAAAGCCTTTTTGTAATCAATGAAGACTGCGTAGTATTTTCCCTTGGGCATTCTTAGTGCTGATTCTATCTCGTCCAGAAGAAATTTTACAGCTTGTGTTGTGTTTCTACCCTTCCTGAACCCGAATTGGCATTCTGGTATTTTTGAGTCTACTTCCTGTTCGAGTCTCCTCGTTAGTATTTTAGTATAGATTTTGAAGATGTTATTCTCCAGTGCTATTCCTCTGTATGAATTTGTGTCATTTGTTTCCCCTTTACCTTTGTATAGCATTTTGATCTTCGCAGTTCTCCAGCTTTCCGGTATTGTCCCTGATTGCAGGCATATGTTGAAGAGATTGGTCCATAAAGGAAGTAGTATTTCCAATGAGTCTTTTAAGATTTCCATGCAAATATTATCTGGCCCAGGGGCTTTCCTACTTTTCGCTTTAGTGATGGCGTCTGCGATCTCTTGTGGTGTTATCGGTAGTGGATTTTGAATCCGTTCCTCAGTTATGCTTCTGCACACAGCTACATTAATGTTCTGTTGATTTAGTATTTTCTTGAAGTGTTCTTCCCATTCTTACATCGGTATAACTGTGGCTTGTGTTACATTTCGCTTCTTCAGGGCAATGAATGGGTCTTTCTTTGCTGCTTCTGCGATTCTATTCGCTTCTCCTTCCATGAATGCAGTTCTCGTTTCCTTCAAAAGTTGCTTGTAATTTCTCCTCTTAGTTGCATAGGTTTTAAGATCTTCGTCTCTTCCTGTCGTTTTGGCTACGTATAACGCTTCTATTGTTTCTGTACGTATTTTATAACATTTTTCATTAAACCAGGGCTGAGCTCTACGTTGTCTTGGTGGAATAAGAGCTTGTTGAAGTATGTTATTGATTAGTTCTAATGCCCCAGTTGTGTTGCCCTCATCTATGAGCTGCGCTGAAGTTTCTATTTGCGTCTCGTTTTGTTTGAGGATATTTATATCAATCTTTCTTGATGGTCTGTCGTTGGTGGTCTTAGTCATGTATTTTGTCTGCATATTTTCTATTTCAAATGTATTGTGAATAGGAATATGTTTTCTGATTGGTGCTGCAGAAGACGACCATAAACCTTCTTGGGCCAGATTTCGAACATATTTTCCTCTATAAAATACTAAATCAATTTGAACTGGTGCCGTTGTGTGCAAAATATGTTTTGAGTTCTGAGTCGTTTACAAGTTTGAAGCCTTCCTCGCTGAGTGTTTCCAGAATCAGTTAAGTCTTGTTACTGATTTTATCTATTCTTCAGTTAAGATCTCCTGCTAAAAGGACTGACTCATCATGTTTCACCTCCGTCAATGGTTTCATTAAGTGTTCTATTGCATCTTCCGTTGTCCAGTGTGGGGGCATGTACAGGCCTACTGTTGTGAGAAGTGTTGTTCTTGTTATTAGCAGATTGTCTTCTTTCGTGGCGCTGGTTATCTTTCCAATAGTCGGTTTGAAGAAACATGAAACACCTCCCTCCGGCCCACCGTCAGTAGACTTGGCGAATGAATGTGTACTGTAAAATCCTTGGATGTGTATTGGTTCTAAGAGGAAAGTCTCTGTTGCAATTATAATACCTATGTTTGCAAGTGTATCGTGGGGGAATATGTATATGGTTTGCCATTTTCACACTAAGCGAATTCTGGGACTGTACCTTAATTAAGGCCACGGTCGCTTCCTTCCATCTCATTTCCCATCGTCGCCAAAAGATCGGTCTGTGTTGATACGACGTAAGGTATATAGCAAAAAAGTCATTGTGCGACAGCCAGTTTTTGTGTATTTGAGTGTACGTAACATTTTGCAACCAAAAGCCTCAAAATACCGGTATGTAATATCAAGGTTATTAAAATGCTTCAGAAATGCTTTTATTGGGCATAAAATGTAAGGAGAAAAGTTATTTTTAAACAAATAACAATATGAACCATTGTCATATTACATAATGGTGCAAAAGTCAGTCAATGCGTGAAGCACAGGTTAGAAGGTATTTCCCATATTCTCAAGATTTGGGTTCCGTCAGTGATCGGAAAGTGTATTCTTGTACACTGAAATAATCGCTTAACGTCACTGGTGCATACTTCTCTGTTGAGAATCTGGCTAACAGTAAACAAACTGGTGCAATCGGGATTTCTCTTCAGGACTGACTGAATTGTTTAAATGATTTTTTCATATATTGAGCTGCGAAGAACGTTCAATTTTTTTAATGTCGTAGTTGTCCATTGATTCCATGAACGATAGTCCAAAAGTTTCATACTTTTCTATGCTTTAAAGACTCCAGTCAAAGTCATATTTGATGTTCGCAACATCACATGCAATTTTAGGATTCTGCAAGGTTATCCTCACCAATGACTAACTCAGGAGGGAAAGGGCCAACTACAGTCTTAACATCTTGAAGGTGTTCATTTTAGAAATCGACTGCCTTTATCCAAGTGTCGCTCGTGGTAGTTGCTCCCAGTAAGCTGGCACGTGTAGGGCACCCTCACAAATTCCTTGTTGTTTGAAGAAACAAGTTACATTGACTTTGTAACTTTTCTGCCAAACACATGAAACGGACGAGAACAGTGCCTTCAACATACAGGCTGTCGAGTCGGTGTACATTTAAAGAATTCTTCTGTACGTCTCCAGGGCAGTAATTTTGTTCATTATTAACGAACCTGGCGATTGTTTCGTGAGCAGTGCGTCCTCAAAATGGGTTGGCAGTGATGTACGGTACGGTTTAGATGCTCTGTTCGAACTCGGCTTTCTCACAACTGAAGCCCGATTCACAATGCAAACGTAACGTAAACTTGAAATTAACGTTAACTTAGAAGTTGGCGGCCATGCTATCTAATGGATCCATTCACAATGCGCCGAGGTAAACTTAACAGCGAGTCCGTAAAATTAAGCGATTGCAAACTCCAAGCTCTTGCGGTTAATTTTACGTTAGTTTTAAGAAGCAGCCAATCAGAGCAGATGTAAACATTGTATTTTGTGTACGATATTATGACTTCTTTCGATGAAATACTTGTAATTCTCTTTCAAAATAATCTTTGTGTGTATGTATGATAAAAGGAAAAATAATTACAAAGACGCTGTACCGAAAAATAGTACATGGAAACAAATATCCTGTAGTAATGAAATATGACGGTAAATGGCGGGATACATGCTCGCAGAGCTGGCGAACGGACGAGAGACATTCCCTCTCATAGGTAAAACAGTTTCCCTGTATATTTCTTAACATTATGACGGACTACTAGTTCACGAAAACGATATCATCCAAACAAATAGATACAAACATCTCATCGGTGTGTGATAGCTAGGAGCACAGGAGACCTTACACTTCTTTTTATTAGAAAAGTGGAATCAGATCGTAAGATAGTTTCAAACAGTTCAGGTTTCATCCACATGTACAAAATGAACTAATGAGGGTCATTTGTTATATTAGATTACCGAAATCGTCCTGAGATAACCTTCTTTGATTCAATGGATGAACCCATTTTCTGCACCGTTGCTTAGTTCGCCTTTTAATGTACACAGCTCCCAGAAGTAAAGCAAGAGGTGTTTGAAGTAATATGAATTCCACTACCACGTTTTTCGATTCCATCGAGGTATTAAAATATAAAAATGCGAGATAGCCCAAAACTTTCGTGCTAAATAACATGGCAGTGTTTTGATTGGCTGCTGTGTACTCTTTAACGTTCCTCCATTGTGAATACCTCAAATTTTACGGTTACGTTACGTCGTTAAGTTTACGGTTACGTTTGCATTGTGAATGGGCCGTAAGTTTGCGCAGTGCATCAGCCCTAAACATCATGGTTTCATACACAGCAATCCATACGTAAGACGAGCCTATTTCCTTTGTAATGGACTCCACAGCATTATCCTAGCGAAGTCTTCCTGATCATCTTGAGCTTGGTGAAAAGTGTACTTAAGAAAAGCGTGGTATTTTGGCACCAGAAAATTGTTCCTTGGTATGTTTACGGTGATCACGGTTTCACACGTCTTATGAAACTCACTTGAGAAGAATACTTTTGCAATGTATAGGAGCTATCTATAGATCTTTTAGCCGTGCCACTGAAGATACTGGTCATGCCATCCACAGCTGTCATGTGGAATTGCCCGCCACCATATTTCAAAGGTATAGCAGCACGATGCTCCGTTGATTAAAGATGGCTGCTGTCAAATAGAATTTTACAAATTGCCGCCGCCACCACATTTCAAAGGTAAGTAGGTAAGTAGCTAAAGAGTGCAGCACTAACGTTTGCGATGCAAGATGGCGGATAACAGCTGTCAAAAAAAAAAGCACGTGTCTTTGTTAAGCACGTGGAATTTTTCAAATTGCCGCCATCACATTTCAGAGGTATGTAGCTAAGCATAGCAGCACGATTGTGCAAGCACCCTTAAGCAGTCCCATAAAATGCTATGTCTAGCCTCCATCTTGCGCAAGCACCCTCGAGGTGTCTCATAGCCGTCATCTTGTGTCCATCTTGCGCAAGCATCCCAAGGGAGTCCCATAAAATCCTACGTATAGCAGCCATCTTGCGCAAGCACCCTCAAGGCGTCTTATAAGGAGTCATGTTTAGCCGCCACCTTGTGGCAATTAGCGTCGGGAAGGGCATCCGGCCGTAAAACTAAGGTTAAGCCCCCCCATGAGGTTAGGCTTGCTGTCTTGTGCTAGGCTAAGCCCCTCTAATATAGCCGATGTGAGGTTAGGCGGTGTTTCATAAGGAGTCATGTATAGCCGCCATCTTGTGCAGTTGATGTCGGGAAGGGCATCCATCCGAAAAACTGATGTTAGGCTTGCTATCTTGCGTTAGGTTAAGCCCCTCTAAGATAGCGGATGTGAGGTTAGGCGGTGTCTCATAAGGAGCCATGTATGGCCGCCTTCTTGTGCAATTGGCGTCGGGAAGGGCACCCAGCCGTAAAAATGAGGTTAGGCTTGCTGTCTTTGCTGGTTAAGCCCCTTGAAGCAAGTTGATAAGGGGCAGCCATGTTAACGGTTGTCAAAACAAAGCGAATTGGCGCGAAAGCATATGTTGAGGTGACAGGGAGATCGTGCATGCCAATTTAATTCCCTAAGTTTTAAGAAGTGAAAACGTAGATTCTCGCTTTAAAGAATGCCAGCCGTAAGCTCAGCGTATGATTGTACTAATCGGAGTAATGAAACCAAGGATATATCGTACTTTAAGTATTACTGAATTATAGCCGAGATTCCTTTTTGTAATTAAATCCATTTTATTGTTTACTTAGCGTAAGTACGGATAGCCACGGTAATTATTTGTCGAATTTTGTTTCAGATTTCGTTTAAAGAACAAGGAATTGACCGAACAATGCGTTGTGAGGGCGAAAAGAGATAAATGGTATCCCACTCAATTCAGTTGCTTATGCTCTGTACATTTCCAGCCTTATTTAATTTTCATTCACATTTACAAATAAAGGAAATGGAGCGCCCACCACCAAGAAAACGTAACCACAAAAAATCACTTATTTCGTTCAAACGTACACCAAGTATGATAAATACAGCATTTTACTGCTAGTTTTGAAATGTATACAGCCTTTATTTTTAAAACTGTGCCACACTTCATAATGGACAACTTTCAAGCTTACCTTTCAGCTAGTAATCCCAGTATGATATGGTAATGGGAGAAACATCATATCCCACCTATACTATAATAAATAATTACACTAAACGATTATTGTGGTAAAGTATTCATGGACTGCCTCTGTTGTGCACTGGTTAGCGTGAGCAGCTGCCACCCCTGGAAGCCCGGGTTCGATTCCCGGCTCCGCCACGAAATTTGAAAAGGGGTACGAGTGCTCGAACGGGATTCTATCAGCCTGGGAAGGTCAACTGAGTAGAAGTGGGTTCGATTCCCACCTCAGCCATCCTCGAAGTGATTTTCCGTGGTTTCCCAATTCTCCTCCAGGCAAATGACGGGATGGTACCTATATTAAGGCCACGGCCGCTTCCTTCTCCCCCCACAAGGCCCCTGTTCAGCATAGCAGGTGCACCCCTCCCTCACAGTTGTATCCCCCGACCCAATGTCTCAAGCTCCAGAACACTGTCCTTGAGGTGGTAGAGGTGGGATCCGTCGCTGAGTCCGTGGGGAAAAAACAACCCTGGAGGGTAAACAGATTAAGAAAGGAACACAGTAATCATGAGGATGCAATAATTTTAAAAATATGAACAGAATGAGGTTGTAACCTATTGTAGGTCCCTATGATTTTAAGGCTTCCTGTCAAATATTCATGTCCATCGTTTTTATTCTAATTTACGCTTAACCACAACAGCCAAGCAGGGTAACGCTCTTGTTGCGATTTCGAGGCCTATTCGTGTGTCACTGTGCGATGATTTCGAACTACCCTACAATCAACTGATCGTGATGTCGGCCTCGTGCCGCAATGTGATGAAGTGGCGGTATTCGCTTTAATGCTTCAAGCTTTCGGCAACGGTCTTTAATTCTTCCCCAGTGATTCTAAAATGCGCATTTTCTACACTTTTCGTCATTTAAAGGCCATGCCCCCTTGCTTGTTTGACCACAGGAAACATGGCGGACGTTCGTTCTATTAGGTTCACCCAGGCAGCGCTTCCGCCTCTCTATGTTATTCTAGCTCGTTGCATTACACATATGCGATTGCTACATGCTCTAGCGGAAAAAGTTTAGAACAATTGTCGATGCATGCATCATCGATACGTAATGTGTACACGCTTTAAAACATGGCTATTCTTTGTGCTTTAAGTTCATGCACATAGGTAGCAGCACACAATTGCGATCGTTGTACACTCTAGCGGAAGAAGTTTAATATGATAGTCGATGCATGCAAAATCGGTAGGTGATGGATACAAGCTCTAGCTGTTGCAAATAAAACCTTACTACTGTTCTGTTCACAAGATTTTTAAACATAGCTATTTTTAATGATTCTCTTAACAACGTAGAGAATAGAATTGGTTATCTTTGTGCTTTTGCCGAGTGTTGACTACGTAGGCGTTGGTTTCGAACTTCGCATGCTGACGTAGTATACCAAGAGACCATGACATCACGACCACGTGCTCTTGTTGGTAAACAAAGCTACGGGCTTTTTTGACAGCTGTCATATTGACGGACCCTAACCTCACTTTGAAGGACAATAGAGATTCGCTAACCTCACTGCTGCCATATTTACGGCGCTAAACCTCAAAGCTGCCACCTTATGCATGTTGTAGTGCGGAATTTAAAATCCAACAACAGAACATCGCTAACCTCACTGCTGCCATCTTCAAACGTTCACTGTTCCAACACTTAAAACAATCAAGCAGATACTGATTTCTGTTAGGAAAACGCAACTCATTGCACCTCGGGGATTTTATTAGGTAATTCTGATAAGACGTGACCCTTGGGTTCCATTCCTTGTTATGTGTAGCTTTTCTTCGGTTCTGAACACAAAACCATTTACCAATAAAGATTCATTTGCAACACTTAACAAAGTAGAAGCGTTCTTGCTAATAACAATCGATGAGGGTGTTGCTGCTGTTAAAAATGTGCCTACTTCAGCTAACTCCTTCCGGGAGGAGGAGGGCGTGGTGAGGCGCTAGACGAGCCCGTTCGCCTATTAGCCCCTTAGCCCTAGGAGGAGGAGAAGGAGTAGGACGCAGTAAGGAGGTGGAGGAAGATTCCTTTCATTCTTTTGCCCTTATAATAAGCCCAGATGCCCTTCCAGACACAAACTTTACAATGTAAGTTCCTCAGCGAGAATCATTGTTTTTACAACTACTTACACGGTTTTTAGAGGGTAAAACCAGGCTCCGGCACATAACCTACTCCTGTCCAAGGAGCCTGCACAAGGCTTAACGTCCCCATCCGACAGATGAATCACCATCAACATCTTGTACCCGCAATCATTCTCGCTACTTCTGTTACTTTTCGGGAGATAGCGGGCTCGGACCCCTACTGTCGGCAGCCCTGAAGATAGCAAATGCTAGGTGGAGGCTAGCCGCTGCTAGCCCTTTCCTGCACGATCGTCAGTCTTCCTGAAAACGGGTAATTACATAAAACATAAGGATCTGGCCGGATACCCTTCCTGACGGAATAAGTTGCCATGATTTGAATCGCGGTATCCATCATTTTATTTCTGTAAGTGTCTAACTTGCGTGTATGCAGGAACAAGGTCATGCGTATTTTTTGCTGAGATAACATGCCACTTCCGTTCACGTTCTAAGCAAGCAGAAACTCACAGTACTGCGTCCATTTGGTCTTACAACTTGGCTGTTTGAAGTGGCTCAGTTGTTATTCCTGAGAGGAATATATATTGTATAAGAGCATTTTTCTCATTATCTTTCTATAATCCAGATTTTCATTAGTCCACATCACCTTCGGTCCTGTTTAGTCTAGAAAATTGAGGTTCTACTATACATGGATTGTAAACTTACAGCATACAGATATACAACATTAGCTGCGATCCTCAGGCACTGAACTGAAGCAAAACATCTACAGTATCCCCTACCTGTTATCTTGTAGAGCGTAAACGGGGCGTTGAGCTAAGTTGAAGAATTAGTCATCGGGCATTGTGCTGACCTAACATCTACGGGATTATCTCCTGCCTGTTAGTGACCTCATACGACTAAACTGAGCCAGGATCAAACCCGGAAACGCCAAAGTGCCAGAATTTAGCCCCTTAAGAGTTCTGCTGTGTACGACTAGAATGAGCCAGGATCGAACCTAGAGACGCCGAGGTGCTAGAATCTTGTCCCTCGGAAGTTCTACTAAGCTCCTTCAGACTAAGCCAAGATCGAACCTGGAGACGCCGAGGAGTTAGAATTTTGTCGTTCAAAAGTTCTACTAAGCACCTTCAGACTAAGCCAAGATCGAACCTCGAGACGCTGAGGTGCTAGAATTTAGTCCCTCAGAAGTTCTACTAAGCACCTTCAGACTCAGCCAGGATCGAACTTCGAGACGCCGAGGTGCCAAAAATTGGTCCTTTAAAAGTTCTTCGGAGCACCTTCAGACTGAGCTAGGATTAAACCTAGAGACGCCGAAGTGCTAGAATTTTGTGCCTCAGAAGTTATTCCGAGCACTTTCAAACTAAGCTAGGATCGAACCCGGAAACGCCAAAGTGTAAGACTTTAGTCCCTCAAATGTTCTACCGGCACGACGTATACCGGACTAAGCCAGAATCGAACCTGTTATGTTATAATGCTAGCGCTTCTAAGCTACTCAGCCCTGCAAGAGAGAGCAGGTTGCCGCTGCAACTTTTGACGCACGCTGTAGGCGAGCAGTGAACGTTGTACTGGGCGAAACTCGCTGAAGCATCACTCACATTCCAGCAGTGTCCATGTGCTGGCCGAATTGATGTAGCTTGTGTGTGGGTTTGCTTCAAGCTTACACTAATACAACGATTTACTAAAACACATCCCTGATATTTTTCTTGTTCGGGAGGGACTTACACATCGGTGCTAGAACTCTAGAGTCTGCTTATTCGAAACCCGGTGCTGGTACATACCTACTCGCAAGGCATAACGCCCGAACTACACCAGGGAGCGACCAGCTGCTTCCCCCGCTCCTAGTCCAGGTTTACAGCCGGATACCCTTCCTGACGCCGCAGGACCGGGATTCGACCGGTTGCCCTTCCTGAGGTAACAAAACCGGGATTTATTTTTGCTAAGTCACTACAGTTTTGCTTGCACAAGAGCATGTCAGATGCAAGTCGTGCTGAGCAGCATTCGCCTAAGGCTGTAGTTGCTTCAACATGCTTTAACTCGAATCCTAAAAGAAATCCGTTGGTTAGGGACCGTCAAGAAAGAAAATAGCGCATAACGAACTGCCTGCGTAAAGTAGCAAGCATGTGGATTTAGCTAGCACTTCGTTGATGGCCGCTGTAAAATTGCCCACTACCACATGTCGAAGGTATGTAGCCAAAGATAGCAGCTAAATAGAATTTCAAATCACCGCCACCACATTTCAAAGGTATAGCAGCACGGTGCTCTGTCGATTAAAGATGGCTGCTGTCAAAAAGAATTTTTCAAATTATACGCCACCACATTTCGAAGGTAATAGCTAAAGAGTGCAGCACTGAGGTTTGCGATGCAAGATGGAGGATGACAGCTGTTAAAAAAGCACGTAGATGTTAAATTACCAGCAGTTCCGTAAAGAGGGCAGCACTAAGGTTACCGATGCAAGATGGCGGATGAGAACTGTCACTTAGAATTTGCCCACCACCACATTTCAAAGGTATAGCAGCACGATGCTCCGATGATTAAAGATGGCTGCTGACAAATAGAATTTTTCAAATTGCCGCCGCCATCACATTTCAAAGGTAAGTAGCTAAAGAGTGCAGCACTAAGGTTTGCGATACAAGATGGCGGATAACAGCTGTCAAAAAGCACGTGGAATTTTTCAAATTGCCGCCGCCACATTTCAAAAGTGTGTAGCTAAAGATAGCAGCACGATTGTGCAGGCACCCTTAAGCAGTCCCATAAAAAGCTACGTATAGCCGCCATGTTGCGCAAGCAACCTTAAGGCGTCTCATAGCCGCCATCTTGTGTCCACCACCTTGCGCAAGCATCCCAAGGGGTCTCATAAAAGCCTATGTATAGCAGCCATTTTGCGACCGCCATCTTGCACAAGCACCCTTAAGGCTTCTCGTAAGGAGCCATGTATAACCGCCATCTTGCGCAAGTATCCCAAGGGGGTCTCATAAGAGCCTATGTATAGCAGCCATCTTGTAGCCGCCATCTTGCGCAAGCACCCTTAAGGCGTCTCATAAGGAGTCATGTATAGACGCTATCTTGTGCGATTGGCGTCGGGAAGGGCATCCAGCCTTAAAACTGAGGTTAAGCCCCTCCATGAGGTTAGGTTTCCTGTCTTGTGTTAGGTTAAGCCCCTCTAAGATAGCGGATGTGAGGTTAGGCTGTGTCTCATAATGAGCCATTTATAGCTGCCATCTTGTGCAATTGGCGTCGGGAAGGGCATCCAGCCGAAAAACTGAGGTTAGGCTCTTCTATGAAGTTAGCCTTGCTGTCTTTGTTAGGTTAAGCCCCTCCAAGATAGCAGATGTAAGGTTAAGCTCCCTCTCTTAGGCGTCAGGAAGGGCAGTCGGCCGTAAAACTGCGGTTAAGCCCCTCCGTGAGGTTAGGCTAGCTCTCTTTGTTAGGTTAAGTCCCTCCAAGATAGTGCATGTGAGGTTAGGGTCGAGCTCTTAGGCGTCAGGATGGGCGTCTGGCTGTAAAACTGAGGTTAGGCCCTTCCGTGTGGTTAGGCTAGCTCTCTTACGCATAAAAAGTTGGGTTAAGCCCCTTCAAGATGCCCAACAGCACCGCGCTGTTCTGGTGAATGAATTTCTGGCTACGGAAGACATTCATCTCATGGACTGGTCAGCGAGGTCTGTGGATCTGAATCCTATAGGACATGCCTGGGATGCATTGGGGAGACGAATTGCGTACTATCAGCCTCCACCAAGGACCCTCCAAGACCTTCGCATTGCTCTTTCGGAGGAATAGGATCGACTGCCACAAGAGCTCTTGGACCATCTGATAGAGAGCATGCCACGTCGCTGCGAAGCATGTGTGGCCGTTAGGGGTAACCATACACCCTATTAGCAGCAAATTTTGTTGTGGAATACATTGCCAAGTTTTGTTAGTTGTTGTAAGAGGTGTACCTTAGCTATCAGAACCTTTCTGACTGTTTTTGGACACGTTGTGTGATTCAGCTTCCGTTTGTTCAGCAATCCGTCTGACTTTCCTCTCAGGCGGTATGGCGTCGTTAGTGATTATGCTTAACTTTTGGATACTAGTGTATATACTGAAACAGGAACGCCCGTACTTCAGTTTTTCGGAGAGCATGAGAAACGACAAGGCGTGTACGGCCCATGCTAAGAGAGTGAGAGAGAAGGGTAGTGAAAAAAAAAATGTTATGATTAAAGTGGATCCTTCAGTTTATTCAATAGATATGCAAAGAATTATGTCACCTTTTACAGCTGAATCGTGGGGTTGTCCTTGAAGGCGTGGAGGTGACGTCGTCCTGCGGCGTCTGCGTCGTCTTGCGGTCGGCGTCGGCGTTGTCTTCCGTCGTTGGTGTTTTCTCTGTATTAGCGTTGATGGCGACTCGAACCTGAGGCAGGAACGGGGAAATGTGGAGCTTCCGCATCGGACGTCATGGGACTCTGGTGTGACACCTTTCTTAGGCGAAGCACACCGAAATAGTTCCCACAGTCAATGATGTTGAACGCACTTTACCAACAAGGATAAAGTCAGAGTCACAGTTCCATGAGAATAAGATGGAAGGAATTATCGTATTTGGAATAATAAACAAACGAAAACAATCTAGAACCTTCCGAGGTGCAGTGATTAAGCACTTCACAAAGAAAATTAAATTCACCGGGTACAGTCTCTGCACTGTACACCATGAGCACAATATTCACACACTTGTTGAAATAAACGACAGTCCAAGTTCTGTTACGTCGTGATTTTCAGAAGATTATCATTGACACTTACGATCATACGTGATTCTGAACAGGTTATGATGGGAAATGGCATGGTCCCTCGGAAAGAAATGACGATACCGTATTCCACAAGTTAATACTGTCTTTAAGAGGGAATGTCGGCACAGTTTTATTACGAACACAGTTCCGAAAAATGGATAGACACAGTCTTTAAATGAAATGAAGGTCTGCACAGTTTTATTACGAACACAGTTCCGAAAAATGGATAGACACTGTCTTTAAATGAAATGAAGGCTGGCACAGTTTATGTTAGAAACGTTATCGCTTTTTTCACACAGTCTTTAAATGAAATCAAGGCTGGCACAGTTTATGCTAGAAACATTATCGCTGTTTTCACACAGTCTTTAAATGAAATGAAGGCTGGCACAGTTTATGCTAGAATGTTATCACTGTTTCCACACAGTCTGTAAATGAAATGAAGGCTGGCACAGTTTATGTTAGAAACGTTCATAATACACAAACGAAATATAATCGCCCAGTCGTACAGACTGATAAAAAAGAAATTACGTTTTTGTTCAAGCCCAAGTACACAGCCGGACCGGGTGACGAATTATATCGCGACGTGCTTACTTGCACACACACACTGAGCTCACGGCTTACTGCCGACTCCTCTCACTCTCTCTGCCTACGGCACACTGCACACTCTCTGATTTACCCCAGGCTGGCGATTCGCTTATATTGCCGAAGGTCGGTGGCCGTGGCTACACATGTGGGCCCCAAGAAAATTTTATATCTTGGCCATCTTTACACCGATTGACATTAAATTTCGGCTAGCAGCGTTCATTATTCCTGCCTGCAAGGTGACGTTATTGAAATATTGATATCACATTTCGTTCATGCTGCAATGCTATGGAACACGAAAGAACCTTCTGCGTGACGTCGCTTGGCCTTGGCCGGTGTTCTGGAACAGCGCGAGCTTGCTTGCAGTTCCCACAATGCCTGTGCGCTCGGCGCAAGTTTTAAATGCTTACGGCCGGGTGATAGCGAGTTCCTCTTAATAAATGAATGAAACGTGAACGCTCGTAGGGCATTCCCGTTTCAATACGATTCCTCACGATTTTACGCTAAGCTTTTAAAATTAAAAAACCGAACATTACAGCCTACAGGCCATGTGGACGTATTGCAATGCTCAAGTATACTTGCACGACTGTAGGTCGATATTGTCCTTGACGGTGAGCCAGAGGTATTCCTGAATCCCATGGTAATGTGATGGGGAGGGCCCACGTAAAATAAACGGTGGTTGGTACGCGTGGATTTTGACGGGGTGGAAGGAGTACCTTTGGTCAAATACAGTAGAGGCAATACGGGACACTCAGCGAGATATCGAGGGACAGCTATTAGAGCTCTCTCTAGCGGGTAGACCTGAGTACTACTGATTCTGCCATAAGAGCACGTGTATTTGTGTGTGAAGTTTTTGGTGTTATTTATGCGTTTTCAGTGAGTTGACATAATTAAACAGTAGCGTGTGTCATTGCTTTATATCTCCTCTCAACATGAGGGGAAAGGCAGTTGCTGTGTTTGGCTGCAGTAACTATGAAGTAGAGAAGAATGCGCGGTCTATCATTCGCTACCCTCGTGACAAGAAAATGTAAGTAATATTGTTTTTGCATATATATTCTTCCAGTGACAAAGAGATTTTTATAGTACTTCATAATTTTCTGACCTGCTCGACCCATATTTTAACTGGCTTAAAATATAATACGCATATTTTATTGTATAGTGCAGCAGTTAACCTTCAATACGGTACCGACGTGTTGTTGTAGGTGTGATCTGTGCGTTTTGAAATGTCACAGAAGTGATTTGGATAAGGTGTTCAAGAAAGAAGGGACGTTACGCTTATATAAGAATTATAAGATCTGTTCAGATCATTTCAGGCCAGTGACTTTAAAAATCCTCGACTATACAGCCAAGGGTATGTTACATTTTTACTCTAATTGTATGTACACTGACTGACAGAGCAAATGCAACACAAAGAAGGAGTGGTTCGAAAGGGATGAAAGTTAGGGAAAAAACAGAGACTGCACGGACGAATAATTGATGTTTATTTCAAACCGATATGCAGGTTACACAATGCGCACGGCATCGACTCAGTAGGATGTAGGACCACCGCGAGCGGCGATGCACGCAGAAACACGTCGAGGTACAGAGTCAATAAGAGTGTGGATGGTGTCCTGAGGGATGGTTCTCCATTCTCTGTCAACCATTTGCCACAGTTGGTCGTCCGTACGAGGCTGGGGCAGAGTTTGCAAACGGCGTCCAATGAGATCCCACACGTGTTCGATTGGTGAGAGATCCGGAGAGTACGCTGGCCACGGAAGCATCTGTATACCTTGTAGAGCCTGTTGGGAGATGCGAGCAGTGTGTGGGCGGGCATTATCCTGCTGAAACAGAGCATTGGGCAGCCCCTGAATGTACGGGAGTGCCACCGGCCGCAGCACATGCTGCATGTAGCGGTGGGCATTTAACGTGCCTTCAATACGCACTAGAGGTGACGTGGAATCATACGCAATAGCGCCCCAAACCATGATGCCGCGTTGTCTAGTGGTAGGGCGCTCCACAGTTACTGCCATATTTGACCTTTCTCCACGCCGACGCCACACTCGTCTGCGGTGACTATCACTGACAGAACAGAAGCGTGACTCATCGGAGAACACGACGTTCCGCCATTCCCTCATCCAAGTCGCTCTAGCCCGGCACCATGCCAGGCGTGCACGTCTATGCTGTGGAGTCAATGGTAGTCTTCTGAGCGGACGCCGGGAGTGCAGGCCTCCTTCAACCAATCGACGGGAAATTGTTCTGGTCGACAATGGAACAGCCAGGGTGTCTTGCACATGCTGAAGAATGGCAGTTGACGTGGCGTGCGGGGCTGCCACCGCTTGGCGGCGGATGCGCCGATCCTCGCGTGCTGACGTCACTCGGGCTGCGCCTGGACCCCTCGCACGTGCCACATGTCCCTGCGCCAACCATCTTCGCCACAGGCGCTGCACCGTGGACACATCCCTATGGGTATCGGCTGCGATTTGACGAAGCGACCAACCTGCCCTTCTCAGCCCGATCACCATACCCCTCGTAAAGTCGTCTGTCTGCTGGAAATGCCTCCGTTGACGGCGGCCTGGCATTCTTAGCTATACACGTGTCCTGTGGCACACGACAACACGTTCTACAATGAATGTCGGCTGAGAAATCACGGTACGAAGTGGGCTATTCGCCAACGCCGTGTCCCATTTATCGTTCGCTACGTGCGCAGCACAGCGGCGCATTTCACATCATGAGCATACCTCAGTGACGTCAGTCTACCCTGCAATTGGCATAAAGTTCTGACCACTCCTTCTTGGTGTTGCATTTGCTCTGTCAGTCAGTGTAAATATTCCTCAAAGCATCACTGTCAACAACATTTTCATACTTTTCTTTCTTTTATCCCTCTTCTCAGATTAAAGCCGTGATTTTATAGATTTTCTTTCTGTTAGTAGGCTTCATGTTAAGAGGAAAATTGTCCAGCTTTTAAATGTTAAATCATTGCATCATCTGTGTAAGGAATGTGCCGATATTTTTATTGACAAGTGTCTTAATGTGATGATACAATGTTTTTTAAATGAGAAAAAATACAAATCTAACCGTAAAAGTTCAGGCAGGAATGCTAAAGCAAAAAAGTAATGCAGAAATGAAATATCAACCCATTTCACAGCAGTCCATTTCACATCTTGTTTATGTGTCTAATTTCAGTCTGTAAATAATAACCTTTCAAATACAGTAATTCTTCATTCATTTATCCAGAATTGCTTTAGCAACTTCGAAGTTAATATCTCAATAATACTTTCTTTCTAGACGTAATTTATTTAGCCATTTTCGTATATGCATTTCCATTGATATTTGAATTTAGCGCGACTTTTCAGGTCAAGTCACTAGGAGCGCCACCGACGAATTGTCTCCCATTTTATCAAGGCTAAATCCGTAAGTGTCGCGTATTGTCTCCACTGTATTTTATTTGGTTGTAGGGCTGTTTTGTCTTATGTAAAAAAGGGCATCACTGGCATATGTGCTTAATTGATTGTACAGTTGAAGGTGTGCCGTAAAACTACCTCTGTCCACAATCTGTATCCATTTATACAGGTGAAAGTTATATGTTGCCAAACGGCGACAGTATGCAGTAGAGGGTTAATGAATTTATTATCCAGTGGAAAGCAAGGCTCGTAACATTTGAAATGCAGATAAACATTGAAAAAACAAAATACCTGAAAAGCGGCACCCAGGCAGATGGGAAAATATTGATCTACGACATTCCACTACGGAAGATATCTGCGTTCCGTTAACTTGTCTCGTGCGGGGCAGCTGAAGAAGACACACTTGTGGACGATCGAGAAGAGTTAACACTGCCTGGTTAAAGTTGCCTCGGGTCACAGGCGGCGTACTTTGTGACTGTAAGTTCCCGCTGTGACTCACATCGAAGATCTTCCTCAGTGATGTTCGTTCACCCAGTGATACTTACTGTATGGGATGATATGTTTGCTGGCGTTAAAGAGACATTAACAGATCCTACGCGTAACAGATATGGGCATATTTAAATGGACGCTGGGTGTCACGCGGCTGGACCGCACTAAGAACGAATAGGTCAGAACACTCTTGGAGTTGGCCCGATTCCCGAACAAATTGAGGTGATATGGTCAGTTTGCCAGAGCTGACACAGAATCTATCCCAAAGTGAGCACTTACACTCAGCCCAGATGGACAACGGCCTCGAGGTCGACCTGAAAATGAGTGAATGGTCTGTCTGTGAACGCTGAAGACCGGTCGAAATGCAAGAAGACCGGGAAGAAGAACAGAAATCGGCAACCTCTGCTGGTTTTTAACCCACGATCTTCAGATACAGTGGCGGAAACTACCTCTCATCTAATGAAGTACCGTTTTGGAAAAGGAACGTGCCGGCTTGTGTGGCGTGCCATGCACCTCCATTGAGATGATTAATAGATAAATTGTGCGTCAATAGAATGAAAGGTCATGGGGAAACTGGGGATCCCGGGTGAAGCCTATCCGACCTCCGCTTTATCCGGCACAAACCTGGTTTGAATCCAGGACCAGCGTTAAAGGCCGTTGTCTAACCGTTTTATACACGAAGGTATAATGCCCTTTTTTTTACATAAGACAAAACAGCCCTACAACCAAATAAAATACAGTGGAGACAATACGCGACACTTACGGATTTAGCCTTGATAGAATGGGAGACAATTCGTCGGTGGGTATAATGTCAATACATAGTTAAATTTGGAGAATCAAATCACTTCATAATTAATTTAATTAACACCTTACTTAGGCGATACAAAGTAGGCCTATTTTGATCTTCTTTAGTACAATTAGGCAGAATTGCTATTGTTAGTGAGTCTTAAAATGTAAACCTATGAAACAATAATGTATTCGAAGGTCAATAAGAATTTCCTTCTAATATGAAAACCTATGAAAATATTTCGTATTCTATCAAAATGCTTAAACAATTTGTGGCAGCGCCCTTAAAACTCTTGCATTAACAGAAGATAGGAATATTTGAATTTGAATGCATATTCTATGCTAATTATTGAGCCATGTTAGCCATTTAGTATCTCGACGATCAGGAAATAAGAAATAAAAAATCATAATGGAAACAAATAATAAAAGTAGGTGAGATTTCACGTTTACATAATTCTAAATCTTTTGATCATAAGGCATGGGACCAATAGTTTTATGTGGAATCCGAACCAAAGAGATGCGCTCATCTGTTCCGAAAATTGCACATGCTCCTTTTTGGAGAAGGTGGTTCGAGGCTCAGTGTTGGCACTCCTAAATGTGGCTCTTCGTGGTTTCCCTTTTTCACACCATGTACCTTAATTCATGCCACGGTCATTGTCTTTCCACTAATGGCCCTCTCATTACACATCGTCGATGAAAACTTCAGTTGTTAGTGAGAAATTAAACATGCAACACAAATAATATCGCATTCACTGCAATCCGTGGTCACTTTCGTAAGAAGTCAGGCACGATAGGATTATACCGTTCTTCCCTAGAAAGAAGAAATACCGTAGGGCCGTCGCAAGGGAAGTAGGAGCAGGGAGATGCTACGAGCTAGGGGGCATCGTGGGTACCTTCTCTTACGTAGCCTGTTATGTTTTGAAAATCTGTTTAGGGGTTAAGAGGGCCTCACAACAGATATTCTCTAAAACTCAATTCTATTCGTGATTATAAAATTAATCTCGCACTCGTTTAGGTACTAATTGACTGCCTTCTGGTTTAGTTGTTTTATGTCTCATTAATCACAGTGCATGCTTTGCTTCAAACCAATTTAGCAGCCTCAGCATAAAAATACACCGTTGTCAGCCATGTTCTTTTAACCACGTTCAATAGACGGTCTATTGGAAAAATTCGATTTCTTCAATTAATTTAATTTATGTATGTTTATACTTATGCAATGCCGAGGGAAAATAGGAAATGCCAAATAAAGTGTAGGAAACAACGTTGGCTTAGAAAATAACTTCATTTCCGTAGGTATTAATATAGGCAATTAACATACTATACTTAACATTTTATGAGCTGCAATGTGTCAATGGTAATAAAACGGATAATGGTATCACACACACACACACACACACACACACACACACACACACACACACACACACACACACACACACACACACACACACACACACACACACACACACACACACACACACACACACACACACACACACACACCAGTCATGTACACTTCAGTTTATGTATTGTCTCCCAAACAGCGGAAGCAGAATCATGGAGTGCAGGAGTGATATTTCTCCCGTCATTCACCGCGCTTTCTCAATAGGGGGCCTTGAGCATTTACGTTTCTCTCTATCTCTCTCTCTCTCTCTCTCTCTCTCTCTTCCCTCCTCCTCCAGGTCAAATTGTCGGTGCTGTTAACAGAAGAGTGTAGCCCTTGTCATTTATGCTGAACCGGTGACAGACCACAAAATGTGTCCTGTTGCTACATAAATTGTACATTATTTACAATTCACAGTGATTTCTTATATATTATCATATAACCCTAGACATATTAAGTTTACTCTCTATTTTATATTTTTAAAATTTCTGAATTTTTCTCGTTTTTCATCTGACAATTTGGGGTCTCTCCTCTCTCGGTGAATCCGCTCTTGGTCCAACGATTCTGATCAGAATGTGGTACAGGACAAGGCTGTATTTTCTCACCCTCTATCTGCAACATCTGTGGAATGATGGAAGTACTAGAGAAATGGGAAGGAGGCATTTCCGTCGGATCAGCAAATTGCTGATACTCTGATCTTAGCCAATAGTGCGAAGGAACTACAGTTCACTATGGGGAGCTTCATGTTTTTTAACAAGGAATATGTCTTAGAAATTAACAGAGGAAGGAAAAGAGTTATGAATTTTGGCAAACAAACTGACAGACAATCAGCTCGACATGAGGGAGGTGGCTTGGTTTGAAGTTGGCGAGAAATGAATGTATTTGGGCTTCGTGATATTCAATGCAGGAGATAGTTCTGGTGAAATTAGGAGAGGAATGGCTGTGAACAGGGAAGCCATTCACAGATGACCAGAATCTGGAAGGGCCGATGAATAACTAAGAACACCAAATTACACTTGGTCCAATTCCTCATCTAACCCATTTCTCCCGGCGCATTCTCCGTATCTCTTGGACTGAACATCGAACGAATGTGTGTATGTTTTCTAAATAAGTGAACATCCGGATAACACACTTCTAGCGGATCGTTCTAGCTTACCTCCGGTACTTCGGATACGTCACCAGAAGAACTGCTGTCATACAGACTTTTGTAGTAGAGGGCAAGGTTGAAGACAGAGAATCTTCGAGGAAGATATCCTATTAGATGCGTTGACCAACTACAGCCTCTGATAGGGTGTCTGCTACACACATATTGTACATGATTGCCAGACCTGACGTGACCAAATTAGATGTTATATAGTTGTACACCAGACCGTGTCAAGTGCTGAGAATTGAAGAGGAGGATAAGGGGCTGATGACTTTGATGTATAGATGCTTAAAACGCCAATCATTATTGAAAGAGTGTATCCACGTCTTTCTTCGTATTTTCTACATTTTTTCTTGTAAACAAACAATTCAAGTAAAAACTTTCCAAATCGTCGGATACATGGAAGCTGGTCAGACACAAATCGAAGTCTCAGCAGCCCTGGTTCTCCCATAAAGTGTCATTTTCAGGCTTTAGTGATTGGTCTGATACACACGATTTATGTTCGTTACAAGCCAGTACAATGTCGCCCAAAGTCAACAATTTCACATTAGGTTCGATATGTGCCATTAACTACTTGACGAAACTGGACGATGAATTCAAGGCACTGTCCTTAGAGCCTGTCACGCCTCAGCAGTTAGAATTTCATGGCAAACTGTGTACCCGGAGGCCCAGGAAAGCTGGCCTCCTTGCCAGATGTCCGGTAGTGTAAGCGAGGATCGATTAAAGCTTTCATTCCATAGCCGGACAGGTTGAAAATAGTGTCTACCTCGCTTGATCTAATGCAGGGAAGAGCGCGATTTTTTTTTTTTTTTTTGCTATTTGCTTTACGTCGTACCGACACAGATAGGTCTTATGACGGCGATGGGATAGGAAACGCCTAGGAGTGGGAAGGAATCGGCCGTGGCCTTAATTAAGGTACAGCCGCAGCATTTTGCTGGTGTGGAAATGGGAATCCACGGAAAACCATCTTCAAGGCTGTCTCTCTTCAGAGCAGCTGTGATGTTGTAAGAGGTTTAGGCTACGTGTTAGCTTCTTGAAGAAATGATGCAGTCAGATCAGCATGTAGGACTAAATATGAAACAAAGACACATTAACCCCATGCTATAGTTGGCTGTGGTATAGTCGGCACCATCGAAATCAGGATCTGAGCGAATGGAGGAACGTTGTCTTCTCAGATGAATCCAGATTTAGTTTTAAAAATTATTCCTATTGCACATTTGCATTGAGAGAACCTAGAACGCTTTCAGGAATGGGATCAGGTAGCTGGTTATGGAATATTGATATGGACAGGCATCAAGTTCAAGAAATGTACACAGCTGCACATATTCACTAGTGGTGCTGCTACTACCTGGAGATACAGTAACGAGGTACTCTAACAACATGCGTAACTTTCCAGAGGCGGCCCAATCTTCATTTTCATAGACAACAATGTAAAGTACTGACACTTGCACATGGAACCGACCTGATGGATGAAACTCTTGATGTTGAAGATATCTGTAGTAGGCTATAGATTGACCAGCGATGTATCCAGACGTAAACCTTATACTGCATGCCTGAGATTAGATTAAAATATTGTGTTTGAGACGTAAGAAAGAAAACATAAGTTTGCACACAAATAATGGACATATTGGTACTAATTCTTAATACAAAGGATAAATTCTTCATACGATTAGTTTTGAGAGTAAACGAGAAGCGCATTGTACCATAAGTATCGATTTGCCTGGAATGATAGCCCGGGAAGACAAATTGTCTCTCTTCAAAACAGCTGTGATGTTGTAAGGGGTTTAGGTTATGTGTTAGTTGCTTGAAGAATAACTGCTGAAATGGACAATTATGAAGTATTGGGAATGGTTGGTGAAGGATCTTTTGGTAGAGTGTATAAAGCGCAAGATAAGCAGAATGGTGCAATTGTTGCCTTCAAAGTGATCCGAAAGGTAATGTAACTATTTACCTTTGAAATTGGTTTTCCTGTTTAATTTCGATCATAGAATGTTAAGTGTTTGAAGCTCTTCTGTTAAATGTGCTCTGTCCCCTAACTGCTGCATCATAAATATTTGGTTGACCTTATGTTGCTTGAATTCTATGAATGCTAGACGTGGACGTTCTGGCTTTCATCCAGGCAAGAATGGGCCACTGTACTGTGAATACAGAATCGCGTGATGTGATAAAAGTTTGAAATAAGGTATGTCTCGTTGATGATAATTCTTGAGATGTGGCCGTGGTGTCACTATACGATGTATAGATGAACATTAGCTGTTGATTGATTTCTTACTTGTCATCCCTGGACTTGGCGATCTTTAAAGTATTCATTCATCGTTACGGCCAGCTATGGGCTTCGTTTACACAAGTCGCGTGTCCTGTCCTTTAGAATTATTATTATTATTATTATTATTATTATTATTATTATTATTATTATTATTATTATTATTATTATTATTATTAATAATTATATTAACATATACCAATGTTTGTTTATTGTAGTAGGCATGTGGTAGAAATAGGCTAGTATTTTTATTCGTTGTCTGCTTTAGTAGGTGGTACTGAGGATAATTTACATCCAGTCCTAGTATTTGCAGGATGTAAACAATATAGTAATATTGTACACACCGCTTGTTAGTGAATCACTTATGTTTAGCTGAATGTACATTGGTATAGGCCCTATCGTATATTATGAATTCAAGTATGATATACCGGTATGTGCATTCTTACTTCTCACTGTGGGGTGGATTGCAGAATGTTCATCAGGGATACTGTTCGTTACTATATAGTTCCTGCTAGGCTTAAATATTAACATCAGTTATATAAATATATACAGTGACCATCATAATTTTTCAGAGAGGCAGAGTTCCTTTGTATTGAACATAAAAAAGATTAATAATAAACATACCAGTACAAAGTTTAATTTTGCTTACTCCAGGATGAGTAGTTACACATACAGATACCAAAAATAAATATGCACTTCCTTTCATGAAAAGCCAAAAATTTGAGACATATGAATGTAATTACAATAATACAAAATTGCCTGTTCATAAATATTCGGACAAAAATGCAAGTACAACAAAAATATGAAGGATGGAGTTCATGTAGGAATATTAATACTTTGTGATTCTTCCCTTCCTGCGAAGCACTTCAGTCAGGCATCTCAGGATGCTGTCCATGAGTTTTCTTGTGGTGGAATGGGACAGTTTCTCCCACTCCCCTTGCAGTCGTCTCATCACATCAGCTTTGGAATTTATGGGAAGTTTCCAGATGTTGTTTTCCAGTATATCCCATAAATTCTGTATGGGGTTAATGTCAGGACTTTGTGGGGGAGGATTCACAACTTTAGGACAGTTGTACAACCACCATAGCTGTACATTATAGGCCGTATGTTTTGGGTCGTTGTCCTGATAAAATTTAAAACGGTCCCCAACTCCCATTTTTTTTGCACTTTTCTTTAGGTTGTTTTTAAAAATCTGAAGATACTGGCGGTGGTCCATGTTTCCGTCTGTACAAACCAGCTCACCTACTCCTTGAGCCAACATAAAGCACCAAACCATAACATGTCCGCCTCCAAGTTTTACTGTTGCCTTCATACTTCTTTCTTCAAACTGTTTATTGGGCTGTTTCCAAATTGTGATGTACCCATCTGAGCCAGAAACATTGAATTTTGATTCATCGCAGAAAATTATCTTCCACCAGTTCATGTCTTCACTAAGATGCTCCTTAGCAAATCGTTGTCACTTGATCCTATTTATTTTGTTGATATAGGGCTTCCTTCTTGCAGTTCGCCCGTGATAATCACCTCTATATAACACCCTCCAGATTGTACATGCACTGATCTTGTTTCCAAACTCGCTCTCAGCTGCAACAGCAATAGTGATTGTAGTAAGACATGGATTTCTTTTCACTTTTCTTACTACTGCCCTGTCTTCTCTCCTATTAAGGACCCTTGGGTGACCTGTTTGTGGCAAATTTTTCCTTTGATCATATGTACTGTTCTTTCCTCTGCATCCCATTTCACTCATGAATCGTTGCGTTTGCTTTGTGCATGAGGAAGGCACTGATTGGGACCTGCCTGCATAGCGCATAACAAGTGCAAAGCATGCCTTGAGTAGCTAAACATCTCCTGTCCAAAAAAAATTGACCAGCAAATTTTCGTATCTCAAATAAGTAAAAGGTATTACCGGTACTACTTTGTGTAAACTCATCTACAAATCGTAATTGGATAATTACAGTACCTACGAATTGCATTCAATTTTAGTAATTTTGAATTTATTACCTGTTCTTTCTTTAATAACAGGAGTTATTACATGTATAGATTATTGTGTTTAAAAAATCCTGTCACTGTATATATATTGAAATTTCAGAGATTAGGGCTAGAATTATTCTGTATGAAGGGGCCAGTGGTGAGGTAGACTCGTGTTACATGCTCATGTTTGATTTCATTGTAAGGATTGGAAATGAATTCGAAAATAAGAGAAATGTGGTTATGATATGGAAGTTTATTTATTTTTATTTATTAGCTGAGGCACCTGAGCTAAAGCTTGCTGTGGTGCAGTACATTCTAATATTATCATGGCTTCAGAGTATTTATAAAGTAAATTAATACACTCCAGTAATACAAGTTTGTTACATCAAATCAGGTAACAGTAATTTTGGTTACAAGAATAGAGCTAAGTACTACATATCACACATAAGTTACGTTAGTTTCATAAAATATTAATATATCCTATAAAAATAATCATATGTACCGGTATATGTTTTGTTTTATTTAATTGAATTGTTTCATAATGATGCACTGTAAGAGTAAACAAGCAGTGACACCAACTGCTGAATATACAAGAAAGAAAATATAAAAGTCAGTTTCAAAATTCATTAAATCTACATTTTTTCTACTTAAGATAATTATTTAATATTAATGGGAAGTACTAGCCTGATTCTGTTAGAATAGGATAAGCAGGTGCAAATTCATTCTTCTAGTTTAAGGTTATTCATCACTACACTTGAGAACATAGCGGTACCAGAGCCATACAGTAATGGACTTCATCATAAATGTTTGTGTCTTCAGTAAATCTGTGAAGAATGTGAGAATATTCTGATAATTTTTCAGTGATATCAAGTACTAACTTAACATATCTGCAACAATCCAAGTATTGTGCGACCTAGGATGTAGATAGTGAAGGATGTTTGCTAGTGGATGAGAGAGGAAATGCTACAGAATACAAATGTTAGACAGAAATAGACAGACATAGTTAATTGTTGAAAGAACAGGCAGTGAGCAGTTTTCAGGTCACTGGAGTAAAATGAATGACATACAGTGTATTATGAGCAGTAAGAAACAGTTTTGGAACAATGGAAGGGAAAGAAATGATGCAGTCAGATCAGCATGTATGCCTAAATATAAAACAAAGACACCTTAACCCCATACTATGTTTTGCTGTTTATTGACATTACTACATCTCGGTGCCTCATAAAATTTATCTACCTCTTCCTCATCTGCTGTGCCACATGTTAAGTAGACTGAGACGATGGTAGTCCAGATTCGTTGAACCATATCTACCCTCATCTCTCATTCACTTTGGTGCCTAGGCCTAATGGAAACTGTGTTACTTACTATAGATTACCTGGTAAACAGTCTCACTGTATATATATTGAAATTTCAGAGATTAGGGCTAGAAGTATTCTGTATGAAGGAGCCAGTGGCGAAGTAGACTCATGTTTGATGTCATTGCAAGGATTGGAAATGGATGAGAAAATAAGAGAAATGTGGTTATGATATGGAAGTTAATATAAATGGGAAGTACTTGCTTGATTCTGTGCTAAAATAGGATAAGCAGGTGCAAATTCATTCTTCTAGTTTTAGATCTCACTGTTTACGCAGCCATACCCCTTTTAACATCTGTTAAGAACATTGTAGACATTTCCATATTGCTGAGGACATTTTGTGCTTTGGCAAATGTTTATGGCGCTTTACTAACATACAGTCACAGTGAGCTTTTAATTCTAACTATTTTGAGAAAACATTTTATTTTGTGTCTGTTTAACATTACAACAAATGCTGGGGGTTGAGAAAGGCAGCAGCCGTGGCATTTACTAAGGTGCATCCTCAGTATTTGGCCGATGTGAAAATGGGAAACCGTGGAAAACTACCTTCAGGGCTGTCGGCAGTGGGGCTCTAATCTACCATTTCTTCAGTGCTAGTACTGCTGTATGAGTGGCTGCCTAGCCGAGGCAGTAAAGGCGTGTTCGGTTCACCTAGAAGGACGTGGGTTCGATTGCCTGTCAGGAAGTTGTAAAATTCAAGAAACAAGATTTCCACTTTCGGAGGTGCACATGGCCCTGAGGTTCACTCAGCCTACACCAAAAATGAGTATCAGGTTAATTCCTGGGGGCAAAGGCGGCCGGGTGTAGAGCTAACCACTCTACCCCACCAAATGTGGAGGTTACGGATAGTGGAAGCCTTTATCTTCCACCCCTCCAGGAGCCTTCATGGCCTGTACGGAGATGACTTTGCTTTGCTTTTAGTACTGATGTATATTGTTGTGGGGTATTACTTAAATATACCTGAGATTCCTGTTCTGGGGCTGTAATCTCTCAGCTTTATTTTCATAGTTTATCATTATTGATAGGCCTAATTTATTGAAATCTTGGCTTAGCCTATACCCGTAGTAATTCTCAGTAAATCAGCATTTTCAAGAGGAAAAGACCTAAGTAGATTTAATGCCAGGTAAAGGTAACAAATCAGAGGTGGTGAGTAATTTCAGGTACTTAGTCTGTGTTTTCTCCCAGACTGGCTGTATAGTGAGACAAATTGCTGGAGCAAGATACAGCAATAAGAGAAATGTTCGAAAAGAAATGTATTGGTTTTGGTAAACTTTCTGTGAGGGAATTGCAGAATAAAAAAAATAAAAAGTGCTCAAACTGCTACTGTCAAAGGGTAAATATTGGAGAAATTATCTGAATAGATTCCTTGAATAGTTAGAAGAGGAAATATTTCTTGTTTAAATGCTAGAGACCAACTCTAATGTCCCTAAAACAGTATTTTCTCTGATACACAATGAAGGATATTTCTATTTTTGTCTTGCTTGACATGAAGGTACCGTAAATGTTTCTCACATAGTCTGTAGCTACATATAACATTTGGCTAATGCCAGATGAATATTTTTGGGTTTCAACAGCCGTCACCTCTGTAGTGATATGATATATATGCTGGATAATTGGCTACATGTTGTCATGAATTTCTAGGTAGTGCATCTCACTAAAATCCTGGGGCTGATAACCTACATGTCAGACCCTTAGCAGCGATCGTCTTCATCATCATCATTAAAAACATTGTAGTAGGTTTTCGTGGGGGTTACCATAATTTGAAAACTTACTGAAATAATTGATAAATTATTCCATTCCCTAATTCCTCTTCCTATAAGTGAATATTTGCCCCAATTTGTCCTTTTGAATTCCAACTTTATCTTCATACTAGCAAGATACCCGTGCTTCGCTATGGTATTATACTGAAATATGTAATTGAATGCTTAACGTTTTATATATAATCCTCCCAAATTTGTTACCTTACTCGTTTTCTGAGAGAATCCGCCTAAATTCGCGATCTGACTCGTTTTCTGAGAGATTACGGCAAAGTTCCTCAAATTTTTCAATCTTTCTTTCCAGCAATCGATTTCGTACTTCCCGGGCTAGGTCCAGGTATTCCACGCGGTCAGTTGGGTCCCTAAATCATTGCCATCCTTTCCTATAAGCATTTTTAGTGTGGATCAAATCCTGAAGGAGATACAGCGTGGTGTCGTCTTGGGTGCATTGGCGGTACTGAACCCGCGGCCGGACTGTATTCGTAGTCATTACCAGGCCAGGACCCGTTTCCAGCGCGGTCCGCACAATTTGACGACGGTCCAGAACATTATTATTATTATTATTATTATTATTATTATTATTATTATTATTATTATTATTATTATTAGATGTTCTGGACCCCACAGCAAGATGCAAGACCGCTACTTGGCGGTAAATTACATCTGCTGCCATTGTCATTGTTGACAATGTGACCAGCACCATTGTCGCGTGTAGGCAAGTGTGCGAGATTTCTGGCGATACGAATGACATACTTCCGTGTATTATTGACCTTATTATAGAGGTGAACAATTTGACGGTCAATTTCATTCCTATCGTTTATTTCAAATGTGTTTAAATTTTTATTTATATGCCAGGAGAGTCTGCTGTAATCTAAGAACGTTCTCCGAAGGAAAAATGGCTGCTGAAATCGAACCCAGGAAATATTAAAAATGATCGGTTTATGATCAGAATAAGTACATCGAAAATCTACAGCCTGTTTCCAGTCATTCTATAGGGTCAGGAATGGAATGAATAAAGCCCCATCTAGCGGCGACAATAGGACTTGTGCCGGCTGCCGAAGCACTCCTCTGGGGCCAATGATCGATGAATGACAAATGAAATGAAATGAAATATTGGACAGTATTGCTGGAATGAATGATGATAGGGAAAACCGGAGTATCCGGAGAGAAACCTGTCCCGCCTCCGTTTTGTCCAGCACGAATGTCACATGGAGTGACAGGGATTTGAACCACGGAACCCAGCTGTGAGAGGCCGGCGCCCTGTCGCCTGAGCAACGGATGCTCCAGATAAGTACAGTACATTATGAACAGTAAAATCAATTGGTCTCACCTCCTTTTACAGCCCACCGCCATTAAGTTTATTTACCCCCCCCCCCAAAAAAAAAAATTAAAAGAAAGCGTGTTTCTTTATGTTTAGAGGAGATTCCAAACACCAATGTTTACGTCTATTATCTTCAGTTCTGAGATATAAGTATCCCCATAAAAGTAATTCATTTTTCACTTTCTTTCACACTCCCACCCCCCACCCCACCCCACCCCACCCTAAGTGAATTCTCCGGCAAAAAATACTTGTTTCTTTAATAGTAAAGGATCTTCTAAATACCAATTATCACGACTCTAACTTCTTCAGTTTTTTATTTATGTGTCCTCGTGAAAGGAATTCAACTCCTTTTCACTCCCGCCTCGTAAGATGGTCCCCCCCCCCCCCCAAAACGCGTTTTTCCTTGTTTGTAAAGGAGATCCAAATACTAATTTTCACGTCTGTAACAACTTTAATTTTTATTAGATGTATGTATTCTCATACAATTAAGTCAATTAATTTTTTAATTCCTTCATCCCCGCCCCCTTCATTGGATTTTCTGAGAATACGTGTTTCTTTACTTTTAAAGCAGATTCCAAATATCAAATTTCACGTCTGTAACATCTTCATTTTTGAGATATCAGTAGCCTAATTAATTCTACACCATTTTCAGTGTTTTCTGTAGATCCCAATATGATGGGTTTAAAAGGGTGAATACCCAAGTGGTATTTCCGAAAACTAAAAATTCACGTCTCTTTATTTTTAATAGAGATAAAAATACCATTTTTCACTTCTGTAGCTTGTTAAGTTTTTTGGAGATATACTGTAGAAATTCTCATTTTGAAATTTCACCCCTTTTTAGTTCCCCTTAAGTGGAGTTTTCAAAAACAAATCACCTATGTTTCTTTACATTTACAGGAGATTCCAAATACCAAATTTTTATGTCCGTAACATTTTACGTTTCTCATATATTTTGTAGATATAGTCTTTCAAAAAATTCACCCCAATTTGTCACTCCCGTTCAACCGCCATTAATTGGATTTTCCAAAAACAAAAAGTACGTGTTTCTTTATTTTTAAAGGAGATCCCATATACAAATTTTCAGTTCTGTAATATCTTCAGTTTCTGAGATATATGTATCCTCATTAAAGGCATTCAACCTATTATTCACCCTTTTAAACCCATCATATTGGGATCTACAGAAAACAAAAAAATACGTTTTCCTTCATTTTAAGGGAGATTCTAAATACCAATTTTTACATCTGTAAACTTTTAAAGTTTTAAGATGTAGACACACTTATTTTAAAAATTCACCCCCCCCCCCTTTTCACCCCCCATTATTTGGATTTTCCCAAAACGGAAAAATACCTGCTTCTTTAGTTTTAAAGTAGATCCCAAATACCAATTTTCAGGTCTGTAATATCTCCAGGTTCTGAAATATAAGTAGCCTCATTAAAGGCATTCAACCTTTTTTTCACCCTTTTCCACCCTTCCTATTGGGATTTTCCGAAAACAAAAAAATACGTGTTTCTTTATTTTTAAAGGAGATTCTAAATACCAATTTTTACATCTATAAGCTTTAAAAGTTTCGAGATATAGATACACTCATTTTAAAAATTCGCCCCCTTTTCACCCCCCCCCCCCCATTAATTGGATTTTCCGAAACTAAAAAAATACGTGTTTCTTTATTTTTAAAGGAGATCCCAAACACCAGTTTTCAGGTCTGTAATATCTTCAGGTTCTGAAATATAAGTAGCTACATTAAAGGCATTCAACCCGTTTTTCACCCTTTTCCACCATTCCTATTGGGATTTTCCGAAAACAAAAAAATACGTGTTTCTTTATTTTTAAAGGAGATTCTAAATACCAATTTTTACTTCTATAAGCTTTAAAAGTTTGAAGATATAGATACACTCATTTTAAAATTTCACCCCCTTTTCAGCCCCACCATGAATTGTATTTTCCAAAAACAAAAAATACATGTTTCTTTATTTTTAAAGGAGATCCCAAACACCAATTTTCAGGTCTGTAATATCTTCAGTTTCTGAGATATAAGTATTCTCTTTAAAGGCATTCAACCCATTTTTCACCTCTTTTCACCCCTCCTATTGGGAATTTCCGAAAACAAAGAAAGACGTGCTTCTTTATTTTTAATGAACATTCTTAATACCAATTTTTACATCTGTAAAGTTTAAAAGTTTTGAGATATAGATGCACTCATTTCAAAATTTTACCCCCCTTTTCACCCTCCCATTAATTGGATTTTCCAAAAACAAAAAAATACGTGCTTCTTAATTTTTAAAAGCGAACAAAAGTTCCAATTTTCAGGTCTGTAATGTCTGCGGTTTCTAAGATATAAGTACCGGTATCCTGATTAAAAGGCATTCAACCCCTTTTTCACCCTCTTTCACCCATCCTATTGGGATTTTCTGAAAATAAAAAAATACGGGTTTCCTTATTTTTAAAGAAGATTCTAAATACCAATCTTCACATCTGTAAACTTTTAAAGTTTTGAGATATAGATACACTCATTTTATAATTTCACACCCCCTTTTTACTCCCTTAGCGACGGAATATCCAAAAATCCTCTCTTAGCGAGCACCTACATCTTAATATGAATATATCCTCAAAATTTCATTCATTTATGTCCAGTAGTTTCGGCTCGGCGATGATGAATCAGTCAGTCAGTCAGGACAAGTTACTTTATATATATATAGATTATGATCTTACCTAACTTTAAAAGCTCCACTCAAGCTTATTAGTATGCTAATGTCATTCCATGCCATCTTTCCACTGACAGCTTGTGAACATCCCGCTTAGTTAAGCAGCTCGTCTCCGTACTCCTAAGTCTTCCAAAGCCAAAGTTTGCCACATTTACGTAACACTAATCTTTTGTAGGAAATCACCCAGAATAAATCATGCTGCTTTCCTTTGGATGGATCTCTTCCAGTTCTCATATCAAGTAATGTTGTATAGTATAGTATAGGGTCTCTGATACAAACTCAGACCAAACGAATGGTGTTTGTACTCTGCGTTTTGGCAGCTGCCTCAGCCGAGCTTATACCGCGCGCGGCCGCCCTACTTTAAGCATGTATACAATCTTATATGAAATCTAACCTTATAAAAGATGCTGGAATTGTCGTCCTTCCTGGGTTATACAGGCATTGTATCTGGTAACCACATTCTGGCTGACGCAAGTCAGTTCTGCCACTGTAATGTTTCCAATTTCATTTGTAATGTTTTCTTTCAGTTCCTCCAATGTGTGAGGATTTGTTCGATACACTTTTTCTTTCAGTTTACCCCACAAGTAAATATCACACACTGTTAGATCTGGAGAACAAGGAGAAAATAGACCAGCACTGATCACTCTGTCTACAAACACTTCCAAGATTGTAAGAAGGGAATCTTCTGCTGTATGAGCAGGGGCTGAATCTTGTTGAAACCACCCATACAATTTTTCTTCTTGTGTTAACTGATGGAAGAACGGCATCAAAATGGCATCTTGGTACCTCTCTGCATTTACTGTTGTCTTTAAAAAAATAGGCCCAATTATTCGTCTTGCACTAAGCAGCACTCCAAACACCAATCTCCCTATCGTAATGAGGGACTTCCAACACCATTAGGATTTTCTGCTCATCAGTAGTGAGAGTTTTGACTGTTCATATGACCATTAAGATGTAACCGGAACTTTTACATACAAAAATACGGTGTTGCAATGATAACTGTCTCACCATGTTAACAGCTGAGATGCAGACTGGTGAGTTATGCTTGCCAGGTCGAACACACACAGTCTGCTTGAAAGGTCAAGAACTATGCGCGTACTTCCCATACTGCAGCTGCCTTAGCGCTGAGTTCAAACACCGTGCGTTTGGTCTGGGTTTATATGAGAGACCCTGTAGTGTATTTGATCATCCATCAAATCATATTCATGTATACAAAGTACATTTTAGTATTGGACACATCTTAAAGCAGTAGGTAATGATGTAAAACATAAAAATTATGTACATTTTATATTATAATCTTATAATCACAGTATTTAATTTACTGTATGACCTATTTAGATATTCCCTCACAGAATAAAAACAATGGTATTCCAGACATGCCTTTAGTAATCTTTGAAATGATTTTATTTTGGGGAAAAATTTGATGTCCTGTGGTAGTTTTATTGTATAATATGATCCCTACGTGAAATGTTTCATTTTGATACATAGACTACAGTACTTGTATTTGTATGTAAGATATGAATGTTTTGTTTGTACCATGGTCTGCTGTCCATCTCACATCATCATCTAGGTCTTTTTTGCAGTCACTCACAATTCTGTAATTTATTTACTACTCTGTACAGTATAACATCATTTACCCCATCTGGTAGCCATGATCATTACGGCGTCCAGTCTATATGGTCTGACACCGTGGTTAGCCGGTTTGAGTCCTATTGGTAAAGAAAAAAATTTCACCATTAACCCCTGCGGGTGGGGGACGCACATGTAGAATACAGCCGTGGTATCCCCTGCCTGTCGTAAGAGGCGACTAAAAGGGGCGACCTAGGTGCGGACATGGATTGGTGATGGGAGAGGCTGAATACATCCACAGGTAATCCCTGCCTGTCGTAGAAGGCGACTAAAAGGGTCATGTGGCCATGGT
This sequence comes from Anabrus simplex, assembly GCF_040414725.1. NCBI lineage: Eukaryota > Metazoa > Arthropoda > Insecta > Orthoptera > Tettigoniidae > Anabrus > Anabrus simplex. The sequence goes on from NC_090266.1 coordinate 1,051,137,265, forward strand.
CAAGGGTCAGTTATAGACTATTTCAAAATTTTTCATGTGAGTGCTGCTCACGTGTGCGACTATGCTCGAAAGCCTGTGTCAATAACCACCCAGGAACCGGCGGGTGGGAGTGTCATGTACCCGGGCAGTAGTATCCGCCTGAAAACACAGGTCCCTGCACAGCCTAATTCCAGAAGGACATATTCTTATTCATCATTTTTATTTATTTTTACCTATATTTAGTGCTCTGTACATGCTATGGGGTACATGCTAATGCGGATGACTGGAGGGAGTCCTCGTGCTTATTGCCTCAGTCCTCCCGCATTAGGCATCGTCCAGCATCAGACCCCGGGCAGTATCGGCTATGACCAGGTGGGTATTGCCTTGGCTGCTTGGTTCGGCTACAGAGACCCCTGATCGGAGTGGTTGGCATTCGGGGAGGATGATTTCGGGCATGGCGTCGAAATAATTTCCGTCTGCCACCTCTGGTAGTTTGCTACCCGTCTTTAACTTTTAATTCCCTTAGGGGGCCAACCCCTTGGGAACAAGCGCAGCGTATTAGTCTGGGTTCCAACTTCTCTAGGTTCCTGGTTGCTACCGGAACCGATGGGCACGACTTCAAGCTGATTAAATCCATTCTTTTCAGTTGACACATTGAAGGTGTATACGGTGAACTTGAGGTCCTTAAGAAAATGCGCAATGGTGGTTTGCTTCTGAAGACGAGCACTGTGCTCCAGGCAGATCGGTTGCTTGAGTGTGACCACTTTGGCGACATCCCCGTCAAAGTGGAAGAGCACAAAACTTGAATATGGTTCGTGGAGTTATTTTCCACCATGATCTCGTTCTGAACACTGACGATGAATTGATGGAAGACATGAAGCACCATGGCGTGACCCACGTCCGGCGTATCACATGCAAAGTCAGCGGTGAAGACGTTGCCATGGGTGCGTTCATAGTCTCCTTCAAATTGTCAGTGTTGCCAGAGAAAATCAAGGTATCAACCTATCGCTTGCGATGTGAGGCCGTACATCCCGCCTCCTATGTGATGCTATCAGTGCCAGATATTTGGACACATGGTATCTCGTTGTTCGAACCAGTCTGTGTGTGGTACATGTGGAAGAGTAGTTCACGGCGCGGAGGAGTGCACAACTCCGTACAAGTGCGCTAACTGCTCTGGTCTTCATTCTCCTCGAGATCGGACCTGTCCGACCTATCTGAGTGAGAAGAAGATCCAGGAGATCAAGACCCTGGATGGTCTTTCCTACCAGGAAGCGCGCCGTAAGTTTAATTCCCTGAATGCACCGGCCAAGACACCAGACATCAGCATGATAGCACAGTCTCTCCCAGGTTCGTCATTTTCTATTGAAACACCTTCCAAGAAGATTGCTGCGCCCAAGGCGGCAGTTGCTCCTGTGAGCAGCGCCGCAAAGAGAACGAGCTCAAAGGCAGGTCCATCCCGGGGGTCGACCACCAATAAGCCTGTGCCGGCTAAGAAACCTACCCCATGAGGTCGACAAAAGCCGCGCCTAAGCCAGCGGAGGCGGCATCGTCGACCAGGGTTGGGAAATCACCTTCCAGCCAGTCCAAACAAGAATCGATGGCAGGGAATTAGAGCGCCCTTACCAGGCCTTCTTCCACATCTCCTACAAATGGGGCGTCACGCCCTCCACCCGGAGGGCCTGATTCTGCGCTGGCGGGTCTTCCTCCTGGAAAACCTGCGCGCTGTCCTCGTCGGAAGAAACCCCGTCCCCGGACTACATTGAAGAAATTCAAGGCCTGAATCACCTCGTCTGGTGACGAGGTGATGCACATGGAGCATTTATCTCCATCTTCGGATGGAGATGTGAGTGTAGGTTAGGTAGCATTACACTGCTTCTAACTTAAACCTCAGAAGTCCATACCCACACTATGGCACTGTTGCATTGGAATTGTAACGGTTATGACAGGCATCTTGCTGAGCTACGTCAGCTCATTAGTGAGTATGCAGCGAGTATAGTTTGTATTCAGGAGACAAACTTCAGACCAGGTCATCATACGGTCTTGAGAAATTTCAGACTATACTCGACAGAACGACATTATGCCCACCGGGCGTCTGGTGGCGTGGATATTTTTGTCTGTTCTGATACTTATAGCGAAGAGGTCCCTCTAAGGACCCCACTGGAAGCAATTGTGGTACGAGTGCTGCTGCTTGTCATAGCAACAGTGTGTAACGTTTATTTTCCTCCAGGCCAGCCTCTTAACATAAATGATGTCACTGATCTTATAGATCAGCTTCCACCTTCATTCCTCTTTTTGGGACATTTTAACGCAGTGAGGCAGGCACTGAGATGCCTTGTCCCTGGGGACGAGAGCTGGAAAGATTAGTAACAGAGCTGGATTTATGTATTTTGAACACAGGGGACCCAACTCACTTCAGTGTACGTTACGGCACATATTCTCGCATAGACGTAAGTCTGTGCAGCCGAACGTTGGTTCCGCTGTTTCGGTGGAGTACACACAATGATTTCTGTGACAGTGACCATTTTCCCATCATTCTTACTTTGTTGAAACAAAACTTTGTTGGCTCTGAGTCTCCCGAGAGTCTCCAGAGACTCAGAGCCAACAGAAGGGCGGCTACCAACGCAACAGTAGATAGCAAATAACATCTTTCAACAAACATAGAACATTTTCCAATATCTACTGACACTTCCTGACATGGTCTCAGTCAATTTTATTGCCTACCGGAGCTATAAAGGCCCCTTCTGCAATAATTCAACTGATGCTTCAGTTTCACATAATGCTCATGATTTCATCAGCGGCCTTGAAGATGTTGTTTTTATGACATTCATTTTAGTGCTTGTTTTTTCACGCCCTCATGTCGTTGGCATTATATCATTGTCACACTGTTTATCCACTAAAATTTTTTTAATGAACCGTTTTAATTAGAAATTTTGTAACAGGATAAGTTTTAGTCTCTGACAAAATATTTTTATGGTTTAAACATTGACAGTGTTTCCATCAACATGTTTGTGTAATGTATCATTTCTCACATTTTTATGTACAGTAGAAGTCTGATAGTCCGGCACGATCGGGACCGGCCCGGTGCCGGATTACCGAAAATGCCGGATTATCAGGCGGTACCTCTTACTACGATATAGGTTAAGGCGTACAGTGAAAACAGCTCTAACACCGCGTTTTGCAGTAAAATGTTGATCAGCAGAATCATTAGTTTAATAACACACTCCTCTTTTCAATCGTGTTGTTTCTTATTGTCATTCCATAATAATGCCAAAGTTCATTGATATTCTTATCTGTAAGTCTTCCTTTACCATTTAGAGAGACTTTCCATCTACAGCTTCTCTTTTCCTTCTGTCCGCTTCAATTTTTGAAGGCATGTTCCCATCCGTTTTTGAACTTGTCCCATACATTCAATTTTTTAAATCTGGTTTTTTATCATATGGTTGGCTTTCCAGTACTCGGTGTAGCACACAGCCTTCCAGACTGAATATTTCCAGAGATAGAGATATTTAAGTAAGTCAATGCATAACAACTGGATTGTATCAGACACATTTGCACTATTTACTTTGAAATAATAAAAAATACACTTCCAATGGTTTTGACAAATGCATCAAATTGTTCAAGAGGGATCATTATTAAGAAATAATATTAAAAATCCTGGAGTGGTGCCGGACCATCGGGTGTTCTGGACTATTGGATGCCGGACTAATGGAATTCTACTGTACTGAATTTTAGTAACTGGCTAAACTTTTAGCTTCGATATTAATATAAGGTGTACTCTTGAATATTGTTTTTAGGCTGAAGATGCCCTGAATTGAGGGCGAAACATGTCCCATTTAACTGATAGTATGTTTATGTAACCACTATAAGTGGAAATTAATGTATTGAATAGGTGGATTAAAGAAAGCCTTTATTGTTTTTAAACTATAAATTTTCAATACGGACCAAAAATGAGATTTATAACATGTAATACCCTCTGGTACAGCGGGTCCAGGACCTGCTGGCCGGATGTTCGGATGCCGGCACCAGAATCACGTTTATGTGGCTCCCAAGCAGCATAGGTGTAGAGGGAAATGAATTAGCAGATAAGGCTGCCAAGGAACTGCCCCCGTTGCCTTTCAAGGTTCCAGCAAGTGATATTCACACTCAGCTGAGACATCTGGTTATGTCCCATTGGGAGATGGAGTGGCAGGGCATTCCACTTCCAAATAAGCTGAGAGCGATAAAAGGATCAGCGAAGCTATGGAGGACTTCCCTTCGGGCTTCGCGGAGGGAAGCAGTGGTATTATGTCGTCTTCGGATCGGCCACGGTATCCTGACTCACTCCCATCTATTGAAAGGAGAACCCCATCCGGCATGTACTTGCGGCGATCATCTTACCGTTGTACGCATCCTTACGGAGTGTGTGGACCTGGTCGATCTTCGTCGTAGTCTTAATCTCCCGAGTACAATCTCCCTTATCTTGTGAGATGACGAGCAGTCAGCAGACCTCGTCATCCGCTTTATGAGGGATAGTGGTCTGTTTTATTGTGTGTAATGATGTCCTTTGTCCTAGTGTATTTGTGTTAATTGTGCTTCTATCCCTTTGACTTCATTTTAGTTTGTGTTGCGTATTTTAAAGTGTTCTTTTAATGTCTAATGTAAATTATTTATATATATATATATATAATATCTGTACTACCAGGCAATGCTTTATTCCTCTGTTTCCTCTATTTTCTCTTATTTTATTAGAAAGAAGGCATTGTGAATTAGATCCACTGATTGTTTTAATTTCATACTCATTTTTATCACCATTTTTTAAACTCTAGTCAGTGGATACATTTTAAAATTTTAACTATCATATATCATGTTGTCCATCTCGTCCCATTAGGGGCCGATGACCTTCGATGTTAGGCCCATTAAAATAACAAGCATCATCATCATCAATTTCACCATCAGAATGTTGGCTGGCAGGGTAGAAGAAGTGGTGGTATACAGTTTCTAATCACCAGATTGCGTGCCAAAAGCCTGGATTCAGTTCTAAACCTCTCCGCAGTGCTCACGTGAAGTGAGGGCATATGACGCTGTTGATGGTGATTCATCTGTCGGATGGGGATGTAAAGCTTTAAGCAGAACTCATGGTGATATTTGACAGGAGTAGGCTATGTGCCATCACTGGGTTTCACCCTCTCCCTTTGTACTATTGTGTAGCACATCATTCATTTCATCTCATTAGCTCCTCTAACGTGTGACAGGCTTCGGTAGCCAGCACAGTTCCTATCCTCGCTGCTAGATGGGGGTTCCCTTCATTCCATTCCCGAGCCGGTTGAAACTGAAAACAGACTGTGGTTTTTTATTTTTATTTTCAACTCCTAGGTTTTTTATTTTTATTTTCAACTCCTAGGACGAGGTTGACATCAGGAAGGGCATCTGGTCATAAAAGCTTGTTACAAAGTTTCATCCCACTTCATACCTGACCCGGTAGAGAAATAGGACAAGGGTTTTACATACACAGTATAACATAATTTGCAAAATGTCTTACCTGTGATTCCATATCTTTACTCGTATAATTTGTGTACATTAGAAAACATAAGGTTCCAACAATACTGCCCTGCGGGATTCTCTTCTTAATCCTTACAGGACCATATAATTCTCTGAGTTCTATATTCTAGAAATGTAAGCCACCCATTCAACCACTTATTTTGTCTAGTCTGGTAGCCCTCATTTTCATCAGCAGTCTCCTATGATCAACCCTATCAAAAGCCTTGGATAGTTCAATGATGGAAAATGATAGGAAAATGGCAGATAAAATTGGTTTACTTACAAAGCAAACAAAGTAAGTCATAAGGGGTTAGGCTTCTTTTATGTGTGTGTGTATGCACTGTATATTAATTTGTTACCATTAGTTGACAATGGTAACAATAGGTGACAATGTCCGGCTCCATGGCTAAATGGTTAGCGCGCTGTCCCTTATTCAGAGGGGTCCCGGATTCGATTCCTGGCAGGATCTGGAATTTTAACCATCATTGGTTAATTTCGCTGGCATGGGGGCTGGGTGCTGTGTCGTCTTCATCATAATTTCATCCTCATCATGACGTGCAGGTCGCCTATGGGAGTCAAATCAAAGACCTGCACCTGGAGAGCCGAACGTGTCCTTGGACACTCCTGGCACTAAAAGGTATACGCCATTTCAATAGCTAACAATTAGGTTGTGATGGGTAACCATTAATTATTGGTTGCACCTGTGAGAGTGGAGCGACAAGCAGCACTGTCATTTCACTTCAACAGATCTTTTTTGCATGAAGGTTTCATCTTAGTTTACGTTACACGTATGAATTACCATAGTAAGTTGCCTAATTTATTTTTATGCAGAACATGAGTCAAAAGCATGTACAGTATAGCAAATCTGGCATGCTTTGTACCTTAGGCCAAGCTTGCTTCGTTCATATACAGCAGGTTGTTAGCCAAGTCTGCATTTTTATACATTTGAAAACACCCATAAAAAATGCATGACTACCATAAAAGTTAACTGAAGGTATCTCTTGGCCTTCAGACTTTTGCCAAGAGATTGCATATTGCATGTCCCTGAACAGGCTTATTCATACACTGAATAACTCTTCTGTAAACCATCAGTGCAGTGAGGTATTTTATACACTTAATCTTGGACAATCTTGTAAGTGAAAGGGGTATTCCCTTTTGCTGAATGATGCTCAGAGAAATGGTCTCTTATGGAATGTGGCACAACTTGAGATTGTTACATTAGGGCATCCGAAACTTGCAGAGTACTGAGTGAGTTGGCCATGCGGTTAGGAGCGTGCAGCTGTGAGCTTGCATTTGGGAGATAGTGGGTTTGAACCCCACTGTCGTTAGCCCTGAAGATGGTTTTCCATGGTTTCTCATTTTCACACTAGGCTGTACCTTAATTAAGGATAGGGCTGCTTCCTTCCCACTCCTAGCTCTTTCCTATCCCATCGTCGCCATAAGACCTCCCTGTGATGGTGCGACATAAAGCAACTTGAAAACAAAACAAAACAAAAAAAAAAAAAAAAAAAGCACAAACTTGCAGAGTATGTCCATGATGATCCACCATCTGTATTTTCATATTTTTATGAAAACATCAAATCAACACAGATGGATTTTTGTAAACATGCGTTAGAACCTGGTTGTTATGGGGACCAATAGAAATAGCTGTGACCAAGCGAGTTGGCCGTGTAGTTAGAGTTCCGTAGCTGTAAGCTTGCATTCTGGAGATGGTGGGTTCGAATCTCACTGTCAACAGCCCTAAGGATGGTTTTCCATCCATACCTAAGCCAGGACCGCTACCTTCCCAAACCTAGCCCTTTCCCATCCTTCCACTGCCGAAAACTTTTGACGTGTTAGTGCAACGTTAAACCACTAGCGAAAAAAAAAAAAAGATCTCACAAACTTTAGGAAAGGAGTTCTTTAACAGAAATGAGCAGCTAGAGGTATTCTGATGATGGTTTATGGAAAAACATGAGCTTTCTATAATCATTGTACAAATCATGGTCAATTCTGTGGTGTAGGGGTAGTCTGTGCCAGCTATTCAGATTGCAGCAAGCAGGCCTACAACTTGGCTGTATCAACTGTTTGTCCGGTATAGATCATTTCCTAGCTTTTCGTTGTTTAACACAAACTACAACCTCTTCCGAGTGCTGACATACGAATTATTGGTAACGTGAGTATTTGCATTTGCCTGGTGTGAAAATGGGAAAAAAATTGGGAAACGACAGAAAACCATCTTCAGGGTTGCCGATGGTAGAATTCAAACCCACCAACTCCTGAATGCAAGCTCACAGCTACGCGACTCTAACCGCACGGCACTGCCTATGTAGGTGGCAAGAAATTTTGATGAGAGTCTGCAGGCAGGATGTGTTGAAAGACTGTTTCAGTACCCTGTATACCCCTTTTCAGCAGCAATACAGGCCACAACTTTTTCATGGAAGCAACCATAGTGGTAACAAATATGGTGTGGAATTCACTCCACATTCAGTATATCTGTTGTTTGTTTAATATCCGTTCTTACTACCAACAGTTTTCACTGATGTTCCCCTTGTTTCACATGTTGGTGTAGTTAGACAGAGGTCATTGGCAGTGTTGGAAGACTGATCCAGATGAAGGCCAGTTAGTCCTATTCATGCTGAGAGCGATCAAGTCTAGTGATCATACTGACCAGAGGATTTGATAAACTCCTCGAAAGAGCTTTAGCTTACATGAGTTGTACATAGATGGGTATTGTACTATTGGAATAAATATCTCCCTGTTGTTGCAGATATATTGTGAACTGTTAAATGTTCCCTGTAGAGACACCATTACTCCAGATGTTACTCTTTTATGTTACTGCTATATATACTGTGGAATTATCGGTGGTCAACACTGCACTTGCAAACAACCATGGTTAGCACTGAGGCATAATCTGCATTCGTCAGTGAACAAAACATATCACCACTCATCAGTTGACATGCTTTCTTCTCAATACCATTGAAGGTAAGCTACATGTTGGTGAGATGTGAGCAAATATTTTCCTAATAGTACCCATGACTCCAACTTCAAGCAAATGGTTATGGATGGTCATTGCTGACAGCTATGTTTTGTCTCTACCTCTATTCCATTCCGCAGTTACTGTACAGTCTGCTATGGCTGCTCGTTTGGTGTCATGATATTTACCTGTATGTCACTGCTGTTCGTACTGAGGCTTATGGGCAAGGACATGTCTCATAGAATGTGTTGTGCAAACATTTGATATGAATATCTGTGAAATCCATATACTACACCTGTACTTCAACTCCATAAATTACACAAACTATGTGTACTTACATTTGTCATGACATGCTAGCAACATTCAACACAACTTTGGAGTACTCTAGGGAACTGGATACTACAGACTACTCCCACTCTAGGGGCACATCTGTTGATACACCTCAGATATTTTTGGAAAATATTTGATTTCCAATTCTTCAGAGCACTGCACTTATGATCGTCTTATTTGTTGCCCACCAGCAGTGCCTATGCATATAGGATCCTTCTCATTCACTTCCTTGAAGACATTCTTTTTTTCATTTTCTATTAGTGCAAAATGCTTTTTAAACATATCTAATCAAGAGGTAAACAGTATTCTTCAGTCATTGCTCTTTTCATTTTGCTTTCACTTTCACTCTGTTGACATGTTATTTCTAAGAAAATGGAAGGAGAAAATCAGTTTTCATCAGTATTCCAAGTAAGTCCAGTTGAATGCTTTATTGTCTTTTAAGTCAAGGAATGTTAGAAATATTCTAAAATTTGTGGTATAAGTACAATAGTATATGAGTTTCCAGGACAGTGGAAAGGCATGAAATTCTAGGGTTGACATTTCCTAGATGTGAACATTAAAGGTCCATGCAACTTATTTTAGTGTTTTTTTTTTTTCTTAACTCAATGAATGCAAGATTAAATTTTAGTCAACATGCTGAAAATCCTAGCATTTTTTTATATTGTTCATGAGATATAAGCAGAAAACAGCCACAGTGCTTGAGCAAGTGATGTCACTGTTGGCAAGCTGCCTCCTGTGTGCTATTAGTAGGCATAGCAGTGTCAAACAGTGCAACTATTGGTTCAGCATATTTAACTACTGTAAACGATACCTAAGTGAAAACATGGTTTACTCTATTGTGTATAGTTGCAACCATGCAAGCACTTTGGAAACATTGAAGGAAGAAGGTGTAGGTTTTCATTTCACAAATTCTCCAGTTGAGAGAAATCTCTAGAGAGATATCGTGCATAGCTATAAAAAATTATATAGATGTTGATTCCCATAGGGAATCTGAAATATTTGTCCTGAATGAGTAAATTTATAATACCAATGTCCGTTATTGGACATTATAAATTTTCCAGCTAACTCATTCTTGGTTGCCAGCGTTCTTAACCCTCAGCAGCCTGGAATCCTACATATGTACGTCCTTCTTGGGGATGGTGTTCTTGTATTGCCTTGACTACACAAGATGGTATAACTTCTCTCTTCCTAAAAGAGTCCAGTTTGACCCAGGACACAAACTGGTGAAAGGCTATAGACTGCCAGTTAGCATTAGTTTTCATAGCCAGTCCTTCCGTAACATAGGGAGTATTCGTTTTATCCATATGAAGACAACGTGCAGTATTTAACACATTGTAATTTAACACAACATTAGAAAAGTCCTCGTGCCAAACAATGCACGTCATACTTCGGCGCATTTCATTTATTGTTTCACTCTCTTTACAGCAGAAACTTTCAGCAGCAGTAGGCATCGCTTTACAATGTTCGCACTTACACCAGTCAGTGTTTTCCTGTCTTTCTAAAATAACAGATGCTGGTGGTTTGTTCTCTAGTCGAGATGTTGTGCATTTTAGTTCAAATTGACAAGGCTTCACTTAACAAATGTTGAAATTTCATTGAGGGTTCCATCTATTCAATACAAAGCGTATGTTGTACAGGATAGTATTTACAACATGTTTTTATTCAAGGGACCGGTTTCGACACATTTCTGAAGCATCATCAGCCTAAATTACAAAACTAGCAAAATACATAATAGGTTATGATAACAATGTATATACATAGTGACACATAAAAATTTTCTTGACAACAATTTCACATTTAAAAAATTGAGGGTTTTATAAAATACTAGCAAGATACCCGTGCTTCGCTACGGTATTATACTGAAATTTATAATTGAATGATTAATGTTTTATGTATAATCCACCGAAATTAGCGATCTGACTCTTTTTCTGAGAGATTACGGCAAAGTTCCTCCCATTTTTCATTCTTTCTTTCTCCAGCAATCGATTCCGTACTTCCCGGGCTAGGTTCAGGTATTCCACCCGTTCAGTTGGGTCCCTAAATCTTTGCCATCTTTTCCTATAAGCATTTTAAATATGGATCAAATCCTTGAGGAGGTCCGGCGTGGAGTCGTCTTGGGTGCCTTGGCGGTACTAAACCCGTGGCCGGACTGCATTCGTAGTCATTACCCGGCCAGGACACCACCGCCGCCGCCGCAACCACCACCACCACCACCACCACCACCGCCGCCACCACCACCACCACCAATGTGACCAGCGCGTAGTCAAGTGCGTGGGATTTCTGGTTCTGGCGATACGAATGATATACTTCCGTGCATTATTGACCTTATTATAGAGGTGAACAGTTGTACGGTCAATGTCATTCCTATCATTTATTTCAAATATGTTTAAATTTTTATATATATGCCAGAAGGATCTACTGTAATCTAACTTTTAAGTTCTACAAAGGAAAAGATGGCTCTTGAAAACGAACCCAGAAAAGATAAAAAATGATCAGTTTATGATCAGAATAAATACATTATGAACAGTAAAATCAATTGGTCTCAAATCCTTTTTCACCCCACCGCCGTTAAGTGCATTTACTCCCCCCTCCCCCCCCAAAAAAGGGAGATTCCAAATACCAATGTTCATGTCTGGGTTACCTTCAGTTTTGAGATATAAGTATCCCCATAAAAATGACTCACTTTTTTCACTTCCTTTCACACTCCCCCCCCTCCCCTTAAGTGAACTATCCGGCAAAAATTACTTGTTTTTTTAATAGTAAAGTATCTTATAAATACCAACTATCACAACTCTAACATCTTCAGTTTGTGAGATGTGTGTCCTCATAAAAGGAATTCAACTCCTTTTCACCCCTGCCCCCAAGATGATTTCCCTCCAAAACACGTTTTTCTTTGTTTTTAAAGGAGATCCAAATACCAATTTTCACGTCTGTAACAACTTAAGTTTTTATTAGATGTAAGGATCCTCATACAAATAATTCAATTAATTTTTCAATTCTTTCACCTCCCCCCTCCTTCATTGGATTTTCCGGGATTACGTGTTTCTTTACTTTTAAAGCAGTTTCCAAACAACAATTTTCACATCTGAAAAGTCTTTCGTTTTTGCGATAATAGTATCTTCATGTAAATAATTTAACTAATTTTTCAGTCCCCCACCCTTTAAGTGGATTCCCGAAAACAAAAAATATGTATTTCGTTATTTTTAAAGGAGATTCCAAATACCAAATTTCACGTCTGTAACATCTTCAGTTTTTGAGATATCAGTAGCCTATTTAAAAGAAATCAACCCCATTTTCAGTCACTTTTACCCCCCCACCCAAGTGGTTTTTCCGAAAACAAAAAATACATGTTTCTTTATTTTAATAGAGATAAAAAATACGACTTTCACTTCTGTAACATGTTAAGTTTTTGAGATATAATATAGAAATGCTCATTTTAAAATTTCACTCCCTTTTTAATTCCCCTTACCGTAATTGGAGTTTCCAAAAACAAATCACCTATGTTTCTTTACTTTTACAGGAGATTCCAAATACCAATTTTTACATCTGTAACAGTTTACATTTCTGAGATATTCTGTAGGTATAGTCTTTCTAAAAATTCACACCAATTTGTCACTCCTGTTTAACCCCATTAATTGGATTTTCCAAAAACTAAAAAATATGCGTTTATTTTTAAAGGAGATCCCAAATACCACTTTTCAGGTCTGTAATATCTTCAGTCTCTGAGATATAAGTACCCTCATTAAACTCATTCAACACTTTTTTTCACCCTTTTTCACCCCTCCTATTGAATTTTCCAAAAACAAAAAATAAGTGTTTCTTTTTTAAAGGAGATTCTAAATACCAATTTTTACATCTGTAAACTTGTAAAGTGTTGAGATATAGATACATTCATTTTAAAAATCCCCCTCCCCTTTTCACCCCCCCACCATTAATTGAATTTTCCAAAAACAAAAATACAACTTTCTTTATTTTTAATGGAGATCCCAAATACCAATTTTCGGGTCTGTAATATCTTCAGTTCCTGAGATATAAGGATCCTCATTAAAGGCATTCAGCCTGTTTCTCACCTTTTCACCCCTCCTATTGGGATTTTCTGAAAACAAAAAATACATGTTTATTTTTAAAGGAGATTCTAAATATCAGTTTTTACATCTGTGAACTTTTAAAGTTTTGAGATATTGATACACTCATTTTAAAAAATCATCCCCCTTTTTACGCACTTAGCGACGGAATATCCAAAAATCCTCCCTTAGCGAGCACCTACATTGTAATATAAATGTGTCCTCCAAATTTCATTTCGTTATGTCCACTAGTTTTGACTCGGCGATGATGAATCGGTCAGTCAGGACATGTTCTTTTATATATATAGATTTGGCGTGTTTTTGCAACGCGTATGCACATGTAAAGTTCTTGTGTAGAATGTCATACATTCAAGTGTGGTGATGTATTTTTACAACACGTTAATCGTGCAGTAGTCTTCTTTGGATGAGGCACTTTCATCAAGTGCTAGGTTAAGGATGTGATAAAAACTTGGTGTACACATTAAAATCTTGTTGGACACATAAAACTACTCCTCTGTGTGGTGTCTCTTAAGGACAAAATAGCAGTGCTGTTGTTGTACTCAGCAACGTCTTCCAATACTTTTGTTACAGGTACGTAATTAGGTGGTATGTAGTTGAACTGTAGGCTAAGGTTTCTCAGTCCAACATGGAATTGTGAAGCCTGAAGAATAAAAGAAAAGACTTAGTTTAGATTAGTTTAGATGTAAGGGCTTAATGAGCCAAGGCAAAAGAATGACCTGTGTGGTTATATGTAGAGGCTCACCTTGCTCGGCGTGCTGTGTAGTTTACCATGCGGAGAGGAGATGTAAACTAAAGCGTGTAGGCCTGGCCAGAGTAGGTAATTGGGAGTGGGGAGGGGAAGGCTTCACTTTTCTGGACACGATTATTAATTCGGAACAGTGTGCTGACACTGAGAAACACTCGTTGACAGATGGAAGTGGTGCGCGATATCCGTTGTAAGGCAACAGTGCCGTCATGCTGTCTTCTACCTAAAACTTAGGATCTTCACATCTCGCAAGCTAATGGAGATTTTTAAGATACAATTTTTGCATTCCACTCTTCTATACAAATTCTAAGTGAATTAATTATCAACAAAAACATGATTTTGATGAGTTTACTGGGCCTTTAAGTGGTGTGTAGTGTGTAAGAGAATTGCACAAAGGGCTTTTCTAATCTTTTCATTCCTACCTACTGTATCCTCCTCCTCCTCCTCCTGCTTTTCCCACACCATGGTGGGGTCATGGGTGTGAACCATGTTACACGTGTAGACTTGGGCCTGTTTGACGGCCAGACGCCCTTCCTGATGCCAAACCTTCGTGGAGGGATGTATTCACTACTGCGTGTTTCTATGGTGGTTGATAGTGTGGCGTGGTTATGAAGAGGAGTGTCCTAGGACGAACAAGAACACCCAGTCTCAGAGTCAGGGGAATTAACCAGACCCGATTAAAATCCGTGATCCTCCTGGGAATTAGACCTGGGTTCCTCTGAACTAAAGCCCTCAATGATAACATTTAGCCATTTTTACCTGTCCTACAAATATGAATGTTCCGGACTAGTTGGCCATGCGGTTAGGGGCGTGCAGCTGCGAGCTTGCATCCAGGAGATAGTGGGTTTGAACCTCACTCTCGGCAGCCCTGAATATAGTTTTCCGTGGTTTTCCATTTTCACACTAGGCAAATGCTGGGGCTGTACCTTAATGAAGGCCATGGCCACTTCCTTCCCACTCCTAGGCCTTTCCTATCCCATCGTCGCCATTAGACCTATCTGTGTCGGTGCGACGTTAAGCAAAATAGAAAAAAAAATAGTGTCTTTAGTATAGTGTACTTACCTGTGAAATTGTTGTTTCTTATGTGCAGAGAGGGAGGTCAGAGAAGGAGCTCCGAAGCCTCAGGCAAGAGTGTGAAATCCAGCGACACTTAAATCACCCTAACATCATTCACATGCTTGACTCCTTTGAAACTGAAAATGAGGTAAGTTTGTTTTCATTATATGCAACAGTGGCGTATGCTGGGATCAAGACATGGGCTATCACTAGACTTAGGTTACCCTTTTCCAATGGTTGGTTTAGTGAACGTAAATCCTTAAGCATTTTTAGATGTAGCCAATAGCTAATGAAGGGGGGCGACGGGGGCAGTTGCCCTCTCACTTTGTGGAGAAAACATTACATTTTTATTCCATTTTATCTGGCTAAAACTAGGAAATTTATAAATGATTAAAACAAGCAATTTGTACAAGCCTTGATGTCTTATCAGCTAATTATTTCCTTTATGTTCTTCAATTATTAACAAAATTATTAGCGGAAGTATGCACCAAATGTCGTTCGTTGTGGCTAACCGATTTGTATAGCGCCGCATGAAGTAGTGGAGACTTTGCATATGCTATGAGGAAGGGTGGTAGGGGTATATATTTTTTGCCAGGTCATGTACATGAGGTATGATTCACCTGCTTGCCACGCGCATTTGTCGGTCTGGCAGTCTCTTTAGTGTCTGTTAGTTTCTTAGCATAGTCAAATGCTGAATGATTTTTAATTGTAATCACCCCGTACTTTTATTTAATTGTAATACAGTTGTAATATAGTTCCCGACCGAGCTTGAGATTGGGCCAGCTAGGAAGACAGCCGGTGAGGGGAAGTGTGCGAGTGAGAAAGCAGACTCGTGAGAGCAAGAACACTGACTTCCCCTTCTCGCTCTGTGTTGTGGCGACGCACAGTTGACCCGAAATATTTGTCATAACTGACATGTAACACTCCGCAGATTTTCAGTTAGTGGAATTCCCTTCCAGCTGTAAATTACAGACATACCTAGCCAAAACAAATTTATTTAGAAGTATTACAGATGATAGATAGATTTAAGGAGTTAGAACATAATTTAACCTCTTATTACAGTAGTTGTCAAAATGTTTCCGTGTATCAATTTGCATAGCCATTGTTTTAAATTATAATTAGATGTAGAATTAACTTTACGATACTGTAGACGTACAGTGTAGAATATGGTTTGGCATAACAGCGGGCTTCATAACTTGAGCCATGTCATGTAAAATAAGTTGATAATAATAACTTTTGCTACAAGGTGAGAAAGACTATGTGATTGTATGTCCCTAGCTCCTTAATGCCGAGATTTTCTTGCTCTCTTGTAAAATAAGAAATGTGACTTAATAACACAACATACATATAACGATATAATGGTTTTCAGGTACAAAAACAAAATATAATTCATAAAAAGAAATACAGTAAAGGGTCTGCATATGCTGAGTAAAAGGCAACAACGTATGTATACAAAGATAACGTAAATGACACTTGAAATAAGAAATAATAAAATAATGACACTATATTCACAAAATGAGCACATACTTGTTTCGTACTGTCCTCTACAGCTCTTCAATTCCACTGAGTCCTTCTTCATCACTTCTGTTGTCGGTTCCCAGCTGGATCACAAAGGACTCTATAATGTCTTCAAGAGGTTCCTCATCCCTCATGAAGTCTTTCAGGGTGATAAGGGGGCATTCGAAGGACCGACTGACCGTACTGTTCCATGACTTCATCTAGGACGTAGGTTTTGTGTGCTGGCTTGTGCTATTTGATAAGCTCATAAAGCTTGTGTTTGTACATCATCTCACGGTGTGGAATGTTCCTATTCGCTAGCCAGGAGATCATTGTCACTTCCTGTGAGCTAGAGGTTGGAGCACGATCTGCTTCCTTGTTGTGATATGATGCATTGTCAGTCATGAGAACACTGCGAGGTGGAAGGTCAGGAATAAGCATATCTTTCACCCAATTAAAATAATTGTCACAATTCATGTCACCATGTAGTCGCCAGTCTTGCTGCCAGACTTCCAGATTAGCAGACAGTTCTCGATGAAACCCATTTCCCCACCAGTATGTACAACAATAAGTATTGTTCCTTTTGATATGGGAGGTGATATACCGTATATTGAATTATCAGACCATCCTTTGCTGGATTCATGGGACGTATGGATATAAGTTTCATCCATGTACACTATAGGCCTATCCTCTGCCTGGTACTGAGTATTTTTTTTTTTTTTTCAAATAAACAAATCTTTTGTATTTTATGTCATACTTTTCCATTAGGATATGCTTGTTAGTGTCAGATTTTTTCCAACGATGTCCTAATGATCGAAGTATTTGCTTGACAATAGTATTGGATCCTTTGAACTTTAAGTCTTTCTCTGACTTTGCACGAATTCTTGAAACTGTAGGTAAACATTTTTCAACTAAATAAACATTGTTAACAATATGTCTTACGACTCCTTCATCAAAGTCATCCAGTCCAGTAACATTGTTTGTGCGCATTCTTCTTTTGTTTGGTGTTTCAAACAAACTATCCATAGGTTTTCCTAATTATATCGCATTTCGTTTTTCACTCTTAATCCGTGCTACAGAAATTTCTGACACTCCAACAGCTGCTGCTACTCTTTCCTGCACTTTCTTACAATATCTCACTAACTTTTCTTCCATTGCCTTCCTTTCTGTAAGGTGTATATCGTTCAAGATTGCTGCAAGAGTCTGACTCTTTAGCACCTTACGATGCAGGCTACATTTAACGCCTTCCATACTATCACAGATAGGCCTAACGTACACCATTAACTACAGTTTCAAGACAACGAGAAATTAGAAAGCAGCGCTTAACAGCTGATTGTAAACTTATGGACTGAAGTGTCCTTGTAACACGGAGCTCTGTTAGGAGGGGATGCGCTATGCTGGATGGTCCGAAGTGCGCATGCGCAACCAGGCGTCTTCCTAGCCGGCCTGATCTCTAGCTGCAGTCGCTTAAGTGCGGCCAATATCAAGTATTCGGGTGATAGTGGGTTCGAACCCCACTGTTGGCAGCCCTGAAGATGGTTTTCTGTAGTTTCCCATTTTCACACCAGACAAATGTTGGTACTATACCTTAATTAAGGCCACTGCCACTTCCTTCCACTCCTAACCCTTTCCTTGCCCATCGTTACCATAAGAGCTACCTGTGTCAGTGCGACGTCAAGCAACTTGAAAAAAATAGATGTTTGTTTGGTGAAAGTTTTATTGTATAGTATGGAATCAAAATCTCAAAAACTATTATTGCCACACTCAAGTTGGTAGACTGCCAACATTTATGTCTCTATCAAAATTCACTCTGAGAGCATTAAAAACTTAGCATTTTGTAGCTTTTTTCACTTTAGATACAGGCCTGCACCCCCCCCCCCCCCCCCCAACCGCCTCCGCCCATTATATCCTGCAAACCCGGGTACTTTTTCTTGTCTACATTTTTTGCCCCCTCCGCCACTTCTAATCCCTAATCGCCATTACTAAATGGAGAAACCTTCTATGTTGTCAAGGATGCTTCATAAGCTACTGCCCTGGCTTCTGCTACTATAAATACTCAACACCTCATTGGTGGAGATGGTAGCCTAAGGTTTAGCAAATTGAAGTCCGGTTTTGTGACTAAATGGATAGAATGCTTGTGGATGGCCCAGTTCAATTCTCACAATCAACCCCCTCATAGTGTTAATTCTCCGTGGTTGGGGAGAGGGTTTTTATGACGTTTTCACCGTTCATTTCATCTTCATCTTACGTCAGAGATGCCATGCACCATTATTATTATTATTATTTGTATCAATTTAGGAAGGCTCGGCTCGTGCCGGTAACATAATGGGCTGACTCGGCCTAAGCAAGGAGTCACCCTCTTGATTATGAAACTACAGGTACATATATGTACAAATATTTACAACAGAAATAATTACAACATATACATTTATACAATAAATACAAACAACTTCAGACTTCTTATGTCCCCGTTTTGGGAATCTGTTCTTCAGTATTACTGGAATTGCGACCTGGAACTTCATGCTGTTTGGCGTGAGTCAGAGGAAAAGTCGTTCCTAGGAACTTTCTCACAATGTGGCAGGTGCTCAGGAGGGTGGCTTTCTGTAGTTCTACGTATGTGTGATGATGCAGGTTTAATGCGGCCAGAGAGCTGTGCAATCATTTTGGAATAACACCGGTACATGATATTACTATTGGAACTGTGGTGACTGATTCTAGTTTCCACAGGCGTTGTATTTCTATTGCCAGTTCTGTGTATTTTGATATCTTTGTGGCTATTGTTGTTTGCAGATTGGAGGTATTTGGACAAGCAATTTCTATAAGGGATGCGGATCTTTTTGATTTATCGATTAGAATAATATCTGGCCTCTTGTTGCTGAGCATGACATCGGTTATGACTTCTCGGTCCCATAGTAGTTTATATGAAGAGTTTTCGAGAATGGGTGGAGGTGTATATTTCCAATATGCAGTTGATGACTGAAGAAATCCACATTTTACAGAAAGTTTCAGGTGAATGATTTTTGCTACCTGATCATGTCGGTGCTTATAATCGGTGTTGGCCAAGTGTGGGCAACCAGAGATGACGTGCTGTATGCTCTCTGTAGTTCTGGAACAGCGGCGGCAGTTGTCTGAGACAACTGTTGGATCCTTCATGATAAATCTACGGTAGTTCCGTGTAGCAATTACTTGATCTTGGATGGCCAGAACAAATCCTTCTGTTTCTGGGAAAAGACCGGAGTAGGTCAACCAAGCGTGCGACGCAGATTTGTCGATATGAGGTTGATCCAGTTCGTGGGGGTATTTCCCGTGAAGAGGTTTTTGCTTCCACATGGCCATATTCATCTCTTTTGTAGGTGGGGTAGAAACAGGCATTTCTGGCGACGACAGATTGAGAGGTGTATAGTTTATATCGGCTCTGCAAACAGAATGATGAAGACACGATGTATCAGATCTCGAGTGGAAATATTCTCTTAGACTTGATATCAGATTGCTATGTAAATTGACAATGGATAAGAAGCCCCTACCACCTTCTGATCTCGGGAGTGTAAGACGTTCGGTTGCAGGTTTAGGATGGTGCATATGGTACCGGGTGAGTGAAACTGCTGTTTTCGTTTGTAACTGCTGAAGTTCTGTTTGGGTCCATTTTATGATACCAAAGGAGTATGTGAGCAGTGGTACGGCGTACGTATTGACTGCTTTGGTAAGATGTTTAGCTGTCAGTTTTGATGATAGTACCTTGTTGAGACGCGTTATATATTGCTGCGTGACATTTCTCTTGATGTCGGGGTGTTTCATACGAGTGCTCTGATGAAAACCGAGGTATTTGTACATTTCTTCTTCCTCCAGCTGTTGTATGGATTCGTCTCTTAAACTCAGAGGTGTCCCTTGTGCTGAGTAGGATCCTCTGATGACAGTTTGGGTTCTGCATTTGTCCAATCCAAACCGCATGCCTATATCTGAAGAAAACGTCTTGGTAATTGAGAAGAGATGTTGGAGATGGGGTTTGGTAGAGGCATACAGTTTAATGTCATCCATATAGAGTAGGTGGCTGATTTTGAATAGCTCTTCTCGCTTATTCTTAATGCTAAATCCATACCCACTTGTGTTCAGTAGGTAGGATAGTGGATTTAATGCCATGCAGAACCATAATGGACTCAGTGAGTCCCCTTGGAAGATCCCTCGTCGTATTGGTATGGGTCTTGTTGCAACACTGTAGTTTCTTAGAGAAACGTGAAGTGAGGTGTTCCAGTCTGCCATTACCGTCTTAAGGAAGTGAATGATTGAGGGGTCAACTTTATATAGTTCCAGAACATGTATGAGCCAAGTGTGTGGTACTGAATCAAAGGCCTTTTGGTAGTCAATGAAGCACGTGTATAGGTTCCTGGATTTATGGTGTGCTTGTTCCAGGACCACAGTGTCGATAATCAGTTGCTCCTTGCACCCCTTGGTATTCTTCTTGCAACCCTTTTGCTCCTCGGCAATGATGTGGTTTTCCTCGCAGTGTTTCAGAATTCTGTTGGCTATTATAGATGTAAATATCTTATATAGAGTAGATAGACATGTTATAGGCCGATACTTCGCTGGATTTTGCAGATTTTCATCCTTTGGTTTCAGATATGCAATGCCAGTGCACAGGAAAGCTGGGAATGTTGCCGGGTTGTCTAAGAATTTCTGGAAATGTTGAGTCAGAAGGAAATGAGTACATGTAAATTTCTTGTAGTAATAATTGTGTATACGATCAATGCCTGGGGCCTTCCAGTTCTGCAGTTTCTTGATGCTCTGTTGTATTTCTCCGATCTCAACAGCCTTGGTTGCCATATGCTTCACTTCATTACTTCTATCTTTCAGTTCACTGATCCAATGGGCTTCCGCATTGTGCTCTATTGGGTTCGACCATACTCCCGACCAGTAGCTGTGAATTTTTTCTTCGCTGGGCGTATTTCCATCTTGAGCTGCATCTTGTGTTCTCTTGTTCAGATTGTTGTAGAACTGTTTCTCATTTCTTTCGAACATTGCGTTCTGTGATTTTCTCTCTGTGGTGTTTTGGTATCTTTTGAGGCGCTTGGATAATGCGGCCAACTTTTGCTTCATGGTTTCGAGGGTTTCTTGTAGTACTATGCTTCCAGGTTCCTCCAGACTCTGCCTTGAACTGATTTTCAGAATTCGAATAATTTTGTTATTTAGGCATTTCCCTCTGACTCCATTCTCATATTGCTGCAGGCGATTTACGTCCTGGCGGATTTGGATGATGCGTTCTTTCAGGCAAGGTGCCCAAGGTGGTTCTCTCAATTTTTTCTTGACAGACTTATTGTTAGGCAAAAATGGCTTTCCATTGTTCAGTCGTACTGCGGCAAGTGCTGCACAGTATATTGCAGTATGTACTTCAGGGAACGTCTGATGTTCTTTCAGATATTCTGGCAAGACTTTCGAATTAAGATCTTCAATGATTTTTGCAAACTTTTTGGATGATTGCTGCCTTGGCAGTATGGGTCTTTGTGTGGGATCGGTACCAGAATATTCTAGAAGGGCCTTGTAGAATTCAACATGTGTCTTGTCATTATTATTATTATTATTATTATTATTATTATTATTATTATTATTATTATTATTATTATTATTATTATTATTATTATTATTATTAAATAAAAAAAGAATTTTACATCATTTCCAGCGGTCGTACCCATCGTTCACTGGTTTATTAGCTTCATCGGGAGATGAGTGATGGTGTATGACCCATGATTCCAACCAAGGAAAGAGAACACTAAACCTGAATGATTGCACTTCATTTTTGGATCTACCTATAACAAGAAAACTACTCATATAACAGCAGTTCTGGAGTGTCGTCCTACAAGGATGCAGAAGTAAATAGGAGTGAAATACCAGCACTCTGTTATCTACATAATTAAGTTAGAAATATGAGGTGACGAATTTATACTATGAGGAACACATGGTTATTCATTAGCAGTGGCAATCTGACGGAGCGAAGCCTAGCACACCTATACCCCAGGTGCCCGCATCTGTCGGACATACAGCAGCAAGCAGCTCCAGGTGGTACAAGGTGAGAGGAACACAGAGCCTAGGTGGCAAGATCAGTCTCCGGTGCCTTGCTCTCAGAAATCGTGCAACGTTTTATCTCATTGATTTCAAGTTATGTAAATGGAAAAATGTGTCAGATGCCTACATTATAATGTGCTTTAGATTTCCATCGTTCTCATTTGAGGTTTGGGCTTCACCGGTAGCCTTGGTAGCTCTCAGTATACGCCACTGATATGCAACAAGTATCAAACCACATCCAGATGGGCACTGTTACATTGGGGGGCAGTCAACCTCTTGATATTAAAAAGAAGACCAAAGAGCAGATCAAATTCTTGAAAGAGAATGTCTTAGCCATTCTTGGGCTGTATGACCAAGTGGAAGGGAAGACTAGAAAGGCTGCTGAAAGTTGGGTATAGGCTCTTTCAGAAGACTGAAAATGAGAATTGGGTTAGGTAGGAAGACCATACATATGGAAGATACAAAGTATGTAAATAACAGGATCATTATACTGACAATTCATCTGAAGTAAAGAACAAAGATTTTTTTCAAGGGTTTGCTCCACAGACAGGAAATAAAGAACAAGACTTAGAGCAGTTTCTAGAAGAAGCAGTTTCAGCTGAAGGAAATGATGACAGTGGGAAATTTTCTTCCCATATATGTTATTACAGAGTAATGCACAAAAAAAGCTGCATGTTGCTGTTTTATTCGACACTTGTGGTAGCTTGCCGGTACTACCTTTTCCAGGGGACATGGGACTATTACATATGAAAGAGAAAAGTGAGGGTTTCTCCTATTGCACTGGCACATTGACACTGAGATCAGGAAGGCTAGGACAAGGAAGGAAGCAGCTGATGCTTAAGCTAAGGTCTTACGGAAATCACAGAACACTATCTTGAGAGCTGACAAGAGTGAGGTTTGAACCTACCTACATTATCCAGAAATGAGTTAGTATGGTAATCACATTTAGAGAGGATACTTTTCCCACATCCTGGTGGGGTCACGGGTGTGAACTGTGTTACACATGTAGACTTGGGCCTGTTTTATAGCTGGATAACCTTCCTGATGCCAACTCTTTGTGGAGGGATATATTCACTACTGCATGTTTCTATGGTGGTTGATAGTGTTGTGTGGTATGTCATGTGGTTATAATGAGGACTCCTAGCTTTGAGCTTGCATCCAGGAGATAATGGGTTCAAACCCCACTGCCGGCAGCCCTGAAGATGGTTTTCCGTGGTTTCCCACTTTCACACCAGACAAATGCTGGGGCTATACCTTAATTAAGGCCACAGCCGCTTCCTTCCCATTCCTAGGCCTTGCGTGTCCCATCGTCACCATAAGACCTATCTATGTCGGTGCGACGTGAAGCAAATAGCAAGAGAGAGAATCCCATACAGGCCCAAGTCTACATCAGTAATACAGTTCATCCCAGTGATCCCACCAGAGTGTGGGAAAAGCAGTAGAAGAAGGAGGAGGAGGAGGATAGATAGGAATGAAAAAGATCAGGATACTGTATGTCCATACAGATCTGTGCTATTTTCAGCCTGAGAATTTTGAGGAACTGTGCTCAATGCATGTACACATCATCAGTAACAGAAGACATACATGAGGGTCTCTCTTCGTCTTGGGATTACACAAGGAACATGTTGTACACCACTTTTTCTCCAACTTCTATTGCTTCTCTTGGATGACTGTCCATGGTGAGGAAGCTGATTGATGGAGCTTGTCTGCACGTTTGGTTTCACTATTGCAGTACATTCTTGCAATCCGTATGACGTATCATTACTTCAACAACACTGGCTACTTCCATGCATTACCATGACACTTCTAGGAACAGGTTACATGAGTGCATCGGAGGATAGGATTTGGCAGTAGGCTGACTAGGCTCCAGCCTAGGGACCTGCACTACAAAAAATGAATAATAATTAAAAAAAATTGAAAATATTCACAAGTTAAATATGTTCAAAGTTAACAGTAAGTATTAATAGTAATCTTCAATACATAAATTTAATCAGTCGTTAATAGGCACTAAGTCAATTTTTCCTGTATCGAGGTAAAGAAAAAGGTTTTCTTATCTAATTGTAAAGATTTTTTCCTGTCCTGTGTAAGCTTTACTCACCATGATAATATTACTCTAGGGAGGGGTATTCGTTTGGCTTTATCCTCCTTGAAGTTGAAAAGGAAATTAGGATGACATTTTTCTCTTTAACAATGAATCACAAGTTTAATAAGTAGAAGGTTTTATGACGTATAAATGTATAGTGGCCATTAATGCATATTACAGTATTTTCAATGCAAGGCTGTAGAAGAATTAACATCTAGTAATATGCAAGGCAACAAAAGTCTGTGACTTAATTCTCTTTAATCCTTTATGGGACAAAATAACTCTTTCTTTTCAGAAACCTTTTTTGTTTGTTTTAATATTCACAGATGGGTCTAGTTTGCAGTAGAAAAAGAGCATTGACAGGAAATAACATGTTAGGCTTTAAAAATAAATGTAGAAATTAGGTGGTCAGAATCATGACCACCATCTGTTTAAAACGACATTGAATTGCTCACAATCAGTTTGAATCAGCTGCCTGTTTATCCTTAATTGAGTCAAAGAATGTGATTAATTCATCTTGAGTCATTGGTTCTAATATCTCACCAAAATGTCTGCCTGCCATGCTGGAAAAACATACTCTTACAATGATATATGTATTTATTTGATCCTCCTGATCCGTAGCCATGTTGAAACACCGGATCCCGTGAGATCTCCGAAGTTAAGCAACATTGGGCGTGGTCAGGAGTTGGATGGGTTGCCACGCGCTGTTGGTGGGGGTAAGGGAATGGAGGAGCGGAAAGGAACTGGCCACCCTACCGCACGTAAACTCTGGCTCAGGAACACCTCTGCGGAGGTTCGGACCTGCCTTCGGGCAGAATAACCCTTACCTTACCTTACCTTACCTGTTCAATACAAGCTAACTCATTCCTGGAAAATTTATGATGTCCAATAACGGACCATTTATATTGGTATTATAAATTTACTCATTCGGGAAAAATATTTCAGGTTCCCTATGGGAATCAACATCTACATCATCTGATGGCCAGGCAGGCAACAATTTTTGGTAATGGGACCAAGTCTCTCATAGTGCATTGGCACTGCCGGTGGCTCCAAGTAACCTACGCAGTGGTCTCCACGGTTTGTACTAGCCATGTGTCTTGGTCGGTGTGCTATTTACTAACTGATGAGCCCAACTTAGCACACTGGGCTGAAATGCTGGCAACCAGGAATGAGTAAGCTGGTAAATTTATAATGTCCAATAACAGACCATCTATATTGGTATTGGATGAAATCTTTCACTCCTTCTTCCATCCTCAGTTGTACTCTGATTATTGTATCACTAATGTAGCCTACCCTATCCATATTTTCACCCAGGGTTTTGTTAACAATCACTCTTAATCCATTTCTTGCCTCCCCTTCTCCACTTCAGTATAGGGTGTACCCTCCCTCTACTCATCCTCTTCACTCCCTTTCCCCTCCACTTCAAAACAAAGTAGGCAGCAAAAGCAGGTCTTCAGATCTCCTTTGAGGAAAATCAGTTTACAACAAACATAAAGCTGGCACCATAAGAGCTAGATGTGGACCAGGGAAAAACCAAGCAGGTAGGAATGTTTAAATATAGTATCTAGGTTAGTGGTTAGAACTCTGTCTGAGAAAGCAGTCTTCATGTCACACATGAATAAAATCGAAATGGCATACCATCTAACCAAGGGTTTACATACCAAAATATCATAATCCCTGAACACCAAGTTCAGGTATACTATCGCACTATCATTTGCTTTACGTCGCACTGACACAGATAGGTCATACCAAGTACTGCTAGCTGATCTTGTACAAATGCTACCATCGTTAACCCAGTGGCTGGATGAACTTGTTGTTCAACTTTAAAGTTGTGGTATTTAATATCTCTGTTGGCAAGGGTATTGACACCTCACTGCTGTGTATATTGTGCATACATTATACTTTTATTTTCTAATTCTGTGTGTAGTTCTATATGTGCTATATGCTAAATAACCCAAAATCCCTCTTTTCAGCTAACATTTTTACCCTTGGTACTTTGTTATATGCCTTCTCTACAGTATATCTACGAAACGTGAACAGAGCGTTATATTCCTCATATCGCATTTTGCTATTACTTGACACAAAGTGATAGTCTGGTCCTGTGGTCTGAAACTACACTGGTTTTCATCCAACTTACTCTTTACCATTGATTGCACCCTCTTTTCCAAAATGCCTGTGATCACCTTGCCTGGGTACTGATCAACGAAACACCTTGATAGTTGTTGCAATTCTTCCTGTTCTCTTATATATAGGTATGTGCACTTATTGCTTTACCAAGCGAGTCGACTGCATGGTCCAAGGCATGTACCTGTTAGCTTGCATTTGGGAGATAGTAGGTTCAAACCCCACTGTCGTCAGCCCTGAAGATAGTTTTCCGTGGTTTCCCATTTTTACACCAGCCAATGTACCTTAAGGCCACAGCCTCTTCCATTCCAGTCCTATCCCTGTCCTATCCCATCATCCCCCATAAGACCTGTCTGAGTCGGTGCGATGTTAAAACAACAAACAATTACTACTTTCTTCCAATCGGAAGTTACCTTACTCACATTCCATGCTAAATCTGTTACTGTCTGAAGCAATTTCATCCGTACCTTGCCACTGTTTCTACCATTTAAGGTCTAATTTCATCTATTCCTTCTACTTTATGAAAATGTAGTTTATTTACCATCATTTCCTCTTCCGCGAGCGTAATT
Source organism: Anabrus simplex (assembly GCF_040414725.1). Taxonomy (NCBI): domain Eukaryota; kingdom Metazoa; phylum Arthropoda; class Insecta; order Orthoptera; family Tettigoniidae; genus Anabrus; species Anabrus simplex. The sequence goes on from NC_090266.1 coordinate 1,051,164,260, forward strand.
TCTTTGCCGTCATTTTCCTCCCCCCCATGAGCTCGATTGTTTGGTACAAGTATTGGGAATGTTCATGAAATGAATATCTACGTAAGTTATACTGCAAATAATCAATCAATCAATCAATCAATCAATCAATCAATAATAAATATAGTATTCCCTTTATGTTCCCTTCAAATGCTGTGAGTATTATCACAGAGGTAGAATATTAGTTGCTGGTGAATGTGGTTTTAACTGCTGTACCCTGTGCAGAACTCATAATGTGATCGTGATAAACTGTTAAAGAAACTCTGTCTTATTCTACAATTTCAGTCCTTGTGTGAATACTCCATCCGCATTTCAGTTTTTCTAGGACGGAGGTAGGCAGTGTGGGAAGCTGGGATACGAAAGATGTTATCGTGAATGGAATGAAATGTCGTATGGCTTTTAGTGCCGGGATATCCCAGGACGGGTTTGGCTCGCCAGGTGCAGGTCTTTCCATTTGACTCCCGTAGGCAACCTGCGCGTCATGATGAGGATGAAATGATGATGAAGACAACATATACACCCAGCCCCCGTGCCATTGGAATTAACCAATTAAGGTTAAAATCCCCGACCCGGCCGGAAATCAAACCCGGGACCCTCTGAACCGAAGGCCAGTACGCTGACCGTTCAGCCAACGAGTCGGGCGTGAATGGAATGATAGGGGTGGAATATGGTTTGGGAATGGGCTAGGAGTCATAGGGAATTGAGTTTTTTTTTTACTTGTTATTCCTTCTAGGATCTTAGATAATTCAGAAATAAGAATTGAGACTGATGGGTCTATAGGAATGGATTAGGTTTAAGGAAAAGGAGGATATTGGATTTTCCCCAATGTCCAGGGTAGAATCCAGTATATAGTATGATTGTATATTTTGCACTTAGAAAGGCAATAAGGATTGGAGGGGCTTCTTGGATATGTTGGTAGGAAATTTGATTGGGGCCAGGGCAGGTATTTTTCCTATGTTTCAAAAATTGGGATATTTCTCAAGGCATAATAGCATTTACAGAATGGGAATAATCGACTTGGGGTTTAAGTTCAGGACATTCTGGGTTTGCAAGTGTGTTAATGACATGTTCATTAGGATGATAATATTATTGAGACTGGGAGATGGGGAGAAAACTGTTGTAGTAGTTGGCAAATAAGTCAGATTTTTCTTTGTCATTAGTTGGGTGATTGGGAGGATTGAAGATTGGATAGCGAGGAAGAGGTTTATTTGTTTAGTCAGTCGGTGTAAAGTTTTCCAGAATTGTTTAAGTGTCATGTTGGTCTGCTAGCTCATCACAGCTGTTCATACAAAATTTATATTTTATTGCTTTAATATAGGAGCGAGCGTGTAATAAAGTGTGTTGGTGTTGTTGCAAGATTACTGGGTTTCTAGTTCTTGTATATGAGTGATAATAATCATGCGCTAACTGGAGAAGGTGTAGTGCTTTAGGTTGAATTGGAGGTTTAGTAGGGTGATACAAGTGGCAGGGAATGTGGAGTCTATCTGCAGTGAAAATAGCCTGTTCGACCATGGTGATGGCAGTATTGAGGTTGATTATGGAGGGGAGAAGTGTCTTTGAATAATTCATTAATTGTATTACGATAACTGTTCTAATTTGTATCAGGAAAACGTCGGGAAGGCGGGGGTGCAGGAGGTGGTTGATGTCTGTGCGGAAGTATTCCAGGGTGGGTGATGAGGGCGGGAGCATGATCAATTCCAACATGACTTGCTTTTTGAATGGTGGGTGAGTTGGCAAGGGATGGTGATAGAATTAAAACGTCTGGGGTAGAGTTGGACATGGGTAGTGTGTGGAAAGGAAAGGGAAGTCGTATAACCTGTAGATGATTACATAGATCTTTAAAAGTATTGGTCTGTGTAACAGTGTATAAATTTACACTAATGTCTGCAAGAATTATGTAATCAGGAAATGTGGAATCAATATATTTCATAAAGTCAGTAGGGACTGGTTTGTCTGATAAATATATAGTTGCAATAACAATTGATTTTAGGGGTGTAATAATTTCTAATATGAGATATTCATTAAAACTGGAGTAAATTGAAAAAAGTGTTGTTCTTCTGTGAAGTAACCGTGCTTCGTTGGGGTGGTCACCTCTATAGAGATTGAAAGATCTGAATTTTGAGGTTTAATTTTCTTGTCCAGAGCATACTAGGATAAATAAATGTCGAATAGTCCCTGATCAGCATTAAGAGAACAATGTTTACATAAGAAATTTTCATAAATTTAATACACGAATGGGATCGTATTTAGGGGAAAGAATACAAAATGCATTCTATTCCCTGAGTACGTCACTTCAACATACGTATTGAGAACTATTCGGGCAGCTAGTTGCGCTTGGGACAGGATATGGGGGCGGTGAAAAGAATGGATGTTCTGAAGTATCATGGGTAATAAAGCTAATGATAATTTCAGAACTAGGGGAAGGGAGGATGAGGAAGGTGCGGAGGTGGGGAGATTCTGGGATGTGACTGGTACTACTGTTTCAAGTTGTGTGGGTTCAGGGATGATTTCAGTTTACATTTGAAATTGAATGCGGGATGAGGTAAGTTACAATTAATACAATTGGAAGCAGATTTGTTATTACAGTGGTTAGTAGGATGCTCTGGTCTTGTGCAGATACCACATACCTCTGCCTGGACTCATGGGCTGCCGGGTGGATGGTCGTACCGCTGGCAGTGCACATAGCGGAATTTCTGTGGAGCGGCAGATTGAGATGTCTCCACCCTGTGACGCTGGTCATAAATCATCGTTCCATTCCGATTCCTCAGTAAGGCGTCTAGTGTGGCGACGTCCCTCGATAGAATCCGCACCAGGCTGGTAGGTCCTTGGGCATTACGGATCATTGCCACCCAGTAGATCAGGTGACCTTCCAACTGGAGCTGGGCGGCTGCCTCGTCGTCCATGAGGTCACGGTCTACCCGTATGCTACCACTGAGGAGACGGATGCAGGAAGGCGTGATGAACTACTACTACTACTACTACTACTACTACTACTACTACTACTACCGAGCTCGATAGCTGCAGTCGCTTAAGTGCGGCCAGTATCCAGTATTCGGGAGATAGTAGGTTCGAACCCCACTGTCGGCAGCCCTGAAAATGGTTTTCTGTGGTTTCCCATTTTCACACCAGGCAAATGCTGGGGCTGTACCTTAATTAAGGCCACGGCCGCTTCCTTCCCACTCCTAGCCCTTCCCTGTCCCATCGTCGCCATAAGACCTATCTGTGTCGGTGCGACGTAAAGCAACTAGCAAAAAAACTACTACTACTACTACTACTACTACTACTACTACTACTGCTACTACTACTTTTTCGTTCCTCCCCTGAAGGTGGAGGTGGGTCTCTTAGACGGTAACACCATCTCTCAGGACGGGAGATTTGTTACGGTGAAGGAGATGCACGGAGAAGGTGAGAGGGTTGGCGGTTGTGGCCTATACTAGGAACTGTCCTGGAAGGTTCACTGCAGAATTACAAGAACCTGTTTACCTAGTCAATATAAGGGCTGACAGACTTTTGCCTCTTTATTTTACCCTCAGGGACTGAACCTGGTCTATTAATAAGAAATTAATGTATGTAGTAATTATCTCCATCAATTCATATGGAAGACTTGAACTTTAAAGTAATTACGAGCAGTTTAAAATGGAAAAATAATTAGTGGACAGCGTGAACATTTTACAATCCAGTAAAAGAAACTCTTTCTGTTTTAGTAAAGTTTTATGGAGCTGAGCTTCATATTCCACCAAATAGTCCTCTATATTTCACTTATGCTGTAGTGTCGATGGTTAAGGTTCTCCTTTAACACACTGTTTAGACTTTGAATCAGAATCTTGTGAATAATCTCTTTGCATCTTATCTTGGTAAAATATTCCTTGAATTTTCTTTCTAATGGTTGAGAAATTCGTTAATGAGTGTAATTGTCACAAATCAAATGAAAGTGGATTTGATGAGATTGGGTCAGTTGTTATTCAATAATTTGACTAAATGCTTTAAACTAGAGTTCGATACCCTACCTGTCCACTTACAGGGTATGGAATGAATTTGATAGCTTTTTGCTCATGTTCAAATTTGTTGCTCTTGTGTTAAAATACATATTGTTAAGATGGAATATGGTATGTTCCTTCATCCCTTTGATTATCCCAACTTCCGCTATTTATGAACATTCCAAATGGATCTACGTGCCTTCAGATTTTGAGGTAGATGACCCTGGCTCGCACTTTCTACTATTAGGATATTTTTTCCCCACGTGTTAACTTGGTCTTGTACTCTCCGTGGCCACCTCTCCTTGCATAGCACATTCACTTTGCTTCTACTGCGCTGCACTAACTCTACGCTAACTCTGCGCCAACTCTGTGCTAACTCTACTCCAATTGGATTACGGCATAGTTCTTTCTCGTGACACAGTCCATAACAAGATGCTATGAATTGTGACATTGTAGCTAACCAATATATATATATACACTGACTTAGCAGATGTCATGGGGTAGTCACCTAATAGCGTGTGGGGCCTCCTCTGGCCCTGCGAACTGCAGTGAGACGCCGTGGAAGTGAGTCGACAAGTCCCTGGTTGTCCTCTGGATGCAACTGACACCAATCGTTTGCAGAGCGGCTGCCAATGCTGGTCTGTCCGTGGGTGCAGGACCCATGGCACGGAGCCTGCGTTCCAAGACATCCCAGATATGCTCGATAGGGTTCATATCGGGGCTCCTGGGTGGCCATGGCAGTCGTTGGACCTCCGCTGCATGTTCCTGGAACCATTCTCGGGCAACATGGGAGCGATGTGGCAGCGCGTTATCATCTTGAAACACCGCAGAACCGTCTGGGCGCTAGAAGGCCAAAAATGGGTGGAGATGGTCCCCAAGCAGCTCAACATACCGCGTACCATTCAAAGTCTCTTCCAGAACAACTAGTGGGCCCATTCCATACCAGGAAAATACACCCCAGACCATAACAGAGACACCAGCGCCCTGAACCACACCTTCGAGGCAGGTGGGATCCTCGCTTCTGTGGTCTACACCATACACGGTGCCTTCCATTGGCATGGTGCAGTTGAAATCGTGATTCGTCCGACCATATCACTTTACGCCATTGTTCCAGTGTCCATCCCTGGTGACTGGCGACAAATGCGCGTCGTCGTGCCCGATGACGTTGGGTTAACAGTGGCAGCCGTTGCGGCGCCGGCTCCCATACCCCATAGAACCCATGTTCCTATGGATTGTCCACTGGGAGACGTGTCTAGCATGGCCTGTGTTGAATTGAGCCGTGATTTATTGCACGGTTGCCCGTCTGTCACTATTGACAATCCGTCTCAGATGTCGCTGGTCACGGTCATCGAGGGTGGCTGGACGGCCGGTCGTTCAGCTGTTGTGGACAGTGACACCCGCATTCAACCATTTACGATACACCCTGGACACGGTTGATCGTGTGAAGCCAAATTCCCGCACCACTTCCGAAATAGCACTTCCCATCCGTCGGGCACTGACCACCATGCCCCGTTCGAATGGTGTCAGCTCACGATGACGTTCCATGTTACACCTGTCACATGCACAGCCACTGCTCACAAGGTCTCCTATACAACTGCCGCTGGCACAGGGGGCGTGTGGTGCGCAGACAACACACCTGTGCATCAGTGCTCCGCTATCCCATGACATTTGCTCAGTCAGTAATTCGTATTTGTACATAATTTCCTTTAGGTCCCGGCAAAATATAATTTAAAAGCGTGTTAATTAAATCTTATTTATACGTAATCAGTTTGTACGTAATTCGCTGTTATACGTATTAAGTGCCAGTGAAATATAACTGAGTTTTGCGTAATTGTAATGAGAATGTGCTTTTAAAAAATAAACTACTGTATTTACGAAGTTCCCTCTTTGTCGGCGTAGGCGGAAATAGAGCGATCGGGTTTCGGTGCTGAAACAGAACAGAGAGTTTCGCCGAGTGACATTGTTGACCCTTACTTACTGGCGGCTTAACAAAGACTCCTCCTATACCTTAGTCGTTTTTAACACGCCGCCGAAGATTAAGGCACATTGTAAGCAAAATGGGCGGTTTCGGTGCTTAAACAAAAGAAAATACAGTAAATTTGTTTGAATATGAGAATTTCTTTCGTGGGAACAACGGAGAATAAAATGTCCACGATGCCGGTATCTGATGTTTACTGTTGAACAGTAGTTGCTTTTGATTAGCCATGGAGAACAGAAAAGGGAAAAGTTATACGAGAAGTGGACGCTAATCCACACAAAACGAAAACTGAAATCGCTTCAGACTTAGGCATTGCTTATACCACGCTATGTACAGTCATCAGTAAAAGAAACGCTATTTTGGATGAGTTCTTAAAACTGGGTTCAAAATCAGCAAAGCGCAGCCGTCAGCAAGAAGGATGGTACGTAGATTTGGAGAAAGCACTTTTCACATGGTTCCAGCAAAAGCGGGCTGCAGCTCTACCAATTAGTGCAGACATGCTGAAGGCAAAGGCGATAGATTTAGCTAAAATGATGAGTATCACTGCTGCTTTCAAGGCTTCATCGGGATGGTTGCAAGGATTTAAATATCGTCATGGAATTACACGGAGAAGAATTTGCGGTGACTCAAAATCTGCAGATGACGTCACGGTGCAACATTGGAAAGAGGAGGTTCTGCCAGGTATCGTAAGCAATTATCAGCCTCCAAACATCTACAGCTGTGATGAGACCGGCCTATTCTACAATTTCCTTCCTAATAAGACATTAGCTGAAAAAGGTGACTCATGCCACGGAGGGAAGAAAAATAAAATTCGTGTAACAGTACTTCTCGCCACCAATGCAGGTGGATCTGACAAACTTCCTCCACTTGTGATAAGAAAATCGAAGAATCCGAGGTGTTTTAAGGGTTCGAAAACAAAACCTAAGGAAGTTGAATCCAATGGAACAGTGGTTGAAAAAACTGGACATTAAAATGAAAAAGAAACAGAAGAAGATCCCTCATTTTATGGATCGATGTGCAGTACATCCACCTCAAATCGTTCTGGAGAATATCCAAATGGAATTTTTCCCTCCTAACTGTACCAGCGTTCTACAACTGCTTGATTTGGGCATCATTGCAAATTTCAAAGTGCATTATAGAAAAATGCTGGTTCAACATTTAATATCACTGAGTGATGCAGGAAATGAACCTCTCTCCATTAATTTGCTACAAGCCATGAACTTTATTTCGGCTGCCTGGAAGCAGGTGTCATCCTCCACAATCAGCAACCGTTCCTGCAAAACTGGTGTCTGACGAAAAGAGGCTGACTCTAATTATGATGTGATTATGGGGACGAAGTTTTGTCTGGTAATGAGCTAATGGTGGGTGTATAAAAAATAGAATTCGATACTTTTGTGCATTTCGATGACAATCTGGCTGTATGTGGAGAACTACCGGATGAAGAGATTATTGCTGATGTATGCCAACAACGCAGCGGTGTTGGACCAGCTGCAAGCGATAGTGACATTGGAGATGGAGATAACGACTTGAATCTTGACACCTGAACTGAGTGAAGTGTTAAAGTGCAATCGAAGTGTGTAGGCGTTCCATCAGTGCGAAAAGTTGAAGTGAAAATGCTTTGAATGCATTACCAAGTTTGCTAAAGGAGGTTTATATTCTTAATGCAAGAAAAGTGAAACAAGCCAAACTATCTGATTTCTTTAAGGCCGGGCCAAGTTCAAAATAATATTTTCTGTCTTAATGTATTTATTATTTGCAAGGATTTACACATGTAGGTCTATTCCATTGGTTTTTCAGTAAATATGTGATGTATTGCGTAAGTCTGATTTCTAGGTAATTCTGAGTTACAAGTAGTTTTTTCTCTTCCCCTTGATATACATATAAGTCGGGTTCAACTGTGTATATATACTCTCTCTTGTAATTAAGCTGCCGTTTAATAAACACTACCCTTCGATCATTAGTTGTAAAAATCTCTGGCAGTGCCTTTTGCAAGCATGGGGAACTATAACCACATAGATGTTGAAAAAAGAACTCACCAGGAGAATGCCATGTGTTTGTCGAGGAGTAATCGGAGCAAAAGGGGGACACATAGACAAGCACAGCGTTTGAACTGTGTACTGTAACTCTAAAAGACATTGTTTTCCATTATTTAAAGAGTGTCAGTTTATGTATAATGGATGTCTATTATTGCATTTTAAAAAAAATGGATGCCATGTGTAATATCACTAATCTGCTGCCTAATAAATATTAAGAACTGAAGTTTTCTTAAGGTGAGTTTAAACTTGCTGATCCTAGTTTATCTCTGTCTCTTGCATATATATTTTCGTGACATGTTCAATTTAATTTGTCTTGAATAAGAACTCTCTGTCCTACAGATTGTTGTTGTAACAGAATATGCTGACAAGGAACTTTATGAAATACTGGGTACTGAAGGTTACTTGCCTGAAGAAAGAGTGAAAACAATAGCTTGTGACTTGGTATCAGCTTTGTATTACCTTCATTCCCATAGAGTTCTCCACAGGTGAGTTAGTGAATGAGTCAGGAGCAGTTGGATAATGAGCTTGGATATATTGTTAATAGATATATTTGAAAATGCTATTCTCATTAAAATATTGTGGAATCTATATTTTTTTCTGTAATTTTTGTCTCATACTTTGTTTTGAACTGCATTTTTTCTGTCTGTCTCATTATGTATTATAGTTTACATCATGATGTGGTATCGGCTGTACGTAAATTTTTTAAAAAATTTGTATTTATGGTAAGGAATCAAGAGATTGTGATTTACACTGTCAGTTATTTCATAATGCATGGGTGGGAAGTGGTGGTTTCCTCGCAGCATACCATAAATTTCCCATGACTCAGAATAGCACATCAGTAAGGCAATTCCCTCAAAAATATATTGTTCTCTGATACTTCTTTCCTCATTGTGAGTGTAGCTAGCCCTAGCTACTCCCATTCGGGTTGGTGCATACGAAGGGAGTACTCATTTCTTTGGTGTACCAAATCCAGAGGTATGGTTCTGCTTCTCGGAAGTTCTTTTCAGGATCTCCTCCAGGTGTCTTTTGGTCTTCCTCTTCTTGCAGGTGGTTCTTCGATACTTAGGCTCTCTGAACAAGGTGTTTTTCGTCTTGGCATTGGACGTGTCCAGACCATTTCAGCTGTTCTTCATCCATTTTATCTGTTAATGCAGAGACTCCCATCCAGCCATGAATGTGATCATTTTTGATCCGATCTTCCCATGTCACACCCAGTGACCAGTGAAGCATTCTTGTTTTGGCAACACACAGTTTCTGATTATGCTTGGCCTGCCTGGCCCATGTTTTTGTACTGTATGTGATTGCTGGTCTGATCACAGTGCATTCTTTTCTCACACATCACTGATCGCCACTTTGCCCACCCGACAGTGATTCGGTGTTGAGCATCAGTGTGTACTGTTACCTTGCTGTTGATGATAGATCCTGAATTTATCTACTAACTTTAAGGGCTCATCGTCCAGGAAAACTGCACATTGTGGGCCAAAGTGTTATGGACTGGAGAAGTTTGTGTGCATATACTCGGTCTTTGCCCTGCTCACTCTAAATCCATGGCTCTCTAGTGCTAGCCTCCATCTCTCAGGAACTTCAACCCTCTCTCTTCTTTCACCAATGAAGACCTGGTCATCCACATAAAAAATGCTCCATGAGATATTTGGTCAGGTAGTATATGACCAAATTAAATAACAATGGACCAAGCACTGAACCCTGGTGAATGCCAGCCCTCGCAGGGAAACTATCAGGCACTTCAGCTCTAGTCTCGACCTTAGGGAGTGACATTTCCTAGGTCTTTTTCACTGCATTTACCAGCCACTTCAACACATTTAGGCTTCGTAAGGTGTTCCAAACCAGTTCTCTTGGAACTCTATCATATGCTTTCTGTAGATCAGCAAACACAGCATGAAAATATTCTCAAGTTCCCTCTTCTTTTCCATTATGATATGAACTGCCTGGATCAGATCAGGAGTTGACCTTACTCAAACAAACCTAACTGGCCTCTGTGAATTTCGACTAGATTTTGTATCCAGTTTGCCACTATAGATTCCCAGATTTTAAGCGTTTGAGACATTTAATTCTTCGATAGTTCACACATTTCCTGGAATCACCCTTATTCTTGAAAATAATGGTACCGGGAAACTTTCACAGGGCTGAAATAGAAGGAAGTCGCCATCTAGCCACTTGTTGGGCAGTCTTTACAGACACAGATGTCCATCTTCACTACACTTTTTCCACAATTTTGCAGGGATGTTGTCATGGCCAACAGCACTTCCCAGTTTCATCATCGACACCGCTTCTTCCACCATTGTTTTAGTTCCTGGCTGAACTGGGCCTTTTGTGGGGTCAGATTCCTCTGCTTCTTGATGGGGAAGTTCCCCATTCAAAAGCACTTTAAAGTATTCTTTCCATCAGTCGTTAATGTTGGCTTTTTTTCCCCCCTCAATAATTTGACTTGTTTGCTGTTAATGTTCATTCATAAGGCCATATCTTGTGACTGTTTACACCTCTGGGATGCCAGCTTGTACAATTTTCTTGCATTATTCATCTCTTCCTACTCTTTGTACAGTCTGTCCTGTGGCTCGTATTTTACTACCGCCACTTCTTTTGCTTCTTTTCATGCTTTGGTGTATTGCACTCTGAATGTGACTCCATCTGGGTTATTTTGGTTTTTCCACCATGCCTTGAATGCTGCTTTCTTCTCCTTCAGCTTTGATTGAATAGCTTCTTCCCACTGCCAGGATTCTTTTTCTCTCTGTAATGTTCTTCTTGATACCCCTGGATTCTCTTTCTCCTTATCAACACACAGCCTTTGAAAGGGCATCCACATTTCTTGCGCACTCAACACACCACTAATATCTATATCTTGTCTGAAGAAGGCTTTCATATCTTCAGTAAATATGTGGGCTCTCCCCTCATCTTTTAAACCATTTGAGCTTTTCAATTGGTACAACTCACTCATTACCAATGATTTTCTGCAGCCTCATTTCAGTTAATAAAAGGTAATTTTATGATGTGAGAAATTCATCCGGAATCACTTTACAATCGACAGAATATCAAAGTAACTCCTTGTGGCACAAGATATAGTCTATGTCGGTGTCTGTGATACCATTTTTGGTTTGTGATTTGTAAGTTACAAGGTGTTCATCTTTTTTCTGGAAGTGTGTGTCGACAATTGCCAAATCATATGCCAGAGCAAGTTCTAACCGCTCCTGTCCTTGATCATTGTTTTAGCCATAGCCAAAGCCACTGTGACACACTTCATAATCTGAAGCATTTCTGCCAACATGTCCATTGAAGTCCATTCTGATGATAGTCGGCTCGGATAGCGGGAACTCTTGCAAGAGTTGCTCAAGCTCTTCCCAAAAGGCCTGCTTGGTCATTGCACCCTGTCCAGACTGCAGTGCATATGCAGATATTACGTTATACACCATCCTTCTTCCACCACCAATTTTATTAACTTCAGTCAATCATTCACCCTTTTCACAGAGACGATTTGTCAGATGTTGAGCGACGATGATGTCAAATCTATTATATCTATTTTTATAACCATTGTAGAAAACATTGTATCACTGTCCAGTGTTTTTAGCTTTGGCGTTGGCATACAAGCAATGTCAACACATCTTTATTCCAGCACTTCTGCTAGTTCAGTTGTCTTCCCTGGCAAGGTGCCGATGTTCCACTTTATGATATATACTTTTTGCTTCTGCAGCTATTTTCTTACTGGGCGAGTTGGCTGTGCGGTTAGGGGCGGGCAGCTGTGAGCTTGCATCCGGGAGATAGTGGGTTCGAATCCCACTGTCGGCAGCCCTGAAGATGGTCTTTCGTGTACCTTAATTGAGTCCATGGCCGCTTCCTTCCCAGTCCTAGACCTTTCCTATCCCATCATTGCCACAAGATCTATCTGTGTCTGTGGCATAAAGCAAGTAATAATAATAATAATAATAATAATAATAATAATAATAATAATAATAATAATAATAATAATAATAAAAAGCTCTTTTCTTGTCTCACTGATGTAACGAGATTTCCTGCCACAGAACGTGCTTGTATTCACCTCACGTTTATGTGGAGGCAACCTATTCTGTACACCCGTTTCTTTTGGACACGGTCGTTGACCGGACATTTTTCCCAACAGCTCAATTTCTTCTCAGGGTATCCGATTGTCAAGTAAAATCTGGAGATTTTACACTAGGTTTTGCTTTACGTGAGGTCGAAGAGAATGGCAGTCCACGGTAAACTTATCTGCGGTCGTTTGATATAGACATAATATCAATCAATTATTTCTCCTAACTAAGGTACCAACAACGTGAGAAGTCAATATATTCAAATCAGGTATCTACCCATTTGTTAGTTCGCATATCTTACCAACTAACTTATCAACTATGTCAAGATGAAAGAATTCATAACACACCAAATTATAGAAAAGCACAATAATAGTATTTATTGAATAAACAGATGCCCTATGAAAATGTAATCTGATTTGGGGTAGTATTTGGTCTGGTATTATTTACAGGTAAAGTTCAGAGTCAGCGCTGGCTCGTAGAAAAAGAAAATAAATATAATGTTAAGTTATGTACATCAGTTCCGTCATGAATTCAAAATCGGATACTAATATTTACAATTAATCACTGGACATCTACGGTCCTCCTTGAAATCAAGTCCTTGAGACGATTGTTAAGATTGCTCAGTTTCATTATAAACCGAGGCTAAATAGATCTGAATAGACGTACAGTTAATCTGAAGTGAATGTAAGATCAACAAATAGATCTAAGCTTGAACATAATTCTGAATTATAACTTCGAACTATGTATCTCAATTATATTTGAATTATAAATAATATTTAAATTATACGTTGCAAATCATAAATCTGAACTCATTTATTTCTTTCTTCTATGTTGTGCACGGCTAACGACTTACGGACTAAGGCATTTCTCCCTAGTGCCTGTTAAATCTGGCTCCTAGCCTATCATTTCCCTAACCATTACTCATTGAAAGAATGTAAATTCCAACAAACTCCGTCTCAGGATAAATAAGCTATCTATCTAACTTCAACATAAATTTTTGGTCGACATACACACGTATTTGAGGCTCAATGTGCCCTCTCTCTGTTATATTCCATAACATTTCTCGTTTAGGCAAGTTACTGAATTCATACGCGCAGTCGTAATGTAAATAATATGTATTTGTACTTGGGAATATATTACTGCATTTATAGGTATCATGAATGCATTTGGTCAAGATCACCGTCATAAACATATCATAATATTCTCGTAATTGGAACAAAGCATCTACAATTGACATATAATCCCGTAATAAATTCAATTCTACTTCAATGAATTCCATCCATACCTTGGTTTAGCTCATCTCCGCGGTGTGGTCAATTTCACGTACCTGTATCCTTTCACATAATTCCTTCCCTATTATAAGTGTGGCATGGCATATCCTAAGCCGCAGGCACTCCTTGGCCTCTGCGTAATACATTAATAAACCTTCGCATTTCATATACAACAACATACTTTGTCGAGTTCCACTATTGTAACCATATTTCCACATTCACTTAACATCTTAATTATCATAGCCTCCATAACAACATGTCGCGATTATATTCACTTTACCATGTCAAAATGCCACAATTCCTTTCTTATAAACGCATTTCAATATCGCTATTTATCATAACCCTAAAGCTGAGTTCAATGCACTTATTGCGAAGCAAAGAGTACGTGATTCTATGCATTCATTACCACCGCGCATACCAAACGTGACGTAGACATATAGCATAACCAATATGAATTCATTGCATTTCCTCAATGTGTCATTACTATCAGCTGTTATTAAGGACACTTCTTTCAACTTGTAGTTACTCACGAGTTATTCTGACCAATATGCGGTGATGTATATATATAACATAGAAGAATCTTATTCTACACTGCTTAATCGTATACTATGGACTTAAATATTTCACATATCACTTTCATTATTCACTTGCACTTTAAATTCCACGGTTTCTATAACCAACTTATCGGCACATGCCAAAAGCACCTGTGTACGCGAACCAAAAACTATGTAATTAAATAATGTAAATGACTTAGCTCGCTTATCGTTACATCTGGTCCAGCTGTTCCGCCTCCACTCGGATGTAGTTGGCTCTGTGGTCAGGTCATGGGTTGGTCGTCTGGTAGGTCCTCGGCCTCCTCATCATGGGTTGGTCAACTGGTTTCCCATTGCCTTCCTCATCATGGGTTGGTCGTCTGGTTTCCCATTGCCTTCCTCATCATGGGTTGGTCGTCTGGTTTCCCATTCTCTTCCTCATCATGGGTTGGTCTTCCGGTAAGGATGTACTGCTCCCTAGCTTGGTCCATCATGCGTATTTAGCAAGCCATCATCATGCTACTTCTGTTAGCAACAAAAATGCAGATTTCAGAGCAGTAAATAGCCATGGTATGTTCCATTCGACGATAATAATTCCTCAATTGTTATTTCTTTTTGCTGCTCTCAGAGGTGAATTTAATTTCGTCGGGTTTAAGTTCTGCGTATATATATCTATATCGGCTGCTTCTTGCAAATGTCGAAAAATTGTTCTTCTTCTCTTGAAACAAGACCAAGGTAGTCTTCTTCCTGTAAGAGAATCTTTCTCCTAGGTTTCACTTGCTTCTTCCTTGTAGAATGTAGCTCAGTTGCTGTCGAGATCCTCCCACGCGTATTTCGTCGTATCTTGCTTATTTTTATATTTTTTTATCAGCTCTTCTTCGTCGGCTGGTGAATTATGTCGTTTCTTTTACTACGGCGATCCCTTTTTCTCAAGTACCTCTACTAAATCTTTCCGTCTTCTTCAAATTATGTAGCGCATTTGCCAATTGCCTCTTCACTCTCCGATGAAAATTTTTAAGATGGAGTTTTTTTAACAATCCGTTGTCTTCTATTTTTTTTGTAAAACAATTCACTTGACAGTCCACTGTCCGTTGTGCCTTCAATATTTGACCGTTCCGTGATGTGTATGGCCTTCAATAATATCGCATTAGATATCTATTCCTTGCATCTTATAGATCAGATCGGCCATCTGCACTTCGGACCTTCAACCTCCGGATTGAGCTCATCCGCCCACCAAGTTGTTGGCTCCCTCAGATTCTCGGATTATTTCCTGCTCTCAACACTTGGTGTTGAGGTGCTGGCTGCATGGTCTACTCCATTACCATAACAGGATATCTAGGCCAGGCCATTTGCCTGATGTGAAAATGGGAAACCATGGAAAACTATCTGCAGGGCTGCCAACAGTGGGGCTCAAACCTACTTTCTCCCGAATGCAAGTTGATACCTACATGACCCAAATCGTGCAGCCACTTGTTGTGTGCATTTCTTGTACAATTACCTTTTTGCAATATTTCAACCTTAAAATATCGCTGTCTTGACATTGCATCATTTAATTGGCCATAACTGAAAACTGGTTTAGTAAAGTGGAGCCCTTCACTTCCCTTGAGGTTCATTGATTGTGATACAAAATGCCAAGCAGATTGGAAATTAATGCCTCTTGAAAGAAAATGGAAGTGTTTTATCGGAAATTGTTAACTCAGTTCGAGGGATTAGAGCTCCCTGCTCAGCTTTATCTCCACTTATTCTCTCCAAATCAAAACAATTTTTGTCCATACTTCTTAGAATTAGGTCCTAATCTAGTTCAGTTCAGGAGCCGTTGGGAAACGTTCTGATTTCTGCGGAGCATAACTATGGCTCCAATTTTTAGAATAAGAATATGTGGAGGCAAACCATTAACTCCAAGGAATTCAAGAATTATGCAGGAAACTGAATTAGCTATCTTTCATCTTCAGTATTAATCTGTTGATGCTACTGTATGGTTTTGAACTACCGGGTATAAGCCCAATGACTTTCAAATAAATTAATTATGAATGGCAACTTTCAAGAAAATGATTATATCTTTCAGAGATGTGAATGTATTGCTATCAATTTCAGTCACTACATCATCATGTGCTAAAATTCTGGGCTGGTAGTTCAATAAAATTTGATCCGTCGCCGTCTACAGAGGAGTAGTTGGCGTTACCGATTTCTTGCTAAAAAAATCAGGGAATTCCTTTTTTTTTTTTTTTTTTTTTTTTTTTGTGCTCACATATTTTGATTTAAGCAACATATTTTGAAGAAGGGTCAAAGAGGAGAGTAGTTAATACAGTTATAAGTAAATAATGGTTTGGCGATAAGCATGTGGCAAAACTGGCAAAACCTTGATGAAATCTCCCCAAGAACAATGATTTTTCCACCAGAAGGAATGGAATTTCGTTACCTATGATATATTTTAGAAGACTATTCACATACATTAATACCAAGTGATTTGGCTATGGGGTTAGGGGCATGCAGCTGTGAGCTTTCATTTGGGAGATAGCAGTTTCGAATCCCACTGTTGGCAGCCCTGAAGATGGTTTTCCATGGTTTCCGATTTTCACACCAGGCAAATGCCGGGGCTGTAACTTAATTCCTTCCCACTCCTAGCACTTACCTATCCGATTGTCGCCACAAGACCTATCTGTGTCGGTGCGACGTAAAGCAACTTTTAAAAACAAAAAAAAACACGCATTAATGAATTACTATTTGCCGTTGGAACTTTATCCCGTATTGAGCCATGCTAATCTAATATTGTCAGCTGCTTTAGAATTTAATTTTAATCCAGTCACTGAACTCTCATTTAAATTTAGAGGAGTTTTGAATGTAATGTGCACCATTCAACAGCTGGGCAGCAAAACAGCAGCTATTCCTGTCCACGTTACTGATATAACATGAAGCCCTAACCTGAAGCACTTGAAGTGTTTTTTTAGTGCCCTCGGGATCATCGATGAAAAATGCATTCTTGACATTTGTGTTGTTTTGTTGAAGCACATCAATGGTTCCATTAATAATTGAAAGTTTTTCATGGTTTATTATGAGTACGATGACGGTCAAATTAAAATTGAAAATTAGCTCGTTAGTATGACATGGTGGATTGACTCACTTTGCTAACTATGTTAGTATGGAATGGAAGAAGTTCACAGCCTGTGTTAAAATTATGGCATGAAAAAAGTTAAAATTTTTCCAAAATCACTCAAGTTAACAAATATAGGGAAAGATGATATGGAGAAGGAAATGATTAAATCTATCCAAAATCACTTCAAGCTAGCAAATATAGGGAAAAGTACAGAAGAGACAGTAAAATTGCGCTCAGTAGCTTCTTCTTGGCCAAGCGACGCACTGCGACTGACTGCGCATGCGTGCTTACCCCTTCCACCTTCTCTACCATGCTTCAGCGCTGTCACGGTTCAGGTGGCCTTACAGTACTTGTGAGCGCTTTGGCCAATCAGAATGCTACATTTTTCTTTAATAATTTAAAAATGTACCTAACCTAATCCTATGGCACTACAGCCCTGAAGGGCCATGGCCTAACAAGCGTCCGTTGCTCAGCATGAAGGCCTGCAGATTACGAGGTGTCGTGTGGTCAGCACGACGAACCCTCTCAGGCATTATTCTTGGCTTTCTGGACCAGGACCGCTATCTCACCATCAGATAGCTCCTCAGTTCTAATCACGTAGGCTTAGTGGACCTCGAACCAGCCCTCAGATCCAGGTAAAAATCCCTGACCTGGCCGGGAATCAAACCCGGGGCCTCCACATAAGAGGCTGGCACGCTACCCCTACACCATGGGACCGGCAATTTAAAAATATACAGCGAGAACTGTTTATGCTTTTAAAGACATTCTACAAATCTAAAGGCCAAGAGCTTTCATCAAAATAGTTTACGATGTCAGTCGGTTTAGCCGTTCTCTCAAGCTTGCTGTAAATAAAATCAGCCTAGTGTTTTAACTATCTAGATATCATTTAGTTTGTATTCTTCTTTTACAATCTGCTTTACATCACACCCTTATACATAGGTCTTATGACAACGATGGGATAGGAATGGACTAGGATTGGAAAGGAAGAGACCATGGCCTTAATTAAAGTACAGCCCCAGCATTTGCCTGGTGTAAAAATGGGAAACCACGGAACACCATATTCAGGGTTGCCGACAGTGGGGTTCGAACCCACTATCTCCTGAATGCAAATTTTAGCTACATGTGATTGTATTCTAAATTGGAAATCAGATAGTCTCAAAGGTGATGCATATTTACTCTTATCTTTTATCAAACGGGTGATAAATAAGGTCCTGTCACATTGATTCACCGGAGTATGACATATTCCACTTTCTCTGGATAAAACATTCTTCCTCGTCTCTCAGAAGTCCTGATGTGTATTGTAATGATACACAACTTTTATATATCTTTCTTTCACATGTCAGTGGGGGCCGGACTGGAAACAACCAAAAGTGAGCCATGATTGTGATTTGTTAACTGGGAAATCAGTGGTGTGGCTCTAATATGCATGTCATTGAGATAGACAATTTCTGAATAAGTGGCATATTATGGTCCTCTTTATCTCCTTTACAACTGGCCGAGTAATGTAGTAGCTATGTGCTCACCATCTGTGAGGGTGAATATCATGGTTGGCATTTAAGATGACTTAAATATAGATTTGATGATGTGTTAAGAACCCATTTACAGGGCATAATTTTGACATTCTAATGACTCTTTTAAGACTGGTATTTGTTGAAGCGATGTTCAGCACACATTATCATCTTATCCTTAATATCTGCCTGGGATTGTATATTGCAGCACTAATAACTACAGTTTTTATTTGACGCTTATTTTTTTATTTTTAGAAACAACGTACACTCATGTTCATAATAAACAGAATACCTTGGAAGACTAGAGATAGGAAGTTCATATTTACAGGACATGTTCGTTTGTATGTTCTGCAGAAACTATTAGCATTTCAGTCGCCTAAGTTCAGCATGTGTCCTGTTGCCTAGTAGGCACTGGGTCCTCCATGGGCACTGATAACTTGTTCCATGCGTGATGGCATCGACACGTATAACGCGCTAATGGCGTCCTGGGGTATAGCCATCCATGCTGCGTTCACCTGGTTCCACAGTTCATCTTTGGTGGTTGGCATTGAGTCACAGCACCGCACCCGTCGTTTCACCATATCCCACACATTTTCGATTGGTGACAAGTCCAGTGATCGGGTGGGCCAGGTCAACAGTCTGACATCCTGTGACAACAAGAAGGCATGTGTTCGTGCAGCAACATGTGGTCGTGCATTGTTCTGCTGAAATATGGCGTCTGGGGTGTCGTGCAGAAAGGATATGGCTATGGGTCGCAGAATGTCATTCACGTAAGTCACACTGGTCACAGTGCCCTGGACACGCACCAACTGTAATTTGTGGTTGTACCCAATAGCACCCCACACCATAAGGCCTTGAGTTGGCGCTGTATGTCTTGTGCGAATGCGTCAGTGTGATGTCTCTCCCCCTGTCTGCCGCAAACCAAAATGTGGCCATCATTTTCAAACAAACAGAACCTGGATTCATCCAAAAACACTGTCTGCTGCCATTCCTGTCCCCAGTGATGTCGTTTCATACACCATTGCAGTCTAGCATGTGTATGCACATTAGTGAAAGGTAGGCGGCGACAGACTGTCACTCCTGATAGTGTACGATGTGTTACACTGTTCCGGTGTTGTGCCAGAGCGGAGGAGAATGCAGACTGTCCTGCAATGCCATTCGGATGAGGAGCCGATCTTCTCGGGGGGTGGTCTGGGTGGTGCGACCAGACCCATCTCGTCGTGTTCTGCGGCCTTCTGTCAACCATTCTGTACACACATGTTGCACTGCAGACACACTTCGTCCCACACGAGCAGGAATTTCCCGGATGGATGCATCATGTTCTCCCATGCCAATAATGCTCTCTCTTTCAAACTCATTTGACTGTGCGGCTCTCTCATACATCTGTGAGGCATCCTGCACGTCTGCTCCAGTCACACTGATAAATTATCTTCAGTTTATAGCGACGAGAGCCACAGGCACATTTTATCAGTCGGTGGTGGTGCGTCGAGATATTGATGTCGACCTTGAACCCGAGGGCCGACAGTTTCAAATGTTAATCATTTCTTCAGAACATACTAATGCACATGTTCTGTGAATATGAACTTCCTATCTCTAGTCTTTCAAGGTGTTCTGGTTTTTATGAACATGAGAGTATATAGTGAACATAAAGTTGAACCAAGAGAGCAGTACTTCAAACATGACAGAGATTTGACAGAAAGAAAGAAACTATCCTTCATAATTGTTTTGGAAATTTTTCTCTTAACACGGCATGAAGTATGAAGATATTTTATATGATCCACCTTTGTTTGCATTGTGGGTTAGTAAAATTGTATCTGCATTTTATTTTTTAGAGACTTAAAGCCACAGAACATCTTGCTTGAAGCCAGTGGGGTTGCAAAACTTTGTGACTTTGGTTTTGCTCGCAGCATGAGTGCTGGTACTCATGTGCTGACTTCAATAAAAGGTACTCCTTTATATATGGCACCTGAGCTCATTGAGGAGAATCCTTATGATCACAATGCAGATCTGTGGTAAGTATATTTATCATTATATTCTCACCTGACTCTTGAGTGACAGTTCTCATCAAGGTGGCCACAGTTCGAATCATGACCAGTGCTTGTAAGATTTTTGGAATGAAACATGCTTGCCTAGCTGGAATAAATTTCGTGTATCCCCACTTGTTACAATTTTGCAACATGTCTAATGATGATAGCCAGTCTTGAGTTATATTCAAAATTTAAAGACCAAATATTCAGACCTCAGTCCCTTATACAGTAGCCTTTATTATCAGAAATTGATGTTGAACAATATCTTATTTATATATCTCATTATTTTCATTTATGTGTAACTGAAAGTACAGTAGTCAATTGCAGCTGCTGATGGAACTTTTTTATGTTTCATATACAATGTTCTTTATAAATACGTCTGGCTCCTTGGTTGAAACGTCATTATTGCAGTCCTCGGTTCACAGGTTCCCAGGTTTGATGCTGGGCCGGGGATTTCAGCTGTGCCTGGTTATTTCATCTGTGGTTCAAGGACTGGGTGTTTGTCTCAGTACACTAGAGTTCATATACGTACAACACAACACAACACAACACAACACAACACAACACAACACAACACAACACAACACCACACCACACCACACCACACCACACCACCACAGAAACACAAAATGGTAGAAAACATCCCTCCACGTAAGGATGAAATTATGAAGAGCAACCGGTCGTAAGGCTGGTATTACACAATCAGAGAAATATATGACAGTGCAATGGAGGAATATTTAATGTGCTTTCATAAAATTTCTTTGATAAAAGATATGAGCATCATGTTATCTTTTGCAAACGATTTGACTTGTTCAATCCAAAATGGTGGATCGTAAGTTCAGGTGGAATGTTGCTACAACAAAACTACTTCTTTCAGAGTATGAAATGAATGAAATTTGCTTAAACATAGCGGAGGCGATATACGGGAAGGATGCACAGTTTTGGATGTGAAAAAGAAATTGAAAGAATTACATAGCGAGTATTTGGCTGGAAAACTAATGTTGAATATAATCTTTACATTATATTTAATCTAATTCATTTAATTTTTATTATTGTTAGCAACTTATTTTATTTTTCTGATAAGCCACGTGAGATAACTTAAAACCATGTGGGTTTTAAACTTGTAGTATGAACCAGCAGACAGATGTACAGTAGAACTTGTGGTGTTCTCTCCTGTAATGGTTTAATTTAAAACAACATACCTGTACATTTTATGATAATTTTTGTCATTACAATATAAGTAAAAACTAATAGTAGCCAAACATGCACACAACTGTCCTTCATCCATTTTTGCTGAACTGTGATAAAATTTATTTTATGTAGTGTAATGGTGCAATAGCTGTATGTTATGATCTTTTGTAAAAGTTAACTTGCACAAAATATTTTACAAAAGATCTTCGACAAATTTCTTTGATAGTGTAATACTAACTTAAAAACTGGGCAAAGTCCACATGTGCACCTCGGATCACACCCTCAATCCCTCCACGGTGTGGGAAATGTGGCATATGTAGAAGTAGTTAAAAAAAAATCTGAATACCACACAGAAGCTGTTATATGAGTGTAACAAGGAGCCCATCCCATATTGCAGTAGGATATGCACAATGTTTTTGATGTTCATGTTGAAGGCTCCTATTTGAAATGTCTAGTTTGAATGCACATTATTAGCCCGGAACAGTTTTAGCAGGAGATTTACCAGTAGTGTGTAGATTTACCATCGGGCAAGTTGGCTATGCGGTGAAGGGCGCGCAGCTGTGAGCTTGCATCTGGGAGATAGTGGGTTCGAACCCCACTGTCGGCAGCCCTGAAGATGGTTTTCCATGGTTTCCCATTTTAACACCAGGCAAATGCTGGGGCTGTACCTTAATTAAGGCCACAGCTGCTTTCTTCCCATTCCTAGGCCTTTCCTATCCCATTGTCGCCATAAGACCTATCTGCGTCAGTGCGACGTAAAGTAAATAGCAGAAAAAAAAGTAGATTTACCAGCATGTAAAAGAACTCCCACGCGACAACATTCGGGCACCTAGTCGTCTCCAAAATTGTATAAGTGGTTTTTGGGGATGTAAAACTAGTAATAGTAGTAGTAGTAGTAGTAGTATTACACCTTTGGGGAATGTGAGAAATCTTTGAATAGGAAGATACATGATCTTGAAATCTGCTCTTTTGTTTTTAATATACTTTGTTAGCAGAGGTTGGTAGACTATTATCTCTATATTGAGAGCTTACATCACAAGAGAATATTGTTTTAAAGTTTACTACTAGGAGATGAATGATGAATGTAAGGCTCCAACCTGGGTCCCGTAGTTGTTCTCATATTTTCCCCGTCTCATCTCCTTTCATATGAAGCATCCTAAATGTCAAAGAACTTCAAATTATGGGATTTGATTGGGACAGTTTTGCACTAGAAACATCAGTCATGACTAAGGTGTTCATTAATTTTTGTGGGAGTTGAACACATTACCCATCATTGCTCTCTTACTGTACTAGCGGGTAAATTTTATCAGATCTCTCTAATGGTTATGACATTGATTTGGAAAAGTCCTGTGATAGATAGCTTTCTCATAGCAAAAGCATTCTCATAGCAGAAGTTTGAACAAGTCATATGGAAATTTGTTGGGAAAGGAACAGTTCTGTCGTCGACAAATGGGGAAAAGTAGGATGGTTTAAAATTGAAACTTGACTAAGACAGAAAACTGTCCTTTCACATTATTATTATTATTATTATTATTATTATTATTATTATTATTATTGTTATTGTTATTGTTATTGTTATTGTTATTATTATTATTATTATTATTATTATTATTATTATTATTATTATTATTATTATTATTATTATTATTATTATTATTATTATTATTATTATTATTGCCAACTAGGGACCACGTCATTTCAACTGTCTCCTTCCCCATGCTTTAATATTTGTCCAATACTCCCGCATTCGTTGCCGGTGTTGTTCCTTTCTTGTTTTGTTTCACACTTTCCCTGTTTCCAGCTTTGACTTTTCTTGGAAACCCTTGTGGTCTTGAAGTTTCTTCTTAAGTGGGTTGTGCTCTAGGATATAATCATGTGTGATGCCCACCACTTTTAGATCTTTCTCTGCCTCACTGAATCAGGCCCCTTTTGTCTTCTTATCTTGGAAATAGGGGAAGATCCGTTTGATTGACCTTGCAGGGCTCATACATGTTATGTTACCATAGAATGCAATCCTAGTCTTCTGCATTGTGTCCGTTATCTTTTCTACGTGGAAATAGAGCTCCTGGTTGTGCCATCTTCTATATTCACCTTTGTTTTTTATGGAGCCCAAGATTTTCCTCAATCTTTCTTTCTTTCTTTCTTTGATCTCATGTTTCCCAATAAGGCGTTTTTTGTTCATTGCAAGGCACTCCACTGCATGGAGGTCCTCGAGACAAATGATAGTGCGATAGTATGCCTGAACTTGGTGTTCAGGAATTATATTTTGGTATGTAAACCCTTGGTTAGATGGTATGCCATTTCGATTTTATTCATGTGTGACATGAAGACTGCTTTCTCAGACAGGGTTCTAACCACTAACCTAGGTACTATATTTAAACATTCCTACCTGCTTGGTTTTTCCCTGGTCCACATCTAGCTCTTATGGTGCCCTTTATGTTTGTTGTAAACTGATTTTTCTCAAAGGAGATCTGAAGACCTGCTTTTGCTGCCTACTTTGTTTTGAAGCTGTCTGTAGCAAATTGGAAAAGATTGGACAAGATTGCTAGATCATCTATAAAAGCAAGTCAGTCACTTACAAATTTTGTGTTCCTACAACCCAGTCTGACTCCACTGTTGACCACTTTGTTTATCATTTCCGTACACCTTTTGCAGATGACTTTCTCTATATAACACAGTTGAGATCAGAGATGAGAGCCCATCTCCCTGCCTAACTCCTGTCCTTATTTCAAAGCCATCTGAAATTTATCCTCTGAAGTTCTCTTTGGAAGTAGTGTCTTTCAGGGTCTGTTGAATGATTGCTCTTGTTCTGTTGACCAAGCCAATTTCCTTTAGAATTTGTATGGGGATATTTTAATCAATCAAGTCATAAGCCTTTTGTAAATTGACAAATGTCACCACATATTTCCTTTCCTGGACCCTCTTTGGTATTCTCCCAGTTGTGGATCGAATTGTTCTTCTGCCCTAGTCTGAAGAGCTTTTGAAAGAATCTTGTAGGTAATTAAGAGGAGGGAGATACTATGATAGTTGTTAACATTCTTCTTGTTGCCTTTTTTTATGAAGGGGTGACTCAATGCAGAATTCCAGTCTCTTGGAAGTTTCTGTTTCCCAAATCTCATGGATGACGTCTGTCAGTTTTTCAGTCACATTGTCACCTGCATACATCTACTGTTCAGCTACTATAGAGTCTTTACCTGGTGCCTTATTGTTCTTTAATGACTGGATGATATGTTTGATGCTTTCTTTTGTGGGTGTGATGAATCATGTTGGACTAGCGCACTATTTCAACTGTCAATGTGGAATTTGGAGCTTCACAGTTGAGGAGGGATTCAAAGTAATCCACCAGAATCCGGCAAGTTTCTGTATCACTGTGTGCTGTTTTCCCATCGGAGTTTGTGAACTGTAGGCTTAAATTTTGTCTGAAGATTGTATAGAAGTCTCGTATTATTCTTCTGAAAGTCCTGCTCAGTCGGTGCCAACTGGTTCTCTGCCAAAAGCATGTTTCGTTCTGTGGATGTTTTTCAGCAGCATGTTTTCTCTCATTCAGGAAGTTTACCCAGTTAGTTTGGGTCTTTTGAGAGTTCCATCTCTATCAGATGAACTGTCTTTGCTTTACCACAGCATTGCAATCACTGTTCCACCAGGCATGTTTTCATGGCTTCGTTAGTGGGATTGTCTCCTTAGGTGTTACGACTAGGGCCTCTTATTGTTCTTCCCAGTTCTGGGGATCAATGGATTCTAGCTTCTGGGTGAATTCCTGACTAGATTCCAGTTTTTCTGTATCATATCTAATCATCTTTCTCGGATGGCTCTTCCTAATGTTTCGCGGGAGCAACTTAATTTTGATTTTGGATAGATAGGGATCTGAATCTACGTCAGCATTTCTTAGAATATTCACCTTTTTGGATCTTTTTCTGGGCTTTCTGAGCGATCGCATGATTTATTTGGAACTCGCCATGATAGGGATTTGACGGTTTTAGAGTTTTCTGCTTTCTGAGCAGGTGTCTAAAAGTGGTTGATTTCAAAACTAGATTGAATACCTTACATAGTTCCACAAGCCTCTCTCCATTGCAATTTGTTCTCCGGTGAGCCAGATAATTACCTAAGTTTTGGAACTACTTCTCTTGGCTGAGCTGGGCATTGAAATCTCCAAGCAGGATGGTTGTAAGTTTGTCTAGGACCTTAGAAGCTATGTTTTCAGGCTCTTCCCAGAATCTATCTGTTTCTTCTGGGTCTTTCTTGTTTGCCTGATTAAATGATGCATGCAAAAATCTTTCTGGTGACTATAAATCCAGTGCCTAGGTGAGGGACAGATTTAGTGACACATTTATCAGATTTACTTTTGAAGATCCTGTAACCTTGTGACTCAAAGGCCTGTTCATCTATAACCTTGTCTCCTGAATCACTGCTGTTAGGATTTGATTTTGAGACAACGTACTGGTGAGTGAATTGCTTTAACTTCCCGATCAGTATAAGAGAATTTGCGTTAAAGGTAGCACTGAAATTCTGGCATTTGTGACTGATCTTTTCTGGAGCCTCCGATACCTCCAAACTTGATATAGTTATTGATTCCCATAGGGAACCTGAAATATTTGTCCTGAATGAGTTAAATTCTTAATTCCAATATAATTGGTTCATTATTCCAGCTAACTCATTCTTGGTTGCCAGCATTTCGCTCGTGTGCCAATTTGGGCTCATCACTTGGTAACTAGAACACCTACCAAGATGCATGGCTAGTGCATACCGTGGAAGCCACTGGCAGTGCCAATGCACTATGAGAGAATTTCTCATTTACAAAAATTGATGCCTGCTAGGCCATGAGATGATATGGATATTGATTCCCATAGGGAGCCTGAAATATTTTTTCTAAATAAGTAAATTCATAATTCTAATATCATTACCATCTGTTTTTATGTGATTGAGGATGCAAAGAATCTTGTTGGATAGTATTAGCAGTTTGTGTAGGTTTTCTGGAAATATTGTAAGATAGATGATTTAAATGTCTGGTAATACAGTAGTTAAATAAATAATTCAAAGATTGGTGAGTTTCAGATTCTGGAGTAAACTTAATGTATGAAATCAAGCAGTCATATCAGCACATAAGTGTTCAGTTGAAAACCGATTTTTGGACACTAGGTCCATCATCAGTGATCAAAACTTATTTAAAACATACTAATTTCCATAGGTGTGTCATCAAGATAAAATGGAGCCCAGATGAAATAAACATTAGAAGTGGTGGCTGGACATGCTATTGAAGTTCTTAGTTGAAGTTATTTCATCTGAGCTCAGTCTTATCTTGTAACACACCTATGTAGATAGTATGTGTATATAAGTTTTAATACTAGAACCGCGGCTGGGTCATTTGTGACCCAGCTGTTAGTTCTTTCTTCCATATCTTCCTTTTGTCTCTACCTGGAGTGCTAGATTTTTATGACTTTTCATAAATAAGGGTCTTTAACAACCACAAATAAGGTTAGTTTTTGGGGGGCAAACCGCTGTTTAAAAAAAGCCAAATTTGCCTAGAACCGCAGCTGGGTCAGATTTGACCTGTCATTGATAATAATGTGTTAACATCTGTTCATCCGTTTGGCTTTTTGTAATTTTAATCCAGTGTCACCGGAATTCTCCAAGGATATATACTGTGCCCAAACTGGTAACATCGAATTGGCTGCGGGGGAAGGGAGAGGAACGAAACAGTTTAATCACATCTGAACAATTGTGCAGTAAGGATACTACTCACGCTTTGTTGTGCAATAGGTTGTTAGTTTTGCAGTATTGGTGTGTATATAGTTGACAATGGCCGTACGTCAACGACTTACTACTGAGCAAAATATCATCGATGCCATGAATGACATTTCCAATGAGGAATCTGAAGGGGAACCCGTGGATTTTTCGTCTGATGAAGGATCACAGCTCGTACCTTCAGATTCGTTATCAGAAGAGGGTGATGTCCTGCCATTTGAAGCTGTATCAAATCTTGATAGAGCAGGTATGCATTTCTAAACTTTCATTTTGTAATGTATGGACTACAATTTAGATACTTTGAAAATTTCAGGCCTAAAAGTATTTATTTTACAGTTTCATCACTGTGATATTTCTGTTCAGGCTATTAGGTTTATATAGCTCGGTGCATTTTTATTTGCTGTAAATATTATTTTCAGGTGGAAAATCTAAGACAAATTTTATCTTTGTATCTAATCAGGTCTTGCAATGCCAGAGACTTCTCGCGTTCGTCAAAGGGGGCGTGGCCAGGAGCACTGTTCAGTTCCTTCATCGGGAGAGGACGCCATCGCTAACGGTCAAGTAATTGTACAATTTTACAACAGAGAGGATGCGCCATTAATGAAATGAGACAGGTTTTGTGTTGAGAGTCTGATTCTGTTTCCAGCAGGTACAGAAATTGTATATCCAGATGGCACGACCTAGAAAGTTGGGTTAATTGGTGATGTTAAAGCTGGTAGACGTGGAGCTCAAAATGTGTTCAGAGATCACGTTGGAGCTACTGCACATGCTGAACGTAATGTGAATGAGACTTGCGCAAGTGCTTGGCGACTTATGATCAAGGACAAGATTTGGAAACATATTGTGACATGTACTGAGACAGAGGCACATCGTGTACTGATGTCAGATGATTAGTGTCTAAAGATTGGGGAGATGGAAGCCTTTCTAGCTATACTGTACATTTGCGGTGCCATAGGAGCTAAAGGTTTAGAACTCGACTCACTGTGTTCAAAGAAGTGGGGCAATCCCATTGTAAAATCAACAGTGGCTCATGATAGATTCAGAGAAATAATGCGTTTCTTGAGATTTGATGTTGAATGTACAAGGTCAGAAAGACTAAAAGAATATATATTTGCAGTGGTATCAGCAATCTGGTACGCCTTCATTTTAAATACCCAATGTAGCTATAGAAGAGACCCTCCACATCCCTGCACCAGCTATTCATTCAGTTCTACACAACCATCTCCATGTTAGGAAGGTTTGTTCTCTTTGGGTGCCCCATTCACTTTCAGAGGAACATAGGGCACATCTAGCTAAATGGTGCCGAGAAATGCTAAAACAGTTTGAAAATGGGACTTCGCGTAACGTCAATAGCATCGTTACAGGTGACGAAACTTGGCTTTATTATTACGATGTCCCAACAAAATCGCAGAACAAGGTGTGACTGTTTGAAGACGAGGGTACTCCTGTGACTGTGCGAAAGTCAAGGTCGGTGAAGAAAAGCATGATTGCAGTATTCTTCACTAAATGGGGCATCCTGACTCGGATTGTGCTAGAAACACAAAGAACAGTTACTTCGAAGTGGTACAGTGAGACTTGTCTGCCTTAGGTCATCCAGGCTCTCAAGCAGCTCCGCCCAAGATCACGACTCAACACTTGGCTCTTGCATCACAATGCTCCAGCACATCGTGCTAACGTAACAATGGATTTTCCTGCCAGATGAGGGTTGACTGTGCTTGATCACCCTCTGTACAGTCCTGATCTTGCCCCATGTGACTTCGCACTCTTCCCAGAAGTGAAGATGATGCTGAAAGGGCGGCGTTTTGTATCCGACGAGGAGCTTCTGGCAACATGGGATTAAGAGTGTGAAAATGTAACTGAAGAAAAGTGGCAGAGTTAGTTCAGTAACTGGTTTTGACGTATGGAGAAGTGTATTGAGTGTGGTGAAAATTATTTGGAAAAGTCTAAAGCGTTCACTCACATTGCAAAACTTTCCTAGTGCCCTTTGTATGATCCATTATGGCAAATATGTCATCAACATATCTGGCCCAACAGCATATGTTGTTGAAATCAGTATTATTAAGAATTTTATTATGTTCAAGATTATCCAAATATATTGTTAAAGCAAAAGTGTAAAACCAGTTTATCACCATAAGACCTATCTGTGTCGGTGTGGAAAAAAAAAAAAAAAAAAACACCACCAGTTTTAAGATGATCAGAAATTCTTCAATTTCAGCTTGCTAAATTTCTTTAAATTGTTGCTAATTATGTTGATTGTGTAATTTGTGGGGATGCTTGGATACATATTAACTACAGGTATGTCGAATGAGTGGATGTAATGGTAAGATTGAATTTTTATGTCTTTAATGCTATTCCATAACTCTGTGGTATTTCTTATCGACTTTTTAGCCAGGAAAAAATAGGTCTTCTTTAAAAATCTTCGGATAAATTGGGAAACTTTGTAAAGTGGGCTAGGTCTCAAATTAATAATTGGCCTTATGTGGGCTCCGGCTTTGTGAATCTTAGGCAGTGTTCTGTCTTTCAGAAGTAGGGTTCTTGTTGATAAATTTTGCACACTCTTGATCGCTTGAAAACAGGAGATGTTTTTGAGAATTTGCTTTAAATTATGCTGGATTTTGGATGCGGGGGTCTTTTGTGATTATAGTAAATGAGTCGTCAGAAAAAAGTTTTTAGTTTTATTAATGTGATCTTCTTTATTCTTTATAACTAGAGCCCAGTTTCTTATGTAATTACATATTCCACTCCTGTGCTTGTAGACAGTTGAAAATGTCAGCAAATTGTGGTTCTGATATGGTTATACTTGGGTTTCATTTTACATATTCTTAGTAATATTAGCCTACATATTATGTGAAGAATGTAACATTTTTGTACATATCTAGGCAATTACTAAAAAAATAAAAAAATTGCCTTTCTACTTTCTTTTTCAGACTAGTAAAATAATTGGGAAATTTCCTTTCATATAGAGAATATTTCATTTCCTAAAGTTCCCTTAAGAAAATAGTTTCTTTAACATTACATTTCTAACTTACTGTGCGATACAGGAAGACGATGTGCATAAACTGCCATCTTGTGAGATACACACAGGAAGGACTGTCAATAAGGTGCTGAGAACTTGCTGAGTTATGGGAATGAAGTGTGGTTTCACAAGATCCTACACTATTTCTGTCAATACACTTCTAATGACCGTGTGTGTATATCGAGTGAATTATTCATAAAACTCTAGCGCTCTGGAGCAAATGGTTTTCGGTTGAGACTGCTGACGAGTGTGTATTGGTAGTGTTCTGTTTAGTCTGTACTCATGTGAGGTGGATTTATTAAAAATGACTCCAGTTAAATCTAGTCTTGCGTCAAAACTAAAATCGTGGTAGAGTACTGAGGAATGTTTTACAGTGGATGGGAAAGTGGTTATGTGTTAAGTGTGTAACAAAACTATAGGGTGCTCCATGAAGTCACAACTTAACCAATATTTATGTAGTGCATTGCACACAAACAATAAACATCGTGTGTCTTCTAAGCAGGTTGAAGTCACAACTTGACCAATATTTATGTAGTGCATTGCACACAAACAATAAACATCGTGTGTCTTCTA
Organism: Anabrus simplex; assembly: GCF_040414725.1. Classification (NCBI taxonomy): domain Eukaryota; kingdom Metazoa; phylum Arthropoda; class Insecta; order Orthoptera; family Tettigoniidae; genus Anabrus; species Anabrus simplex. Next base: position 1,051,195,282 of record NC_090266.1, read on the forward strand.
AGCAGGTACTCTTAACTCAATTGGAAGAGTCAGGTTCCAAAAGTGAGTTTATGAAAGATATGTACTGGGCAATGGTAGCTGCAAATATTCCGTGGAACAAACCTCAGGTGCTGGCATAATGTTCATTTCTTGGAAAGTATTGCAATAGGCCAATTCCAGACGAATCTATGCTTCGAAAGAACTATCTGGACGAGTGTTAACAGGATACACTGGTGTCTATTCAAATTGATATTCAGAACTCTTATATCTGGATCAGAGCTGATGGAACGACTGATGCTTTCAGATACTACATTGCCAATTATTGGGAAAATGGATCCAGAAGCCCCTTTCAAGTCACACCTAATCTGTTCGAGAATCCTGGAGCAAACAAACCATGCAACAGTTACATGTTTTGTTAACGAAGAGTTGTAAGTGTTTTGGCCTGAAGGCATACAAGCAGATGATGATGATGATGATGATGATGATGATGATGATGATGATAAGTCCTCAAAACAAATTTCAAATCTTAAAAAGAAAATTAAAGACAGAGATCTTATTATTACAAAAGAAAAGAAAATCAAAGGGTGCTTGTTTTGTATTGAGATGCTGCGGCCTGTATGCTGAAAGGCGCGAAAACACTGCAAGTATTTTACCATAACACAGTTCATTTCACATGCTTAGCACATGCATTACAACGTGTTGCTGAAGAAGTCAGAAGTAATTTTATGAATGTAAATAATTTAATAGCGTCAACAAAAAAGTATTGTGAAAGTCCTAATGAGAATTCAGTATTATAAAACACATCTAGCGCACGTACCCTTGCCACCTGAGCCTATCTTAACATGATGGGCCTTCGAGCTATTAGTTTCTAAAATGAACTTTTTGAAGCTGTTAAACAATTGTAGATACATTTCCTCCCGAGTCGGTAGCATCAGTACGCGATTCTCAGACTGCATTCAGTGAGCAAAGTGTAGTCAGCAATATTGCATACATTCAGAGTAATTTTACTTGGATGGCAGAGAGCATTACAAAATAGACCATTGGCCTTATCCATGACAATTGGGGAGAATGCTAAATTGATACTTGGTAGTACCATGGCAGGACAAATCGGCGTCAGAGTTTCTAACAAACTCCGTGCAGCCTTGAAACAAAATCAGAGTTATTCAAGTTTTCTATCTGTTTTCAAGATTATTCGTGGTGAACAAGAAGAACGCCCGGAAGATATTTCGCCCAGCGAGTTTTATGTTTTAAAATATGCACCCGTCACTTCCTGCGACGTTGAACGTTCCTTCTCAGACTACAAGATAATTTTATCAGATCAGCACTAAAGAATCATGGTGGAAAACATGGAAAAGTACTTGGTAATTTACTGCACATCACAATTTAAAAAAAAAGGGTACCATACTGATTGTTACTTAATAGGGGGTTTAAAGACAGATTCTGTATTAATATTATTTAGTAGCATTTATTTTTTTCATTTCCTGGGCATGAGGAGAACAGGGAATTACCTACAACAATAAATTGTGTAGTATACTCTGCGATTTACAGTGCATAACATTCTTTTTAAATATTTGAAATATTTTGAGTATGCCTTCAATTTGATTATTTAATAAGTATACTTAATTTCAACATTAGAAAATGGTAGACTATGTAAATTATCTTGACCACCAACGATAATTTTGTCTTAAAATATTGAGGTATTTGAATCAATTTTATTGTTTAATATCAACATTAGTCATGAATGACAATAAAAGGAGTATACAAACATTTTTGAGAATTTAATGCATTAATACTGCTACATATTTTCTGAATATGACATATTGAATTACATATTATGTGAATATTATATATTTCATTTTTACTACATTTTTATGTACATATTTCACACTTTGATATTACATAAAATCCGGGCCCTAATTATAACGGTGGTAGTACCTTTATCTGATTTTGTAATAATAAGATCTTTGTCTTTAATTTACTTTTAAGATTTGAAATTTGTTTTGACGAAATGTTGTTGTTATTATTATTATTATTATTATTATTATTATTATTATTATTATTATTATTATTATTGTTATTGTTATGGGGTTACCCATGGAGCAGAAAGAGGTTACAGAAGGTGCTGGGGTGAATGGGTCTGTCTACAATATCAAAAATTGAGTTAAAAACTTTAAAAGGTTATATTTCTTTTCCGAAAACAAACTTAACAATTTTTTTCATAACAAAATAGCAATCATTAAACAAGGCTAGGAAAATCCAAGATTATTGATATTTATAGATTCTGGGCTTCAAGCCCCTAGTTTTACAATTCCAGAGATACTGGATCCAGTTTACACAATTTAAGTTAAAAATCGTGAATATTAAGTCAAGGGCAGAAATCCCCCAAATCAAGAGCACTTGCTCCCTCAGTCACAATATCTAGCCTCCCAGAGGCACACTTTAAAGTTACAAAACCTGAAAAAGAGCTAACAGGCTCTCAGGTTTCCAAGCCTACTCAAGGCAACATCAACTTACAATCACTGGCCTCTCAAGGCACAACTTACTATTTGAAAATGATTTATACAGGGGTATTTAATACCCAACCTATGGGGCCTTCATGAAAACAGAACAGGTTAAATAACTGGCTCAAACACAAAAGGAACGGAGACGTACACTGTGCTCCAAGATAATGAAAACATAAAATCTTACAGGGCTCAAGGCCGATGAAACAGGGGCTATTCCTAAACTATTGAGGTGACTGGCATAGAAATTACTTTTTAACACATTACAGAAGGAAAAACAGTTACAAAACGTAGTCACCTCAAACCAAGATGAAGGGGAGCTCGAGAGGGTAACTCACTCTCTTTCCCCGATTTATAATTAAAGCTTTTATGAAGTTTTACATTAGCCAAAAGAAATTTTACATTTTAGAGAAGTAGGTTAAGTAGTTAAAGATTCGGACCTTTCCCTCGGATTAAACTGCAAAGGTAGCAAGAAAGAATGATTTTATGTGGCCATTACCTTATAGATGTTCTAGCTGCTGACGAAAGAGGCCGCCCGCCTCCTGCTTAAACACACTCAGTATGACGACGATCAGTTGGCCAAGAAACATGAAAAGCCGCAGTTTATAAACCCTCAGGGAAGGTTCGAGATCATTCAAGATTAATCAGGACACACCCTCTTAAATTTTATTGGCTAACACAAAGTGAACAAGAAATGCGGGATTGGTTGAAAATGAATTACAAAAATTCCTGATTGGCTAGATTCAAAACTGGCGGAAAGAAAAGGAAGTATTGCCAACCCAAAAATAAATGAACATAGATCAGTTATGGAAAACCTAGGAATCCAAAACTTTTTTAAGTTATAAGTTCTTACACCTTGCACCAGGGTGCATGATCATAGTTTTTTGGTAGCATCATCTGTGGAAGAATGTCCAAACTTCTTGATGAAAGCAAGGTGAAATTGAGTCAGTTTAGGAAACTGCACAACAAAACAATTACTTAATTTTTCAGTGGTGACATCTTCTGATTAAAGTTCTAAGTTCTTGTTGTTGTAGTTACCACTTTTGTTTGATAGAGGAGTTAATTTTGGCGCTAATTTTTAATGCGCGGCATTGAGGTGTACCTCCGGGTATTATTATTATTATTATTATTATTATTATTATCTGGATTATTAGTTTTTTGTAAATTGATAAGACATAGTAGACACATTTAACAGTACATTTAAAAATAACTTCATCACGGCTGACAAGGACGAAGACATGTTCACTACAAAGAAATCCCCTCCCTTCCTGTCCCTCACTAGCCTCTACTTCACTCTAACGAGGTCGCAGCAAGTCTTTGGAGAACCACATCCTATGCAGCGAACGGCCCAGTTAACGTGCCGGCCAGAATTTCCCACTGCTGTGCAGATGCATTGGCACCTTCTGTTTGTGCAATATTTAACATTTCTGTGAACAGTGGGACTGTGCCAGATGAATGGAAGAAAGCAAACATTGTTCCTGTGTTCAAAGATGGCAACAGGGAAAATGTAGACAATTATTGCCCGGTCTCTATTACGTCTGGGTTATGTAATTTCATGGAACGCCTAATACCTAAACATGTGCTGGATTTTCTGAATGAGAGAAACCTGTTGAATAACAGCCAGCATGGATTCCTCCCTAGGAAATCCTGTACTACACTTGTAACAACAGTAATTGATGAGTGGCAACATTCCCTGGACCAGTCTAGTACGAGGACGATTTGAAAAGTTCTCGGAATCACCGCTAGATGTCAGTGCTAGAGCAACGAGGTTCCCGCGCAATAATCACACATCCTTTGTGAGTGAACACGTGGCGCATCAGTGCTCTAGCTGCAGGAGTGTGGTAGTGACGACTCTTTGTTGTTGTTCCCGCGTAGTGATTTGTGACAATGGAAAAACTGAGATTCGAGCAGAGATTAAATACTTTGTAAAGAAAGGTATGAAAGCAAAGGAAATTCATGCTGACTTTCAGAACACACTGGGGGACTCTGCTCCTTCATTTTCAACTGTTACCAAGTGGACCAGCGAGTCTAAATTTGGTCGGGAGAGCTTGGATTATGATCCGCGTAGTGGACGGTCAAAAAGTGTTACGACCCCAGAATTTATCGCAAAAGTCCATAAAATGGTCATGGAGGATTGTCGACTGAAAGTGCGGGAGATTGCTGAAGCTGTAGGGATGTCTTCTGAACGGGTATATTATATTTTAACCAAAGAATTGGGTATGAAAAAATTATCCGCAAGATGGGTGCTGCGGCTCTCGACATTGGACAATAAATGCACCAGATTGGAAATGTCCGAACAAAGTCCGGCCCGTTTTCAGTGCAACCAACAAGATTTTTTGCTTGCAAGTGAACGGTCATTGACATCTATAAGAACATATCTTTTCAACAGCATTCGCCGAGGTCATATGGCAATAAGCATTTAAATTTCTTGAAGACCAACATTTATCCTGTTACATGTTCAATCATCAAAGTGACGATAATTTTGAATCTTTATAGACTCTTATCCACAAGGGATAAATAACTTTTTACCAGATCTCATTGCCAAGAAAATCCTCAAATTTAGCTCCTATGATTTTCACGTCTTTCTAAGATTTTGGACATGATATATATATTTTTATTTTATTTAATATTTTAGTACTCTCTCTTCCATAATTTTAATGTATCTTCCTATTAAGTACATGTAATTAACCCATGTATACAAAGATTTTATATTTTATGATATTCTAATAGAGTAAGTTTAAAGTTTGTCAAAAATGATCTAATAGTTCTCAAGTCATTATTTACGTAAATAACAATTATTCGAGATTCAGATTTGGCTAATGATGCTCTATAAGGGAGCGAAACATGTCCCATATATAACTTTTTAACTAATGAAGTTATTTTAAATGTGACAACATTATAATGTATTGAACAGGTGGATTCATAATAAAACTTTATTATTGTATATCAAGATTTTTTGCGCCGGTTTGTGACTACAGATGAAACTTGGGTCCACTACTGTACCCCAGAGACAAAACAGCAGTCAAAGCAGTGGAAACATGCTGATTCACCACCACCAAGGAAAGCAAAGGCAGTACGTTCGGCTGGAAAGGTCATGGCCTCAGTTTTCTGGGATGTAAAAGGCATTCTGCTGATAGATTATCTTCCTACTGGCCAAACAATTACGGGGCAATACTATGCAAACCTCCTAGACCAACTACAGGAAAAGATACGTGAAACAAGGCCTGGTTTGGCAAGGATAAAAGTAATCTTTTATCAGGACAACGTTCCGCCGCACACAAGTGTTATTGCCATGGAAAAACTTCATGAACTGGGGTACGAATTGTTGCCACATCCACCTTGTTCACCTGATTTGGCACCATCAGACTTTCATCTATTCCCCAAGCAGAAAATTTTCCTCGGTGGATGGAGATTTTCTACAAGAGAAGAACTGACAGCCGAATTGGAGAGGTATTTTGCAGGCCTGGAGGAATCTCATTTTCGAGATGGGATCAAGGCATTGGAACATCGCTGGACCAGATGCATTAGTCTACAGGGAGACTATGTTGAAAAATAAAAGCAGTTCCACCGAGGTAAGATACTTAATTCTAGTACATTCCGAGAACTTTTCAAACCACCTACGTCTCTCCCAAGTGGACTGCGTGACTCTTGACTGGAGTAAGATCTTTGATGTGGTACCTTATCGACTGTTGTTAAAACTAAAGAAGTATGGTATTCAAGGCAAACTGCTGGCATGGTTTTGATCATTCCTGGTATGTAGGTTGAACACAGTGCGTTTTGTTTAGTGGGGCCAGATGAGACCAAACCTTAGTCACCTCAGGTGTGATTCAGGGTAGTGTGATAGGGCTGTTTCTGTACACGATCTTTACACTAGATCTACATATAATTGGTACTACATGAAGAGCAAACTACAGCGTCTATTCTAGCTATTTGTTGCTGCTATGTGCCACTATATGGTGCCACAGTATTCTTCCAAAATCACTGACTGGCCTGTGGTCATTCTCACAAGTGTCCGGCTCCATGGCTAAATGGTTAGCGTGCTGGCCTTTGGCCGCAAGGGTCCCAGGTTCGATTCCCGGCAGGGTCGGGAATTTTAACCATAATTGATTAATTCCGCTGACACTGGGGCTGGGTGTATGTGTTGTCTTCATCATCATTTCATCCTCATCACGACGCGCGGGTCGCCTACAGGCGTCAAATCAAAAGACCTGCATCTGGCGAGCCGAACTTGTCCTTGGGCACTCCCGGCACTAAAAAGCCATACGCCATTTCATTCTCACAAGTGAAAGTGCGCCAGGTATTGTTTATTTCCTTGTTTATGTGCGATTATCATTTGGTTTGTATAGTTGTACAAAAATATAAAAGATCGAAGATATTGGTAATATTCTTGGTGGAAATGGTAAGCGACTTACCAAGAAGAGAATTAGTGAATTGATATTTGTGAATTACTGATGGATTCTGATGGAGAGAAGGGTGTAAGTATTGATGACAGTGATTATAACGCTAGTGATGAGGAGTGCACTGACAGCATGATGAATATATCGAATGATGCAGAAGATGATGGCAATACTGATAGTGATATTATAGTTGGGGATGGTGCTGGTGCAAATGGTGTACACAATCATGTGAACAATGATGACTGGGATCCTTGTGTAGGAGCACAGAAAGATATTCCATTTACAAGCCAGGAGCATCCAAATCTTCAAATTGATACTCCTTCAGCCACAGGAGCACATACATCAAGAATTTTGAATCGGTCTACAACTAACCCTAAAAAAAAATTTTTTTAAATAAAGAGCGGACTGATGGCCACATGACCCTTTTAATCGCCTTCTATGACAGGCAGGGATCACCTGTGGATGTATTCAACTCGAACCATTCACAGGGGGTCAACATATGGTACCAAACCACAATCCTCGTCCGCACCGAGGTCGCCCTTTTTAGTCGCCTCTTACGACAGGCAGGGTATACCGGGGGTGTATTCATCATCTGCATCCCCCACCCACAGAGGGTAACAATATGTAATGTAAGTACTGTACTTGTTTTGCATTTCAGTAGTTTTCATAAATATTGTGTTAGTTTGAATTAGCACATAATTTGTGTTGTACATTCTATAAGAAGTATCAAAAAGTTCTGTGACACCATATGGCATCATGCTATATTTTATGTTTCATAAAAATTAATGTTACACCATGTGGTGTTGCACATGACCTTGGTATGATGAGATAAAGTTTACTTAGTACATCATATTAATATATCCCAAGATTATACTGTATAGACAGCCTACAAGGCGTATAATTGCTGTGGCACCAGCGGAATACTATTGAAATTCATGCCTGGCACCAGTGGAATAGTGTGCTACAATCGGCTCGGCACTCACCATGTTAAATACAACCAGGTCACTGCCCCCCATAACACACTCTGTAAACAAATAGATATTGTTTTTCTGAGAAAATTCCTCACAGGTAAATTCACATCAACCCTACCGTTCTGCTCAAAGAGATCGAGGTATGTCCCTTTTCCCTCCATTGCAAGAAAAGCATCATATCAGAGTAGCTTCTTTATTTGTTCTGCTCGGCTATGGAATGAACATTTTTGTAAAGAGGTAAAGAGCATGTATATATAACGAAACCTTCTGTAACATAACATAATTGTCTACGCACGCACGCACGCACGCACGCATGCACGCACGCACACACTCTCTCTCTCTCTCTCTCTCTCTCTCTCTCTCTCTCTCTCATATTATTGGAATTTTAAGTGGGGATGGAGGCACATTAGTGTATATGGGACTATGCCTTTTCTCCATTCACCATCCCTAAATTGTATCCACAATTTCTGGAAATAATAATACGGTAGATTAAAGCTTATGGCTAAGGAATAATTCGATAGAATCCCATTGAAGTCCAGGTAAGCAGTTAGAGACTTCTAAGTGACTCTCATATAATTTACTATTTAGACACGTTTTCTTCTTGTATAGGAACTTCATTTCATCTTTGAGCCTAATTTTATTGGTTTTAGCTTGAGTTTCAGGCATCAAATTATTTGATAGACATTGTTTTAAGAACTCAGTATCTTTGCCAACTGGCTATTTTAGTTTTCAGGTCTAAATAATAATAATAAGCCTTTTTGTTCTTGTCTGGTTGGCTTTAATTTCATATGATATAAACTTCATAATGATCCGTATTGACATGAATTCAACGTTAAATGGGGTAATAATTATCAGTGACATTATAAATATATTTTCATTAAAAAAAATTGGCTATATTCTCCGTAAAACTTTAATGGGACTGGTAGTTTCAGCCTTATTTTGAGCCATTACATAAACCAAAATTGGCATAATTAAAAAACACTGAAAAACAGACAACATCTAAAAAATGTAAGTAAAAGAAGACGCTTTGAAAATCAATGAGTCTTTGGTGTCATTGCAAAAAAACTTTTTGTTGAAGAGTAACACCAATGCCCCTCAGTTGTTGTGTAATGTAAATGTTATTTAGTGAAGGCAATCTTTTGTTGAGTTAAATGGTGCTGATTTGTTCAAGTTGTAGCCATAGGAACCAGTTGTAATCTTGATTGCACTGCGACTTATGAGTGGATGTGTTTAACAAACTTCAAAATTGGCTGAGGGGGATATCTGTAAAACCAGAACCACATTGACCCAGTAGAAGTTTGTAGGGTGTCAATGAGGATCAATTGTATATTGTCCAGAATAGATGTCTAGAAAAAAAGAAAGAAAAAGAGAGAATCAGGGCACTGTTTGGTGGAAGAAGAAAAGGAGAAATGAAAAGATGTGTATTATACGAGACTTACTCCATCTTTCAACTATGTAAGTGAGCCACACTGATTGCTATATCGAAACGGTAGGAGTTTAGGCTGAAGGAGGGGTAGATGAGGGGAAGCAATAAGGGGATGTAGGAATGATGAGAGGCTGGTAGGGATATTGGAGCTTCTGTTTGTATTGGATTTGTGTACTGGATGATTACATCATATAAAGTGTTAGGCTTTTCAGAAATTTCATTGAGTTGTAATTGGGATTAAAATATTAAATTAAGTGCGGCCAGTATCCAGTATTCGGGAGATCGTGGGTTTGAACCCCACTGTTGGCAGCCCTGAAGATGGTTTTCCGTGGTTTCCCATTTTCACACCAGGTAAATGCTGGGCTGTACTTTAATTAAGGCCACGGCCGCTTCCTTCCCACTCCTAGCCATTTCTGGTCCCATCGTCGCGATAAGACCTATCTGTGTCGGTGCGACGTAAAGCAACTTGCAAAAAAAATAAATTAAAATATGAATGAACAATTGTTAAGGATATTTAGCAGAGTACCTTTATCCGCAACCTTTAGTATGTTCATATCTTGGTCAATAGAAGTAAACTGATGATTGGAATCAGACATACGGTATGTTGACCCATGGCAGAAAACTAGTTATGTGTTTTAGTGTTAACATGCTCTAAATAACACGTTGTGAAGCTTCTGTCTTTTTAACCAATATATGTCGCGTCATAGTTATTGCACTTAAGTTTATAAGCCACAGAAATGAGAAATTTCTGAAAAGCCTAACATTTTTAATTGATGTAAACATTCCAGTCTATAATAAACACAAATCTACGAACAATCTACCAGCTTTCACCACTTCTGCTTTCCCTTACCATTTTCCATCCCTCAGCCAGAACTCCTACCACCAGCCTATGCTTCAATATAGCAGTCAGTGTGTTGCACTTCGCGTAGTTGAAAGAAGCTGTGTGAGAGGGCGGGGGTAAGTCTCGTATAATAAAAGTCATTTCATTTTTTCCTTTCCTTCAACTTCTTCTTCTTTATTTTTTCCAGGCATCTATTGTGGACAATCTGCAATTGATCCATATTGAGCCTACAAACATTTACTGGGCCACTGTGTTCCACAGTTCTGGTTTTATAGATGTTCCCCTTAGCCAATTTTCAAGTTTGGTAAATACTGCACATCCACTCATTATAAGTCACAGTGCAATCAAGATTATGACTGATTCCTACGGCTACAACTTGAACAAAACAGCGCCATTTAAATTAACAAAACATTATCTTCACTAAATAACATTTACATTTTACAACAACTGAGGGACATTTTTGTTACCCTTCAAAAAAACTTTTTTGTTTACAGACACCAAAGACTCATGAATTTTTTAAAGTGTCTTTATTTTATTCACATTTTTTTTAGATGTTGTGTTTTTTCCAGTGTTTTTAATTATGCCTTTTTTGGTTTATATAACTGCTGAGGGTGAGCTTAAAATAAGGTCGAAACTTGTCCCATTAATGTTTTAATGAAAATATACCCAATTTTTAAATGAAAATAAAGTTATATTGTCGCTGATAATTACTTACTGAAATGTTTATTTGTAGGTCCCTAGGATGTATCGTTTATGAACTTGTTGTTGGTACTCCTCCATTTTGTACAACCTCAATACTGCATCTCTTGCGATTCATACGGCATGAGGCAGTGAAATGGACCTACTCTTACCCCATTTAACATTAAAAGAATAGTGTTAGATGTTGCAGACTTTGGGCTGGGAAGACTTGGGAGTTAAGAAATGAGCTGTTCAACTGATTGGTGTGTTCCAAGCTGTCAGTGGAATTAGGAATTGAAATAATTTATCAAGGGAAATGTTTGATAAATTTCCAACTTTTTGAAATCATTAAGATAAAATTCGAAAGAATTTAATTGTATAAAGTCCACCTGATCAATACATAGGACATGTTTCGACCTAGCCTAGAAGTCATCATCATCAGCTAAAATAACACAAAGATGAAAGACAGATACAAAAACAGTGATACATAAACACTTAAGATAAAATGCAATCAACAAATACAATAGCAATCTATGTTTGAAATATTCATAAGCTTCAATCTTGGACAAATCTAGTTGTGACAGGTGTGGATCCAACCGTATTTATCACACCTATTGGTTGGCTGGAGGAATAATTTAAAATTGTGAAGACAGTCAACTGTTATCTATTTGTCATGCTTCTGGAAATGGAGTGAAGTTTTAAAATCTGTAAAATTTCTTTATGTAGAATACAAGTTTGGCCAGGATTTCCTCTTTCCTCCAGCCCTGTGCTTGTATAGATCAGGTTGGGTCAGTGTTGACCTCCACACTGACTAGCAACTGATCTGAGGTTAGGAAAAGGTTTAAGAAAAGTCTAGGTAAACAATTATTAGGGAATCTGCCACCTGAGCAGCAGTCCTAAATTGAGATCAATGATTGATTGATTGATTGATTGATTGATTGATTGATTTGATGATGATTTTTTGTTTTATAGGGAAAACAAATGTGATTACTATCTTGTTAGTATGGATAAAAGCAAGATAATGGTGATGAGAAAAAGAATGACAGAAATAAAAGTGTACATACATACATACATACATACATACATACTGTCCCCTTCAAAAGTGGTAATATTTTATTAGAAAGAAAATGATTTATTTCATCAGTGTGTTGGGACATTATTTTAATCGGCAAGAGGGTGAGATTCCGTATTTCGTGCCAGTACGAGCTAGTCACTTCGCGAACCGGTTTTCCCGACCTACAGAGAGCACGAGGGAGCAGGCTGGAATTCCTGTTATGTGGCCTTCAGACACATGTGTGCGTACCACGTGACACGGCGAGCAGGCAGATCTCAATCGATCAATAAATGGAAAGTCAAGTGACGTAAAACTGGAGCAGCCAATAAAAGTGACAACCTTCACTGGAATTCAATAAATCCACCAATTAGATGTAATTAAGAGACACACCTATGTCTTACGACAGGAAATTAATGGTAATTCCAGAGGAAAATTTGGTAGAGGGTTTTATACTTCTGAACGCTAAATTTGAGCATTACTCTGACTGCAGCAACCGAAGAGACTGGACGTCGTTTGCTTCATCGGAAGACTTTACATTGGAGAAGGCATCGAGGACTATATAAACAGCAATTCAGACACTCGAAAAATTTCACTACGATTAATTTAGGGTTGTTCTAAGATAAGTGTCTTCAGCCAGATTATAAAGCATCGAGAGTGAATCCTGGGCTATTTCTAAGACTTTTTGTTAGTTTCAGCTTTCTACAAGAACTTGGAAGAAGAAAGGTCCTGAGTTCGAGTTTACGGCAAGATGGTTATCCAGCTCCACGAAGAATACTGCAAGTTCCTGTACATCGTCAACGCCTCCATGAGTCACTAAACATGTAAGGCATCGGACATGGGCGAGACTTCGTTCGATGGAAGGTGATTTGACCACGTGCTAGGTCATCAGCCACAATCCAGTTCACACCAGTCACATGAGTATTCTTTAAGAATTCAATTGCTTTCTATCTTTGTAAATATCTGTAAACGTAGCCTTACTTATTCCTTTGGATTTCTATTAGTTTTGCAGTAGTTTGATTTTTCATTCTTCTTTCTTTGGTGAGAGGTAGTTAGAACCCTTGGAATGAGTGTGTGTTTGCTCTATTAGTTAGAAATGAATGTGAGTCATCGAGAGAGACCTTAACTGTCCTAAGAATTTAGAAGACAGGTGAGATAAAAATTAAATGAACCCCGCGTTAATTTTGATTAGTTTTGAAATAATTTGAAAGTTATTTAAAACAAATTAGGACAGTGTTCTAGTGTTTTTCTTCGTGTAGAATTTCATTCTATGATTGTACGACATGTTTATGGGTTCGAATTTATTTAGAGTCATCCGAATAACTTCACACGACAACTTTACGAATGAGATTATGCACGGTCAGGAATATAATAATAATAATAATAATAATAATAATAATAATTAAAGATAATTACGGGCTAAAATGATTTAATAAGGTCATGAGTTTAATGTTAGTTATTTTTGGAAAGTATTATCGTGTGCTCACTTTATGTAAAGTAAGCCTGGAACATGGCAAATTCTCCGGACGGAGTATCGACGAATTATAGGTATATTTCTGCGCTATGAATTTGAGTATGACTTGCAGATGGGCATTATATTTTGAGTAATAATTTATGCACCCATTAGAGTCAATTTTGGGAAGAGATGTGTCACTGGACATGATTTCTTCGAGCTTCAGTGCAGAATAATTGAGAGCCACGACATTATGATGAATAAAAATAAATGCCGCAACTCATGTACCGTTAGCGCGTATTCTATTATTTTGACCTGTGTTACAATTATTCTATTCGCTAAATTAGGATGATTTCTGTTTAAAATACTCCTTGAACATCGTTGTATAGTTAATTTCTTTGTATAAGTGATAACCTTAATTCTATCACACTCTGAATTGATACCTGGGATGTGTGTGATAGTGTCATCTGGAGAATGATTTCCCTAATTCGCAGTAAAATCCTAAAATTAATAATAATGGGTTAGTGTTCGTGTAAATAATGTTATAATAACGCCGTGTACCCCTGTGTGAATGTGTGATGTGAGATTTGATCCTATTCTGTGTTTTTTGGAATATTTCATGTACGATTTTGTGAAGGTAATTTTCATTATGTGCGTCCAAGTTTTGACCGACTTGTATTATTTCGCGTGTCCGTAATTGGATCAATTTTGAATCTTTAGAAGATTTTATCGTAATTTAAGGTTGATTAGGGCCTAATTTACTAACTCAAAGTGAATAAGAGAAGGCAACGTCCGTGGACTGATGTCACGAGATTTAATTGTTAGATGTTGTACAGTCACTTTCTGCATAAAATTGAGCAAAAGTTAAGGTGGTATAAGTTCAAGTAAAAGTTATTAGAAGAAGTTTATTCAATCAATAATTATATAAACGAAGTAATTGTTGAAAGGAAAGTCTAGGGAATACTTGCTAATCATAAATTAATGAATTAAATAATTTTCAATAATTTAAATAAGGAGGAGAAAATAGTCATTTTCTTGGAAAATAATTGAAACCCAGGAGGGAAGATTTTAATTTTAATAATTGGATTATCATCATAAGAGAAGGATATTAGATATTATTTTGTTTTCCAATCAATTTTTCAGTAAGTTAATGGTTTCTATATTTATTATTGCAGAAAAGAACAATCATTGAAAATTTATTTGAGCGAGATCCCTCACGAATGAAAGCACGAGGAGAAGATGTTTTTCAAGAATCCAACCCAGATTTTGTTAATTTAATTGTTTTCTTTAAAAGAGTGTTAGTTTAATAAATGTGTAAACCTAATTTAGTCTCCTTTCATTTGTCGCTAGTCCTTCATCTATCCCTGCCTTTAAAATTTTCTGCGCAGCCGATAGCGAACGGTCCACCACTGAGACCCTCGCTCTCCGGCGAGCTGAGCCCGGCATAAAGGGGGCAATACATACATACATACATACATACATACATACATACATACATACATACATACATACATACTGCACCCGTCCACCTCCCGAGTCCCAGACTAGTATTTATCTCAGGGGTGTGGGTTCATTATTTAAGTCATCAAATATATAAATATAGAGGCATCAGTGAACACGGGAATGAACGGGGCAACTAAAAATAAAATGGGGAAAGCTCAATATGTAAACATGAATCTAAGGACTCCATGATAGGACTAGGACGTGACAGTTAACGTTAAAAAGTGCATAACATCTAACTACAATAAAAAGATTATGAGAATGGTTTCCTTTGAAATAATGGCCAGAAGGAGCAATTTATTGCGCCACCAGGCGCATGGAATTTTGATACATTTGGCAACAACAATTAATTTTACAACATGTTACATCAAACAAATCACTTGCTTTACCGCAAGTGGTAACAATATGCTGATGATGTCCATCCTGGAAAAGAATGACAGTTGTGGGGTATATTTCACTTATTGATCGCATTAGGATCGAACCTATGTCCTTAAGACTCGAGAGCCCGAGGATAAACCATGTTTATTGTCGGCTTCTCGATTTAAATTAGATGACGTACCTCCGACTATCTACATTTCCTGGGGTCGGCACTCAGGATGGGAAATGTCATACGATCTCGGGAAGCATTATCACGAACGGGTTCTATTTTATATCCAGCTGATGCCATGCCACTGGAACTAACATCTACCAATTATTTAAACATAATCTAAATACTGCCCAACTCGGCCACATGGTATCAGTAGGTTAGTGTCTCGAATGAGATAACATGAGGAGTATTGGGAATTACCGGCCGATGAACTCCACTTGCCCCGCAAGCAGAAAATAAACAAACCAAGCATTACAGTAACATGACTCACGCTTGAGCCAGCTAGTTACAGGAAAATATGTGATTATTACTCCGACGATATCACGAACTGAATGATGGCGTCATCGATACTTTAATTCATTATTATTAGAATAATCATCCATCCATGAAATTACCAGTATTATTATTATTATTATTATTATTATTATTATTATTATTATTATTATTATTATTATTATTATTATTATTATTCAATGATTCCTGACACCGCCACGTTTCATTATGGTCCTGATTATTACGGGACGCAAAACACAAATGTTATTACTGTTATTATTATTATACTATCACTCAGGTGATTATTAATATTATTATATCACTCATCTGATTATTATTATTATTATTATTATTATTATTATTATTATTATTATTATTATTATTATTATGTGTTATGAGTTCGTCACGTCCGCAAACATCTCAGCATACCGGTTACATTTACGCCTCTACAATGATCACCAAACCAAATGTGATTATTATTATTTTATGATAATTATTATGGATATTGATCACTACGATTTATCACCGTTCTAACGTTATTATTATTATTATTATTATTATTATTATTATTATTATTATTATTATTATTATTATTATTATTATCAGTTTCACACCATCAGTTATATTCCTCATTAACACAATTATCCTCATTTATTTAACACGGTCCAACTTCTCAATCTGAAATATTCATTATTATTATTGCAGTATCATGATTATCATTACTCGTCATTTTAACTATCACAATGTACGATCATTTATGTGGAATCTGAACCTCTCATTATCTTTAGGTCCGTAGTATTTCAACGAATAGCTGCGCAGTCTATTAACTTCGTACATGCTGTCACGGGTTCGAATCCTGCCCGTTACGTAATTCAGTATTTCTCTGTTACATTGCCCGTATATTTTACACTCATTTCTCTGTGTTCAATTTCATACATTTTCTCGTATCATATTATTTCAACACAGCTTCGTCAATATGCTAAGTGTTTCCCATACGGAATTCATATCTCTTTCTATCTCAACATTATTTTATTCATTTATTTCTCACAGAGTTATCAACTGACTTAGATTTTTCATCTATGACATTGTACGACATTTTTATATCCTGACTGCATGATCTTTATAATATCTCTCTTCCCACTCGATTTATTTCTGAGGTCATTCTCCACAAAATCATCGCAACAACCTGGAATTATATTGCCAACATTTGACAATCATGATCACGTAATTCATCACCCTACGTGTTCCGGTTAGTACTTGCAAATGAAATATCTGACATTTATTTATAAAATATTGGACCGTAATTTAAACAATACGTCTATTAGCATATAAGGATTATTAGAAGTGATCTCACTATTCATAATTATTAATTCACAAATTTAGATTATCATACATTATTTAGTCCGAATTAGAAAAACATACCGTCATTAACAACTCCTGATAATTTCACAGAATTTACTATTAATCGCTGTTCACATCGAAATACGATATCTCAAGAATTATTATTATATTTATGATTATTATTAGTGGCATTCACTTCAACTTTTGACAACGTCAAACGGAGACTATTAACATAACAATACAAACACAGCTGGCCTGACACAAAGCTGGATTTTCCATAATGATTATTATACGACTTGTCGTCAAATGAAATAACATAATAGCAAACTCCGGGTCGAATTGAACACTACACAAAATTAAAACTTGTCGAAAAATCTTGACTATAAAATACTGGTAAATACATGCATGACTTAACTACTATCCTCTATCTACAGAAATTATATGTACAACAAAATGAATACATATGTCGACCCGACATTTACGTTAGAATTATTTGATCCCGTTCGTTTATGCAAATTTAGAATAGGATCGAGAGGTGACCCATTTCGTTACGTAAGGTAACCAAGTCAAAATCAAACTACTACTCTTCCCTGGGTCATAATGACATCCCCAAATAATTTTACATTTTGGTACTGATCTGGTTAGTTCTAAACTTCAGCGGCATAGCAGACGAGAGACCCACATGGCCCTCTCTGCTGTTTAGCCCTCCATAATGGCTGGTTGTACGTCACATGTGATTTCCTGGCATTCCGCCATTCTTATTAAATTATCACACCTTTATTACTTCATATATTAACACTGTTGGTATTCACTGAAATACTATCATAACACTTAATCATCCTAGACCCAAACTAATTTATATACACTGTTATCTCTTCGTCCTCCTTCCGCACAAAGGACTTAACACAACGGCGGAGTGTTAATATACACGCCCGACGCGCTTCGCGTTGTCTGGCCCGTCCCGCTCACGTCGTACTCTTGAAGAGTTTATCATGATGACGGTTCGATTCCTACCATACAGGTTCCATTAATTTAATGTTATTTCCTTGTACTGCTCGTCACACAGTAGCGTAACTCTGCATTTACCGTTTTTAGTAAAAGAAAGTATGTTCTCTCCTTGGAAATACTATCTACTATTTAGACTTCACAAACTATATATCTCAAAGTCTCAAATCGTAGCATGATTTGGAATGTTTAAATTTACTCTACTGACTGGAACAAGACGTAAATAATACAAGTCACTTCGCCCACACATGAGCACATCATGTAAGTACATGCGGTCGTTCGTACAAAATTGCAAGTTAATTCAGCGTCAAAGTAAAATTTCAGAGTAAGCTCCACAACGAGTTAGCGCCAACATGAATCCAGAAGTAACTACTACACGACGAGTTAGCGTCAACATGAATTCACAAGTAACTAAGAACTGAGTGTTCATTGCTCTCATATTTATCGGTGAGTGTCTTCCTCGTGGCTCCACTGACGTCATGTCCGAGAGAGAGGGGGGTGGATTTCTCAAATCGGCACTTGCACTCCGAACTGGAAATTATAAATTATCTCAAATTAATCCCCTCATTTGGAATATTTACTGAATCGAATATGATCTCCTGACGATCATAGATTTCGGAGATATGGATGGATTTCGCTCCTGACTTTTGGCGGGTTCGAAAGCGTCTATCTCAACATGGTCGCCTTCCAGCCAATGGCAATCGAGGAGCTCAAATTTCAAGAAAGTCCGTCTTCAATTAATTTAATTTGCAATCTATTATTGATTATTCTTCCACGTATGACATCTAAAAAGTTCCTTAAGTTGATCCATATAACTGCAATAATTTATTTATGATTACTTTCGTAGCTAACTTTATTATTTCACCCAGATCTTTCAAGGTGGTATTCCTGAATCGCCAACAAAATTTTCGTGATTGGTCTACAAGTGCGCGCTCGGTTTGAATTTTCACCTGCAACAACTTGAGCCAACGATTGCCGTGGAAACACTGTAATTTTTCACTCTCTGATTCTGAGAATCTCTGACATAGCAGAAAGTTTGCTTTCGCCCAAAATATCCCAGCGCAGCGCTCGTGTTGCAACCATTCTATTGTCCCTGGCTTGCCTTTCTCTTATTGTACGAAACATATTTGTGGACATACGTATCTCCTGGTCGCTAAATTAATAGGCCCCCTGCCGTGAGGCAGCTCTATGCTGTTGTGACAAGCTAATCCTTCAGGCTCCAGTCTGTCGTGTACTTAGCTCGTATTTCAACAATACACAAATGAAATATTGTCAACTAAATTCTACATTTCAATAAATGTACCATATATTCTTTCATATATGAAATCATGATTAAATTATGACCCCGATCATGCAGGTTCAATACATACATACATACATACATACATACATACATACATACTTTTTGTATATGAACTAAGCTCCTTCACAGTCTTCTATTTGCAGCTAGCACTGTGTCCTCCCCTGGTATTACTGTACCTTGAAATTGTTAAAATCTGACTCTAACCATTGCACCTAGTTCTCCCTCTGCTTCTCTTAGCCTCCATGGCTGAGTCCTTTGATCTTCTAGGTAACCTGTCCTCCTCAAATTGCCTCATATGACCTCACTACCAAAATCAGTTCATACACACTGCTTCATCTATTTCATCACTCCTAATTGTTTGCTTCCAGCACTTTGAAAAGGTTTCTGCAGGACAAAATTCTGATACTCTGGTTTGTCTGAAAACTTGTAGCAATTGAAGGGACGTTAAACAAACAATGGGTGGTATGGGTTTATTTTGAAGCAGTTAATACTGGATAACCGTGATTGTCATATTTGAGCGACGTGTGGAGGATTGGGTCTAACAGTGCCTTATCTGATACCCAGTAATAATATTTAGGACCACCATACAGTAACTACAGAATATTGTATTTTTTAACTTATAAGGAATCACTGCCCTTTCCCACTGTGATAGCACTAGTATACTCATGTGGATACCACACCATGTGGAATTGGAAGATGTCTTCTTTTCATTGAAGAGATGACATATGTCCACCTCATGTAGTGACCCTTGAGCTTCTGGTCTACACAGTCTACACAGTACTTTGGAATCGTATATACTCATGAAATTGCAGAAACTTTGCAGAAACGTTTCAAGCTTATATCTTGGCAAGAGAATATTGCTTTCAAGAGATGTACTGTCCTTGTCTCTGGAATATTCCAAAACATGTTAGAAAAAATACTATAGTTTAAACATACTTGCATTTGTAGGATGAGTGTATTTTATGTTTTATTTAGACTGAAACCTAATGAAGATTTAGTATACTGTTCTTGTGTACAGAATTTCATATGTAATTTGTGTGAATGAAATGTTTGTTTGTAGGTCCCTTGGCTGTATCATTTATGAACTTGTTGTTGGTACTCCTCCATTTTGTACAACCTCAATACTCCATCTCGTGCGACTCATACGGCATGAGGCAGTGAAATGGCCAGACTTTGTTTCTGTAGAATGTAGAAGTTTTATCCAGGTATGTAAAATCCCTAGTTTATTTCTTTTTTCACTATTTGTTACATATTTATCATTTATTGATTGCTTGAGAGAATCTATTCTAGTCATGATGAAATATTCATATTTATTAATATACAGAGGGGTCCAGAAAAATGTAGACACTCTTTGATAGTCAATATTTATGGAACAAAGTGGCATTCTGTTAAAATTCTTGCGCAGGGGGGACTTTATTTTATGTGTTCAAAGTGACCCCCATTAGCAGCCAAACAATGTCTATGCCGCTGAACTGCTAACTGAACTACGGCTGTCAAAGTTGCCAGTGTGATAGCTGCACAGGACGCCTCTATGGTTTCTCGTAGCTCGTTCAGTGTAGCTAGCTTCCGTCGATAAACTTCATTTTTCAAGGACCCCCATAGGTAGTAGTTTAGAAGTGTAAGGTCTGGAGACCGTGGTGGGTACTCATCAGTTCCTCTTCGACCTATTCATCGTCCAGGTAGATTTTCGTCCAAGTAGGATCTGACATCTCTGTGTTAAGGCAGAGTGCCATCTTATTGTAGGTAAAATCTTCCATTTCCAAACACCTCTCGGATGGCAGGTAAAATCAATGTTTGCAGTATATGAAGATACATCTCACCAGTTACGGTACCTTCAAAGAAGAATGGGCCAATCAAACCGCGCGATGACAGACCACACCACACCACACCACACCACACCACACCACACCACACCACACCACACCACACATTAACATCGGGTAGATTAACATGTTTGCCCACGTGAACGTGAAGATTTTCAGGAGCCCAGTACACGGAGTTGTGGCGGTTTACAGTACCATTCTGTTTGAATTGCGCCTCATCAGACCAGATAACCATCCTTGCAAACCTAAAAATAAAATTCAGGAAACTCAATCCTAAAAAATTACCAGTGTTTCGCCCAGAGTGCGGCATGGGCTCATCAGTTGGATACCACACCTTTTCCAAGACACTGGCCGGCTAGTACGCCAGTAGCGACACCACTGCAAGCCATACATATGATAAGCACAATGCAGTGCCAACGTACTAGGGGAGAATTGCATCTCCACTTGCTATATTGCCCTCCCGGGCTAGCATGAACAAAATGTGGCTTCCGATTGAGTTAGCTAAAAATAAAATTCAGGAAACTCAATCGTCAAAAAAGTGTCGTCTTCATTCACAACGTGCAGCGATCTTGGAATATATACTTTCTACTTTGCAGCCTTCAGAATTCGTCGTACAGTTGTTCGACTTAACCCACTTTCACATGCACCCTGATTCACAGATTTTTGAGGTGATCTAATAAAATGCTGCAACACAGCAACGCTGGAAGCTGGGCTTGATGTTTTTTGTTGGCCAGACCTCTTCTTATGCACATCCTGAACAGTACCGTCGGCTTCAAATTTATCCTGAATACGATAAATTGTTGTATGTGTTGGTGGCTGAGTTCCGTACACATGCCATTGCAGTTGTACCTCCATCATGTTTTCGTACTTCCAGTACCACTTCAGTATGGCCTTGCATTGCTCAAACGACGATCTTACTTCATTCATTGCTGCACTGTCATCTGCTAGAAAACTCATGCCAAGATTGTTGTGCCATTCAGGTGACCTTCATCATCTGTTGAGAAAGCAATGGACTACGCTACCACGCAAGAATTGCAACGATTTGTCATTTTGTTCCAAAGGTATTAACTATCAAAGATGTGTATACATTTTTCTGGACCCCTGTGTATTTATTTGGTGTAAGGTAATACTGTATACATTTGTAGAGAATTTCTAATTATAGTTTACAGTCTTCTCAGGACTACAGTCAGTAGTGTGAAGTTTTAGCTGCCTCTGTTGATAAGGGGTAGAGTGTCAGCCCCCTGATCCCAAGGTAAAGGGTTCAAGCCTGGCAGAGATAGTCAGATTTTTGAAGGGTGGAAGAAAGTTCATTCGACACTCCATGTCATACAATGCCGGCATGTAAAGGATCTCTGGTGGCATACTTGATGTTTACCCGACAAAATTAATTTAATCTGAACCACAGATGCCCAAGAGAGTTTCGGTTTACTCTGTCTGCCATCTAGTAGGGCTCGAGTAAAACGGAACATCAAATTTGACGAGCAGACAGCCAGATGGTGTCACATTAAAATGTCTGCACATGGTAGCTGAAGCCATGCGATTATAATAATAATAATAAAAATAATAATAATATCAAGTTTTACAGAAAATCTTGTAGGTTGTTCTGTTCTCTGGCTTAGCAGTCATGTGGATGCTAGTCAAAGTCCCACACTACATTGGGTGTCTTATTTCAGTATCTTGATTGATAAATTTCATTTTTTATTCCGTATTGATAGTCACCATAAGTCATAAATGAAAGAGAAGTTCCACCTAATCAATACTATTTTATTGTCACATGCAGGACCGGTTTAGCCTATGCAGTGGCCTCCACGGTGTGCACTAGCCTTGCGTCTTGGGTGGTGTGCTAAGTCCCAATGTAAAAACATTATTATTGCTCAGCAACCAACTCCTCCACACTTCTTTCCTCTGCAGTGATCACAGAATCATCTGCAATTCGCCTGCCAATAAAACACGTGTTCTGCGGTACGAATCAACCTTTTCTAATATTCTAACTTTTTCATCCATAGTGAAAGTTTTTCTTTCCTTCTTTTTTTCCATTATTAGCAGGAAAACATTAAAGCAATAACAAAGAAGAATTAACAAATACACACGATGGTAAAGGAAGATTGTGGCAATTCACTTTGACCGCTCGACTCGCATAGCAAGAACAGAAAATGTAACAAATAACAAAAATAAATGTGATTAATCAGAGACAATAACTTTAACAACTCCAACAACAAACGCAAGTGTAAAATAATAACCGTGAAATAACGAACTCGGGCAAGACAAACACTGAATCACTTGATAACGTCTTCTTCTTGTGGCTTATACTTTATTTAGTAATAAAGCAAACACCTGATTTCTTCTTCTTCTTCTTCTTCTTCTTCGAGGTTTTGTTGGGCTCTGCATTTTGCCATTACGCAGATACTGTATGTGCGGTATTATACATGTTTTTGATTTCTGTTGGGTGTTTGTTTTCTTGCATTCAAAAGTCATAGGATTATGGTGGAAAGTTTGTGTGTATGTGAGATTTATAGAGTTAATTCAACTCGTTGTTGGATTTGGAAATAAGGTTTAGGACGTTGTGGAAAACACCTGATGTCAAAGAATGTGCTACGTTGGTTAAGAGGAAGTTCAATACTGAGAGTTCTAAGAGTTATTATAGACCATGGTTGTTTGATTTGGTCGTCATGCCATGGTTACGCAAAGTGTTTTACGTTAGTTGCAACGCCATTTTATCTCAAAGTTTTTCCTCTCGAATGGCCTGTCGTGGTGTAAATGGCGAGAAGCATAAAATGTCGCAAATGTACATTTGAGGATTTTAATACATTGTGAGCATAGGAAATCTCAGGGGACCAACAAAAAATGTAAAAGGTGGGAAAACATAAGAGCCAGGAATGTAAATGTGGGGTAATAGTGTACTTTGTTTATGACATGTTGTGGAATATTCTGTATTGAGTTTTCAGAGAATGTTTTTCATTTCAATTCTTAAATGTTGCAAAGAAGGTTTGTTTTCATCACGTGTCTGTTTCCATTTCAATATGTATGCACATCATGGAGGTATAAACATATAAAAATGTGACCAAATTTCTTTTTTGAGCAATGTAGTTTGTGATAAAATTCTACGTTCATGAGATACTATTCTAATGGTGTACTAGTTTTCAACTTGGCTGCATCTAGTTCTGTAGGCGCAGGGTATAAACATTTTAAGAATCAGACGGCTCTTCTGTCTTGTGCATCTTACATTCAAAATCAAATAACATTGTTGTGCCAGCTCCTCCAGTGGAAACAAGTAATTTTTGTGGGCATATCATCAGTTCAAGGTACCTTTTCCCTACTCCCTCTATGATCTGTCATATTATGACTTTAAAATTGGTTCTCCCATCTCATTAGCATTGATAACGCCTTCCTTTTACAGTACAGTGTCACCTACTTCCTTCTACTGGTATGATTCTTTAGTGTTCCTGCAATCTTTTTGCCAAGTCTTCTTTCACTAGACATGGTTTTCCATCTGAGTTTGTAATACTGATATATCTACTTCTCCTTTTTCCAAAAGTTTCTGTTGTATTTCTGTGTGCAGCATGTAACTTTCCTACCATGCAGTCTTCAACATTTCGACTCATTTCAATAAGCCAACTTACACTTTCTCTCCCCTTCATTCTTTAGTCCCCTGTACTGCTTTGTCGCATTATTGTATTTCACTTTCGTATGTCAGGTCTACTATCTTGTGAGTTATCAGCTGATTCCCTCTTGATCTTGCCTTCCTTCCTACCTTTTCATTAGTATCTGTACCGATCTCATTCCTTAGGACTCTCCTCCTTTCATATATTGCTGTCCTTCCTTCTCTTTGATCGGTCCTTGTGCAGTGCATTTCCTGAAACATTCCCTCATTTATTTTTTCCTCAACCTATCCATATTCCATCTCTGTGCTTCCCTTCCTTTTCTGACTTTCTTCATCTCCAGTCAGCATATCTGATAATCAAGTAGTGGACCATGTTTACTCCTGAGAAGGTCTTAAAAACCATCAACTGATTTCTAAATCTCTGCCTAATCCATATTAAGTCTATTGATATCGTACATTGTCTCCTTGTCTTATCTCTTTGTATAACCATCTTTTGTGGTTTTTGAATTGAGGGTTAGCAGTGTCTTAAATTATGCCAGTTAGCTTCCTCTTTCATTCTTTTCTCTCCTATTACATTACTTTCTCATCTTTGGCTTACCACTGCATTTCAGTCTCCCATCACATTTAGGTTTTAATTTTCTTTTAGATACAATATTATACCTTCAATCTTGTATATTATTTTGATTTCTTCTTTCTTGGTAAGGTATCTTTAGATTGGACAAAAGCATAATTGCACCTATCTATAAGCAAGGGAACAGGAAGGATTGCAACAACTATCGAGGTATCTCATTGATTAGTGTACCAGGCAAAGTATTCACTGGCATCTTGGAAGGGAGGGTGCGATCAGTTGTTGAGAGGAAGTTGGATGAAAACCAGTGTGGTTTTAGACCATAGAGGGGCTGTTAGGATCAGATTTTCAGTATGTGGCAGGTAATTGAAAAATGCTACGAAAGGAATAGGCAGTTGTGTTTATGTTTCGTAGATCTAGAAAAAGCATAAGACAGGGTACCGAAGGAAAAGATATTCACCATACTGGGGGACTATGGAATTAAAGGTAGATTATTAAAATCAATCAAAGGCATTTATGTTGACAGTTGGGCTTCAGTGAAAATTGATGGTAGAATGAGTTCTTGGTTCAGGGTACTTACAGGGGTTAGACAAGGCTGCAATCTTTCACCTTTGCTGTTCGTAGTTTGCATGGTTCATCTGCTGAAAGGTATAAAATGGCAGGGAGGATTCAGTTAGGTGGAAATGTAGTAAGCAGTTTGGCCTATGCTGACGACTCGGTCTTAATGGCAGATTGTGCTGAAAGCCTGCAGTCTAATATCTTGCAACATGAAAATAGGTGCAATGAGTATGGTATTAAAATTAGCCTTTCAAAGACTAAATTGATGTCAGTAGGTAAGAAATTCAATACAATTGAATGTCAGATTGGTGATACAAAGCTAGAACAGGTAGATAATTTCAAGTATTTAGGTTGTTTGTTCTCCCAGAATGGTAATATAGTAAATGAGATTGAATCAAGGTGTAGTAAAGCTAATGCAGTGAGCTTGCAGTTTCAATCAGCAGTATTCTGTAAGAGGGAAGTCAGCTCCCAGACGAAACTATCTTTACATCGGTCTGTTTTCAGACCAACTTTGCTTTATGGGAACGAAAGCTGGGTGGACTCAGGATATCTTATTCATAAGTTAGAAGTAACAGGCATGAAAGTAGCGAGAATGATTGCTGGTACAAACAGGTGGGAACACTGGCAGGAGGGTACTCAGAATGAGGAGATAAAGGCTAATTTAGGATTGAACTCAATGGATGAAGCTGTACGCATAAACCGGCTTCGGTGGTGGGGTCATGTGAGACGAATGGAGGAGGATAGGTTACCTAGGAGAATAATGGACTCTGTTATGGAGGGTAAGAGAAGTAGAGGAAGACTAAGATGACGATGGTTAGACTCAGTTTCTAACGATTTAAAGGTAAGAGGTATAGAACTAAATGAGGCCACAGCATTAGTTGCAAATAGAGGATTGTGGTGACATTTAGTAAATTCACAGAGGCTTGCAGACTGAACGCTGAAAGGCATAACAGTCTATAATGATAATATATGTATGTTCATAATTGGAAGAAATGGAAACATTCAGTGTTGAGCTGGACATTAAATTAATGTCTGTTTTGATGATATCATCAATCCATTTGCTCTTCTGCCATTAGTTCATATTCATTATTTATACCATCTGCTTATCTCGGTTATCACACACCACACATAACACTATCCTCCACCACAATAACACGCAGTTACCTACACATGGCAGATGCCACCCACCCTCATTGGAGGGTCTGCCTTACAAGGGTTGCACTCGGCTAGAAATAGCCACATGAAATTATCTCAATTGTTTCTGCAGTCATTGGAGATTATATAATTGTAAAATATGTGATATCGCACTATGAATACAAAAGTGTTGTAACTTTAGTTTATGACACCTTCATATGCACCTTCCCTGTAAAATGGTTGTAACTCTAAATTATTAATGAAATTATAATACAAACAATAGTTTAGTAATTCTTTTAAAGTTGCATGTCATTCATGCATAACTGTCTTATGTATGGTTACGTCAGTTTTGTCTCATAATAGCGTAGTGAAGTATTTATTAGATTTAAACTATCATTTGTGAAACCATTTGCATGTCTTAAATCCCACATATGTATTTTATAACATTGTTTGAAACATGAAAGTTCTGAAGAAACACAGATTTTGAGTTATGACACTTTTGTATTCAGGGAGCTGTATGTAGAATGTGCAGTATTCTCTCTCTCTCTTTGTAATTTCTTTTGCCATAATAATGACACTTAGAAACTGTGGTTGTATGTGTACCCTGTACTCAACATTGTCCATAGAAGAAATCCTTATCAAGTACATGTAATACTTTCACACCAGAAATAAATGTATTTATACATACTGGAAATGTAAATAACTGAGACCTGTTAAAATGAAAAATACTTATGAGACAACTTTGAATCCTTTATGTCAAGGTTTTTGTAAATTTTGTTCTTAGTCACAGCGTCCTCCCTCCAACTTCCAGCGTTGCCCCATTGTTCACCGTACACCTTCTTTCACCCAAATATGTATTACAATTTTTATATGGCTTTAGTGTTTGACTGTCATTTTATTTTTTACTAAAATAAATCATGTTTTATTTATAGGGACTCCTGCAAAAGGATCCTAACCAGAGATTAACTTGGCCTCATCTTTTAAATCATCCCTTCGTCAAAGATGGAATTCTCATCCAAAGTGAAGAAGGTGTGCAGTATGCATGACAGTAAATTTTTGTTCTTTCTTACTCAGATTTAGGTTT
The DNA here is from genome assembly GCF_040414725.1 of Anabrus simplex. Taxonomy (NCBI): domain Eukaryota; kingdom Metazoa; phylum Arthropoda; class Insecta; order Orthoptera; family Tettigoniidae; genus Anabrus; species Anabrus simplex. Next base: position 1,051,223,355 of record NC_090266.1, read on the forward strand.
CATATTTCATTTTTTCTTCTCTATCAAACTCAAAGGATGGAAATATTAGCTAATTCATTGCAGCTACCATTTTCACCCGATTGTAAGCCAAACTTTTTTTTTTTATTTTTTTATTTTTTTTTACGTTTTCCTCGGATTATTGTTAACACGGCTGGTAAAGTACATGACACCTTTTATCAGCGCAATAGGAAGAAGTTACAAAGAAATAAATGCCAGAAGTTAGTTTTTGCCATCATGTAGATTCAGGCTTGGTTTCATCAACATTTATTAAATATATACTAACAAATTTAACGTGTTAAGATTTTTGCGTATCTTCAAACTTTTCCTAAATGATGTTAGCTAACACATTGTTAAATCTCATGAGAGTTACAACAGTGCAAATCTAGAATGCAGTGCCAGAACAGAGTGGTTTGAGTGCAGTCTGATGCGCTTTTGTTTGACTTTGAATACAACTGTTAAACGTAGTGCGTGAAATCAGCGTAAACAGGTTGCCTCAACATTTGAATTGCAATCCCTGGCTAAGAACAGGAAGCAGTCTTTTGTAGACCTCTGTCATCCTTTCCACGCTGTTCAGGATCCCTTTGCAACTTGTCGTCACTTCAGGTCATGCTTGGATATGAGGGTTATTAATTATCATTCTGTTGTTTACAGAACCTCCTGATTTGGAGGTCAGGATCATTAATTGCTTGAACATTAATAGAATAAAAGTATACTTTCCAATTGAGGCAGATTTCAGCTCTATTGCTTCCAGGTGATTGGATTCTTGTGAGTACTATCTTTTGCACTTAAAACGCACATTCTTCTACTGAAGGAAATACTAAGTAATCTTCTCATGGATGCAGACACTGCAGAAACTCTGCTATTCTACTAACTGAGCTTTTGAAACTCTAATGTTGTCTCCAAACACTACATGAAAAATCGTCAGTCCTGTGTTTATAGACCTTTGTGTTCGGTCTCGAATCTGCTTAACGACACAGAAGACGGTGCTGTGTATGAAGACATAAAAGAAATTGGTGGTAATAAATCTGAATCATTTGATAGCAGTGACTAACTAAACAATTAAATGGCAGAAAATTTATTCCTTATACCTTCCTAACGGCTGCAGTTTGAATTCTGTGGTCTCTTTGTAGGATTTTTATGAATGATCTTAGAGATACTACTTCAACTCTGACAAGTATCTATTTTGAATAAAAACATGGTGGAAAGGAAATCATTTGGATGCTACCTTGCCTTAACGAAAATATATACAGTAAAACCTCGTTAATTCAAAGTCGTTGGGACTCAAAAATTGGACTTCGAATTACGTGATTTCGAATTAACCGCCAATTCGCAATTCAGAAGTACCAACCCTTGCCGCGTTACAAAATATTCTAAGGCCCGTTACTGCATGCAGTTAACCTTGATTCACAGTTTATACCTTTCAAATGCCATGAAAAAAGAACTATTTCCAAAATGTATCCAAGAAGGTGCATTTACAGTATTCAAATAATGCACTCGGATATCTCACTGGTAAACATAACCTCACGCAACGAAAGAAAGAAAAAAAAGCACGATTCAAAGATGAGGAGAAATCTATGCTAGCTCCCATGTGTAAGTGCTTTGTTAATTGGATTACTATACTGTATGCACTTTAGATGCCTTGTATTTACACAGAAAGTACCCGATGCCCTTAAAATCGAACTTTCATATGACTCTATCCTTGTACGATTTCCCGCCATGGCACTTCTCTCGTACTTCAGAAATGTAATCATTTGCCGCGTCACAAAGTGTTCTAAGACCCATTAATACATACAATCACCTCGATTCACAGTTTAAACCTTTCAAATGCCATGGAATAAAACTATTTCCGAAATGTATCCAACAAGGTGCATTTACAATGTTAAAATAATGCACTTGGATAAATCACTGCCAAACATAACCTCACACAACGAAAGAAAAAAAATCTCACAATTCAAAGACGAGGATAAATTATGCCGGTTCCCCTGTGCAAATTCATTATTTTTTGGATTTCTTTACTGTTTGCATTTTTATTATAGATGCTTTGTACTGGCATGGAAAGTGCCCGACGCTCTTAAAACATTGTGGCTTATCGAACTTTCCTATGGCGAGGGGATAAAGTATCTCGCTTCCACGTGCATTGCAACGCACTACTATGTCCCCCATCCCTCACACTTGTACGATTTCCCGGCTGGCAATTTCTCCTTTAAAACCATAAGACCGCTTGGGCTCGCATTAAAATAAAGCAACGCAGTTTCACCAGCAATGACAATATTGTTCGGTGCCTACGAATTCATTATATGAGCCACGTTTTTTCGTCAACTGTCGGCATCGCCAGTGTTCGCGGATTCTGTTTTCCCGCACACTACCTGTTGTGTGATATTACGGCGTTCCTTAAAAGGTTGAATAGAAAAGAATTCCGATTTCATTCAACTTAGCAATCATGAAGCTCACTGTAGACCCACCGAAGTGAGTGTAAGTGCGTAAAGCTACCCCTCCACGTTCCGGAACGCGCGTTTTTATTATGACGCAGAGCGGATAATATTTCGAGTTGAAATTACTCTGTAACATACTATTGTTTTAAAATGGAAAGGCAGTTTCGAATTAAAAGTCTGAATTTCAGTAATGGGGCCGATATTGTACTTCGAATTACGAATTATCCGTATTTCGAATTAAACAATTGAAATAATATGCAAAACTGTATCTCATGTTTCCGGGAACGAGAGCTTCTTCGAATTAGGCGGGATTTTGAACTAACCGATTTCGAATTATCGAGGTTCTACTGTATTTGTTACAATTGTGTTCATTATTTTAACAATTCATGGTCAGTGGTTGCTGAGAGTTGCCGGAGGAGTGGAGGAGGTTAATTTTAATTAAAATTCTGGCAGTCGTGTAACATTTTTATTTATTAATACAAAATATGAACCCATCTTTCCTATTTTTGATTGTGTGCCAAGGTGTTTTGGATGATGCAATTTAAAAAAATCTGAATTGTTAATTTGCCCAGATAAACTAAAAGTAACTTACTTGTCAACGTATTATAATTTAATAACTAGTCTTTTGGGTCATTGTGAGCTTCTGTCCACGCTTCTGAATGGAAGCTTGTTGCTTTCTACTAATCCCGTAATTGTCTGCGACAGCATTAGAATTATTTGCATTATTCATTTTTAAAATGTTCTTTAAGTATTATAGTCAGTGGTTTTAATATCTATATATATAAAATGACTTGTCCTGACTGACTGACTGACTGACTGACTGACTGACTGACTGACTGACTGACTGACTGACTGACTGATTCATCATCGCCAAGCCCAAACTACTGGACATAAGGAAATGAAATTTTGGGGATACATTCATATTAACATGTAGGTGCTCGCTAAGGGAGGATTTTTGGATATTCCGTCGCTAAGGGGGTGAAAAGCGGGGTGAATTTTTAAAATGACGATATCTATATCTCGAAAAGTTAAAAGTTTACAGACATTAAAATTGGTATTTGGAATCTCCTTTAAAAATAAAGAAACACATATATTTTTGTTTTCTGAAAATCGCATTAAGGGGGTGGAAAAAGGGAGAAAAGTGGTTGAACACCTTTTATGAGGAGACTTATATGTCAAAAACTGGAGATGTTACAGACATGAAAGTTCAAATTTGGAATCTCCTTTGAAAATAAAGAAACACGTATTTTTGTGTTTTTGGATAATCCGAAGAATAGGGGGTGAACAGAAGTGACAAACAGGGTGAATTTAAAAAAATACTGTATCTGCAGATTATCTTACACACTTAACAATTACAGATTTGAAAACTGGTATTTGGAATTTCCTGTAAATGTAAAGAATTTTTTTTTTTTTGGTAAATCCACTTAAGGGGAACTGAAAAAGGGGGTAAATTTTTAAAATTAGCATATCTACGGTATACCTCAAAAATTTAACATGTTGCAGACGTGAAAATTGGTAGTTGGAATCTCCTTTAGGAATAAGGAAATGCGTAATCTTCGGTTTTCAGTAAAAAAACCTTAACGGCAGGGGGTGAAATACAGTAGCCATGTTCACTTAACTCTGTGCAATTTGTGAGGTAGGGCATATATCCCACCCAAGGATTTTGTAAATCTCAGTTTTTCAAATGTAAGAAACCTTAAAGACTTTTAAGTAGTTTGGTGTTCTAGATCATACGAATCTTGATGAAAGTCACAGTGTTTACTTTCGGTCAGTTTTAAAAACTTGTTTTTACTGTGACTTGTGTAGACACATTCAGAGAATTTTCATTTCCAGGTGTTGGATCTCCCTTGACAAACCCTCTGACAACGTCTCAAGCTATGGCAAAAGAAAACCAAAAACGGCACCTAGCTAATCAAATTTCAAATCAAAACAAGTAAGTGTGGGTTTTTGTTGTTGTCTAGTTACATTTATTTGTACTATTGATGTGACATAAAGTTGAAAAATCTATGTTGCCTAAACATCTTGTATTAGGTAACAAATTATTGGGTTGATGCAAAAGTTTGCAGTATTTGTTTTTGGCCTAACAACACTGTGAATGTTAGGAGATTGTTTATTATTTGTCATTTGTGGTTATATTTTGTGCGTGCGGATACGCTTCGAATTTTGCAGATTTTAAGAAAATTAGTATAATTTGTAGACTAAAGAAGATGAAGTGTCAAGTGAAGAAAAATAAACACTTCCACCGAGCAAGTTGGCTGTGCGGTTAGGGTCACGCAGCTGTGAGGTTGCATTCGGGAGATAGTGGGTTTGAACCCCACTATTGGCAGCCCTGAAGATGGTTTTCCATGGTTTCCCGTTTTCACACCAGTCAAATGCTGGGGCTGTACCTTAATAAAGGCCATAGCCACTTCCTTCCCACTCCTAGCCCTGTTCAATCCCATCATCGCCATAAGGCCTGTTATCTGTGTCAGTGTGACATAAGGCAAATTGTAAAAAAAACAAAAAACACTATGTCTATATATAACACTTCCAACATATTCTTCCATTCGAGTTTAATCATGCATACATACATACATACATACATACATACATACATACATACATACATACATACATACATACATACATACATACATACATACATACATACATACATACATACATTATCATTATAGACTGTTATGCCTTTCAGCGTTCAGTCTGCAAGCCTCTGAGAATTTACTAAACGTCGCCACAATCCTCGATTTGCAACTAGTGTTCTGGCCTCATTTAGTTCTATACCTCTTATCTTTAAATCGTTAGAAACCGAGTCTAACCATCGTCGTCTTGGTCTCCCTCTACTTCTCTTAACCTCCATAACAGAGTCCATTATTCTCTTAGGTAACCTATCCTCATCCATTCGCCTCACATGTCCCCACCACCGAAGCCGGTTTATGCGTACAGCTTCATCCATCGAGTTCATTCCTAAATTAGCCTTTATCTCCTCATTCTGAGTACCCTCCTGCCATTGTTCCCACCTGTTTTATACCAACAATCATTCTTGCTACTTTCATGTCTGTTACTTCTAACTTATGAATAAGATATCCTGAGTCCACCCAGCTTTCGCTCCCGTAAAGCAAAGTTGGTCTGAAAACAGACCGATGTAAAGATAGTTTCGTCTGGGAGCTGACTTCCTTCTTACAGAATACTGTTGATCGCAACAGCCAGCTTGCTGCATTAGCTTTACGACACCTTGATTCAGTCTCGCTTACTATATTACCATCCTGGGAGAACACACAACCTAAATACTTGAAATTATCGACCTGTTCTAGCTTTGTATCACCAATCTGACATTCAATTCTGTTGAATTTCTTACCTACTGACATCAATTTAGTCTTCGAGAGGCTAATTTTAATACCATACTCATTGCACCTATTTTCAAGTTCCAAGATATTAGACTGCAGGCTTTCGGCACAGTCTGCCATTAACACCAAGTCGTCAGCATAGGCCAAACTGCTTACTACATTTCTACCTAACTGAATCCCTCCCTGCCATTTTATACCTTTCAGCAGATGATCCATGTAAACTACGAACAGCAAAGGTGAAATATTACAGCCTTGTCTAACTCCTGTAAGTACCCTGAACCAAGAACTCATTCTATCATCAATTCTCACTGAAGCCCAATTGTCAACATAAATGCCTTTGATTGATTTTAATAATCTACCTTTAATTCCATAGTCCCCCAGTATGGCGAACATCTATTCCCTTGGTACCCTGTCATATGCTTTCTCTAGTTCTACGAAACATAAACACAACTGCCTATTCCTCTCGTAGTATTTTTCAGTTACCTGGCGCATACTGAAAATCTGATCCTGACAGCCTCTCTGTGGCCTGAAACTACACTGGTTTTCATCCAACTTCCTCTCAACGACTGATCACACACTCCCTTCCAAGATGCTAGTGAATACTTTGCCTGGTATACTAATCAATGAGATACCTCGATAGTTGTTGCAATCCTTCCTGTTCCCTTGCTTATAGATAGGTGCAATTACTGCTTTTGTCCAATCTGAAGGTACCTTACCAACACTCCACGCTAATTTTACTACTCTATGAAGCCATTTCATCCCTGCCTTCCCACTATACTTCACCATTTCAGGTCTAATTTCATCTATTCCTGTTGCCTTTTGACAATGGAGTTTATTTACTATCCTTTCCACTTCCTCAAGCATAATTTCACCAACATCATTTTCCTCCTCCCCATGAGCTTGGCTGTTTGCAACACCACCATTATGATTTCCTTTTACATTGAGAAGATGTTCAAAGTATTCCCTCCACCTCTCCAGTGATTCCCTGGGATCCATTATGAGTTCACCTGAATTACTCAAAACACAGTTCATTTCCTTTTTCCCTCCCTTCCTAAGATTCTTTATTACTGTCCAGAAAGGTTTCCCTGCTGCTTGACCTAGCCTTTCCAGGTTATTACCAAAATCTTCCCATGGCTTCTTTTTGGATTCAACAACTATTTGTTTCGCTCTGTTTCTTTCATCTACATACAAATCCCTGTCTGCCTCGGCCCTTGTTTGGAGCCATTTCTGATAAGCCTTCTTTTTACGTTTACAGGCTGCTCTCACTTCATCATTCCACCAAGATGTTCGCCTTTTCCTATCTTTACACACAGTTGTTCCTAGGCATTCCCTTGCTGTTTCTACTACAGCATCCCTGTATGCCACCCATTCACTTTCTATATCCTGAACCTGCTGTCTACTGTCCGAAACTTCTCACTAATCATATCCATGTACTTCCGTCTAATTTCCTCATCCTGGAGATTTTCTACCCTTATTCGTTTGCAGACAGATTTCACTTTCTCTACCCTAGGCCTAGAGATACTTAGTTCACTACAGATCAGATAGTGGTCTGTATCATCGAAAAATCCGCGAAAAACTCGTACATTCCTAACAGATTTCCTGAATTCAAAGTCTGTTAAGATATAGTCTATTATGGATCTGGTACCCCTAGCCTCCCATGTGTAGCGATGAATAGCCTTATGCTTGAAGAATGTATTCGTAACAGCTAAACCCATACTAGCACAGAAGTCCAGCAAACGCTTCCCATTCCCATTAGCTTCCATATCTTCCCCACATTTACCAATCACGCTTTCGTATCCTCCAGTTCTATTCCCAACTCTCGCATTGAAATCGCCCATTAGCACCATTCTATCCTTGCTGTTGACCCTGACCACGATGTCACTCAATGCTTCATAAAACCTGTCAACTTCATCCTCATCTGCACCCTCACATGGTGAATACACGGACACAATTCTTGTCCTAATTCCTTCCACTGACAGATCTACCCACATCATTCGCTCATTTACGTGCCTAACAGAAACTATGTTGCGTGCAATGGTATTCCTGATAAAGAGCCCTACCCCAGACTCTGCCCTTCCCTTTCTAACATCCGTCAAGTACACTTTATAATCTCCTATCTCTTCCTCATTATCTCCCCTTACCCGAATATCACTTACTCCTAGCACATCCAGATGCATCCTCTTTGCTGACTCAGCCAGTTCTACCTTCTTTCTTCCATAAGCACATCAATATTGATAGCTCCCCATCGAATTCCATTTCGTTCGCGAAGTTGTTTCCAAGGAGTCCCTCGCCTGTAAAATGGGAGTGGGACTCCATTACTCCCATAGGTCCGAGGCTTGCTTAAAGTGTTCTGAGCTCGGTAAATTCATCAAATCAAATCAAATCAATATCTCTTTATTTGCAAATGAGGTGTCTACCTCGGTGGCAAATGGTACACTAAAATACATTATTGTCAAGCACTAAATATTAAATTAACAAGAGAAGAAAATTTTTCCTATAATACAGTATTATACAATTTACGCTAACAATGTTTTCTATTAAACACACAGCTCATCCTTAATAAATTTATATTGTTTACAAAATTCTAATTATAATATCTCCTGTACTACTTACAAATATAGTCAACTGATATACAGTATGTGGAATTGCTTCAAATGATACTATAAAACTGGTATAACATTAATATTTACATTGTATTTATTTATTTACTTTTTTTTTTTTTTTTTTTTACCCGTTCTGGATCCTAAGTAGCATAACGACCTGCTGCGTCTTAACCAGAGCCCCTTTTGCCACCACTTTTCAGAGTTCTTGAAGGGCCTTCACAGCTACCGTAGCGGTCCCAGGGCCCTCAAAGTCCCCACTGTACTTCACCCCTACAGGCAGTCCCCTACTTTGGCTGTCCAAACTCCTTAGACCGGGGGATGGAATTAATTTATTCACACACATTTTTTTATTTACAATAACCTGCACCGGTCGAATGCCCTCTAACACTTCATTTATTTTCTCTGTTGCTGTTTATTCTCTTCTTGAATATCTGTACAGATTTTGGAAAAGGATCAAACACTACCCCTGGTAAACTGTTCCACTCCTTCACACCCTTCCCAATGAATGAAAATTTACCCCAATCGCTTCTGCTAAAATTCCTTCTAATTTTATATTTGTGGTCAGTCCTGCCGATATAATTATTTTCCAACTGAAGCCTCTCACGGATATCTCCCCATGCTTCTTCTCCTGTATAGGCTCTATATAATCCTGTAAGTCTAGTTTTCTCCCTTCTCTTACTTAAAGTTTCCCACCCAAGTTCCTTTAACATTTCTGATACACTACTCTTTCTCCTGAAATCCCCTGTTACAAATCTTGCTGCTTTCCTCTGCACACTATCTATTTCTTTTATTAGGTATTCTTGATGAGGATCCCAAACACTGTTTGCATATTCCAATAATGGACGAACCATACTCAGGTAACTTTTTTCTTTTAATTCTTTGTTGCATCCTTTAAGTAGCCTCATTATGACATGTAATGATCTGTATGCTTTCCCAACAATGTCATCAATATGACCCTTCCAGTGCAAATTACTTTCAAATCTCACACCTAAGTATTTGCACTTGCCATCTTTTGGGATAACTACCTCATCCAAAGTATATTGAAATTCAGTTTTAAAGCTCCTGTTTGTAAAAGTTGTAACAGTTGATTTGCCTCCATTAACCTTCATATTATTTTCTTCAACCCATTGTTGGATACTTTCAAGGTCCCTTTGTAATTCTGAACAATCCTCAATGTTGTTTATTTCTCTATAAACAATTATGTCATCTGCATACAATCTTATTTTTGATGTTATATTGTTCCCTAAATCATTTGCGTATATTAAGAAAAGTAACGGACCGATTATACTACCCTGTGCAATTCCCTTCCAAACTTTCTCTTCCTGAGATACATTATTTCCTACTTTGACTTTCTGAACCCTTGAATTTAGAAATGCTTTTATCCAACGTGTAACCCTTACGTCCAATCCTATTCCCTCCAATTTCTTTAATAATATTCCATGTTCCACTCAATCAAAGGCTTTGGAAAGATCTATGGCTATGCAATCTAACTGACCTCCTGAATCCAACTGATCTGATATGTCCTGCTGAAATCCCACCAGTTGTGCCTCACAAGAAAATTTCTTTCTAAATCCATACTGGCTCCTCATGAACCAATTTTTATCATCACATATCCCTCTGATGTACTTCGATATTAAACTCTCCAGAATTTTACAAACTATACTGGTCAGGCTGATTGGTCTGTAGTTCTCTGGTTTCCTTTTATCACCCTTTCCTTTATAAATTGGTATTATTATAGATTCCTTCCATTCCGTTGGTATTACACTATTATTTATGACATAGTCAAAGAGAAATTTTAAATAAGGCACTATGTACCACCCCATTGTCTTTAATACCTCCCCAGTAATTTGATCACTTCCTGCAGCTTTTCCTTGCTGAAGCAGTTGGATTTCTCTGAAAATATCTTCGTTTGTGAATGAGAAGCTTCTTGTTTCCCTCTGTCTCTCTCCCTCTCTATCTTCTGTTTCGGTTTCCAACTCTTGACAATCATCTACTGAATCTCTAAATTCCCTACTAAATAGGTTTGCTTTCTTAGTATCTGTTAAATAGTGTTCACCCCCTTCTCCCACCATTGTAGGAATTTGGACTCCTTTTCCTTTTTGATTCCTGATATATGAATACAGCTTTTTCCATTTCCCTTTGTGGTCATTACCCTCTTGAAGTATGCCATTCATATAATTCTCTTTTGCTTCCTTTTTCACTCTATTCAGTTCCCTCATTAGCTGTTTTCTAGTTTCTCTACTCTCCCTACCCTCTTTGATTTTCCTGTTTACTATTCTACATTTTCTTTTTAATTTTCTTATTTCCCTTGTATAATAAACAGGGTCTGAGGTCATTTTACCCTTCTTAACAGGTACAAATCTCTTCTCTCCTTCCCAAATAATTCCTTTAAATTTAGCCCAAAGTGTATCCACGTTACTCCCTTCACTTATCCAACAACTGAATTGTGATTTAAGGTAAGTCCCAAATTCATCAACTTTAGTTTTTCTGTACAATTTCTTGTCTTGTGTAACCCTCTTATTAAGCCTTTTTGGTACGAGTCCTACATCCATTATTACAGCCTTATGGTCTCCTATTCCTTCAATTACCTCAATTTTATCAACAATTTCCCATGGTTTAACCAAGAATACATCTAGTAAGTTATTGAGACAAGTCGGTTCTTGTACTACTTGTGTAAATCCTCCCTCCCAAATTAACTTATTTGCCAGTTTCTGTTCATGGGCTTCACTTGCAGCTCCTTTCCATTCAACTTCAGGCAAATTTAGATCTCCCCCAATTATTACCATATCATTATTATTGTTTTTATGAGTATAATCTATTATTTTTTCAAAGATTTCCATGTCTCTTTCCTCTCTTCCAGGCCTGTATGTTCCTATAATTCCCACCTCCTTCATATTATCACAAACTAATTTTATCCCTAATATTTCATCCCTTTCATCGGTAAACCATTCATGTGAACAGTAAGTTTCCTTCACCAGAATAAACACCCCCCCTCCCTTTTTATCTCCTTGGTCTCTACGATAGACTGTGTACCCTTCTGGAAATACTTCTCTATTACCCACCCCTTCTTTCAACCACGATTCCACTCCTATCACCACATCAGTCTCATAAGATTCCATCAATGTACCGAATTTTAATTGTTTATTTACTACACTTTGACAGTGAAGCAGGATGCTGCCCTACTTGCACATAGTCCAAGTGAGGATCTCTCCTCTAATGGGTTATGGACCACCGGTGAAATGTATAGTCCTAGCCGCCTGAGCACAAGGAGGGCCACGACTCAGAATATGTCCGAGATGCCCACTCCCATTCCATAGCAACTGGTATCCCGACTCAGGACCACTTACTAGGCCACTCAGCCGTTGCCCATGATTCACGAACTAGGACGTGACTACAGTAACCCACAAACATGAACCATGAGTTTAACAAAGAAACAAAAAAAGCAGAGGCAGCTCGAAACATTTGCACCATGTATAGGAAGATTGCTGTCAGGAGAAATAGTTTAATCGTTTAAAACTGGGCCACTTTGGCCTGAGTGACTGTCCTCATTCTGGGGACAATCTCAACGCATTGATTCACAATGATTCAAGTCAGTCAACCAAAGAATTGACAAGTGTAATGAACTTTGACCAGTCAACAATCGTGTAATATTAAAAAAGAAAAAGATGAAGAAAAGAAGAAATCAGCGGGCTGCCATGCCATTTGTGCTCGTTTGCTATTGTTTAGTTCATGAACAGTATCAATCATTCCTATTCAGGATTGTTACTGGTGACGAGAAATGGTGCCTTTACGTGAACATCCAAAAGAGTAATGTTTACTGACAACAGCTCAGACGTCTTGTGATCACAATGCAAGAAAACTGACCAGGAGAAAGATGTCAGGTTTTGGAGCAACACAGTAATGCACACACACATTCAGCTTACTTGACGAACGCAGTTATTCAGGAGCTTAGTTGGGAGGTCCTTTCACATCCTATTTATTCCCTCAATCTTGTGTCCTCGGATATTTCCACCTGCTCAGTTCTCCATTCTACAATATTGAAGGAAACTCATTTACCAATGAAAATGCTCTTTGAACTAGGCTTGACTTCCTTAATTCCAAACCAGCAGATTTCTTCATGCATGAGTGTGAAGAAATTTCCCCAGCCACAGATAGGTCTTACGGCGACTATGGGACAGGAAAGGGGTAGGAGTGGGAAGGAAGCGACCGTGGCCTTAATTAAGGTACAGCCCCAGCATTTGCCTGGTGTGAAAATGGGAAACCACGGAAAACCATTTTCAGGGCTGCCGACAGTGGGGTTTGAACCTACTGTCTCCCGAATACTGGATACTGGCCGCACTTAAGCGACTGCAGCTATCGAGCTGTTTCAAAATTAGCATCTATTTTTTTCCAAAATTAGCATCTATTTACATAATTAAAATAATCGCATGGTGTTAATTGTAACGATTCCAAGTTTATGAAGTGCAATTATTGTCATTGGTTCACACACAGTTAAATGAAATAATTAAATGAAATAAGTTTCATTGTGATAGATTCGTATTGAACTGTGATTACTTTTTATGAATCTCTGTCATAGAGTTATTTTTTAACATAGTGCTGCACGTCTCTATAATTCTTTTCTCAATATCTCACATGGTATGTACATTTACGAGATCTTATGTGTCTTTATATCATTTAATTTCTTCGGTACTTATGTTTTAATTTTGCTTTAGGCTGATGATGGCCTACTATTAGGTCGAAACTAGTCCCTAATCTTATATGTAATTCACACACAATACAATTCATTGTTCAAACGAAAGCATTGTCAGTACTTCGGCACTATTGTTTTTCAGATTGCACCGTCTGTCTGTAACCACTGTGTTGTAATGAGACAACACGAGCTCGATATCTACATTGTTCATTGGGGTCCACAACAACTCAAGACAGTATTTAGCAAATATGCTGAACTCTGTCTGAACTGCAGTTAATGCAAGCTTGACATCACATTTTTCACTTTCTTTCATCTTGGTTTGAATTGCATGTTTCAGAGAACAGTAACCAGACCAGATATCATATCATGAGAGATCTGTTACTCCAAACAATTTCTCAAGCTCACCTAATTTATCAGTGTTATTCAAAATTATATCTTTTGGATACAAAGCTTGAGAAATTGACACAAAATGCTTATGGTTGGGGTCTTTAGCTTTCAATGTGGCTAGCTTGCACTGTGAAGAATGAGCAGCTTTGACAAATGTGTCTCTGCATGCAGCCTGCTGTAGAGGAGTGAGATTAATCAGAGCATCATTAGTTGCCGCAGAAAAATTCCCCTCACAAATGAAGGTAAAACTGGCGTCAAGGTTATGCAGTTTGGGGTAAAGGAGATGAAAGGTAGGATACAGAGGCCCTTCAAGTTCAGTAAGGAGGTCAACCAATCCAGCTGCATGATCTGTGACAAAAACCATGTGGGAGTGAAGATTATTCACTTCTCGGTCACTCAGATCAGTCAGGTACTTAATACCACAGTTGTTGTCTTTCATGTCAGACATCTTGAGAAATGTAATGGCATCAGTAAAGTAAGCACTCAAATGGAAGACAGCCTGAAACCAGTTATTCCATCAGGTTATGACAGGTACAGGAAAAAGCTTTGCTTCCTTTGAAGCACCCTACTTTGATGTTAAGAATTGTAAATAATTATATTTTCGCTTTCTTGTGTTCAAAAATGCTAACTTTACCATCGCAACCATATGATTTAAATCTGTCATCACTGCGACCCAACTGTTGCCAACCAAGCTGATCTTATGTGCCCAGCACTGTACATGCATTAAATGATCCCTTATGACCACACTTAATGTTTCATAACACCAGGTCATGTACGGGGGCACTGTCACTAACAAACACTTTAACTGCATCATATGGTACACTATAACTGCGCAGAGCTTCTAAAACAGCACGAGAGCAGTTTGTAGCATTTCTTGCATCAAGATAGTTCACAGAAACAATGTGCAGCTCTCTTTTCGATCAGGCTGGGACTTGGAATACGATGATAAAAACACAATGGCCCATTCTGTCTGTAGTTTCATCACAGAGTATGTTGATGTTCTTCCCCACTAGAGCCTCTGCTGTTCTTTCCTGGTGGTCAGATGCAACTTCTAGAAAGGAAGAAAGACCTCAAAATAATTTTAAATTACTGGATCAGTTGGGTGCGGTAAGATAGTTCGATATGGAAATCGCACTCAAATTCTGTATCCTTCAATTTTGCGCATGGTGTTGATGTCATAATACCTAACCATACCCGATATATGAAATCGAAACTTACCTGGTAAATATACTTCACGTAGAGTTCTTACACATGGCAGCTCTTTGTTTGAAAACTCTGTAATCCATGTTCTTAGCTCTTTGCTTTCCAGCTTTTCCAGAGGTATATTTGCTTTGGCAAATACTTCAACTGTGTGTTTCGAGAAGTTATCTCTGGAAATTTTTCGTCGTTTACGTCTAACTGTGTAAGCACAGAAGATTGCTTTCTTTGAGACCTACTAGCAGCAGGGGCTGAACTTTCGTTATCACGTCGCTTACCCACGTGTTTTTCAGATTAACATGTTTCATAATGCTATCTTTTTTTCACCACCCAACTCGGCAGTTACAATACTTGCAAAACACTGTCGCTGAATCTGTGGCATATAGATCATCCTTTGCATATTGCTGAGCTCTTTCGTGCGCTGTTTTTGTCTTGCGCCCCATAACCTAAACGATCACTCGACTTTCTACTCTTCACTAGTTTCAGTTTTGAACAACAGCAAAACAACGCTGCGTCTGTCTCGTTATTTCCGTGACACTCGAGTTACATTTTGATAATGGATACAGATCTTATTCCCCTTGCTATTCCCATTGTAAATATCGATTAGAGTCAGCAAGCAGCAAGCGATCGGCTACTTTTCTTCATCGATCTGAACGGTCTAAATTTTTTATGCATCATATTTTGAGTATTTTGGGCGATTTCGCCAAAATATGTTGTTTTTGCCAGTAAAATAGTACATTTTCGCATAATTCGCACCAAAATCGCATATTCATACTAATTGCGCATTTTGGGTCACAATTCACATTTTGTCACACTTCTATTTCTGCATAAAAATGATTTTATTCCACATTAGAATTACCGTATACTTTGATTCAGTAGAAGATTAAAAAATTCGCATTTATTGCAAATGCAATTTTTTTTCAGGTCCCTGCTGATTAGTTTATATCTTGCTTGTGTCTCAAATGTATAAAAATTAAGACTTTGTCATATAGCAGAAAAACACCATGAATTTATGCATCAACCTAATCTACATATATATACATAAAATAACATGTCCTGACTGACTGTCCGACTGATTCATCATCAGTATAAATGGTCCGTTATTGGACATTATAAATTTTCCAGCTAACTCATTCCTGGTTGCCAGCGTTTCGCCCTCATCTTGGTAGGTGTGCTAGGTACCAACTGATGAGCCCAACCTAGCACGCGAGGGCGAAACGCTGGCAACCAGGAATGAGTTAGCTGGAAAATTTATATTGTCCAATAACGGACCATTTATATTGGTATTATAAATTTACTCATTCAGGACAAATGTTTCAGGTTCCCTATGCATTCATTCATTCATTCATTTAGCTTCCATAGACTGTACAATTACATATTTTGAAATATGCCAACAGTATAGGAGTTGTCAAGTGATTTCCTAATACTAATATGCACAATAATGAACATTTTGAAAAAGAAGAAAAAGAAAAAAACAGAAACCCCCAATTGCCTCAATGTTCGGACAGCACATCTTCTTTTTAAATAATAAATAATATTAATAACCAATATTTACAAGACAAAATAAAAATAAAAATCTTTTGGTGTGGTGTTAATAATATGTACATAATCAATGTGACATTAACATATTTTTAAGGCTATATACTAGATATTAAGAACGTTTACAAGCTAATAAGTAATAGCATCATTACCAGCACTTCATCATGTATTCTTCTGTACTATAGAAGCAGCTACTCAGCAGGAGATTTTTTAAAGCTGTGGTAAATGAACGGATGGGACTAATATCTTTAATCTTATTTGGAAGCTTATTATACAATCTGATTCTAACAGAGTCTACATGTCTCAAGGCAATGGTTTTACTCTTGTGCTCGATAAAAATATTATTTCTTGTTTGCGTCTGGTAAAGGAATGGTTATTTGAAGAGTATGGTATATCTAAAAAAAAAATGTAACATTCTACAGAGGTGCAAATTGGTATTTGGAATCTCCGGTAAAAGTAAAGAAACATAGGTGATTTGTTTTTGGAAAAACCACTTAAGGGGAACTGAAAAAGGGGGTGAATTTTATAATCAACATCTATATCATCTGATGGCCAAGCAGGCACCAGTTTCTGGTAATGAGACGAAGTCTCATAGTGCATTAGCACTGCCGGTGGCTCCAAGTAGCCTACGCAGTGGTCTCCATGGTATGCACTAGCCATGCGTCTTGGTAGGTGTGCTAGGTACCAACTGATGAGCCCAACCTAGCACACGAGGGCGAAACGCTGGCAACCAGGAATGAGTTAGCTGGAAAATTTGCAATATTCAATAACGGACCATTTATATTGGTATTATAAATTTACTCATTTGGGACAAATGTTTCAGGTTCCCTATGGGAATCAACATCTATATCATGATTCATTGCCGAGCCAAAACGACGGGACATAAAGAAATTAAATTCCGGGAATACATTTATATTAGAGTGTAAGTGCTCACTAAGGGAGGATTTTTGGATATTCCGTCGCTAAGGGGGTGAATTGTTTAAATGAGCATATTTATATCTCAAAAACTTAAAAATTTCCACACGTAAAATTTGATACGTTAGCGATGGAATATCCAAAAATCTTTCCTTAGTGAGCACTTACACTCTAATATAAATGTAACCCCAGAATTTCGTTTCTTTATATCCCGAATTTTTTGTTTTCAGAAAATTCCTTTAAGTGGGATGAAAAGTTGGTGAAAAAGTGGTTGAACACCTTTTATGAGGATATTTATATCTCAAAAACTGAAGATGATACAGACGTGAAAATTGGTATTTGGAATCTCCCTTAAAAATAAAGAAATGGTTATATGAAGAGTATGGTATATCTAAAAAAATGTAACATTCTACAGATATGCAATTTGGTATTTGGAATCTCCCATAAAAGTAAAGAAACATAGACAATTGTGTTTGGAAAAACCACTTAAATGGGGGTAAAAAAGGATGGAAAATGGGTTAATTCTTTTTATTGGGATTCTGATATCTCAAAGACTGAAGATGTTACAGATGTGAAAATTGGTATTTGGAATCTCCTTTAATATAAAGAAACATATTTTTTTGTTTTTGGAAAATTCACTTAAGGGAGAGGGCAAAAGGAAGTGAAAAAAATTGAATTCCTTTTATGGGGATACTTATATCGCAAAAACTGAGGGTTACAGATGTAAAATTTAGTATTTGGAATCTCCTTTAAAAATAAACATACATGTTTGTTTTTCGACTTGAGAGAAGACTGCTTCTTACGTATACAGTTCTGTGTCGCATGGTCATCTTAGCCCCAAAAGGTAATACCACAAACGTGGTTTACAAAGAGTTTCTGGGGTAAATGAAACTCAATTTTTTGGTGAGTACTTAGGGATTTTCAGATAATGTCTTAGTACAATACCAAAGAACAACTACTTTTATCAAATTATGAAATCCACGCGAGCAAAGCCGCGGGTAACTGCTAGTACAGTATATAACACAGTATGCTTTATTACCGAGCTCGATAGCTGCAGTCACTTAAGTGCGGCCAGTATCCAGTATTCGGGAGATAGTAGGTTCGAACCCCACTGTCGGCAGCCCTGAAGATGGTTTTCCGTGGTTTCCCATTTTCACACCAGGCAAATGCTGGGGCTGTACCTTAATTAAGGCCACGGCCGCTTCCTTCCCATTCTTAGCCCTTACCTGTCCCATCGTTGCCGTAAGACCTATCTGTGTCGGTGCGTCGTAAAACAACTAGCAAAAAAAATGCTTTATTTTTCTATTATTTGTATATCCTGTATTCTGAATGAATATACATAATCCATTGAGTGTTTGTCTCCTGATCTGTAATCAATTTTGACAATAGTGTCTTAAGACATACTTGCTTGACTGTTAGGATTTTACTATTTGTTGATCTAACTGATAATTTTAAGCAGTGTGAGGTATTCTTATTGTAATAGAATTAGATTTATCATATCTCTTGTTATTGTTTTAAAATATGTAATTGTTCCATATTTCAGAATCTTATCACGAGTAGTGCAGAAGATAGATGAACAGGAGAAGAAACTGAAATTACAACTAAAGAAGGCACATTGTATTAAGTCAGTTGAATCATCTAAAGCATCAATTCAGGTTTTAACTGGTGATGTTTCCGAAAGCCAGCCAGTTGGAGTGCCAGTGTGTAGAAATGTAGTTGAATGTGCTGAGGGCCTTGATCACCATGTCAAAGACTCTCTTGTAGGAAGTGGCTGTAGGACAGTAGCTGCTAACAAAAGAAGTATTAATACTCAAGTTTTGCACAATAGTGAAAGTACTGGGAACTTTGTCAGTAGAATCCAAAATGAGGATCCTGAAAGAGAAGAGCAACTGCCTGATCCTTGTGAACTGGCAGACCAGATCAAAAAGGTAGAAGTGACAGAAAATAAAAATATGAACATTGTACTTTGTGTGTCAGATATAAATCAGGAAAGTGAGTGTGGCCTTATTAGTTCAAATAACAGTCCGTTTATTAAGAGTAATGTGAAAGAATCAAAAGTAGGAAGTAGTCAGGAGCATGAAGATGGCCGTAATAGTACCTCAATTTTTACTTTACATAACTGGGATTCAGCTGACAGTGCTCATCCAATTGAGAATGATGAGTGGCTGGCATTTTTGCAACGGACTATGGAAGAAGTAATAGAAGGTGATGTTGATTCAATGTTGCAACAAAGTTTTGTTGGAATGATTGTTACTCCTCTACGGAACTCAAATGCTAATTGTAGGGTGATTGAATATGTAGCTTCACTTCTTTCATTACCATTTGTGTCTGATGGAGTACTAGAGGATGAAATTGAAGCTATAATGCAGGTTTGTTATTATACAGTTGTATTTCATTTTAACTATTTTTTAAATTCATTTAAAACTGCTGTTGTAATTTTTGTATTTTGTTATGCTGTACATTTATATAATTGTTATGCAAAAAATTAATTTGCATACATAACTAACAATTTAATTATACAGGTTATCCCACCTAACTCTGCAACCTCAAATATTTTTGAAATGAAACAAACTGTGAAAAATCTAGTTGCACAGGAATATGCTCTAAAAATGTTCAATTGTGTGTTATTATTATTATTATTATTATTATTATTATTATTATTATTATTATTATTATTATTATTATTATTATTATTGGTAGTTGCAGTAATTAGACAGAAGCAAAAACTGTGTATCTCGTAGACTGTGTGTGTGTCAAGTAGCCTGTCATAAGTGCTAAGAAAGGAAAAATGAATAAGGGAGCCCTACTGTAGATATTTCATGTTTCAGAAGAGGGGCATGACAGAAAAAGTTTGAGAACCCCTGATATAGAACGTACATTAAGTACAAAATAAGAATCGGTCTGGTATTATAAAGCAACATATACAGTGGTTCTGAAGATTAAAAATATCCATTATGGAAACAACCAGATTAACTCAGAATTTCACTTGCAACCTTTTCATAGCTGCGAATCCATTGATATAATAGGGGATTGAAGATCTCTTGAGATTATACTGAGGTTTGTGAGCCTTTGCTGCTTCATTGTTCTTCATAAATAGTTTCTTATCAGTTTCAGCTTACTGAAACGTCTTTCTCCTGAAGCAACAGAAACTGGCAGCTTAAAAAATATTTTCAAAGCAGTTGTATTCGGGTAGCCCTCTTTGTAGCCTGTTGCTATTCTTTTTATGGATGCAGTATTTTTGCATATGTCTTTCAGCACAGGCCAGAGTAAAATATCACTTCCACCAAAGTCTCAGTCTCATTTATGGCTGTGACAGCACGGAAGCTGCTGAGGTATGGGTGATGCTGAGTAAAATGATATTCAGATCACAACTGTTGTATCTGGTTGTTGTGAAGGGCATATCTCATAGGGCCAGTTGTTCTGCGATAGCACTTTCTGGCCCAGTAAGGAAGACAATGGCAGACTACCTCACTCCTCATCATGCCTATTACACCTCATTATTGTACTGCCATTGTTACCGTGTGGTTAGGGGCGTGCAGCTGTGAGCTTGCATTTGGGAGATAGTGGGTTCAAATCCCACTGTCGGCAGCCCTGAAGATGGTTTTCCGTGGTTTCCCATTTTCACAGCAGGCAAATGCTAGGGCTGCACCTTTATGAAGGCCGCAACCGGTCCCTTCTCATTCCTAACCATTTCCTATCCCATCATCGCCATAGACCTATCTGTGTCGGTGCAAAGTAAAGCAACTTATAAAAAAAAAAAGTGGAGTAGTTCACTTTCAGTCCATTGTTTTCTAGAACTCTTTACCATTTTCACTTTACAGTATGGTATTATAGAATACTAGCTGTAGTACCCGTCGTTGATGGTACAGTCATTTAGCATGTGCATAATTACATATTTGTCCGCCCCTCAAATTGTTCCTGAGATTTTGATACACATTGTCAGCAGCTTGTTGTGACATACTCACTTCCTTGCTCCTGATGGCCCTTTGCAGTTTTTTTTTTCTCTTTTTCACTATTTTTGATTTGATCTCCTTCCATTACAAAAGGAAGCCAAGTATCGGGTTAATATTCTAAAAAATATTGACAGATGTACCTTTAAAACGATGCCAGAAAGGATCTCCATAGAAACTCTCTTTACAGTCTATAGATTTAGTTAACTACTTCCAGCCAATATTCAGGCAGGCTGTTCTACTGAGCATGCAGCAGTAATGCCACCTATTGGAGATGAGTGGTAACAGAGGATCCAAATCACTTCACAACAAACAAAAGTCAGTATAATGTTATTCTTGAACAATTTTATAGGATTTTGGTATTATTGACTTACTTGACTTACAGTATTTCCTTTATCTCGTAAGTGGAGCGTAGGGCATCGATTTTGATATTATAGGCGTTCGTATTTAGTTTTCTTCCGATTCTATGACATTCCGGTAGTCCTTCCTTCTTCCATGACGTTCCTTCATGACTTTTTTCTCATTTTGATAGTCATATTTACAATTTTCTTTGCTGATGTGGGCTGATGACCATGCAATTTTTCACCTTAAAACAATCATGACAAAAAAACTCCACCATTGCCAGTTAACATGATTGACAATATATCCATGTTAGCAATGTTTGGTGTTGACGTGGATTAAGTAAGAAAAGCCTAAATTACAAATATTTCTGTTATCATAGCTGGTACGGTAAAATTGTATAAGACATAAATAATCGGAAATTACATATATTATCTGTAACCTTTGTTATGTAATGTTTATCAATAGGGCCACTAATAACATAGATACTAGAGAATTAAATTTGAGGCCTTCCCCTAAACTACCATTTCACCTAGCATGAATAAAATAATTTATAGCCTAGATTGTAGTGCCTTATACCGAGCGAGTTGGCTGTGCAGTTAGGGGCGCGCAGCTGTGAGCTTGTATTTGGGAGACGATAAGTCCCACAGTCGACATCCTTGAAGATGGTTTTCCGTGGTTTCCTATTTTCACACCAGGCAAATGCTAGGGCTGCACCTTTATGAAGGCCGCAACCGGTCCCTTCTCATTCCTAACCATTTCCTATCCCATCATCGCCATAGACCTATCTGTGTCGGTGCAAAGTAAAGCAACTTATAAAAAAAAAAAAAATAGGTAGTGCCTTATTCCCCAACTTTACATACCGATTTTAATTAAATTCTTTTCTGCCATTTTCCTGTGATGCATGTATGTACATACATACGTACAGAAAGACAGAGATGACGGAAAACTAAAAATTCTATTTGCTTGTTAATATGGACACGACCGATACAGAGATACATTGCTTTTTAATTCTGAGCAATGTACAGACAAAACACTTATTTTATGTATATATCAATCTATATATATTAAAAAATTATATGTCCTGACCGACTGACTGACCGATTCATCACCATCGCCAAGTGCAAACTACTGGACATAAAGAAATTAAACTTTGTGGATACATTTATAGTACAGTGTAGGTGCTCAGTAAGGGAGGATTTTTAGACAGTCCATCGCTAAGAGGGTGGAAAGTGGGGTGAATTTTTAAAATGTGTATGTCTATATCTCATAAACTTAATAGTTTAAAGATGTGAAAATTGGTATTTGGAATCTCCTTTAAAAATAAAGAAAAATGTTATTTTCGTTTTCAGAAAATACATTTAAGGGGCATAAAAATAAGTGAATATGAGGACACTTATATCTCAAAAACTATAGATGTTACATGTGTGAAAATTGGTACATAGAATCACCTTTAAAAATAAATAAATATGTATTTTTTGTTTTCAGAAAATCCACTTAAGACGGGATGAAAATAATTTAAAATGCAGCGAATTTAAAAAATAAGTATACCGGTATCTAGAAAACTTAGCAAGCTACAGATGTAAAAATTGGTATTTGGAATCTCCTTTACAAATAAAGAAAAGGAAGCATGTTTTTGTTTTCAGAAAATCCAAATAAGGGGGTTAAAAGAAGTGAAAATGGGGTGAATTTTAAAATGGGTATATCTCAAAGTCTTAACAGGTTACAGACGTTAACATTGGTATTTGGAATCAACATTAAAAATAAAATAACACGTATTTTTTGTTTTTAGAAAATCCACTTGAGGAGAAGTGAAAAGGACAAAAAAATTGGGTGAATCTTTTAATGGGGATTCTTATAAACCTTTCTCAAAAATCGAATATGTTACAGACATGAAAATTTGTATTTGGAATCTCCTTTAAATATAAAGTAATACGTATTTTTTGTTCTCGGAGAATCCATTGAAGGTGCGGGGGTGAAAAGGGCTGAAAAAAGTGGTTGAATCTTTTTATGAGGATACTTATATATCAAAATTTGAAGATGTTACAGACATAAAAATTGGTTACTGGAATCTCCTTTAAAAATAAAGGAACACTTCTTTTCAGAAAATCCACTTACGGGGGTGCAAAGAATTGAAAAATTGGTTAAATTTTTAAAATGAGTTTATCTACAGTATATCTCAAACACTGAAGATGTTACAGATGTGAAAATTGGTATTTGGAATCTTCCTTAAAAATAAAGAAAAATATTTTTTCGGAAACCCACTTAAAAGTGGGGGGGGGGGGGGGGTGAAAAGAAGTGAAGGAGTTTTTTTTATGAGGATACTTATATCTCAAAAATTGAAGATCTTACAGACGTGAAAATTTGTATCTGAAATCTCCTTTACAAATAAAGAAGCACACATTTTTGTTTTCGAAGAGTCCACTTAATGGGTGAGCGGAGTGAAGAGAAGTGAAGAAATTGAATTCTTCTTATGAGGATACATATATCTAAAAAAAGTACTGATGTTAGGGACGTGAAAATTGGTACTTGAAATCTCCTTTGAATGAAGAAACATGCATGTTTTTGTTTTGGAAAATCCACCTAAGAGGGTGAAAAGAATTGAAAAAGCGGGTGAATAAGTGAAGGAGTTGAATTCTGTTTACGAGGATACTTAAATCTTAAAACCTGAAGATGTTACAGATATGAAAATTTGTGTTTGGAATCTCCTTTAAAAATGAAGAAACACACATTTTTTGTTTTCAGAAAATCCACTTAAGAGGGTGAGAAGTATTGAAAAAGGGGATGAATTCTTAAAATTAGTATATCTACAGTATATCTCAAAAACTGAAGATGTTACAGACATGAAAATTGGTATTTGGAATCTCCTTTAAAAATAATGAAACATGTATTTTTTTAGTTTTCAGAAAATCAACTTAGTTGGGGGCGGGGTGGGAGGTGGAAGGACTAATAAATGGATTGAGTTCTTATTATTTGTGTCAACTTATATCTCAAAAACTAAAGATGTTACATACGTGAAATGAAACTCAATTTTTCGGTAAGATTTTAAACTTTAGGGATTTTCAGATAATGTCTCAGTGCAGTAATGAGGAATGATTACTTTTATCATAGTATGAAATTAATGCAAGCGAAACCGCAGGTAACAGCTAGTATAGATATAATATTGGTGCATGGTATTCTACATAAGGAACTGTTACAGTACTTGCAAGTCATTTTCACAAGGAAAAGTAAAGTATATTGCTCTGTCACTCACGGAAACAAAAGTGCCTCGTCACTTCTTGGCTAACTCGTATTCATAGCTTCCGTTAACTCAGTGGTGACTTTGGACGTTGCAGCAGAATGTTCTCAATTATTCAAGGCGGTTAAAATTTCCTGGCTGTTAGGTGGAATTACATTGTCATCCTGAATCTTACTCCTACCTCAAACAATAACAACTATTGATTTGCAATAGTATTCTTTCCTTACATTTAATGTGCATGTTATTGAAGTGAGTTAGTAGGCTAAGATACAGGCTGACTGTTGACTGCTTCACAATTGTCTGTTTAATTGCACCAATGTTAATCCACTTATTCATAGCGTAACACCCAAATAAACTATGGTTTAACAATGGTTTACTTTCAACTATGTACATTGCTTGCATTCCTAGCAGAAAAACAACATTTCTTGTTAAGTGAGATATTTTGATGTAGGTGGGGGATAAAAAAAAAGGTTCATAGTTCATGATAACTGAAATTTGTGTCAACTGAGGAGACTTTCCGTAAGAAATAATACATTCCTGCCAGGAAAATTGTTTTGTTCATCTTAACTGAGAGTTCATCTTAGGTGAGCTTTTGTTAATAAGGTTTTACAGTAGTGGTGGTGGTGGTGGTGGTGGTGGTGGTGGTGGTGGTGGTGGTGGTGGTGGTGGTGGTGGTAGTAGTAGATATTACATCATGGCTACAGATGTCACAGATTTTAAATGTAACTTCCAGGTTCACTGTATTTGTGATTTTTTTTTTTTTAACAGGTATATTTGGATGTGAAGGTAGTCCCTAACCTTATTTACGCATCAAAACTACTGGCTCGAAATAAAGGCTTCATTGGTAATGAAAGCAGTCTCAGTGCCGATGGACTTCAGGCTTTGGAATCTATATACCTACTCCTGTGCTATCTGATGTACTCCCAGGATGAATTTATCATCCAGTTCTGCGACACTGTTATGATTTTAAATGCAGCCTCATTGCTTCAACAGTTCCTCTTGTTGGGCCGCAGAAAGGTCAGAGTCGTGACAGATCTTATTGCCATTCTCTGTCAAGTACTGCGAGTTGTTCCTGAGAATGCTTCTGTTGTGGAACAGATTGTTCTGGGAAAAAAAGCACCTGGTAAGTATTTTGTTTTGCATGAGTGTAATTTTTATTCATCACTCTTAGCAGCAATCATTATTTGGCAAATGTTCCATTTATTTGTTAAGGTGTTCTGTACATTTCATGAAGACCTGACATAATTTTCTATTCAATCCTATGACCATAAGAAGATCACTGTATTCACTGTTGTTTCACTTATCCTTAAGGTATAATGTTAAAGAAAGATGTTGAAATCTGTTAACCTTCACATAATTTACTTCTGTCTATAATCATGTCTATAATTGTAGCATGGAATTTCTAAACCAGGTAAGTGACAAAATCATGTTTGTGAGTTATTTGATAAAAACAGCTTGATATTGATTGTAATAGTGCTTTTAATTGTTATGAAAGAAATTAGAAATGCATCTTGTAAAAAAGAAAATCATCACAGACTATAAATTTCATTTTTCCATATTGACAGTTGAACTCCTACAATAATGCAATTAAGTGTTTATTATTCCTCCTATGCAATACATATTTATCATCTTACAAGGTGAAGTGTTTACTAACTAGACATGTTTTGACTCACTCTTTCAGTAAAAACATATTAAATTAAAACATGATTAAGATTAAAATGATTGTGTGTAAAACATACATTAAAATGCTTCCTTAATATTTATGATTTATCATATATTTATATGTAGATTATTTTCCTGGTCAATATATGAAGATAAATCAACTTGTAGAAGACTGGGTGCAAAATCCCAGGGTAGGATTTTCCCATCAATGTTTTTATGAAAAACAATTCCCCCCACACTAAAAAATTCTGGAGGGAAGAATTTTAAAATTAAAATGACACAGATAAACAACAAAACATACATAACTAAGAATAATCATTGTCATTCATTGTGTCATTCTGTGTACATCCATTCAATTAACAGCATAAATACAATGTTATAAATCACTGGGCAAGTTGGCCTTGCGGTTGGAACATAGATGAATTTGACATACACAACAAAAAATCTATAAAAATGGTACTTAGCTGGTTTGGAACTTCCATGCTGCATGCATACAGATGATTTTAGGAAATTTTTGAGAAATTTAAGATAGCTACATAACTTAAAAGAAATGAACATTTGTTTTGTGCATTTTTAAGTATTCATACTGTGATTTTATTTCATAATTATGATGCTGATTTCAGACATCTTAGTTAGTTTAGTTTCATCCAGCTTGGAAGACTGAAAATTTGTTCTCAGTAACTCACCCTCTTCTGTACATCCTTTTCCCTGTTGCTCTTCCAGCTGTTTCTTTTGTTATTAGTTATAGTTTAGAAGTCAGCTTTGCATCACCTTAGGAAGCATAGTAACAATTACCATATTTACTCACATAATTTCCTCCCCCCTTACTTTTTTTAGACCTTAAAAATGGGGGGGAAAAATTATGTGAATCTAAATTAAAAATGGTAGTGAAAAAATGAAACATAATTACCTTACTTAAGTTACAAAATGTATTTAGGCCAAAAAATAGTACAAAATAATCAAAAATATTTATAACAATTACTTTTAATAAAAAATCTAAGACATTAATACATTCCCTGGCAATAGTTACACGGTAACCATCGTCTTTTAATGTCACACGAGAATTCGCTGAACATAGGAGCCAGATACCTGAAATAAATTAGAATGCTGAACTAGGGGCTGAACTAGGGTAAAATGTGTAAAATTGCCTACGCGAATATGTATTTCACTTCAATGAATTAGACTTACCATGTCATTCATCGTTGTTTTCTTGCGGAGTTTGGTCTGCATTTCCGATTTACGATAGCAGGTAATTGTACTCGGGCCACTTCCTAATTACAAATATATAAAACTGCACGATTTTTTCACCGTGGTCCTTCAGAAGTTACTGGCATAGAGATGTCCTTTGAATAGAAAGATTGTTCCTTTTCATGACCCAACAAAGCCACCCATTGCTTGCTTTAAAATCAGGAATTTTCAAGGCTTTTGCTATTTCTACAGCTTTTAACTGGAGCATCTCGTGGGAAACTGAAAAGCCATAATTTCTCAATTGATTTACGTAGAAACAACTTCCTTTTCAATTTATGGATGCTTCCCAGTTTTTGGTCCCCGAAATGATAAAGGTGTTTTCTTGGTTCACTGTAATTCTTCTTTCTGCTTCCGCCAGTAATGCACGTGTGATGGTGCTATGGAAAATTCACGAGATGCAGCACGATTGCTGTTATTTTTGGCAAATTCTATTACAGACAATTTAAATTGTGTATTGTAATTACTGTTTTTCTTTCCCATCACGTCACTAACACGCTTCGCACAACTAATTACACGTAAGAGCACTGTTAAAAGCAATTACTGTACGTGTACAAGTCACAGCTGATAACGAGGGCGAGTTTTGGCTAGCAGTCACAGGTGTGTTCTGGCTCCGGGCGCTGGAATGTTGAGTAATCAGTCACTTCCTCCTCTCCTAGCATGGGAAACATGAACTGGAATTTCCAAACTAGTTCCCAATTTCCGTACATCGTCATGAATTACAAAGACGAGATAAGTCCATGGTTCGCAACTGGTGGAATCTGTAGATAAAACAAGGGGGGAAAAATATGCGATTATATTTTTTTTCAAAATTTTCTTTCTAAAAATCAGGGAGGGAAAATTATGTGAGGGGGGAAAATTACGTGAGTAAATACAGTATTGCTGTCTCCTTAAATATCTGTAACAGGATGTCCACCCCTATGGAAAATAACAATGATAATAATCGTATGGTCTCAGCTACCATGTACAGACATTTCAATTTGACACCATCTGGCTGTCTGCTCGTCAATTTTGACGTTCCATTTTACTCTAGGCCCACTAGATGGCAGGCGGAGTAAACCGAAACTCTCTTGGAAGCTGCCTCTGTGGATCAGTGGTAGAGTGTCGGCCTCCAGATCCCAAGATAGCGGGTTCAAACCTGGTAGAGGTAATCGGATTTTTGAAGGGCGGAAAAAAGTCCATTTGACACTCCATGCCGTACGATGTTGGCATGTAAAAGATCTCTGGTGACACATTTGGTGTTTACCTAACAAAATTAATTAAATCTCAGCCATAGACGCTCGAGAGTTTCGGTTTACTCGGTCTGCCATCTAGTAGGCCTAGAATAAAACAGAATATTTAAATTGATGAGCAGACAGCCAGATGGTGTCAAATCAAAATGTCTGCACACGTTAGCTGAGGCCATACGATTATTATTATTATTATTATTATTATTATTATTATTATTATTATTAATATTATTATTATTATTATTATTATTACAGTCGAACCTGCCCTAACGGACACCCTTATTCAGCGGACACCTCCCTATACGGACAATTTTCCTCGGAACCGATTTTATTTTATGTAAGACAAGTGTTAAATTGGCCTCATGTAAGTGGACACCTCGAACTCCGGACAGCGGACATCGCCATTTGTCCCGTCCACTTGACTTAAGCGGACACTTTACTCGTTGCAGGTCAATTTATTCCGCCGGACCACATGTCATCCTTTCTTTTAAAACCATTCTTCGGACATAAGGAAAGCCCTTTTGAATGTTTGTACTATTTCGAGTGAGAGGGGAGAGAGTGTACATCGGAATGCAGTTCTACCTAGTGGTGTACAGGCCTATTCCGAGAATTCTAATTGCCCAGAAATGCTGCCAGAGACTGTTGACTCACAAGTTACCTGGGGATTTTCGTCCCTTCTTGCATCATTCTATTCATAACTCGGATTGTCGCTGATAAGGTCGAGCTCAGGTAGTCAACTTCAGAAGGAAAAGACGGTACAGGCGCTAATTAGTGAGACAGAAATACCGTAGCATTTGAGTTGTCTCTTAAACATGAGTAACAAGGGACGATCATGTTTAGATCTCGAGGCAAGAG
This sequence comes from Anabrus simplex, assembly GCF_040414725.1. Taxonomy (NCBI): domain Eukaryota; kingdom Metazoa; phylum Arthropoda; class Insecta; order Orthoptera; family Tettigoniidae; genus Anabrus; species Anabrus simplex. The sequence continues at coordinate 1,051,252,980 of NC_090266.1, forward strand.
GAAATGTGATTATAGAAAGTGACAAGGGACTTTCAGTGAGAAAGCTTGCCGAAAAATTCAACTGCGGGAAAACTCAAATAAACACTATTGTGAAGAATAGAACTGAAATTTTAAAGGAGTGGGTGGAAAATGGAACACTATGGAACCATTTAACAGACTTTATTCCGTTTTCGAGAATATCGCAGTTAAGAAAACATGTGCTAAATTTACACAGACGAAGCTTCATGATGACTTCACGAAGCTGTAATGTTTGTAAATGATGTAATGATAAATGATAAAGCGTATGGCTTTTAGTGCCGGGAGTGTCCGAGGACAAGTTCGGCTCGCCAGATGCAGGTCTTTTTATTTGACACCCGTAGGCGACCTGCACGTCGTGATGAGGATGAAATGTTGAAGAAGACGATACATACACCCAGCCCCCGTGTCAGCGAAATTAACCAATTAAGGTTAAAATTCCCGACCCCGCCGGGAATCGAATCCGGGACTCCTGGACAGCACGCTAACCATTTAGCCATGGAGCGGACTGTAAATGATGTAAAATCACTTATAATAACTCTCTATGAAATACTAACACAAAAATGACTTAGAAAAATAAATATAAAGACATGTATGCTTATATTTAAGGTGGATGTCCTTTACCGTTAAAATGTTCGATTATTTTTACAACTTGTTTTAGCGGACACCTCTCGTAACTGACATTTTTCCTCGGAACCGATGGTGTCCGCAGAAGGGAGGTTCGACTGTATTATTATTATTATTATTATTATTATTATTATTATTATTATTATTATTATTATTATTATTATTATTATTATTATTGTTCCTATGGAAAACAGGGAAAACCAGAAAATATTAGAGGATTCATTAAATCACAGGAAAATCAGAAAATGTCAGGAATTTCAGAAAAAATGTGGAAATTTGTTCATCTGCTAGATAAAATGGACAAACCATATTTATCTGTGTAATAGAAGCATTTTTTCAATTTTTATCACAAA